>NC_139220.1:250170798-250826298 GCF_055691185.1 Crinia signifera | reverse complement strand
CTGCAGGTGAGGCAGGTGTTACTTGTGCAGAGATAATCAGATTTGGGGGGGGTTTTACACCTGCCTCACCTGCAGTGCACATGGTTTTGTCCATCAAAGAAATATTTGGGCAGAAAGAGTGAACTAGAATAAGGGCCTCAGTTCCTGCTGGAGACTGCTGAAAAATTGCCCTGGTCTTTGTCCCCCTGATGTCATATGTGTGTACATATGTTACATGTATGTTTTGAGACTAATAGAAAGGTGTGTTTGTAGATAGTGCTACACTTCAATGTCCCATGTGAACACAACCATGTCTAATAACCCACATTGATATATGAAACATGCACCATTGGTGTGATGTGAGGTTATGGGCACAGTTCTGCTCATGTGAAGTATGTGATGGGACAAGAGAAAGTGTGTTTTTGAAAGAGTTGTTGTAACATGTTCCATATGATGCTACTGAAACAAGAATGAGCAAACTGTGCACATGTAGCTGGTGAGAAACTACACATCCCAGTATGCCATTCCATAGTTAAATTACTCCATAATAACCACATTGTCAAGCTATGGTGGAATGTGTAGTTTCACACCAGGTGGAGGTGCCTAATTTGGCCATGGATGATGTCATTTCTGCATAGTGATGTATGTATGTGCATTTAGTGGCCTAATGAATGAGATGAGACACTGAAATGCCTCCTAATTGAGACATGAATGTGTGTTAGGGACACATATGGCAAAAAAACATAAGATCACCCACACTAGGAAATGTCACGTAGCTAGGGGTACCACATAGTCCCTTTAATTCCGGACACATATTAATTACACAGGTTCTGTGGCTGGCTGACTTCAAGACTCCACTTCACCTAATTTTAAACTGCCACAGAACCTGTGTAATTAACATGTGTCCGGAATTTAAGGGACTAGGTGGTAACCCTACACGTAGCACAGTGGTGCACATATCTCATGGTGATATTTGTATTTTTAAACTTGTAGGTGGACTGACTTCAAAAGTACACTGAAGAGGAAGATGACTGACCGGTACAACCACAGCATGTCCACCGGGAGAGGTCCTATGCCTGACCATTTGGAGTATACCCCCCTGGAGCAGGACTCCGTGGACGTGATTGATGTGGGGGAGATCAGGGGGATCTCCAATATGGACAGTGAGCTCCCGGCGGAGGTCTTTGCTGCTGCTTTTGATGGTAAGTCACAGTAATGCATTGTATTTAGAAAGATATTTTTTATTGCGTATGTGATGGTGACATTGTTTTCAATTCTTATCCTAGCAGAAGCAGAAAGCCAGGATGTACCGGCAGCATCTTCCTCTGCAGAGCCACAGGTGGAGCAAGTGGTCCAGCCTCCACCAAGACGTCGCCCCCAGCCCCAGCCACAGGAGACATGGGATGAGAGCCTGTTGGTGACGCTGGACAGGATCGAGCAGCAAGGGGTGGATGCTGCGATCCGTCAGCAGCAGGTGGCGGATTTTCTGGCGGAGTGGAAGGCCACAAACAAGCTGCAGGTTGAGGCCTTGAACCGCATTAATGAAACTCTGGCGGCTGGCATAGTAAGCATTGGCCAACACCTCAGCCGCCAGAATGAACTTCTTGCGGAGCAGCTGTCCACCGCCAGGTCCCTAAGGGACAATCCCCCATCTGCTGCCCCACCCCAAGCTGCTCCCCAACCTTCCACCTCGGCTGACCCTCCTGTGTCGACTAGGGGAAGACGCCGAAAGCCAGCTGAGCCAAAGGCCCCTGTCCCCAAGGCCCCATCTAAAAGGGGCAAAAAAGGGCCCAAATGAGACCTGGTTCACTTCCTCTGTGGTTGGAGCCCAAAGGTTTAAATTGCACTGGACATCCGCTTCCTGAGTTGGCCATCGATCCATTTGCGTGCCATGGGCATGAAAGTTCGTATTTTGACCTCAACAAATGCAGGATATTTTTTTTTGGTGGTGTGTATCTTGCTTAGTATTCACCCTGGTTGTTGCAGTACGTATTCTGGTGTCCCCATTTCTTTCACCATTGCATTTGCAGGGTAACACATGTTTGGAGATATGCAACCTCTTGTTCTGGCTGTTTTATTATTTGTGTGTCTATTTTATTTGTTTATTTGATTTCTCACATTAAAGTGTCAAGCTGTGATGCTGAACAGCAAATAAATTTATTTTACAAATTAAATCTAAATTGTGGTATGTGTAATTTCTTGTGTGAAACAAATACTAGATTTATGTGTACTTACTGACCAGGGTATTTTTGAACATTTGTTGAAGTGTGGTCGAAGTTTCCCATGTGTAACCCTCTCCATGGCCATTCCCATGTTCCTATCCAACTTTTCCCTGCTAATTAGTTTGTGTCAGCACATGTGCAGAGCAACTTAATAGGTGAGAAAGCAGTTTGTGTGCAGGTGAGGTAGCTCCTACAGTAGTATGTAAAAGCAGGTCCAGAACAATGCTTTCCTCATGGAGTGGGTGAGGCAGACAAACAAGGGTGAAAAGGTACATTTGTGTAGGAATGCATATGTGTCCTCCCTAAAAAAAGATGTGTGAATGGGCCAAACATGATAAATTAGCTTGTGAACAAACATGCCTAACTTTTTAAATATATATGATTTGACAGTGTCATAAGCAGATGTAGGAATCCTTTGTTAGAGAGATGAGAGTGCAATAATGTGATTGGTGGCATCTTACATCCAGAGTGTAGTCAAATCCAAATCATAGCAGATGAGATAGTGGTACAGGTCATTATTTTGGGTACTATACAAAGATTGTGTGGAAAATAGTGGTCATGGGCTTCAAACATTGCTGAAACATCCTTTGTAGGTGTTAGATGTGGTTTATGTTATTGTATCCTAAATACAAAACCTATGTTAGTATTAGAGTGAACACGTTGACACATGTCGACTTGTGTAGATTGAGTGTGCTACTGCGTAAAGTCTATGAAAGCACGTAGTGAATGTGTCTAACTGTTTAGCAAATACCTACCTTAGCGTATAAAAAGATTCTTACCTTAAATTAAACAAACCTTTAAATGTGGAGAAGTATAGAAAGAGAAGCTTCCAATGTGTTTGCGTGCTGTGTGTGTGGCTTGCAGGTAGTGAAATCATGCTTTGGACTTAATAGACTGCAGCATTGCTTATTACATTCAGGTGTATGTGTTTGAGTAGTAATCAGCGTTAATTAGCAAACTCAGGCGCACGCTGGCATGCGGTATCTGTAGGGGTGGTTTGAGATGGCGGTTGGCGGACGCCTGTTTTGTGTCCGAAATGAACGGTGCCTTAGTCGATCGTGCGGTAGTAGCACCGCTCATTTTTTGTGCACACCCCCGTGTACGCCCATATTTACGCCCATTTTCCCTCATTATTTCGGCCGCTCCCATCAACACGCCCCTATGCCGCCCCCATTACCCGTACACTCGCGTACAGGTTTTTTCGCACGTTGAGACCCGGCCGTAGGCGTTGTGGAGTGTTCGCGCCGGCGCATTAGCGTATCTGCACATGCGCAGATCATGAAAAACACCGGGACGTACGCGTACGGCCCGGCCGCTCCAACCAGAATAAGGCCCTATGTGTCTCCCCCACTCACCCTAAACACATAATATCCTCCTTGTATCAAATTTTACAACAAAATGACCCTCAGAAAGCTATGCCCTTTCAACGGAAGTGGGAAAAAGACCTAGATATCACAATCTCAGAGAAAGAGTGGGAGTCTATCTTTATGAAAACCCACACAAGCTCCATATGCACTCAAGTTAAAGAAACTCAATATAAACTTTTGATGCGATGGTACAGATACCCGACCCTCCTACACACTATATCCCCGTCGATCTCCCCTAACTGCTGGAGGTGTCGGAAAGATCTAGGCACTATGGTCCACATATGGTGGTCATGCCCTCTAATTCAACCATTCTGGAAGGAGGTAATCTCTGTGTCAACAGACATTGTACTTACTCCTGTCCCCTCCAATCCTTTCTTCTGGTTGTTAAATCACTCAGTAATACCGCTTTCTTCACACAAAAAATCCCTACTACGCCACCTTAGCAACGCAGCTCGCGCAGTGATCCCTGCCCTCTGGAAATCCCAAATTCCGCCCACTCGCCTCACCTGGTTTTCGAGGATAGACTACTACATGAACATGGAGGAATTACTCCTTAGCTCTAAAGATAGGATGTCAGAATTCACGGCTATATGGCTTCCGTGGTTAAATTACAAATCTTCCAACCCCTACAAAGACTATGTGGTGGCCCACGGAAAGACCTAATCAACCCTCTCCCTCATCACAACTCTATAACTAACTGAATGAAACTTTTACCGATTGGTCACCCCCCCCCCCCCTTCTTTTCCACAACCCTTCCCACCCCGAGTCCCCCCCCCCCCTCCCCACCTTCTCCTGGTTATAACGGAACTCTTTTTTGTTCCGCTTTCATTTTTGAGACTGTAATTCTGTAACGATGTATGTTAATACAATGCCACCTTTTGTAAACTGAATCAATCGTTGTAGCTTATGTTTATTTTTTCTCTGGTCTTTGTACTTGAATACTTTAATTCAATAAAAACAGAATACAAAAAAAAAAAAAACATCATTGTTGCTCTTAGACGTGGCTTATGTGTCTTTTTCATAATAAAAAACTGGTATGTTTGTGTTACAGTGAAAAAGTTGCCACATGTCGACTTCTGTGAATTGAGTGTCTTGCTTTTTAAAGTATACAAAAACACTTACTGAATGGGTGTAGATGGTTATAAAATAACTACCTTGACATATATATAAGCAGAATGAATCTTACCTAAAATTAAACCAACCTTTACATGTTGAGAAGTGTAGAAAGATAAGGTTCCAATGTGTTTGAGAGCTGTGTGTGGCTTGCAGGTAGTGAAATAATGGGTTTCACTTAATAGCCTGCAGCATTGCTTATTACATTCAGGTGTATGTGTTTGAGTAGTAATCAGCGTTAATTAGCAGACCCAGGCATCCGCTCTCATGCGGTATCTCTAGAGGTGGTCATGAGCACTCTTTGGCATCCGCCTGTTTTTGTGCCAAAATGCACGGCGCGTTCGCCGATCGAGGCGGTTGTGGCACCATGCATTTTGTGTGCACACCCCCGTGTACGCCCCTGTTTAAACTCATTATTCCGGCCGCTCCCATAAAAACGCCCACATGCCGCCCACAATGACCGTTCTCTTGCGGACAGGTTTTTTTGCACGGAGAGACCCGTCCATGAGCGGTGTGAGGTCCCCGCACATGGGCATTGCGAAAGCTATCCGCCCGTATCCGGTCCCACTGTACCAAACAGAATAAGGCCCAAAATTCTGTTGCAATTAGTATTGCACTTTTTCATTTTTACCACTTCTTGATCACTCCTTCTGAGTTTATCCACTCTACCAAAGCATCACTTACACATTTTCCCATCCCAACAAAATAAGCATTTGTAAAATCTATGTTTTTGCATGGGATAAGTCGATCTCTTCTGTCTTTATTCTAAATACTGCTTGATGATCGCTGGACCCCTCCTTTACACCAAATATTTTGTCTCCATTTGTGTTACATCCACCTACCTATATATATATATATATATATATATATATATATATATCACATCACATCCACCTACCTCTCCATCAGTGGTACTTACACCTACCTATGGTGGTGTCAGGGCCACTGACAGGGGGTGCTATGGGGACAACTGTCCATTGCCCTGCTGCTCTGACAGAGGGTAGGGCCCGGGCAGCTCTATTCCCAGCACCCCCACCCTCTTCACTTGACTACATACACACCAGCAGAACAAGCACAGCCGCTATCCGTCAGCCGCTGAGCCGCCACGCCATCACACACCCGCCCCCTCATTCAACAGCGGCACATATACAGAGCCGGGCCCCGTGTGGTGGCTGGCTGGAGCACGGCGGCTCCAAGTTAATTTTCAGCGGTGGTGCAGTAGGCCGGGACTCGGGAGTCCTCCACAGGAATCCCCTACCACCATGTGGCATGACATAATGATGTGACGCTGCACAAGACAGATGAGGAGCTGGTGCTGCGTGCCTGTCTCCCTCTCTATCCCAGACAGACACAGTCCTCACGAGCCTGGGGAGAAGTGACCGGGGGCTAGATTCTCTAAGCTTCAAAACTGATAAATTGGAGAGTGATAAACAGCCAGCCAATCAGCTCCTACCTGCCATGTCACAGACTGTGTTTGAAAAATGTCAGACAGGAGCTGATTGGCTGGTTGTTTATCACTCTCCATTTTTTCACTTTTGAAGCTTAGAGAATCTGGCCCCGGGTCTGAATTCTGGAGAGAGGAGCTGCACAGTGACAGCACACTTGCAAGCACAGACACCCCGGCCTGCCCATGCACAGCCCCGTGGTGTGGACTGCCCTGGTGGTGATTAAAAAGGACAGGTTATAAAAATCATTACATTCTATACATCGAGGGAGGAGGGGGGCCCTTCCTATTTTGTCAGTCCTGGGCCCCACAATTTCTGATGGCAGCCCTGGGTGGTGTACTAAATGTGATAGATTTAAAAAATACACTCACACATCAGCGGCCCACCTCTCCCAGGATCAGGATTTTGCAGAGCTGTATTGGGAGATGACTGTCTCCTTTGACAGTCCCAATCCAATTGGTTGCTTCTTTGTCATATCACCAATGCATTTCACCTCAGGACAAAGACTTTATTCTGAGTTAAAATGCATTGGTATACACTAGGTGTATTCTACACTCATCCCATTTGGTACGCCTCTATTGTTGATTTATGGTGAATTTGCTGCATGTTTTATGTACATTTTTATGTATTGATATTTGGTTATTTCTGGACTAAATGTTTACCACCTCTATAGAGTTTCACTGTCTCCGTCTCCCCTTTACATATTTTATATTATTATTGAGATTGTTGGAGGACAAAAAGACCAGGAATTACTTTATAAATGTGGAAGTCATCCAGACTGAATGATTCTTACACATTCAAAGTTTAAGGAATAGGACAAGAAGATTATACACCAACTAAAGTTAACAATCCAGGACTATGAGTGTGGTATTTTTTTGGGGTATTGTTCAGTGTTTTGATTATTTGGGCTTTCTACTAGTAAGGTATTTCTAAAGACATGTGTCTTATTGTGTATAAGAAGGTCTGTTGTATTAACCTAATAGGTCCGAGCTCAGTGATATCTTATTCATCCACCTATTGTACCTGTTTGGGTCTCATCCACCTGCCTGTCTGCCTTCATCACATCTGCCTATTTGTCTGTCTTTATCACAGCCACCTAGCTTTCTGTCTTTATTACATCTATCTACCTATATGCATTACATCCCCCTGCTTGTCCACCTGTCTGTATAACATCCTCCTAGCTGTATGCATCACATCCACTTACCTGTTTGCCCATGTCCCAGCCATCTACCTGTCTGTCCATGTCACATCCATCTACTGGTCTGCAACACCCACCTATTTATCTTCCTGTGTGGCATCCACTTACTTGTCTGCTAGAGTCACATGTCACATACACCTACCTGTCTGCCTGTGTCACATTCATGTACCAGTCTACTTGATGCATTACATACACCTACCTGGCTGTCTGCATCAAATCCTATTTTTTGCCAGTCTCACAGCTACCTGTCTGCCACAAGAACCAGCCCCGCTATCACACTGGCCACAAGGACCCGCCCCTGCTGATCCAGCTCTCCCTCCTGTCATCTGTATGGAGGGAACCAGGACACCGCTGCAGCCCAATGTCTCCCGTGATACACTGATGTCAGAACGTGGTTACTCACATGACAATTCTGAGACATGGATACACAACATCAAGCTACATTATTTCACATTGTTACTGTAGGTTTCTTTATTTTTTCAAATAGATGCAACTTAAATATTTTATATGACCTGGTCTTGTGGATGGATCTTAAAAAGAAAATAAGAATGGTCCATTTCATTTCTCTTGTTTTACCAAAGTTCTTATGTTTATCAGCAGTATTCAGTCTGTGCCAGTGCTGGGATAAAGTGCACATCGACATCTATAGAATATGGTTATGACCAAATGTGCACATACAATAGAGAACACTGAATACAAAAATGTTCAGTCTGTGCTTTTGAGTGATAAGCCATCCCTGTCCCTTGTATTATACCCACAGCAGCAGGACTCAGCCGAAGACATGCCCAGTATTTGTTTTGGGGGGAATGCTCCATTCCTGACAAGATGGCACTTATCTTTTGTCTCTGGGTTCTGGACATCACAAGCTTGTACGTTTTGTAACCATGTTCTCAGAATGTCTTTTACCCGATGCCAGGTCTGTGCTGGCAGATGTTTGTGTGTTACAAGCACAGTCACTGTTGGTGAAAGCTTTCAGTTTCCATAGGAAATAATAAACCCATTATTTTCTTGGAAACCAGCTCCCTGGATGCAATATTTACTGAGCTGCTTGGCTTAATGTCACTCCAATACCATGGGGAGATGGGGAAGCCATCTTTTTAACCAAGATTAATTGGACCTCCAAGAGTCTTTGTATCTTTGTGTTGAAGTTGTATGTAAATGTTTAGAAAAGGTAGGTAAGAAGGATTCATACACAATGGTGCCATTTACAACACATGAAATGGAAAGAGAATGTGCTCAAGCTTGTTGTCATTTGCATGAACATAGATATGTTAATAACAGAATAAAGTGGTGCTTTGATAAACATTAAACTGGAAGCTGTTCACTTTATATAAACATTGTGTCCTTTATTGTGTGTAAGAGCAGGACTTTCTTCTGTAAGCAATGGAAAGTCCCCAGGTACTGGAGGTTTCGGCAAATATCATTGGCCTGAGAGCAGGTGGACTGGCTGCAGAAATATAAATCTAAGCGTATTATACCAATCGTTAAGTGGCATGCTTGTACTAAGACAATGTACACTAGATCTGCCTGCCCTCAGTCTGGTTATTTCTCCAGGAGGGATATCCTTTTATTTTGTTTGAACATATTTAAATTGTACCTGCACCAGTTGGGACAAATCATGTATTTGGAAATGACTGGACTAAATGCAATCTGGGCAGCAGAGGCAGAGGTGATCATGGGGCCCTAGGCAAGAAACTGGTTTGGACCCCTCCTCAAACAATACATAGCAGTATAATTTTGCTGCTGATTTTCAGCTGGCTTTGTTAGATACCCTGCATCACATAGGCACCACCGTGGGTTGCACCATCGGAACCCACACCAGCCCCACTCTATGTGCAGACCATCACCGCGAACACGGCCCCAATGGGAGCGACCCAGTGGCTCTTCAAGCAACCAACTCCTGCAACACACTTCCCTCAAAAAACATGCCCACAAAATGCCATATAAGTGTCTGACCAGCCTAATCCTTGCAACTGCCCAGGAATGTAAAATACATTTCCAATGATCTTCCTCATGCCTGTCTGCACTACGACTCCACACAAACACCAGCAGGACACATGCACAAAAGCATCCACGGCATCCAATATCACCACTATGGGGGTTATTTTGGTTCACTCCTTCTGGCAAGTTCCTTCTTAGATGGACAAAACCATGTGCACTGCAGGGGGGGGCAGATGTAAAATTTGCATAGAGAATTAGATTTGGGTGAGTTATTTTATTTCTGCATGGAAAATACTGACTGCTTTATTTTTACACTGCAATATAGATCTCACTTTGAAGTAAAACCCCACCCAAATCTAACTCTCTCTGCACAAGTAACATCTACCCCACCTGCAGTGAACATGGTTTTGTGCATCTAAGAAGGAAATTGCCAGAAGGAGTAAACCAGAATAACCCCCCATGTCCAAACTTGACCCACAAAAAATACATAATGTGCCAATCTCGCATTCAGAGGTGCAACAAACAGAAAGCAATATATATAGCTACGTGGATATCAGGCACTCCAATGGTTCCAAAACCAACTGCTCCTGGTGACCATGCCTCCGTCAACAATATCCAGTCAGCCCATAAACCTTGGCCGGCACTCGTGGAGACTTTACCAAACACATTAGAAGTGACACATTACTGACATCACAGGGACTCCCGTAAATGCGCCGGGAGAGGATTGTGGATAGGGTGAATATGTGTGAACATGTTAGTGTGTGTGTCTTTTTTACATTGTTTTCACAGGTGAACTAGAATAACCAGCAGGCCCATTAATACCCCAAATGCTGGGACTTGTGGTTCGCCAAGTCCCAGAATGCGGGGGAGGCCTTCTGGGACCTGTGAAAACCAATGTATTTTTTACATCTCTTTACATCTCAAGCCAGGAGGTTGACCCCTTTATTGGACCTTGCATAAAAAGTGTCTCCCAGCTGTGGAATGGAATGTCTCCCATATTTTTTGTGGTTATTCACTGATCTGTGCATGGTTCTGTTAAACTCACCAGGCTGAACCTGGTCTATTTGTTTTGTTATTTTTTTCTTATTTTAAGGGTGCAAATTCAAAATTCACACCATATTGAATTTGCGATTCTTCTACAAGAAAACATCTGGATGCGATTTTGAATGTGCAATTTTTTAGACAGGTCAAAACATGCAAATATGCACGTTACTACATGTGCAATTTTTGGTAAACTTGCAAGCAGTGGCGTAACTATAGCGCCGCAGCCCCCATGACGGCGAGGAGGCTCCGGGGGGCCTGTGGGCGCTATTGTTACTCACCCAGCTCCCCCTCCTTGTGGGTGGAGCGGGGAACAGGCAGGGGGGTCCATGCAGCGCAGGGGTACATGCTGTCAGGGAGAGCCTGGAGGTCCCTGCGGCACTGATTATGACGTTGCCGGGGTCTCTGCAGTGACTGGAAACAACGTGCTATCTGCCGTGCAGCGGCGTGGGAAGTGCTTCTGACTTTGAAAACACTGGGTGCACGCTGATTGTCTGCATCTCAGCCAATCAGCGTGCAACCAGTGTTGTTAAAGTTAGAAGCGCTTCCCGCACCGCCGGGCAGTGGATAGCGCGTTGTTTCCAGGTCCCCTGCAGGGACCCTGACAAAATCATACTTAGTGCCCCAGGGACCTCCAGGATCTCCCTGACAGCAGGTACCCCCACGCCGCACGGACCCCCCTGCCAGCTCCCCAGGGGGGCTCTTGTGTTTTAACCGGGGGGAGGGGCGCAAATGTTTTTGTTACGCCACTGCTGGCAAGTTCACTGAGTGCAGCTGCTATGGGGCCCAAAGCTGAGAAGATCCCACCTTCCCTATCAAGGCAACATGCGTTTCATCGTTTACATGAAGGAAAGGATATACACCTGACTACTAACCAATTATAGAGTGAACTGCCTATTGTAGTTCTGAGTACTTTTATAGTGGTTGAACTTGCAGTTCTAAGCAACCTGCCCACAAGGTATGATAATATCTTTTTATAGATAAACACTGATAATAAAACACTTAGAAGAAGCTACTCAGTTCTTGAAAGGCTACAGAAATACATGTAGGCACCTAAAGTATTTATATGCAAAGAAAAACAAAGGCTTCATCTTACAGTGTATTCAAACTATTATTATTATTTATTTATTAACAGTTTCTTGTATATGTAGTGCACTCATATTCCGCAGCACTTTACAGAGAATATTAGACAGTCGGTGCCCCAGTGGAGCTTACAATCTATATTCCCTATCCCATGTACAGGCACACAGACATTCTAGGGTTAATTTGTTGGGAACCAATTATCCTACCAGTATATTTTTGGATTGTGGGAGGAAACCGGAGTACCCGGAGTAAACCCATGCAAGTACGGGGAGAAAATACAAACTCCGCCATGGTGGGAATCGAACCCATGACCGCAGTAATCCTAACCATTACACCATCTGTACTATCCGTAGTATTGGCTTTGAACTGTTCTCGAATCTTGATCTTTCATTACTCAAACGTTTCTGTACACACAGGACATTGGGTGACCTACTAAAGTAATAGTCCACCATGATTTATAATCCACCACTAGTTTTGTCACATTTTATTGTGGTTAATTTATTCTTTAAAATCTTTTAGAAGATGAAAACCCCTTTTCCAAATCTATGCAGATACTGACCAATAATTGCTGCACTTTAATTTCCAACCTATTCTTTTCCAACCTAGTACATACCACTCAACATCACATATTGGATGCATATTGTATTCCAACACCAGCATCTCAACTGCCATTAGAACACTGGTGCCAGAACGTCAAAGTGATCAGGATGTCAATGCTGGAATATCGACAGCCAGCATACTTAATGTAAAAAAGCTGGGGTGGATTAGGGTAAGGTTGGGTTAGGGGGGTTAAGTTTAGGCACTATTGGAGAACTTGGAGTTAAGCTGTAAGATGTTTTGGCATTCACACAGGGGGAGGTTTGGTTAGGCTGCAGGGAAGGGGGTTAGGTCTAGGAGGCGGGGTATGGAGGTTAGGTTTAGACAATATCGGAGAGGGTTAAGGTCAGGGTGCAGGTTGGGGGAGAGTTAGGATGCTAAAAGGTAGTATTAGGGTTAGGAGGGTAGGGGGAGAGGGTTAACTTACTGCATTTTGGGATGCTGGCTTCAGTCTTTTGACCACTGTCATCCTCACCTCTAGGATACTGTATGTATACCTTATTCTGTGTAAACAGCCATTCATATAATAAGAGATCTACATACATTATACTATATTTTTCTTTCTACAATAATATATAATAGCAATGAAGATTCTCTACCCACCATCTACAGCAATAGACTACATCACAAAATGCCAAAAATTGCCAAAAGGCCCATCTTTACACTACATAACTTACAATATACACACAACTAAGTATTGCACTGCCATAAGGGTCTGCTCTTCTTGCACTAACATCAAACCACTATAACCAGCGTCATACCCATAGTTTGTTGTACTTTGTGCTATCTGTGCTGTATATCCTGTCCCAGCTTCCCTCCTCCACCATGTTCTCTCTACCATCCAGGCTCCAATAACCAATGCAACCACCACCCCTTACCTGGTTTATTTAGCCATCTCCAATAATACACTACGTACCTCTTCTGTTGCTCCCATTTTCATACCCCATACTTACCAGCTCAGCTCTACTTGCTCATTTATTTCTCGTTATCTCCACTGCATTGGAGAGCAGTGATCCAGGAGTCTTAAGGGACAGGCAGCCCCCTAATCCTTGCATATCAAACGTATGCCATCACCACCCCAAACACAACACATCAACAATTACTGAAAACAATTCAACAATTTGTCCCTGGCCGTATTCTCTTTAATCTGAATATCTGAATTTCCAAACCTTTAGTGTTACTTCTAAATGGTTTTATTTAAATATTATATTTAACAATGTACCAAGCATGGGAGTCACAGCAGCACAGTGTGCAGATGTTAACCGGCTGCACCCTATACTGCTAACCAAGCAATGTTCCTCTGGAATTAGTGAAGAGGTTTGGGTTGCTATGTTATGGAAACAGATATACTGTACAGCTATGTACAGTAAATAGACTAATAGATTACAGGCCATTAATGCAACATATGGTTCCTTATGATGAAAAAAAATCTACTTTTGGCATTAACATTGCATAGCTGTATTTATACGTATAAGCCAAGAATCCTACACAATGTCCTCATGTTCCACACATGTTTAAAGCAGATGTGATATATTTTTACCCTTTGTCTTTTATTGTATATGGAAATATGTAACATTTAGAAATAGTGTTCACATCCTTATAGCCTTATCTCTCGTGTTATACTACTGACGTATATACAGCGGACTATAAACCCATTGTTATAGGGTAAAGATCAGCTATTTTAAAAATAATTTCAAACTTAGGTGACTGATTTATTTGCTTGTGTGTGTGTGAGTGCTCCAGTGCCAAAACATGTACCAGGAAGGCATAGGTAGGCCAATATATCAACCAAAGGTAGAAAACTGTTTTGAAATGTAGAGTTACCGTGGATTGTATT
This sequence comes from Crinia signifera, assembly GCF_055691185.1. Lineage (NCBI taxonomy): Eukaryota > Metazoa > Chordata > Amphibia > Anura > Myobatrachidae > Crinia > Crinia signifera. The sequence continues at coordinate 250,812,475 of NC_139220.1, read as the reverse complement.
TACTTCTTATATGTGTCTCAATAAACATGGGGGATTATATTATTTATGCATGCATTCATTATTTCCAGTACTCTTTAAAGTGCCTCATTAGAGTGAAGTGGTCTGGTTCCACTGTGACTGAAGGTGCCGTCTGTACTGCTGAAGATCATACTCCTTTTCTGGCCTGGTTGGGGACATCCTGATTCCCTCTTAGGCTGGAATGAGGTGGTCACTCCTGTGACATCCTTGCTGGGTGTGCCAGATTGTGGCCTACATGCTGCCTTAAGTCGGTGCCCAGATCTGTCTGCAATGTCTGAAGCAGGGGTGGATCTTCACAATTTTTTTAGAGGGGTGGTTTAACAATTAATCCTGACTCACAGGGGTATCAGAGCACGCAGGTTTATCAGCAGCTCGGCACTTAATAAATCTAGACCACAGATTCTCAAAGTCGGTCCTCAGGACCCCACACAGTGCATGTTTTGCTGGTCTCCTAACAGAATCAAAGGAAATAATTAGCTCCCCCTGTGAATCTTTTAATATGTGTCAGTCAGTAATGAGTGCACCTGTCAGGTGACCTGGAAAACGTGAACTGTGTGGGGTCCCGAGGATCGGGTTTGAGAACCACTGATCTAGACTATAGCAGACATCCTTAGTTTATGAGGATATATCTGTATATCTGAAGAGTCTTCGTAGTGTGCTCACATTATGGCATAAGGTTGTAAAATTGTCCAATGTAAGAAAGTAGCCACTAACCTGACCTTCATATTGCCTGGTCCATGTTTTCTCTTCTAGTACCTCATTGTCATTTATTGGTATTAGCAGTGCACAAAGCATGCCGGTATACAACGTTATAGTATGTAATTTTATTTTACATTGGCCCGTGGCACACCTTCTCATCTTCCTCAGTTTTTCAGCAGCCTTGCACTGTGACTGGACTCTCGATCACTGTGGTGTCCAACTTCCCTCCTGTGGCTGCACTGTTTCCCCTTCCCATGGTTTGCACTGTGTCCTGACTGTCGATCACTGTAGCCAGCAGTGATCATACCACCCTCCCACCAAATGTGTCTGCATTGTGTCGCGACTCCTGATCACTGAGGTCAGCAATATTGCCTCTGAGCTAGAATAAAAAGGACTGCCCATGGTCCAGCGAGGGAAGGAGAACAGGAGAAGGTGAGAGGGCAGCCCACCACTTGACCAAGTGTGAAATTTCAAGTAAAGGTATATACTGTGCGCACTGGTAAGTAAATAGTAAAAAAAAATTGTAACCACTGCCAATCACCTCTATCACAAGACCTGGAGTGACCACTAAATCCCTTTCCATTTTCCATACCCAACTTAAAAATTCCCACTATGACCACTGGGTGTTAGGATATTCAGTTCTCAGCTTTACATCCATATGGCACTAAATGGCACTATTACTAAAGCAGAGCCTGTGATATATACTGGGATAGTCACTGTTCCTCCTCCCTGATTGCTGTAGTCTATCACAACTGACCTTCTCTTGCTTGCGTCTTATGTGCAAAACCACTGATTAAACTGTTTGTGCATTGCTTTGCCCAACGGCCCACTTGCCAAACAACTTAATAGCTATAAACAAAAAACCTTGGCAAATGTATATCTATTTGCTGCAGGTTGACATTATGAGAATACAGTATCAGCATTCTTATCAGATATGTCAACTTGTTAAACCTTTCTACATTACAGTGTTGATATTCTGAATTTTGAAATAGCAACTAAATGCCCTTTGTATAACCCATCCCTAAGTGAAATGCTGATAAATGGTGTATAAATGCTGTTCAATATACACATTGCTGATAAGTGCCATTGACAATAGCTAATTGTTTCAGATCTGATTAACTTCTTGTCCTCTTTACATAAACTATTAATTCATTAATTTATTTATTTATTAATTTATTTATTTATTGTTTTTACATTTATATGTAGCACCAGTGCTTTACAACTGGGAGCAGAGTAATAACACAAAAGATAAGAGGACGGAGCTCAGATGTTTGGAATTTTACACATTAACATTCTATCAAACCCCATGCCCCATATCTCCTCTATGAATCCATAGTAACTCAAGGACTCATTTTTTAAAATTTCTTGTCTGGTTCAATCAGCTGTGTCTGTCTTTCTCTAAATCCATACATTCGATGCATGCTGCAATGATGTTAACCACTATTAAAATTGAAGTGAAAAATAGAGTTCAACAATTTCCTTAAATAGATTACGTTGCTCTTTATTTATGTTTTATTTTTTTTCCCACTACTAAAACAGTGGTTCCATTATTACTGTATGACTCATCCTTCAAAAAATACCAACAAAATGGTGCAACACTTTATAACTTTGTAGCCAAGTTGTAAGAGATCTCCACTTTACCATATGGAGAGCTCCAGCCATCGGTCAATGGAAAGAGACATCTGCAGGCTAGATGAAGATCCTGAACTACATGAAAACTGCATTTTTAAAAAGAAAATACAAAATATTATTATAGTTTAAATCATATTATATTTAATAATACCATCCCTGTAACAAGTTGGCATTCTGGCGCTGGCAGCTAGAGGATGGTGTCCAACGGAGCTATTCAATTGATGCTCCATTCACCCTTTTCACGGACCAGGCCCCTTTTTTAGACAAAGGCCTGCTTTTGGCATGGGGAAACATCTAGCTTGATGGGGACAGAATGTTGGGAGGAAAGCACTAGAGACAAGCTTTCAACTCTATTCTGAATAACAATACAAAAGTGCAAATGTATTGCTAGGCATGGGGATATCCACCTGCCTGAGGTACGAGAAAAAATAATCTGTGATAACAAAAACATTTTGTGGTCATGATCAAAAAAACACATGGATTTGGGAACGTACCCCTGTTCCTTTGTATTTTCAAGCATGAATGGGTATATATCTGTGTGTAAAAATGATGGGTAATTTAATTGCCTGGTAATAAACATAAGTAAAAAGTGGTTTATTGTGAGAACACTCAGCGCTATCTTTAATAACCACACCACAAATGCAAGTGATAACAGAATGAAAAACAGAACCTAATGTTTGGGATTTCATCCACAAAGAAGTTTCACTTCATAACTCCAGCATGGTATCTAGAATAAAACATAATCTCCAATACCCCAGATGATTAGGATAAGTGGAGATCAGACAGAAACAATTGGTGCAGTATTTCTTGTCAAAAATATGATATTAAATAAAAGAATAGACTCACAAAAAAAGCCGAATATAACAGCGTGAATTTAAAACCAAGTGGCAAAGACTGCTAGGCTTATGCTCACATCTCCTTCTCCCTAGATGGTATTCAGCAAACTGGAATCACCACAAGCAGGCTTAGCGATCTTCCGTACCAGACAAGAGACACGTCCCAGCAGAAATTCCACAAGGCGGGGGTCCGTTCGGGGCGGCGTGGGTTCGTTAAGAAGCCCATAGGCTTCTATGGGATATCGCCAGCTTTTTTGTAATGAACATAAGGCAAAAATCGTGAAAACACCGACGTGAAAATTGAACACACCTATTTGAATATCCCCCTTATTGTTATTGTTTAAAGATCAAGGAGGGTACTCAATCCGTGCCGCTATTTCTGCCAGCGGAAATAGCGGCACTGCCATTACCAACAGCATTGAAGGCAGTCAGGTTCAACTTTTTTTTAAAGTCAAATCTGTTTTGTCGAAAGGGATTGTCGGATTGTCGAATTCATGGACGTTTTTGGACAATCCATGGCCGTTTTCACCAATCCACTGACTTTCCGTCAGAACATTTAATTCTGACTGTCGAGTTACTGTAATATTGGATGATAATGGCCCAGGATTCCGACATATCAGGATGTACCAAAAGTTGGAATCTTGGATTGAATACCCCCCCAGAGTTCAAAAGACAATGATAAAAGCGGTCACATGTGCATTATTCAAATTCACTATCTGTTGTTTATCAAGTTGTAAAGTGTGTACTTCTCCGTAGTAATACTTTCCCATGATAGTCTTGTCCACTCTATGCTATTCTGTAAAACCATATCCTTCATCTATTTGAATTTTGAAGACTCTATGATTGTTAGAGCCAACAAAAAACTCTATAATAAAGTACAACCCATTAATGTAGAGCAAGTAATAAGATTCTTATTTTCACAATTATTTCCACACATTGGTGCTCCCAAAGCTGCCTGTTAGAAGCCTCTTCCACAGCTAGCTTACGTTTAAGAACCCACATAGCAGCCATGCAATTAAAAGCCTAGGACGACTGAAAAGTTAAATCTAGCCCTAAATGGATTCTATGAAATGGTCTGGAGCAGACAGTTTCCAAGCTTCATTAGATAGACTTAGTAGATGAGTATTCCTACTGTATGTTATGTTCCTATATTCCTTAGAAGAGTATTCCTATGTTAATACATAGATGTCCCTTTAAACGTTAACTTGACGCAATGCAAGTGATGAGTATATCACTTATGTGACTGATGAACAATTTAAACACTTGTCTGTAATCAGTGCTCACAGAGAGAACAACTTAATAGTGCGCTTCGGTGGAATCACATATCGTCACTGAGTGATTGCAGGGACAGCAGTTTATTTAAAAACCCATCGTCTCTAGAATTCCAAATCATCCATCTCCTTCTGCATAGCCTGTACTATACCTGTTTTGTCCTCTGAAACAATAAAAGCCCTTATTGTTAAATAATTAATAATTTGTACTGAAATGCAAATATTTTTTGCAAGCCCTGTGGCAACATGTTTCCTATAATTATGCTTTGCTGTGGATTGAAGCTAATTGAAAGCAGTGACTGAAGATAAAGTACTTGTAGCTGCAGACATTTCATACATAATGAAACATCGATCCAATGCTCCTCATAAGCAGAAGACAAAAGAAGCATGGCAATCACTGTAAGTAAGGTACTGGATGAACGGGAAGGTATTTGAAATAACAAGTGGCTTCGAAAACAACAAGCATTGTTTTATTTTTAATTCTCTATGTAGTGCAGTACAGTGACACAGTGGTTAGCAGTGCTGTCTTACAGCACTTGGGTTGAGGTTAATCCCTGACCTATTTTTGTGGAGGTTGTATGCTCTTACCATATTTAAGAGTTTGTCTCCTAAGTAGATAAATTGGCTAATAAATAAAATACTAGTGCAATGGTTGGGAAATTTTGTCTGTAATACCCTGTTCTCACTACCGCAAAAACCCAGTAATTTCCCATGTCCTGTCTCAGTGTGAATGGATGTGCATGAAATTCCTGGGTGTAATGCCCCGGGAATTACGCATGGGTTTTTTGTGGGGTTATTCCTGGGAGTTACAAAGGCATCCACCAGTGTGAAGAGGTGTGACCCTGGTTTTTCACACCGGACGTCAATTAAAGCTTCTCTTTCAACAGCCAAAAAAAGCTGCTCTAAAGATTCCTCACACTTGTAATCAGGAGAATTTGCAGGAGAATTTGCAATGTCGGCAGTGCCGTATACGGCGACTCTGCGCAGAAAAATACTAATGTTGATGCACACTATAATATCGGTCTTTTGAGCTACAAACCATATGTCTTATATGTCTGTGAATCAGGAATGGTTTATGGCTTCTCCCACCCTAGGCAAAACTTTAACCTACTGTACACTGCCAACAGTACTGTACTGCCACTTTGCAGTCCCTCAAGGGAAACTGTGGAGATAGCATATTAGAATTTCAACAGCCACCACCTGCATTAAGTATAACAAGGATGTATACTTCATAGACCATACTTGCCTACCTGACCCTCTCCATGACGGAGAAAATGCTCTGTTCCTGAACTTCCCTGGTAATGTAGGATTGCCATCACCTGAGGTGAGCTAGTTAATTGATAAGAAAGATGTTTCACCATAGATGATGGGGAGCATACAATATCAGGGAAGTCCAGGAACAAATTATTTTCTCCATCATGGAGAGGATCAGGTAGGCAAGTATGTCATAGACCATTGTTTTCAGACATTGAAGTGTCTTCCAACTAGATTTCTGTAAAACAGGTAGCGATTTCTACTTTGTAGAAATATTCCGGGGTCAGCTGCGCTGCTGCAGCAGGCTGTCCCGGAAAATTTCTGGCCATACTACTATGCAGTAGGTGCGCACCACTGGCGCACCACCTCTAGGGCTGCCCCCCCCCCGTCATCACCCCCCCGCCCCCTCTCTATTTCAGCACCCCCATCACCACCGCTCCGGCAATCATACGCCGGAGTTCCCCTGCCGCTTCCCCAGTCGCCAGCCACAATTCGTCATTTACAGCAGTGACGTAGGCGGCAGGCTCGGGGAACTCTCAGGAGTTCAGGCCCCCGAGTCCACCCGAGCCGCCGCGAACATCCCCGAGCCTGCCGCCTGACTGCCCACCTACCGACTGCCTAAAAACGCCGTAGCGGAGTTGAGGGAGGGGGCCCTTCCTACATTCTGTGGTGATTTTGCAGGGGCAGGACAAACCTGCCCTGGTACATTTGTCCTTCCCAGCAGAGCCCACCACTCAAGGGGTTAATGAACTAAAATTGCAAAATTGTAGTAATTATTCACTTTGTGTCCTGAGATAATTCAGCCTCTGAATAAACATCTACACTGCACTAATAATTATTATTACATTAATACATTTTATTTATAAGGTGCCACAAGTGGTTTGCAGTGCTGTAAATATGGCATGTATAGAACAATAGAGGGTACTCAGAACTAAACATAACACTTACTTAAAAATAAAACAGATCACAGATAATAACTGGAGATGTGCGGGCTCAGATTTCCCAGATCCGAGCCTGCACGAATGTCATCAATCTGAGCCCGGATCCGAGCAACCTTTTGCCCTAAAAACAATATTGTGAGGTGTGAGGTGTTCAGAATAGACTGGAAATGAGTGGAAATGAATGTTATTGAGGTAATAATAGCGTATGAGCAAAAGAAACACAGAAATTCTGCGATTTTAGCAGTTTTTTATGCTTTAAAAAAAAAAATCAGAACCCAAAACCCAAAACGTTTAGGGGGTGTTTTGGTAAAACCCATTAGATCCCAAAACCTGAAGGTAATCAGAACCCAAAGCCCAAAACGCGAAAAGTGGCCGGTGCACCTCCCTAGTAATAACTATCAGCACAATTCTTAGCAAACAATACAGCTGAGATGAAGCAGTGGAGTTTTCCAAGTACCACTTGGGGTGGGTTGTCATTGGTAGAAATGCTGGGATATGGTCAAAATGTGAAAAACCCCATGTCCTCCTTTTGACTGTTGACCTTGCCCATGTCGGTCTAATGCTTGTGTCAACCTAATGACCATGTTGACCTAACCCTGTGTCGACCTTCAGTAATGTCAACTTTCAGTCAGTCATAACCCCCCTCAGTCATGTCGACCTTCAGTCACGTTGACCTAGTGGTGTTGACCTAATGCTTGTCGACCTAGTTGCTGTCTATACAATGATCCATACCCGGGAAACTAGCATATCTACAATGGGTACAAGGTGCGCAGCGCACATGGGCAACTGGGTTTAGAGGGACCCACCTGATGCATATCATGCACGCATTTAATTATACTCACCTGTCCATCGTTCTGGAACAGGCTCTCAAGTGGTAGTCGGAAAATGGCCACCAATGCCATTTTCCAGTGATTAGCGCATGTGTGATAGAAGTGTCCTCGGGAATGCGGCACAGGTGCCATGTTACCGTAGACCTGCGCATGCACAGTACTCTGGCACAATCCAAGAATTTACTACACTGCCGGAGAGGAGGGAGCCGAATCAGAGCCTGCATATGGGCCCCCTCCTCTCTTAAAGAGCCCCTGGGTTGATTAATGATTACGAGTGAGAAGAGATGCAGCTAGAGAGCTGCAATGGAAGTGCGAGATAAGTGGAGCTGTAATGGAAGTGCGAGATAAGTGGACTGTGAGAAGAGATATAGTAATAATACATGTATGGATTATGAATTTACTGTTTAAACAGAATAGGACGTCACATACTACTGTGTGTAGGGTGCAGGCCTACAGAGCAACATGTGTTCAGTGTTACCAATATTACTTTATAACCATTAACTGCAATCCAAAAAGAGCTGTTAGTAAGTTATTAACTTACTTTGTATGCGCATTACGGGGCTGTACTGTATATGACTTTCTGTGTTCTGTACATCCCGTGTTGTCTACTCAATACAGTCTTGCTGGTAAAATGAGAATGTATTCAGGTCTGGGACATAAAAATTCAATGCTGTATTGAATACACATTTTATTAAAAAATAATTAGAAACAGAGTTTATTCCTTGGGGCAGTCCTCCTGGACACAATATAAATAACACGGTTTGGCCCCTGGCTGTATTGTACACTTGGCTTCAAGCCTCACAGGTGTCTCTTTAGAACGTCGTAGGATCTGTGGAATTCCCCAGATAGAGTGTGTTTGTTACACGCCAGGTTTTATCCGCCATTGCTCCACCAGGGGAATGACTAATGAATTTAGAGGACAGAGAAGAAGTGAGCTGACTTGATAAACAAGCTGATTCTTTCCACTGACTGTGTTGTCTTACAGATAAGCTAAGGATGAGGCAGATAATGTATGGCCCTGTAAACTACATGCAGCTTTTTTTAATCAGCTCCAAACTAGATGTATAGTTTATGAGGTTCCATTTTATGTACAACAATGAGAAAGGGACACCAGGGTACAGGGGGGATAAAATAGAGACATACCAATCAATTTATCAGGCAAAGAGCAAACTGAGATGTAATGTGTATGGGCCTGTGGCCTTGTGCAGCAGAGCATGGATGAGGCAAGGGTCAAGGAGCACTTTTAGTGGCTCTTGTCACCAGGGCCATAACTAGAACTTGTGGGCCCCATAGCAAAATCTTGAAAGAGCCCCCCGCATTGTCAATAAAATACCCATTAGGGTAGCGAGAGAGGGAGAGGGAGGGAAGTAAAAGACAAATAGGATGTTAGTGGGAAACACAGCGTGAAGGGAGACAGCATCAGAACGAGAGAGAGGGGGGAGGATAGTGAGGAGGGGGGGGTGCCAGAAAGAGGGTGAGGGAGAGAGAGATTGGAGAGAGGGGGCAGAGAGAGAAAAGGGGGCAATTATTACAGCACTGAACACTCTAAATCTGAGCACAGCCAAAGACATCTGATGGGGGCGGGTGCGTTACGTCATTAGGCTCAAATGCGACACCGCTGTAACCAATGAGGACATAACTCGTACTTGAGAATGGTACAGTACATTGAGACTACTGAGTAGCTGTTGGCAGAAACCTAAAGAGGCAGAAGAGAGAAATCTACATTTAGAGACAGTTGATAACCAGAGAACTAGTGATGACTGAAGACGGGTTGCCGCACGTCAGGTTTCCGCTGCAGGTGGTAACACCAGCGAAAGCTGGTGATACCCTATAAAAGGCTTCTTACTGCATCCCACGCCACCCCGCATGGCCCCCACTGTCCCCCCCCCTCCTCCCCACCTCCTGCTGTGCTGCTCGGACCAGTGACTTCCTCCTTCTTAGCACCTTCTAGGTATACGGAGGAGGAGGCAGAGCCCTGCTGTCACTTTTGCCATCTGATCAGGGTGCTGTTGAGCAGACGTGGAGGAGGAGAGCTGCGAGGACCTGCTGGCTGCTTCACAAAGGGCAGCTCTTATCACAAGAGCTGCCCTTTAAGACACTAATGGCATATGCTAGAGCATATGCCATTAGTATCTTGCCGGTAGCCGGCGGAGAGGGGGCAGTAAGGGGCGGCAAATGTAAGAGCAAGCAGTATCTATCTAGTCAGATCGCCAGAGAATACTGATCAGCACACATCACAGGTGCACTGCATGTGTGTCAGCAATGTGTGCTAAGTGATCTGTGCTTAAGCACAATGTGCTGAGAAGCCGCTGGCCATACATCTACGGATTTATTATCAGATCTGGCTGGCTGGAACAAAAACCTGGTAATGGATGAGAGCAAATGACAGTTGACCATTTGATTCAAAATGCTGGAAAACTGACAAACTGTAATTCAGATATTACCAGGTTTTTGTTCCAACCAGCAAGATCGGCCAAATCATCTGTAGATGTATGGTCAGCTTTACATCAGCCCTGGTGACAAGACATACAGTACAAAGATGGCATGCACTGGGTTGTACACATAGGCGTGCGCACGGGGGGTGCCGGGGGTGCACAGGCACCTCCTAATGACCACAAGGATTGCGAGCAAAATGTAGTAATCTAATGTAAAATCCCGCAGCAGCACCCTGTTCCAGGCAGCGGTGGACTCAGGACTGTATTATTTGCCCGCCGCCGCTGCCCTCCAGCCCACATACAAAGGCAAAACAGAGCCGCGGCAGCCGGGTGAAGTGGGGCAGACCTGCAGTGCTGCTCCATTGCCAAGGTCAGCCCCGCCTCCATGGATGTCACTGCGCACGGCACTCCCACCCGCCTGCCCTGTCGGCCTCAGCCTGATGATCATCAGCATCAATAGGTCAGCTCAGCATGGCCGGCGACAGGGAGGGTCAAGGGGGACAGTCGTCCCCGATGATCTCAGGGGCCCCAAAGCCAGCCGCTCAGGCCCCCAGATCTGCTGCCTGGCCGGTCACCGCATCCCCGCAGTCTCTGCTGCCCGGTCGCTCCGCCCCCCAGCTCTGCTGCCCGCACGGCTACTCATCTCCAAGTCCCCAGCACTGCAGTGCTGCCCAGCCGCTAGCCTAGGAAAACAATTGTTTTATTTTTACACTGACAGTCTGCACTCTGCAGACAGTCCTGGTTCTGTAGCCCCGCCCCCTCGCGGCTGTTTGCCGTGATTCGCGGGTCGGCGGTGAGGGGGTGGAGCCTAAGTGACACACTTGTCATTTAATCTTGTCATATTGGCCCTCCCCTCTCACAATCGACCTGCAAATTGTGCGATTTTTAAGCCATGGGTCAGAGCCTCAGAGGCTTAAAGAAGGCTGCTGCCCAGACCTGGCATCAATGACAGCTGCTCTCCTCCCTCCTCCTATCAGAGTAAGTGTGTGCACTACATCTATGTGTGTCTGTCTGTGTTCTAAGTGTGTGTGTGCATGTATGCATGTTTGTGTGTGTGTGTGTGGATTGTGAGTGCCAGAGCCTATGCCTATATATATATATATATATATATATATATATATATATATATATATATATACACACTAGTGTTTCATCGCGCCCTACGGGCGCTCTTCACACCGTCGTAAGGGGCTACGCCCCATTAAAGTTAGAAATATATTATAATGTGAATTATGTTTGTTATTTGTGGATTAATGTGTTTAATTATGGGGTGGGGGGATGGTGTTGGCGGGAAGGGGTGTGTTGGGTTAGGGATTTTGGTGGGGTGGTGTATGATACTTTGGCTAAGTGTAGAGTGCAGGTGTTGGTGGTATAGTGGTGCAAAGAGAGTGTGTGTGTTATTGTTTTGGGGTGGGGGAGGTGGTACCAGGAAGGGGTGTGTTGGATTGGATATTTCAGTGGGGTGATGCTGGCTATGGTGAATACAGTGTAGGCATTGGTGGAATAGTGTATTGTTTTAAAAATGGTACCTGTTATCCATTGGTGGTATAGTAAGAGATCCTGTCAGGTGCGCAGGCAGCAGGTTTCCGGCTAGTGGCTGGCGTGAGGGTACCAGGAGTCCTTGCCGGTGCTGAGGTAGCAGGCGGCGGAGAGTTGAATGCAGTGGTCAGGGTAGCGGAAGCACAGTGGTAGTGGGTGGCTTTGCAGCTGTGAGTGGAGTGGTAGCTTGGCGGTCGCGGCTGGAGGGAATGGCAGCGCGGAGGTAGTAAGCGGCTTAGCGGCTGTGAGGGGAGTGGGAGCTTGGCGGTTGTGGCTGCAGCAGGCATCGTGCGCACTCTGCAGCACTGTGCGGAATGTGCTCTTGCAGCAGTTCCCGCGAGACTGTGAGTTTCCTGCATTTGCCCTGTGTTTCCTGCGTGACTTCTCTGATCGCAGGTCCCGGACAGGGTGATGCTGCTGGTTTGTAATATGTGGGTGGCGGTTGATGACAATATAGGTGTTACGCTGGGTAGTGTGCAGCTGGGCAGGCTGCGCTGTGACCTGGGAAGTGTGTCAGTGAGTAAAGAGTACACTTGTGTGTCTGCGCGGTGACCTGGGAAGTGTGTCAGTGAGTAATGAGTACGCTGTGTGTGTGCGGTGACCTGGGAAGTGTGTCAGTGAGTAATGAGTACACCTGTGTGTGTGCGGTGACCTGGGAAGTGTGTCAGTGAGTAATGAGTACACCTGTGTGTCTGTGCTGTGATCTGGGAAGTGTGTCAGTGAGTAATGAGTACACCTGTGTGTGTGCGGTGACCTGGGAAGTGTGTCAGTGAGTAATGAGTACATCTGTGTGTCTGCGCTGTGACCTGGGAAGTGTGTCAGTGAGTAAAGAGTACACCTGTGTGTCTGCGCGGTGACCTGGGAAGTGTGTCAGTGAGTAATGAGTACACCTGTGTGTCTGCGCGGTGACCTGGGAAGTGTGTCACTGAGTTTTGAGTACACCTGTGTGTGCGCTGTGACCTGGGAAGTGTGTCAGTGAGTAAAGAGTACATCTGTGTGTCTGCGCCGTGACCTGGGAAGTGTGTCAGTGAGTAATGAGTACACCTGTGTGTCTGCGCGGTGACCTGGGAAGTGTGTCACTGAGTTTTGAGTACACCTGTGTGTGTGCGGTGACCTGGGAAGTGTGTCAGTGAGTAATGAGTACACCTGTGTGTGCGCGGTGACCTGGGAAGTGTGTCCGTGAGTAATGAGTACACCTGTGTGACTGTGAGGTGATCTGGAAAGCGTCAGTGAGTAATGAGTACATCTGTGTTTGTGCGGTGACCTGGGAAGTGTGTCAGTGAGTAATAAGTACACCTGTGTGTCTGTGCGGTGATGTGGAAAGTGTGTCAGTGAGTAATGAGTACACCTGTTTGTCTGCGCAGTGACCTGGTAAGTGTGTCAGTGAGTAATGAGTACACCTGTGTGTCTGCGGTGACCTCTGAAATGTGTCAGGGAGTAATGAGTATACCTGTGTGTGTGCGGTGTCCTGGGAAGTGTGTCTGGGAGTAATGAGTACACCTGTGTGTGCGTTGACCTTGGAAGTGTCAGTGAGTAATGAGTACACCTGTGTGTCTGCCCGGTGACCTGGAAAGTGTGTCAGTGAGTAATGAGTACACCGGTGTGTGTGTGTGCGTTGACCTGGGAAGTGTGTCAGTGAATAATGAGTACACCTGTGTGTGTGATCTGGGAAGTGTCGTTGAGTACGCCTGTGTAACTGTGAAGTGTGTCCACCTATGTACCTGGCGGGTGACCTGGGAAGTGTGTCAGTGAGTAATGAGTACACCTGTGTGCCTGTCCGGTGACCTGGGAAGTGTGTCAGTGAGTAATGAGTACACCTGTGTCTGTCCGGTGACCTGGGAAGTGTGTCAGTGAGTAATGAGTACACCTGTGTCTGTCCGGTGACCTGGGAAGTGTGTCAGTGAGTAATGAGTACACCTGTGTCTGTCCGGTGACCTGGGAAGTGTGTCAGTGAGTAATGAGTACACCTGTGTGTCTGGCCGGAGACCTGGGAAGTGTGGCAGGGCGGAGCGTGTTCCCGCGAGAGTTGGACACTGACTGCCCTGAGCGCAGGAGCCGGGGCACAGGGACAGGGACCGGGACCGTGCTTGTGCATTAAGGTGTGCGTTATTGCGGGGGTTAGGTGGGGAGAGGTGTGTGAAGTGCAGGGTTCTGTTCTCTTACATATTTGGCTACGATTGATTCTGCAGGCTGGGTGGTGTGTGACCCCGCCCAGCGTTACAGCCGCAGATGATTGACAGATGTAGCCAAATATATAAGAGATGTGTGTATGTATTTTATGTGTGTTCTTTTGTGTGTATGCATATTCTGCGTGTATATGTAGGGGTGGTTCAAAGGGGATATCTCTGCTCTAACTAGCCCAAAGCCAGTCCCCTGTCACTGCAAGACCCCCCCCCCCCCGTCTCAACCCCATGGTCCCCCACCAACCGCTCAGGCACCCGCCCCTCCTCCACTAAGATGTCCGGCCACCGGAGAAGAGACCCCTGAGTGCTGCTGTTCAGCTGATGGGTAGGTGGGTACAATAAAGAGGTACTTCTCTCCCTCCCTGCTCAGCACCACTACTCTCACCCTATCTCCCTACTCTTCACCACTACTCACACCCTTCATATCTGCTCCATACCACTACTCACATCCTCCTCCCTTGCTCCGCATCACTACTCCCACCCTCCTTCCATGCTCCGCACCACTACTCCCATCCTGCTCTTTACCATTACTGTGCTTAATGGGGAAGGGGGCCCCCACAGATATCAGTGTATGGGGCCCCAAGATTTCTGTTACCGGCCCTGCAGCTCAGCTCACCGTTAGCAACTGAATTGCCACACTTTTTTTTTAAATTGAGTGTTTTTTATTAAGGTTTTGCATTAAACAAGATACAAACAAATTCTCGACAGAAGCAAAATGGACAACCAGCATATTAGGAAAATTAGCAGAGAATAGTGCACATATATAGGACACCATACATGAAAGGTGCTGACCCAAAGGCGCCATCCAGGTCCACACCGCATCAGGAGATATTGAAGCACGTGCATAGGATTAAAATCAAAACCACATAATAACCCCATAAGGGCAGGATGAATCAAGGAATGGTCAACTGTCGAGAGCTCTATCCTAACCCACTAAACTTATAAAGTAAACCACCCAAAAAGCCCAAAGCAAACCTCCCATAAAACCCCCCACCCTGTACTACCCACCCCCAACTTAGGCGTACTTGGATCCCAATACCTACCCCTATACCCTCCTTACACTATGCTAAACTAACAAACATGCCCCCCCCCTTCCCCCCCCCCCCCCCCTCAGTGAAAGGATACTATACACAGGATATGTGACGGGCAATGGACTTGAATCACAAACACAATTACATGTATAACAGTTTTCCCGCCAGCATGACTGTCGATTCAAACCTGGCATATATATTACTTAGAAATTCACAGGACAGGCATTGATAGACAAGCCTATTCAAATAGTCGTGAAATGGGATACACAAAAGAGTAGCTTTCAGTTCCCCCAACATAATGTGTAACGTAGGCCCATTGTGCCTAATAAAAAAAAAAAACAAACGTACAGTTAACTAGCAGTTTTACACCTAATATATATAGTATATAGAAATTCACAGAATATAGAATTGGCACTAATGGGCAGGCACACTCAAGTAGTCATGAAATAGGATATACAAATAAGTAGCTTTAACTCTCCCACCATAATATAAGTATTATAGGCCTATACTATATAGTAGTAAATAACAAAATGTACAATTATAGGCGTACATGAGTGTTAATCAGCATATTATGGCATAACGTATTATAGAAATTAAAGGTAGAGCAATACAAAGAAAACTATAACAGTATTCCGGCAAACATAGATCCTCCAATAGCGAGACTGTGTGGCGAACCGGGAAAGACAGCAGATTTTAGTCAGGCCAGTTCAAGACCCCCCAACATTGCAGCAACACATCAGCACCAGCCCGTATTATACGGAAACAGTCAGGGCATCGTCCAGAACATCTTCTCCAGTAAAGTGGGAAGTTTTTATCGTATATGCGAAGCACATTAGGGTTGTGTGATGGCAGGATATTACCACTGTAGCAGTCAGGTGAAACAGCCAAGGGGTCCTGAAGCATAGGGAGGATCATGGAAAGACATATGTCCACAAACTTAGCTGACATGGGGGCCTTAAATATTGCACATCCGTAGGTCGTAGGCAAGACCCCCTCAGGACCACCAGTGCGTTGAATCTGTGTATCTGGAAAAGAAGAGGTCTTCCTCTGGGAGTCGTCTTCAACATCAGGGAGCCCATCCATAGAGACAATAGCAGGATATGTAGGGGGGAGCACGGCAGCCACTGATATATTAGCAATTCTGTGGAGAAGCCTTTGTGCAGAGGCATGAATGGCCTGAAGGATCTGTTTTACATCCATATTGCAGGGAAATGTGCATATAATAGTGTGAAGAGCAGACAGGCCGAGCAAGGGCACAAATCAGTCGGTGGCTAGCACACCGCTCAAAAGTTTTTCCTTCAGACTGACAGGTAAATACGTGCCCGGCAGGGAACAGTGGAGGAAGGCAACAAAAGCACACCTCTGTCTGCCCCGTGGGAACGTGCACTCAAGCGGCCAAAGATTATCTGGGCACCTCAGGATGTTATAAGGTCCAGGAGCAGGCCCCGCGGGCTTCAAATAAACACCTCAGTCCAGGGCACAGGTGGTGAGAGATGGCGTCGGTGTCTCCGGCTGGCTAAGCAGCGCACCCCGGCAGAGATGACTCCCGCTCACCGCCAGTAATCCACCAGAGGGTCACCAGCCACCCCCTCCCGACGTTGCACCATCCAGGGGAACAGCACCGCAAGCAGCCCACAGGATCACGTCCGCGGGACACCAGAGCCTCCGGAGGATCCAAGATGGCGCCCGTGAGCAGAAAGGAGGACCCACAGAAAGCCGCAGGCCCGGGTAGCCGTCCAGCCCTCAGCACACCGCCCAGAGGTCTCTCAGATGCCGCGGGAGACACAGCAGCAACTCCTATATCCGTTGGGGTAAGTATGCAGCGAGTGAGGGAGCTAATTAAGGATATTTAAGAAGGGTCTCGCCGGAGCTCACACTCCCTGCACCCGCTCTCTTCCGCAGTCAACGAATTGCCACACTTAGTAGGCTGGCCTCAGCCAGTGTTCCTCCTAGGAATATGCTTGATTGGTGAGAGAAAAAAAAATAGTAATAGTAGATTAAACAAATGTGATAAATAAATGGTGGTGGGCAGGAGCTGCTACAACCTGTTGGGGGAGATAGGGCCATGGGGGGGAATGTGTTGTAACAAACTTACTGCTTGAATCATTAATCATCATTGGTTGGTACTGTAATTAGCATTTACATTTGCTAATGCCAATATTAGTGGTGGGGGCAGCATCGGCAAGTGCATGCACACTTGCCAATGCCGGGTAAGAGGGTGGAGGGAGCGACAGTCATGCTGCAACTTCAGCAGCTTGCTGGCTGAAGCAGCTTGCTGTGGCTGAGGACTCCCTTGTCTGAAAATGTGCAATGGGCATTACGGTGTGTGACATTATGTGCAAGTCACCTATTTAGTTTATATTGGTGCCCAGTAGCCAGTGATAGACATGCCTAGTAGGCACGCCCCTACAGTGGTGCACCCCCTAATAAAATGTGCTGCGCACGCCTATGGTTGTACATAGCTCCTATATGTATTAGCAAGCATACAGTATGTTGGCTGTAGTGCCATTAGCATAGTGACAGCCAGTGCTGCAGGTTAGGTGGTACTGGGTGGTACGGCGTACCACTAAAACATAGTGTGCCAGTACCCCGTACCGCCCCGCACCTTCCCATCATTTGCCCCTTCTGATATGACAAGAACATAATGTGTAGTCTTCAAGGGACCTCTCCCACCAAAGGGGAGAGGATATGTGCTACTATATGTCCCCAATACAAGGAGAATCATTCCAGGCAGTATCCTACTTAATGGAATGATAAAATCTTAATTACATTTAGGGCCTTATTCTGATGTGCTTGCTCACCTGCGCGTTAGCACGGGGAAGCTATGTTTTACTAATGCGCATGCACATTTGTGTGCATATGCATGTGCTGGGTGAGTGTGGGCATGGCAAACTGCTAGTTCGCCATCCCATTCGCAACTACCAGGGCAGGCAAGGGGCATGGGGCGTTGGCCGAGGGGACGTGTCCATGATGATGAAAAATGCCGGGCGTTCACATGGAAATGAGCAATGACGCGGCTGCCGGGTGCGGGCAGCTGACATCACCAGATGTCAGCTGCCCGCCCTGTTCCCATACAGGGAACAGGCAAAGCTAAGGCACCTAAGAGTGTCTTAGTTTTGTGAGTACGTTCCAAATCATTCAATGGTCTGAGAACATCGAATGATTAAATCCCCGCACCCGAGACTGCGATGTTTATACAAAACATCCATTTGCAGCTGTGTGGGGAACTCGGCAAGCGAGGGGGGGTGGGCGCGGCTGTACGGGCAGCGTTAAAACCACATGCAGCACTGCACTGCCTGCGAACTAGAATAAGGTCCTTAGTGTCTGGTATTTTTCCATTCATTCAAGACCAAAGAAAGACAATTTTTCTTAGCCAGTGTTTTGAATCAGAAGAGTAGATATACTCCTGACCGTTGAAACTCATCAAAGAATGCCAGGGCCTCTACTGTGTCTATAGTGGAGATTACAATATGGAAAAATACAACATGTGTCAGACTACAGCATCTCCTACCACAAATGGTTATTATCACTATAAATACTATGATGCTAATTCATGGATTTAAAGTTCCAAAATAAAATTGAATGGGAATTTATCACAGCCTGCATTTTTAATACCGAATTGATAAATATTTTTGGGGTTAATTCACAAATTGAACTTTATTAATTTCATGTAAATTTACTTATGTCTCTTGCCAAGAGACAGTCTCTGATAAAAGCCGCTCCCGGTGAACAACTGGAAGTAGAGTGATCAGAATGAAAGCATAACACTGCTTCATATTTTTGGCTCCCCACAGTCTATGTGCAGATGATGGCCGATGGAGTAGGATCTAAAGAATCCCTCTCTGGAAGAATTATAAAAAATAAAAAAAAAGCAACTTTGTCATTCGATAGCATTATTTATGGGGACCAGCAGCCTCCGTAGAAATGTATAGGGGCTGCATTTGAGATCAGAAATGGTATATCAGCTATTTTCAGCCTGCAAAAATTGAATGGTCAAGTTGCATCTTAATAATGCTTTTATTGAACAGTCTGGGTTTTTGTTTTGTTTTTTACAAAAAAAGGTGCTCTGTGCTAATGACTAGAGATGAGCGAATCAGCCAAAATTCAATTAGCAATCCCAGCTACTTCTACCATAATAAAATCTGCAATTAGTTTTAACAATTCACTGTCTAAAGGTGGGAACACACGAAACGATTTGCGTTAACTATATGCACGGTAACGATACAGTTGTGCAGTAGCTGTCTGACTACACTCTATACCATAATGCATATAATATACTGTATACTGTACTGCAGTTAACAACATAATTGTGCATTTCATTCAGTGTGTACCCACTATAACGATAGCGATGCTCATTCCTGACAATCATTAAAGATAACCCCTATCATCTGAATATGCAGTGAAATCTGACAAGGGGGTTATTGTGACGTCACTGAATTATATCGTGAACAATATCATTCAGTGTTTAACGCACAGATCTTTCATTTTGCGGTGCTGCATATTGTATAGTGTGTATAGGGAGTGAGACTTTTTCTTGCGTTAAGCTCCCCCATAGCTGACTTGTTTCACTCCAGAGATTTATTGATTTCTCCCTGATGTAACTGGTGTAATTAACAGGTAAGTTAGTGGGGGGGGAGGGAATTTAATAGGATGAAAGATTCAGAAAATAAGAGATTTGATAAGAAATTTCCAGGTTTTTAAAGTGGCAATCATTTACACTGAAAAAACAGTTTGATTTTGAAGTGTAAGTGGTTGCCGCTTTAAAAGAACTGGAGATTTCTTATCAAATCTCTCACTTTCTGACACTCTCATCCTATTAAATTTCACCCGGTGTGTCTGAAATATTTTTTAAACTATCTAATGCCTTATTTATTACACTGAAAGATTTGTAGCGCTTGTTATACAAACAGTTCTCTGATGCACTGACAGTTCTCTGATGCTTGTGCAATGACAAGCTCGGTGAAATTTAAAGAGATGAGAGATTCAGAAAGTAAGAGATTTGGTAAGACATCTCCAGTTCTTTAAAAGCGGCAATCATTTACACTGCAAAATCCAACTGGAGATTTCTTAACAATCTTTCATCCTATTAAATCCCCCCGCTAGCTCAATCGGAAGCCAATCTGTCATTATGAAAAATACCTATAAAGTTCTATCATGTACAGTAAGTGGAACATACAAAACTACTTCATTGGGTATGGATCGTTTGGTCTACAACAACTAGGTCAACAAGCATTGGGTGGACAGGCAGCAAGGTCTACATGGGTCTAGGTTGACATGGGTCTAGGTCGACATAAGTCTAGGTCGACAGGACATTAGGTCAACACAAGCATTAGGCCGATATGGGCAAGGTCGACATGGAAAAGGTCGACATGGGGTTTTTCACAATTTTTTTACCCGGATGTCAACACTGTCGACATGGACACAGTTTGAAGTGCACCACATCCCCTCGCGTCGCTCGCTTCACTCACAATGCTTCAGGTACGGAGCCTCGCTATGCTCGGCACACTATTTTGTCTCCCACCATGCCCTAGTGGATGGTAGGCCATGAAATACCGCCTGTAGGCACATGTCGGCTCAAAAAAAGTGAAAAACCCCATGTCGACCTTTTGACTGTTGACCTTGCCCATGTTGACCTAATGCTTGTGTCGACCTAATGACCTGTCGACCTTGACCCATGTTGACCTAATGCTTGTGTCGACCTAATGACCTGTCGACCTTGACCCATGTCGATTTAAACCCATGTCAACCTTGTTGCCTGTTGACCTATTATGTTGTTGCACTACTATATACTGTATATTTTAAGGACCAGTATAATTATATAATAGAAATCAGAACTGAGTAAACTGTTAAATCATTGCAATGTACAGATAGAATAGTTGTTTTGGGTTCCACTACTGAGAGACTCGAAGAACACAGAGGTTTCATGTTCTAATTCCTGATTAGAACAGTGTGCATTGCCTTGGCTACATGCCACTATCAAAGATATAATTGTCACTAAGGCCCTTATTCTGATCGGTGCGGAAATTCCCGCATGCGGACGGACCGCCGATGTTGATCGTCTGCGCATGTGCAGAGGTCACTCTGCGCATGTGCAGCCGATTTCGCCGCACGGATTCTTTATACGCCGCACAGGGGGCGTAGAGGGGCGTGAGGGGCTACTTAGCCTCATTACCCTATGCATACGCCCCCCGTTTCATGGGCGTTCCCATGCAAACGCGGGGCGTATGCATGGTAATGAGGCCGTGACGCGTGGGTACGGGGCGGGCATCTGACATCGCCGGATGTCAGCTGCCCGCCCCTATATATGATTTCACACGGACAAGTGTCCGTGTGGTCTTGTGTTGCGGGACCTGGTGGAGCGTGCGGCCCTGCATTCGATGTTCGGCGACCATCGAATGCAGGGGCTGCTCCCACCATGGAGGAGGCGTATCCCCGTACAATTTCATGCGGATCGCCACATATCCGCATACGGACGGCAGGTGGCGATCCGTATGGAAGGCGGGGATTCGCCTGCACGGTTGCGGCCGCATATTCTGATCGGGCCGCACCGATCAGAATAAGGGCCACACACTCTATCGCTGATGTGCCTGCGATTAATTAATTACAATGGTTCTGCATGATATATACATGTAGATTTTAATTCATCTTGGAAAGGCAACTTATTCTTTAATCATAAACAATTCCCCTGGCTTTGCTGCTTGCCAGCACATATGGTATTAAAAATATAGTTGCCCTGACATACATTCACCCTGGACCTTTCCTCTTGTACAGACAGGATGACTGAGTATTACACTGGTTATGGTCATGTGATGGCTCTTGGTGTTACGTGATTGGTCTTTTTTCTTTTGATTGACTGTAATTGGTCTGATTCTAGTATGGCCATTTTTTCATACTTCCTCAGTTGTGATTGAATCAGAGCTACTGTGTTTTGGTAACACAAAAGTACATAACAATTATAGCTATTAAAGCATTCTACGAGGTATTGTCAAATACTTCACAAACCACAAGTATCCTAGTTAAAAATAAAGACCTTTATTATTAATGCTCACTGACCCAAAACTGAACTTATTATTTAATATCAGCAGAATCCCTTCCCTTTCTCTTTATAGTGATGTTTTGTGGTTTAGGCAACTTTTTTTTCCCTTATAAAACTCCATTGTGAATGCAAATGTCAGGGTAACTATATTTATAATACCATATGTGCTGGCAAGGAGGGAAGCCTGGGGAGACGTTTGTGTTAAAAGACTAAACTTGCCTTTCCAAGATGCTGAAAAATCCACACAAAGACATCATGCAGAACTATTTTAATTAATTGATCACAGGCACACCAGTGACAGGGTGTCACTGACAATTATATCTTTAATAGCGTCTTCTAGCCAAGATACAGTGTAGTACACACTGTCTTAATTAAGAATTAGTACATCTATAAATACAGTACATTATGTAGTACATCACAGTCGTGGACTGCATTTTATTTCAAGATTTTAATTTTAGAACTTTTGGTACTTGTGTAATTTCACGGCGGCAGCTGGCCGCCCGCTCCTTCAGGTCCACGTCCCCTCGTGCTCACCACACTTTATAAAATCCACTCCACGCCAACGTGGATAGATTAATCCGCCCACTATCCATGTCGGCGTGGAGTTGAATTTATAAAGTGTGGCGAGCGCAGCAAGCCACCGAGCCCGAAGCGTGGGCGAGCGAATACAGACCCGGAAGGAGCGGGCGGGCAGCTGTCTCCATCAAACTACACAAGTACTACTTTTTTTATATTTTGTTTTGCATCCTTCAAGCAGTAACTTCACTACATTCTATACAGCCCATCTTGACAAAGACAAAAAAAGTAAAGTGTTTGCTTACGCTATTAATTTATTTCCAGTTTGGGATTTGGCTCCATTAATCATACAATAAATAAATTCAGCTTTAGCACACAAGTTAAGTTACTAATTGGAATACACCTAAAACAGGGATGGGGCCCCTTCAGCTGTTGTTGAAATGGACACCATTTCACCGAATTGGATGAACCGATGCAAAGTGGCCCAGTTGGATCCTGACAACATTTTATGGGGCCTGGGTTTCAGTAGGCTCTACCTTTGGTCAACGCTTGCCAGAAATTTGACCCGGGAGCCTGTTCTGAGCCTTCCACTAGATTGATTTAGACTAAAACTTCACAGAGAGTGAATGGATCCCAGAAGATATACTGGGGGATTGAGGTCACTGGTTGGACCTCCTGCCTGTGTATTCTGGCCAAAACTTTGACCCAGGGAGCCTGTTCTGAGTCTTCCACTGGATAGTTTTGAATGAAAACTTTAACAAACTGCAATAACTGACAAATATTCATAATTCAATTACTTAATATAACTAACTGAAATAACCTAAAATCTGTGAACGAAAAATTAACGATAGAAGGAGGTAGGAAGAAAGGAAAGCCGGGGATTATGGCTACTAAAAAACAATGCACCTCATGGGTGCTTTGGAACACCAGCTAAGCTGATAATTATTTCTGAAGTGTTGACAGTTACATCCAACTCATTGATAACTTAATAACATGAATATTTAAGCCTGAACAACTCTGGGTATTAGTCACATTTAGTGGCATTGCTGCCATTCAATAATAAACTCTGTTCAGTTTGCAATGAAAAGAATCTATGGCAGAAAAAAATAAAGACTAATAAAAAAATTAAATAATACTATGTTTGTATTTGTAAATAAAAATCATGTTACACTATAGTTAGTTTGTAAACCACATATAAGATGTTTTATATATTGAAAATAGTAATAAACTTCTCAAGTGGAAGTCTCTATGGAATATAAATTCTCCAAACCACCCAAAATGCAGCAAGAAAATGGTTCACTTATTACCAGCTTTGATGAGTGGACACCAGGAATTCCAGTAATATCAGAAACTGGAAGTTCACAGGGAGTCGTACATTATATTTGGAAACATTGATGAAGTCTGTTTATGTCTACCACTGGCTCCATTAATGTGCATGCATGGTCGTTAGGTTGCACAAGCGGGCAGATTCCTCACCACAAAAAAAAGACAGAAAACTGAGTAAGTGTAGTCCATAGTCTTCAATAGCATTACATAATGAGCCTAAGGACCTAATTCAGTGATATATGTACATTTGTTATTTCGGTACAGTGCATATGCAGATTTGGTTAAGCAACATCAGTTGAAGTGCCCCAAGGCTGCAGCATGATTGACATGCTGCTGGCATTTGGGGGCAGCAACATAGAATTATCCAGAAAAAATGGCATGTTGGTACCATTTTATGTGCGCATTGAAGCCAGTGTCTGCATCCTTGGGCACAGCTTCAATGGCTTTGGCTGCACCATTTTATTGGGCAGGGTCTCTTAGATATCTGATGGTTACACATTTTAGTTGATGGCTGCATATTCCGGCATAGCATTAGATCACGGAAGTCGTCAGTGGACATCTTTTTACTTTTGAGGCCTCCTGAGAGTTTTGCATATTTTAAGGCATGGCGGCTGTATACAAAGATGCATCGGCTGGTACTCTAGCTTACATTTCTGAATAAAACCCTAAGCCAATTAAATTAAACTTTTTTGCAGTCACCATAGAAATCTATGCGGATTGCTTTGGGATCATAAGTATCTGTTGCGGTATGCCCTTGGTAAACAGCCACAATAATGAGAACTGAGATCATATTATTCCTTAATAAACAAACCTGGGGTCAAATGTGATAGGGTGTGAGAATCACAAAGTGAAAGATTTTCGGAGAGTTTTCCCTTTTTAATTTAAACCGGCAATCAATTACATGGACAAATCAACCTGTTTTTTTTTTTTTTTTTCAATTTAAATGATTGCTACTTTAAAAAAAAGGAACTCTTCCAAATTTTCTTACTTTTCTTACTTTTTTTACTGTACTGTGATCTAGGACTTTTGGGGTATTTTTGTGTCATCTTTTATGCATTTACTATATTTGATTTTAAAATATACAGAGACAAGGAATATGTTCAAATTTTGCATTTGCAATTGAGGAATTTGCAGGCAGCGAACCAGATAATGGTTTCAAGCTGAAAAATAACCAAACTTTAAATTTAAAACAAATGTAAATTATTTATAACTAACATTGAAAATGGAACATTCTAGATACATTTTATAATTCCTTTCCTAATATTTTTTTTTTAAAATAGTAATGATATTGTTTCAGAATACATGCCCAAAATCACAAATAGCTGCTTCTATCTACAAACAAACATAACAGCTTATTTAGGGAAGTTACTACACTGTTTTCCAAAACAAACACAAACAATAATAACATGAGCTGTTGAATAACAATAAACAATGCACCATTAAATTCAGCAAAACTTTATTAATATAACAAATCAACTTAAAACAGGCTGGCCACATACTAAATGAAACAATATATGCAAGCCGTCACACAGCAACTAAAATCTTCCTTAGAGAAATTAAGATCTTGTAGGTTTTTAAAATATGTTTTCTAAACATATAAATTAATTTTTCATAGTTTTGCTGGTAAGCCTGTGTTTTGCCGGATTTTCAATAGCAATGGATTTTAATAGCATTCTCTATAACTTAGTCAGTTTACAACATCTGGGAAATACAGTATCTTCCCTGAAAGCCAAAGCGGCTTACTGAAGAGGTGAAGAAAGAATGACTATTATGAAACTAATTCATTTGAAAAAATTTATGGTAATTTATAGCAATCCCAGTTCCCATGGAGTGCTAGCTGTTTGTCCCCAGGATGTTCATTGTGTAGTCAGTGCCAGATTAAGGTCTAAATGGGCCTGGAGCTGAAAATTATCAAGGGCCTATTATACACAATATTAGGGGTTGTGGCCAGCACCTAATAATGTGGGGGGCGTGACCAGTGTTCTGATTGGTGGTCTGCTCATGGATGTGTCTCTAGTTGTTTAAATATTTTCAACTATTTTATATATATATGGAAAAGGCTGGGCTCTGGCATAGGAAAAATGCAAAGGGTTTAGTATAGGGTAGAAAATGGCAAAGAGGTTGGCATATGCAAGGGCCTGGCACAGAAAAAAAGGAAAATAGAATATGTTTACCTTCCAGTGGTGGCTGCAGACTTTCCCGGGCTGGCCTCCTTTATACCAGCCTAGTCCCTGCTGTCCCTTCATTTTCTGGTGTGAAGGGGAGAGAACCCCCCCCCACCCTTTAAATGACTATATTGTTTAACCGGCTATATCTTTGGAACCAACTGACCCATTTACATGAGACCAGTATCATATTGAAGAACGTTTAAGTCGGCTTTGAATGATTTTGGTCCCATGAAACTGGGCCGTTTGGTTCCAGAGTAATCTGCCCTCAAAGAACATGAACAGCCATGAAATTTCAGAAATAGAAAAAATCAGTTTACCTGCAAAATCTCTGGAATTATTTAACCCATATGAACCAGCCTTATATCACATTGAAGGCCCAGCGATTTGGGTTCCCCCCCTGGCATCGAGCTTCTGTGATGCCATGGGGGGGAACTGGCAGCCGTCTGAACTGGATGGGGGTCGCAATTAGTGGGTGCCATGTTATCCTATGGGGAAAACGTTCCAGCTTTGCCCAGTGGTATCTCCGGTTCCCGGGGGCTAGAGAATGCGGTATTTTGACTGCTGACATCCTAACCACCTGTCATCTGTGTGTATTCCAAGAGGAAGTATGTGTCAATAGAAAAAAGTCCATATCTAGGGTCTGAAATAGGGGCCCAATACACTCAAGTTTTTTTGGCCTGCTATTCTACCAGAGCATGAATGAGATCATAAGAGACCATGGGCTCAAATAATCCCACCCAGTCCAGCCCGACTGTACAGAACAGGTCCGCAGCTATTTGAAATCTCCCGCTGACTTGCGAGCCAGTCAGAGCTCGCAGTCCGGCAGCCAATCATGAGCCACTACTACTGCTCCTGATTGACTACCAAACCATGAGCTCCGATTGGCTCGCAAGTTGGCTGGAGATTTCCTATAGCTGCAGAACCTGCTCTGAGTACACCCGGGCAGCACACGCTCTCTGCCCGGCTGTCACTGCTTTCAATTCTGCCCGGCTGGCATTTCACTACCCCTTGGCAATGAGCATTTCACTGTCCCTTGGCAACAAGCATTTTACTCCTCCTTGGAAATTCACATTTTACTCCCCCTTGGCAACAAGCATTTCCCTCCCCCTTGGCAATGAGCATTTCACTTCCTGTGGCTACTAGCATGAAACCCCCTTGGCAATGAGCATGAAACCCTCTTGGCACTGATCGTGAAGCCCATGGCACTGAGCAAGAAACCCCTAGCAATGATCATGTAGGTAAGTGGCACTTACTGTATGTGCATAACATGTAATGTGCATCACAGTGGCCCTTATTCTGATTGAGTCGGACAGCTACACATTCATTTGGATATTCCTGCTGAGTGCGCATGCGTAGCCTACTCGATTTGATCGCTACACAAAAAAAATGTCCACCGAACACTCTCGGACAATATAGGCGTAATGTGGGCGTATCCATGGGCACGGTTGAAAGTGGGCAAAACTTGGAGTAAATCGGGGCATCAACATGGGTGTGGTCGATAAGTGGTAGGCGTGCCCTTCACTAAGTAGCCGCGACCCTACACACCCAAAACCTTCGGCGAAAACAAGTAGCTTTCATGTCTCGGAGGCCACAAGTTCATCTGCACTGCATTCGGTCAGACAATCAGTGCGCCCTATACAAAAAAAGGAAAAGAAAAAAAAAGTAGCGCTGATAACACCAATGAGCATTCACAATGTTTAATAACAAGAATATAAAAACAAATGTCAATAAAAATAAAACACAGGATCCGTTCCTATAAATGCCACCGCCAATATAAATGATAATTTGCTCCAGAATTTATCCACGGGAAATATGTAATAAACACCAGTTAGTGGTATGCTGGTAGGGGTGAATAGTTACCACAATTGACACAGAGGGATCACCAGGAGGAATTGTTCCATTCGGAGTGCATAACAGCACTATCTCTCCAAAATGGGTGAAGGTGCCAGAGTCCGATGGAAATGGGTGTCTGGAGTGCGCAAATGTAGCGCAAGTGGTGGCTGGTCCGGGTCCAGTGAATAAAAAAGTGCTGGGTACAGTGTCCAGGGCTCCTGACGCGTTTCCCTGCAACTAGGTGCAGCTTTGTCAAAGGAATAGCCATGTAGCTAAGAGGGTGGTTTATATACCTGTCCCTGATTAGAAAATCAGCACATGTGTGACGCTAGCATCACTATGCTCATTGGTGTATTCATATATCGTATACAAATTTAATATAAAAAGAAAGAAGAGAGAACTGAACAATAAGGCATGATAATGAACATAAAAAAACATAGATGTACATAAATATATAGAAGCAGCAGATGGTATTAATATTGTGTTTAATAACACTTCCGGGGTTTAGTTACCATAGTGAACAGTAAACAAACGTATTAGAACCAATCACAAGAATCGAGGCATCCCCCTTTGGATATGATGCGGTGTCACGTGACCCGCTCATCCAATCAGGGTTGCGCTATTAGTTAGAGCAGAGGTAAGCCAAACACATGTATTGGCGTGCGTATCAAGCCTCACTATGGAGCTAGCTCGAGACCTCTTACAGCGTAATCTCGCGTGGGGAGCATAAGTTGAATGACGCGATCACGTGACTCGCGTTTCATTGAACAGGAAGTGTTCCTCTATGTGCGTTCCAGGTCTCTTTGTGAGAGCAGGCTTTTTACCTTGGACTCTATGGACGCATATCTAATGGCACTATATAGAGACTTATAATTGGCTGGAAGTGGATAGTAGTTTCTGGATGTCTAAGCATATATAGTAGAACACATAAAAATATATGTAAAAACTATAAAATATTTATAGAAATATTTCAGAAATCATAATTTAAGAAGATATATGAAAATATATTAAAAGGAAGAAAGTAAGAAAATAATGATATTAAGAATATAAATCAAGAGTGGGGAAAGAGCCCCCTAGCAGTCAGTAGTGAGAATACAGTTTATAAATACATTCAAATAGATTTAATATCTAGAATGTCAATAGCTGGTTTAGAATCATTACCACTTCATATATTAAGTGCAATTTATATAAAAAATTATTATACATACTATACACAACCGTAATAATGGATACCAGTCATATATAAAAATAAATATAAATATAAAAATAAAAAAATGATGAACATATATACATATATACATGCATACATATATACACACATGTATATACACACATAAACATAGTGGTAAAATAGATAGTGATAGATATAAATAATAAAAACTAGGGACAGACTAAATGACACTGTTAAGTTCGACTGATTCGTTTAGACCATTCGGATATATTGAGTTCATTTGATACATCCAAAACACCTCTCTCTTACAGAGTGTCTTGAACCGGTCACCACCTCTTAGGGTTTTTGGTATATGTTCAACTCCTATTATTCTGATTTTTGTGGGATCACTGTCATGGGACTGAAAAAAGTGATTTGAGACACTATGTGTGCATAGTTTTTTAATTATATTTCTGCGGTGTTCCAAGAACCTCTGTTTAAGTGGGCGAGTTGTACGTCCTACATATTTTTGTCCGCATTCGCAGATTAAGACATAAATTACATAGCAAGTATTACAGTTGATAAAACTTTTTATATCGAACATCCTATCTCCATCAGTTTGGATTTGGGATGTTTTTCTTGCCATGTGATTGCAAGTAATGCAGCGACTAGCGCCACACTGAAAAAATCCTTTTGGTTTTATCCCTAACCAGGGAGTGATTGTTTTAGGGTCTGGTGTTTTGTCAACCTGTTTGAGGAGGCTAGGAGCCAATAGATTTTTTAAAGATCGGTTTTTTCGAAAAATAAAAACCGGTTCTTCTGGTAAAAATCCGCACAGGAGATTATCCCCCTTTAAGATATTATGATTTTTCTTGATTATATTCCTAATATTGTGACTGAAGTCATTAAACTTAGAAATAAAAGCTATTTCTCTTTTTTCCTCTTTCTTCGAGGGAGCCTGAGGGATTTTATTAAGAATAGAATCCCTTTCTATCTTTGATACTTCCACCAATGCTTTATCAATAATGTGTTTTGGATACTTGCATTGGTTGAATGCTTCACTCAATGTTTTTGCTTGTCTTTCGAAAGTGCTATTGTCGGAACAGTTCCTTTTCAAACGAAGGAACTGTCCTTTGGGTATGTTTTTCTTCCACGCGGGATGGTGAGAGCTGTGGAAGTTAAGGTAATTGTTGGTACTAACATCCTTAAAAAATGTACTTGTGGTGATCTTGTTGTTCTGGATTTCGAGAGACAGATCCAAATAATCAATCCGGTTAGGGTGATAGGTGTGTGTGAATGTTAAGTTAAACTGATTAGCATTAAGGTGTTGGACAAAAGAAAGTGCTGATTGGTGATCCCCATCCCAAATAATAAATAGATCGTCAATATAACGGCCATAGAGGACCAGGTTCGCACCAAAAGGGCCCCCCCAAATGAGGGAGTCCTCAACCTCCCCCATGTAGAGGTTGGCATAACTCGGCGCGAACCTGGTCCCCATGGCCGTACCCATCACCTGAAGATAAAAAGTGTCTAAGAATAAAAAATAATTGTGTTGAAGAATAAACAAAATACAATCCGTGATAAATTTCCTGTGTCTATCCCCCAGGTCACCGTCTCTCCTTAATTTGTTGTTTATAGATTGCACTCCCAATAGGTGTGGAATATTGGTATACAAACTTTGTATGTCAAGAGTGAGGAAAGCAAATGAATTCTTCCATTTAACATCTTGTATTAGTTGTAAAAAATGGGTGGAATCTTTGATATGGGACCTGAGGGAAGAGACACGGGGTTGGAGAAAAGAATCAACATAATACGATAAATTAGAGGAAAGTGAATCAATACCAGAAATAATAGGGCGACCAGGGGGTGCAGAAAGTGACTTGTGTATCTTGGGTAAGTGGTAGTAAATGGGTGTGAGGGGGTGTTCATTATAAAGAAAACGAAAATCAAATTTGGATATGACACCATCATCCTTTGCCTCTATTAATAATTTAAACAGTTCAGTTTGAAACACAGCAGAGGGGTCTTTTGATAATCTCTGATAAAATTTGATATCACCCAGTTGGCGTTCAGCTTCCATCAAGTAATCAGCCCTATCTTGAATGACCAACCCCCCGCCTTTATCGGCCTCTTTGATAATAATAGACGTGTCCTTGGTCAGTCTTTTTAAAGCTTTAAGTTCCCATTTGTTCAAATTGGAGGGTTTGTTTGGGGCACTTTCAATTTTTCTACAGAGATTTTTGAAGTCTCCAAGGGTCGTTTTATAGAAACTTTCTATGCTACTTCCCTTAGTTTTAATAGGAAAGAACTCTGACTTGGTTCTGAATTCTTTCTTAATATCATAAATTTTACAAGGAGAGCAATTTTCCCCGAGTAGGGAATCGAGATCTTCTAGGGCTTGTTGGTCTTCTAAATCTAGTAAGATGGGTGTAGCAACATCCTCTTTGTTTTTAAGGGTCTGTTGTGCAAAATATCTTTTGCGGCACAGCGTCCTGATGTATCTATTAAGCTCGACAAAAAGATCGAATATATTAGGGGTAGATGAAGGAGAGAATTTCAAACCATGATTTAATAGAGAAATCTCAGATTCCGAAAGTTTTTTGGAGGAGAGGTTGAAGATGGTAGATTTACAGTTCTTATTATTGATTTTTCTTAGTACCTTAAGTCTCTTATGTTGTACCTGTCTCCCCCCTCTTCCTCCTCGAAACTTGAGTTTCGTCTCCTTTTTGGTGTGCCTACTTGATACTCTGGTCTTAGTCGGGGACTTTGATGTCTTTTTCTCGAGGGGGCATCTAAAAAAACAGTGGGATCTTGTTGAGTGGATTCTCTGTTATACACTGATCTATCTTTAGGTCTAGCTCCTTGTTCTGGATCGTTCCTAATCTTCGTTTCTTTCGGGCGAGAGGGGCCATTGGATTCACGTGGGGGGCCATTAAACTTAGCACGAATGGATTGGTTGGAGGGTTTGGGTGTATTACCATTTCTAGTTTTGTCATCTCTACCAGTAGATCGGGTTCGATTGTTGTAAGTACCTCGTCTTTGGTATGATGATTTGGCAGATTGTAATCGCTCCCGTTTCTTTTCTGTTTTATATGTCCTAACTGAGCCCCCTTGGTAGTCATCTAAATCCCTTTTAAATTTCTTACATTTGGTTTCAAGTAAAATCTGCTCAAACTTGGACACTCTCTCTAAAATTAGGGTATCTCTTTCTTTGAATTCCTTTGTGTTACTATGGGGTTCTAGTTTGGTTTTTAAAGCCTCAATATCTAGTACAGTTGTCTTTGTTTTTTCTTGTCTATACTTGATGACTAGCTCCATTAAAGCAAAAGAGCAGCCATCAAGGATTTTTTCCCATTCCCCCTGATATTGGGTGTCTCCCTGGAATATTGAGGGTTTAAATAGACGTAAACCTCTCGGGATCATTTTTTTGTCGAGATATTTCTGTAAGTTAACACTATCCAGCCAATGTCGCATCTCTAGTTTAAGTAAGTCTTCAAGTGCATAAAAGTCATCTTTTAACATACAATCAACATTTCTACTCTCTCCATTACTTGGAGATTCCCATTTGGAAAAATACAGTTGCCTTCTGTTCAGTCTCTCTTCAAATTTCGCAAAACAACCCATACCTGCAGCCCAGAAAACACTCAAATGGACCAAGAAAAACAAATGTTGCCAAGCAACAATACCGGGCGCTGGTAAGGGATGTATATGCGAAGCAGCTACTTAAAGGGGTGAGTGGTCCCTTAAGAGATAAATACAAAAAAAGGAAAAGAAGTAGCGCTGATAACACCAATGAGCATTCACAATGTTTAATAACAAGAATATAAAAACAAATGTCAATAAAAATAAAACACAGGATCCGTTCCTATAAATGCCACCGCCAATATAAATGATAATTTGCTCCAGAATTTATCCACGGGAAATATGTAATAAACACCAGTTAGTGGTATGCTGGTAGGGGTGAATAGTTACCACAATTGACACAGAGGGATCACCAGGAGGAATTGTTCCATTCGGAGTGCATAACAGCACTATCTCTCCAAAATGGGTGAAGGTGCCAGAGTCCGATGGAAATGGGTGTCTGGAGTGCGCAAATGTAGCGCAAGTGGTGGCTGGTCCGGGTCCAGTGAATAAAAAAGTGCTGGGTACAGTGTCCAGGGCTCCTGACGCGTTTCCCTGCAACTAGGTGCAGCTTTGTCAAAGGAATAGCCATGTAGCTAAGAGGGTGGTTTATATACCTGTCCCTGATTAGAAAATCAGCACATGTGTGACGCTAGCATCACTATGCTCATTGGTGTATTCATATATCGTATACAAATTTAATATAAAAAGAAAGAAGAGAGAACTGAACAATAAGGCATGATAATGAACATAAAAAAACATAGATGTACATAAATATATAGAAGCAGCAGATGGTATTAATATTGTGTTTAATAACACTTCCGGGGTTTAGTAACCATAGTGAACAGTAAACAAACGTATTAGAACCAATCACAAGAATCGAGGCATCCCCCTTTGGATATGATGCGGTGTCACGTGACCCGCTCATCCAATCAGGGTTGCGCTATTAGTTAGAGCAGAGGTAAGCCAAACACATGTATTGGCGTGCGTATCAAGCCTCACTATGGAGCTAGCTCGAGACCTCTTACAGCGTAATCTCGCGTGGGGAGCATAAGTTGAATGACGCGATCACGTGACTCGCGTTTCATTGAACAGGAAGTGTTCCTCTATGTGCGTTCCAGGTCTCTTTGTGAGAGCAGGCTTTTTACCTTGGACTCTATGGACGCATATCTAATGGCACTATATAGAGACTTATAATTGGCTGGAAGTGGATAGTAGTTTCTGGATGTCTAAGCATATATAGTAGAACACATAAAAATATATGTAAAAACTATAAAATATTTATAGAAATATTTCAGAAATCATAATTTAGGAAGATATATGAAAATATATTAAAAGGAAGAAAGTAAGAAAATAATGATATTAAGAATATAAATCAAGAGTGGGGAAAGAGCCCCCTAGCAGTCAGTAGTGAGAATACAGTTTATAAATACATTCAAATAGATTTAATATCTAGAATGTCAATAGCTGGTTTAGAATCATTACCACTTCATATATTAAGTGCAATTTATATAAAAAATTATTATACATACTATACACAACCGTAATAATGGATACCAGTCATATATAAAAATAAATATAAATATAAAAATAAAAAAATGATGAACATATATACATATATACATGCATACATATATACACACATGTATATACACACATAAACATAGTGGTAAAATAGATAGTGATAGATATAAATAATAAAAACTAGGGACAGACTAAATGACACTGTTAAGTTCGACTGATTCGTTTAGACCATTCGGATATATTGAGTTCATTTGATACATCCAAAACACCTCTCTCTTACAGAGTGTCTTGAACCGGTCACCACCTCTTAGGGTTTTTGGTATATGTTCAACTCCTATTATTCTGATTTTTGTGGGATCACTGTCATGGGACTGAAAAAAGTGATTTGAGACACTATGTGTGCATAGTTTTTTAATTATATTTCTGCGGTGTTCCAAGAACCTCTGTTTAAGTGGGCGAGTTGTACGTCCTACATATTTTTGTCCGCATTCGCAGATTAAGACATAAATTACATAGCAAGTATTACAGTTGATAAAACTTTTTATATCGAACATCCTATCTCCATCAGTTTGGATTTGGGATGTTTTTCTTGCCATGTGATTGCAAGTAATGCAGCGACTAGCGCCACACTGAAAAAATCCTTTTGGTTTTATCCCTAACCAGGGAGTGATTGTTTTAGGGTCTGGTGTTTTGTCAACCTGTTTGAGGAGGCTAGGAGCCAATAGATTTTTTAAAGATCGGTTTTTTCGAAAAATAAAAACCGGTTCTTCTGGTAAAAATCCGCACAGGAGATTATCCCCCTTTAAGATATTATGATTTTTCTTGATTATATTCCTAATATTGTGACTGAAGTCATTAAACTTAGAAATAAAAGCTATTTCTCTTTTTTCCTCTTTCTTCGAGGGAGCCTGAGGGATTTTATTAAGAATAGAATCCCTTTCTATCTTTGATACTTCCACCAATGCTTTATCAATAATGTGTTTTGGATACTTGCATTGGTTGAATGCTTCACTCAATGTTTTTGCTTGTCTTTCGAAAGTGCTATTGTCGGAACAGTTCCTTTTCAAACGAAGGAACTGTCCTTTGGGTATGTTTTTCTTCCACGCGGGATGGTGAGAGCTGTGGAAGTTAAGGTAATTGTTGGTACTAACATCCTTAAAAAATGTACTTGTGGTGATCTTGTTGTTCTGGATTTCGAGAGACAGATCCAAATAATCAATCCGGTTAGGGTGATAGGTGTGTGTGAATGTTAAGTTAAACTGATTAGCATTAAGGTGTTGGACAAAAGAAAGTGCTGATTGGTGATCCCCATCCCAAATAATAAATAGATCGTCAATATAACGGCCATAGAGGACCAGGTTCGCACCAAAAGGGCCCCCCCAAATGAGGGAGTCCTCAACCTCCCCCATGTAGAGGTTGGCATAACTCGGCGCGAACCTGCTGTGTTTCAAACTGAACTGTTTAAATTATTAATAGAGGCAAAGGATGATGGTGTCATATCCAAATTTGATTTTCGTTTTCTTTATAATGAACACCCCCTCACACCCATTTACTACCACTTACCCAAGATACACAAGTCACTTTCTGCACCCCCTGGTCGCCCTATTATTTCTGGTATTGATTCACTTTCCTCTAATTTATCGTATTATGTTGATTCTTTTCTCCAACCCCGTGTCTCTTCCCTCAGGTCCCATATCAAAGATTCCACCCATTTTTTACAACTAATACAAGATGTTAAATGGAAGAATTCATTTGCTTTCCTCACTCTTGACATACAAAGTTTGTATACCAATATTCCACACCTATTGGGAGTGCAATCTATAAACAACAAATTAAGGAGAGACGGTGACCTGGGGGATAGACACAGGAAATTTATCACGGATTGTATTTTGTTTATTCTTCAACACAATTATTTTTTATTCTTAGACACTTTTTATCTTCAGGTGATGGGTACGGCCATGGGGACCAGGTTCGCGCCGAGTTATGCCAACCTCTACATGGGGGAGGTTGAGGACTCCCTCATTTGGGGGGGCCCTTTTGGTGCGAACCTGGTCCTCTATGGCCGTTATATTGACGATCTATTTATTATTTGGGATGGGGATCACCAATCAGCACTTTCTTTTGTCCAACACCTTAATGCTAATCAGTTTAACTTAACATTCACACACACCTATCACCCTAACCGGATTGATTATTTGGATCTGTCTCTCGAAATCCAGAACAACAAGATCACCACAAGTACATTTTTTAAGGATGTTAGTACCAACAATTACCTTAACTTCCACAGCTCTCACCATCCCGCGTGGAAGAAAAACATACCCAAAGGACAGTTCCTTCGTTTGAAAAGGAACTGTTCCGACAATAGCACTTTCGAAAGACAAGCAAAAACATTGAGTGAAGCATTCAACCAATGCAAGTATCCAAAACACATTATTGATAAAGCATTGGTGGAAGTATCAAAGATAGAAAGGGATTCTATTCTTAATAAAATCCCTCAGGCTCCCTCGAAGAAAGAGGAAAAAAGAGAAATAGCTTTTATTTCTAAGTTTAATGACTTCAGTCACAATATTAGGAATATAATCAAGAAAAATCATAATATCTTAAAGGGGGATAATCTCCTGTGCGGATTTTTACCAGAAGAACCGGTTTTTATTTTTCGAAAAAACCGATCTTTAAAAAATCTATTGGCTCCTAGCCTCCTCAAACAGGTTGACAAAACACCAGACCCTAAAACAATCACTCCCTGGTTAGGGATAAAACCAAAAGGATTTTTTCAGTGTGGCGCTAGTCGCTGCATTACTTGCAATCACATGGCAAGAAAAACATCCCAAATCCAAACTGATGGAGATAGGATGTTCGATATAAAAAGTTTTATCAACTGTAATACTTGCTATGTAATTTATGTCTTAATCTGCGAATGCGGACAAAAATATGTAGGACGTACAACTCGCCCACTTAAACAGAGGTTCTTGGAACACCGCAGAAATATAATTAAAAAACTATGCACACATAGTGTCTCAAATCACTTTTTTCAGTCCCATGACAGTGATCCCACAAAAATCAGAATAATAGGAGTTGAACATATACCAAAAACCCTAAGAGGTGGTGACCGGTTCAAGACACTCTGTAAGAGAGAGGTGTTTTGGATGTATCAAATGAACTCAATATATCCGAATGGTCTAAACGAATCAGTCGAACTTAACAGTGTCATTTAGTCTGTCCCTAGTTTTTATTATTTATATCTATCACTATCTATTTTACCACTATGTTTATGTGTGTATATACATGTGTGTATATATGTATGCATGTATATATGTATATATGTTCATCATTTTTTTATTTTTATATTTATATTTATTTTTATATATGACTGGTATTCATTATTACGGTTGTGTATAGTATGTATAATAATTTTTTATATAAATTGCACTTAATATATGAAGTGGTAATGATTCTAAACCAGCTATTGACATTCTAGATATTAAATCTATTTGAATGTATTTATAAACTGTATTCTCACTACTGACTGCTAGGGGGCTCTTTCCCCACTCTTGATTTATATTCTTAATATCATTATTTTCTTACTTTCTTCCTTTTAATATATTTTCATATATCTTCTTAAATTATGATTTCTGAAATATTTCTATAAATATTTTATAGTTTTTACATATATTTTTATGTGTTCTACTATATATGCTTAGACATCCAGAAACTACTATCCACTTCCAGCCAATTATAAGTCTCTATATAGTGCCATTAGATATGCGTCCATAGAGTCCAAGGTAAAAAGCCTGCTCTCACAAAGAGACCTGGAACGCACATAGAGGAACACTTCCTGTTCAATGAAACGCGAGTCACGTGATCGCGTCATTCAACTTATGCTCCCCACGCGAGATTACGCTGTAAGAGGTCTCGAGCTAGCTCCATAGTGAGGCTTGATACGCACGCCAATACATGTGTTTGGCTTACCTCTGCTCTAACTAATAGCGCAACCCTGATTGGATGAGCGGGTCACGTGACACCGCATCATATCCAAAGGGGGATGCCTCGATTCTTGTGATTGGTTCTAATACGTTTGTTTACTGTTCACTATGGTTACTAAACCCCGGAAGTGTTATTAAACACAATATTAATACCATCTGCTGCTTCTATATATTTATGTACATCTATGTTTTTTTATGTTCATTATCATGCCTTATTGTTCAGTTCTCTCTTCTTTCTTTTTATATTAAATTTGTATACGATATATGAATACACCAATGAGCATAGTGATGCTAGCGTCACACATGTGCTGATTTTCTAATCAGGGACAGGTATATAAACCACCCTCTTAGCTACATGGCTATTCCTTTGACAAAGCTGCACCTAGTTGCAGGGAAACGCGTCAGGAGCCCTGGACACTGTACCCAGCACTTTTTTATTCACTGGACCCGGACCAGCCACCACTTGCGCTACATTTGCGCACTCCAGACACCCATTTCCATCGGACTCTGGCACCTTCACCCATTTTGGAGAGATAGTGCTGTTATGCACTCCGAATGGAACAATTCCTCCTGGTGATCCCTCTGTGTCAATTGTGGTAACTATTCACCCCTACCAGCATACCACTAACTGGTGTTTATTACATATTTCCCGTGGATAAATTCTGGAGCAAATTATCATTTATATTGGCGGTGGCATTTATAGGAACGGATCCTGTGTTTTATTTTTATTGACATTTGTTTTTATATTCTTGTTATTAAACATTGTGAATGCTCATTGGTGTTATCAGCGCTACTTCTTTTCCTTTTTTTGTATTTATCTCTTAAGGGACCACTCACCCCTTTAAGTAGCTGCTTCGCATATACATCCCTTACCAGCGCCCGGTATTGTTGCTTGGCAACATTTGTTTTTCTTGGTCCATTTGAGTGTTTTCTGGGCTGCAGGTATGGGTTGTTTTGCGAAATTTGAAGAGAGACTGAACAGAAGGCAACTGTATTTTTCCAAATGGGAATCTCCAAGTAATGGAGAGAGTAGAAATGTTGATTGTATGTTAAAAGATGACTTTTATGCACTTGAAGACTTACTTAAACTAGAGATGCGACATTGGCTGGATAGTGTTAACTTACAGAAATATCTCGACAAAAAAATGATCCCGAGAGGTTTACGTCTATTTAAACCCTCAATATTCCAGGGAGACACCCAATATCAGGGGGAATGGGAAAAAATCCTTGATGGCTGCTCTTTTGCTTTAATGGAGCTAGTCATCAAGTATAGACAAGAAAAAACAAAGACAACTGTACTAGAT
Source organism: Crinia signifera (assembly GCF_055691185.1). Taxonomy (NCBI): domain Eukaryota; kingdom Metazoa; phylum Chordata; class Amphibia; order Anura; family Myobatrachidae; genus Crinia; species Crinia signifera. The sequence continues at coordinate 250,773,345 of NC_139220.1, read as the reverse complement.
ATTGAGGCTTTAAAAACCAAACTAGAACCCCATAGTAACACAAAGGAATTCAAAGAAAGAGATACCCTAATTTTAGAGAGAGTGTCCAAGTTTGAGCAGATTTTACTTGAAACCAAATGTAAGAAATTTAAAAGGGATTTAGATGACTACCAAGGGGGCTCAGTTAGGACATATAAAACAGAAAAGAAACGGGAGCGATTACAATCTGCCAAATCATCATACCAAAGACGAGGTACTTACAACAATCGAACCCGATCTACTGGTAGAGATGACAAAACTAGAAATGGTAATACACCCAAACCCTCCAACCAATCCATTCGTGCTAAGTTTAATGGCCCCCCACGTGAATCCAATGGCCCCTCTCGCCCGAAAGAAACGAAGATTAGGAACGATCCAGAACAAGGAGCTAGACCTAAAGATAGATCAGTGTATAACAGAGAATCCACTCAACAAGATCCCACTGTTTTTTTAGATGCCCCCTCGAGAAAAAGACATCAAAGTCCCCGACTAAGACCAGAGTATCAAGTAGGCACACCAAAAAGGAGACGAAACTCAAGTTTCGAGGAGGAAGAGGGGGGAGACAGGTACAACATAAGAGACTTAAGGTACTAAGAAAAATCAATAATAAGAACTGTAAATCTACCATCTTCAACCTCTCCTCCAAAAAACTTTCGGAATCTGAGATTTCTCTATTAAATCATGGTTTGAAATTCTCTCCTTCATCTACCCCTAATATATTCGATCTTTTTGTCGAGCTTAATAGATACATCAGGACGCTGTGCCGCAAAAGATATTTTGCACAACAGACCCTTAAAAACAAAGAGGATGTTGCTACACCCATCTTACTAGATTTAGAAGACCAACAAGCCCTAGAAGATCTCGATTCCCTACTCGGGGAAAATTGCTCTCCTTGTAAAATTTATGATATTAAGAAAGAATTCAGAACCAAGTCAGAGTTCTTTCCTATTAAAACTAAGGGAAGTAGCATAGAAAGTTTCTATAAAACGACCCTTGGAGACTTCAAAAATCTCTGTAGAAAAATTGAAAGTGCCCCAAACAAACCCTCCAATTTGAACAAATGGGAACTTAAAGCTTTAAAAAGACTGACCAAGGACACGTCTATTATTATCAAAGAGGCCGATAAAGGCGGGGGGTTGGTCATTCAAGATAGGGCTGATTACTTGATGGAAGCTGAACGCCAACTGGGTGATATCAAATTTTATCAGAGATTATCAAAAGACCCCTCTGCTGTGTTTCAAACTGAACTGTTTAAATTATTAATAGAGGCAAAGGATGATGGTGTCATATCCAAATTTGATTTTCGTTTTCTTTATAATGAACACCCCCTCACACCCATTTACTACCACTTACCCAAGATACACAAGTCACTTTCTGCACCCCCTGGTCGCCCTATTATTTCTGGTATTGATTCACTTTCCTCTAATTTATCGTATTATGTTGATTCTTTTCTCCAACCCCGTGTCTCTTCCCTCAGGTCCCATATCAAAGATTCCACCCATTTTTTACAACTAATACAAGATGTTAAATGGAAGAATTCATTTGCTTTCCTCACTCTTGACATACAAAGTTTGTATACCAATATTCCACACCTATTGGGAGTGCAATCTATAAACAACAAATTAAGGAGAGACGGTGACCTGGGGGATAGACACAGGAAATTTATCACGGATTGTATTTTGTTTATTCTTCAACACAATTATTTTTTATTCTTAGACACTTTTTATCTTCAGGTGATGGGTACGGCCATGGGGACCAGGTTCGCGCCGAGTTATGCCAACCTCTACATGGGGGAGGTTGAGGACTCCCTCATTTGGGGGGGCCCTTTTGGTGCGAACCTGGTCCTCTATGGCCGTTATATTGACGATCTATTTATTATTTGGGATGGGGATCACCAATCAGCACTTTCTTTTGTCCAACACCTTAATGCTAATCAGTTTAACTTAACATTCACACACACCTATCACCCTAACCGGATTGATTATTTGGATCTGTCTCTCGAAATCCAGAACAACAAGATCACCACAAGTACATTTTTTAAGGATGTTAGTACCAACAATTACCTTAACTTCCACAGCTCTCACCATCCCGCGTGGAAGAAAAACATACCCAAAGGACAGTTCCTTCGTTTGAAAAGGAACTGTTCCGACAATAGCACTTTCGAAAGACAAGCAAAAACATTGAGTGAAGCATTCAACCAATGCAAGTATCCAAAACACATTATTGATAAAGCATTGGTGGAAGTATCAAAGATAGAAAGGGATTCTATTCTTAATAAAATCCCTCAGGCTCCCTCGAAGAAAGAGGAAAAAAGAGAAATAGCTTTTATTTCTAAGTTTAATGACTTCAGTCACAATATTAGGAATATAATCAAGAAAAATCATAATATCTTAAAGGGGGATAATCTCCTGTGCGGATTTTTACCAGAAGAACCGGTTTTTATTTTTCGAAAAAACCGATCTTTAAAAAATCTATTGGCTCCTAGCCTCCTCAAACAGGTTGACAAAACACCAGACCCTAAAACAATCACTCCCTGGTTAGGGATAAAACCAAAAGGATTTTTTCAGTGTGGCGCTAGTCGCTGCATTACTTGCAATCACATGGCAAGAAAAACATCCCAAATCCAAACTGATGGAGATAGGATGTTCGATATAAAAAGTTTTATCAACTGTAATACTTGCTATGTAATTTATGTCTTAATCTGCGAATGCGGACAAAAATATGTAGGACGTACAACTCGCCCACTTAAACAGAGGTTCTTGGAACACCGCAGAAATATAATTAAAAAACTATGCACACATAGTGTCTCAAATCACTTTTTTCAGTCCCATGACAGTGATCCCACAAAAATCAGAATAATAGGAGTTGAACATATACCAAAAACCCTAAGAGGTGGTGACCGGTTCAAGACACTCTGTAAGAGAGAGGTGTTTTGGATGTATCAAATGAACTCAATATATCCGAATGGTCTAAACGAATCAGTCGAACTTAACAGTGTCATTTAGTCTGTCCCTAGTTTTTATTATTTATATCTATCACTATCTATTTTACCACTATGTTTATGTGTGTATATACATGTGTGTATATATGTATGCATGTATATATGTATATATGTTCATCATTTTTTTATTTTTATATTTATATTTATTTTTATATATGACTGGTATCCATTATTACGGTTGTGTATAGTATGTATAATAATTTTTTATATAAATTGCACTTAATATATGAAGTGGTAATGATTCTAAACCAGCTATTGACATTCTAGATATTAAATCTATTTGAATGTATTTATAAACTGTATTCTCACTACTGACTGCTAGGGGGCTCTTTCCCCACTCTTGATTTATATTCTTAATATCATTATTTTCTTACTTTCTTCCTTTTAATATATTTTCATATATCTTCTTAAATTATGATTTCTGAAATATTTCTATAAATATTTTATAGTTTTTACATATATTTTTATGTGTTCTACTATATATGCTTAGACATCCAGAAACTACTATCCACTTCCAGCCAATTATAAGTCTCTATATAGTGCCATTAGATATGCGTCCATAGAGTCCAAGGTAAAAAGCCTGCTCTCACAAAGAGACCTGGAACGCACATAGAGGAACACTTCCTGTTCAATGAAACGCGAGTCACGTGATCGCGTCATTCAACTTATGCTCCCCACGCGAGATTACGCTGTAAGAGGTCTCGAGCTAGCTCCATAGTGAGGCTTGATACGCACGCCAATACATGTGTTTGGCTTACCTCTGCTCTAACTAATAGCGCAACCCTGATTGGATGAGCGGGTCACGTGACACCGCATCATATCTAAAGGGGGATGCCTCGATTCTTGTGATTGGTTCTAATACGTTTGTTTACTGTTCACTATGGTTACTAAACCCCGGAAGTGTTATTAAACACAATATTAATACCATCTGCTGCTTCTATATATTTATGTACATCTATGTTTTTTTTATGTTCATTATCATGCCTTATTGTTCAGTTCTCTCTTCTTTCTTTTTATATTAAATTTGTATACGATATATGAATACACCAATGAGCATAGTGATGCTAGCGTCACACATGTGCTGATTTTCTAATCAGGGACAGGTATATAAACCACCCTCTTAGCTACATGGCTATTCCTTTGACAAAGCTGCACCTAGTTGCAGGGAAACGCGTCAGGAGCCCTGGACACTGTACCCAGCACTTTTTTATTCACTGGACCCGAACCAGCCACCACTTGCGCTACATTTGCGCACTCCAGACACCCATTTCCATCGGACTCTGGCACCTTCACCCATTTTGGAGAGATAGTGCTGTTATGCACTCTGAATGGAACAATTCCTCCTGGTGATCCCTCTGTGTCAATTGTGGTAACTATTCACCCCTACCAGCATACCACTAACTGGTGTTTATTACATATTTCCCGTGGATAAATTCTGGAGCAAATTATCATTTATATTGGCGGTGGCATTTATAGGAACGGATCCTGTGTTTTATTTTTATTGACATTTGTTTTTATATTCTTGTTATTAAACATTGTGAATGCTCATTGGTGTTATCAGCGCTACTTCTTTTCCTTTTTTTGTATTTATCTCTTAAGGGACCACTCACCCCTTTAAGTAGCTGCTTCGCATATACATCCCTTACCAGCGCCCGGTATTGTTGCTTGGCAACATTTGTTTTTCTTAATCAGTGCGCCCTGCAGCTAAAATACTCCCAGCTGCACACAATACTAACCCAATCCTCTGGTCAATTTACTTGAATTACCCCATTCCTCTGGTGAGATTTCATGCATTAACCCATTAAGTCATTGCAGGCCGCACACGGAAGCCAAGCATTTGTTTGAAAAGTGTCATGAAAGAATTTTCTATTATTGATGCCCATGTGCGTTCTTTTGCCCCATTATTACATGTACACCCTTACAACATAAGTGTGTTTATCCTGATAACACAGTACTGGTCACAATTAACAGTAGTCGACATGTGTCAACTCTCATACTGGTATGCAAAAATAACCATTATGTGATTGTGCATCTATACGATCATGTACTCTAAGCTCACTGACGTGTTAACAAATATGATTGATGCCCTTGTTTTGGATAACTTTAGCTTGGCCTGTCCTGCCCATTTCTCCATTACCATCCATCAATGCTGTTTAGGGCCATTGGGCCAAAATTCCTCAGATGTGTCTTGTACTTCACATGTGATGTTGCTATGTCCAAACAATCACACCCTCTCTACTATCTTCTACAGGGTGCTCAATCAATACGAAGAAGACTCAGATTGGTTGCCCATAGCAACCTCACATGTGAAATAGAACTCCCATCTTAGTAAATTTCCCCCAAACGCAACACAATACGGGTGTGGGGACCCACATTGCACGTAATTACAGTTACACTTATTGCGGGTCCATCTCGACAGGTGTCGGCTTTGACAACCCAAAATTTTAAAAAGTCATACCGACCGTTTTAATGTTGACCCTTTGACAATGACGCCCTTTTGAATGTCGACTTTTTTGAATGGTGACCTTTTGACCCTCTCAACCTATTGCATGTTGACCTTTTGCTGTCAACCTACTGACTGTCCCTATCTAAACATTGTAGATCTATCAGTCTACAGCCATCTTGGAGTTAGTTTTCAATCCTTGCCAAGTATAGAGTATGCTAATGACTCCAATTGGTAGTTCATATAGGTGAATAATAATAGTAATTCAGATGAATAACTTGGTAATACAGATGAATAACATGGTATTATAGATAAATAACTTTATTATATGGGTGAATAACATGGCAATACAGATGGATAACTTGGATTTAATATCTGAGTAAATCAGTAGAGCCGGATTTACATCTCATGGCACCCTAAGCAAAATATCGGTTTGTGACCCCATCCCCCAACTGCTGGAAATTTCACACACACATACTGCCCTTATAACCAAGAACGCATTGCACCCATAGCCGCACACACACTGCCGTAGCCACACAAACATATAAACACTCACACCTACATTTCCTGCATTCCCCCTCCAACACTGGGCCCTGAGCATGAGCCACAAAGAGTCTGTAGACAGCCCTCACCCCACATCAGTGGCCAGAACTCTTCCCGATTACCTCCTCCAGTACTGACCACCAGGAAAGGTCCTCAATTCAGTCCTCTCTTTGGGCCCCATGATGCCTGCCAGACCCTAGCCGGCTGCCCTATTTGAGCAGTTGCAGGTTTAGCAGACAAAATATGAATACCATTGACTTCCTACCATGTACAAACAGAACTTGGGTTAGTTGCACAATCTACTTGTGTTCATCGGAATGTATGTATACCTGGCATTGTTGGAATTTATTTGTGCCTGAACTAAAAGGAAATGCTTCTCCTTCCAACTGTATTCTCTTTTAATCAGTGCAAACAGAATGGGTGTGAGGAGCTTACAATCAGTGTGCAAGCATTCAACCCGGCCCTTTTGTGTCATTTCAATAAAAAGAGCCGTGTGTGGAAGTTGTCTCACCTACGCTAAGCTTTATCTGATTTCCGTAACTAGCTTTGAAGAAAGACTTCTAAAGATTCCCGAAACATTTGCCAGAATAAAATGATTAACCTTTCCATTGCCTGAATAATTTGCAGAGACTGTGAATGTTTTAGATCAGTAATAGCACCCGCCAGCCTTAGATTTTAGAGCTTTTAATGGTGGCTAATAATATATTATTTATAATATCAAAAGAAAATTGCATATTTTGTATTGCAAACTGTAAATTCATGGGTAGAATACGATCTAATCTGTTTCATTTTTCATTTGGTTCTGGTTAAAACAAGGGTCTGATTCAATAACATTCAGAACGGGGCGAATATAGCACCGTTTCAATGGTGGTGGGTCTGCGCATGTGCATTATTATGTACATCCCTATGAAAACACTGGAAGGCCGATGCCTGCTGGGAGAGGGTGGCTGATGTCAGTTTCTACTGACTTTTATTTGTGAACACAGGAGAAATTATTAGATGGTCGGCAAATATCGCTAGATATAGGATTAATCTCTTGTAGTCCAATTGATGATGCTGAACCAGCTTCTGTGAAGGTGCGAGTGTAAATCATGGAACACATTGGAGAAATCTCAGTCCGACATGATGTTTCTGGCCAAAATATCGCCCAGATCGGGCAGTGTGTCTACTGTTTACCAAGCCCAATGGCCAGTGTGTCAGTGTGTCTAATGTGTACCAAGCCCAATGGCCTGTATATACTGTCCGATTGCAGTCGCCATAGATATCAGTAGTTGCGGCGACCAGGTGGGGTGCATACACACTTGCTGTTTCCAGCGGGGGGGAGACGGGGGGGGGGGTATTAATTGTACATGCAAAGACGATTGAGTGGGTCATTAACGACCCATAGGAGTGTACATTGTTTGTCAAGCATGGCATACACACTGGGTGATACAATGAACGATATCACTCAGCACCTGGCTACTGTCACTGCAGCGGATTTGGCATTTTGGTATCACCATTGGAGGGTAGGACCCCGGTGCAGCCTGCACTGCCCTTGGGATAATTCTGGCTCTTAATGGGAAGCACATTTTCCTGTTATACATGGCGGTGCAGAGCTAGAGGGGAGGGGCCTGATGAGATGAGAGATTGAGCGGGACAGCTGAGATGTGGGGCAGCCTAGAATATCAGTTGGGTGGGACCAGTGTGATTTCATCCATTAGACTCAATGGGCACTGGTCCAAGGGCACTAAGGCCCTTATTTAGATCTGATCGCAGTACAAATTTGTTCTCAATATGGGCAAAACCATGTGCACTGCAGGTGGGGCAGATGTAACATGTATAGAGAGAGTTAGATTTGTGTAAGTTATTTTGTATCTGTGCAGGATAAATACTGGCTGCATTATTTTTACACTGCAATTTAGATTTTAGTTTCAACACACCCCACCCAAATGTAACTCTCTCTATACATGTTACTTCTGCCCCACCTGCAGTGCACATGGTTTTGCCCATTTTGAGAACAAATTTGTACTGCAATCAGATCTGAATGAGGGCCTAAGTTTCAAAGGGTCAATGGCCGATCCCCCTTGCTGGACCGCAGCCAAAAGCACTCCTACCCAGAAGTCACTGAGGGATGCCTTTAGGCTTGTTGGAGGGGTCTGCAAACCCCCCTAACAGGCAGCACCATACACATTGGGCATGAAAAGTGAGCACTAGGCTGCTGCTTTAGCAACAATCAGTCAGTCCTCGCTCTCCCTGCTCCCAGCACACCGGCCTCCCAGTGATGTCATTGGACTTGCCCTGCTACACTCACTGCACAGAACGAGTACATGGACACTGGGATCAACTGTTAAATATTTAACCTGTTTTGGCCCAGTAACTGAATTGGTTGAAGTTTTTTTGAGGGATGGCTAATTTTGTCCCAATTATGAAAAATCTGGTGGAATTTTCTTCAGCAATATATTCTCCCACTAAACACATTACATTGCATACAGTGGTCTTGATAAAATATATGTCTTATATTGTACTTCAGTCACCAGATGTTGTTGCGCTCAAAGCAATTTGTTGAACTGAGCATTGAGCTCCGATATGACCTTGCACATGTGTCTTTCTCAATGTATTTCAGGCCATGGGTTCATTTCTTACATTGTTCAACTTTGTCATTGGGCATTGCCACCAGGCTTTATAGACATTTATTATATGCAATATATATATATATGTATGATGTGTAATTGAATCCCAGCATAGTGTGTCATTCTTCCACTGAGAGGCCAAATAAATTATAAATGCCTGACAGATCAGTTTTGTGCTGGCTTTAATAGGAATGAGACAGACAAGTTGAATAGTCTGTTCAAAGGTGATGATGTACAGTAGCCTTGGTATCAAGGACCCTGCTTAGTAATTGGCTGTTTAAACCAGTAAGGTCTTATCCTAGTACAGTCTCGCCCCACCATAGGGCCCTATGCAGAAACAGTCAGGTTTTATGGTCTCTATTCAGGTTCACTCGCAAAGGCAAAATCCCTCTCAGATGGACAAAATAATTTGCACTGCGGGGGGGGGGGGGGGGGGGGGGCAGATGTAACATGAGCTGAGAGATTTAGATTTCAGTGAGTTATTTTATTTCTGTGCAGGGAAAATACTGACTGCTTTATTTTTACACTGCAATATAGATCTCACTTTGAAGTAAAACCCCACCGAAATCTCATTCTCTCTGCACATGTTACATCTGCCCCACCTGCAGTGCACATGGTTTTGTCCGTTTGAAAAGGAATTTGCATGTGCATGTGTGTGAAAGTAAAATTTTAAGCAGCATATCGTACTTGGGGCCCAATTCATACCGTGTTTGCTAGGCTGCAAATTCGCTGATTGGGGCCACACGGAACAAAAATCATTCAATGTCGCTCGCCATTGAATGATTTTTCCTGCCTTTGCAGATAAAACTAAGTCTATGCTTACTTTTATCCTGCATGGAGATGGCCAAAATGAGGGCGAGCCCTGACGTCATGTGATGTTCACTGCCCATCACGAGCACGCAGGGGCACGGCTGTGTTCTGACGGGCCCTACCAGCGTCTCTATGTTTGCGCCCACCATTTTTGTTGGCACACCCATGATCTCAGGCAGCGAACACCCCAGGGAATGAAAGATTCACTCACAGAGGAGGTTTGCACATGAGCATAATCGCGCATACACAGACCCCCACTATCATGGAGGGGTGCGAATGGGTCTAAATCGGCCACTTAATCAAAAGTAAAAGATTTCAGAACTAAAACAACATTACTATAAAATAATTGGGTCTAAATACAATCATGTTAAATGACTATATTCACTTAGGCTATGATTACTTATTCACACTTCCTCCATGTGAACAACTTCTATGGCAACCACAGTCACATGCCACATGAGCAGGGATACTTTGGAGATTCCTCTGAGCTCCACCTGCCTGCAGTGCACATGACATGCTGAGAGCATTCCGTGAGTATATCTCTGTGTGTGTGTGTGAAGATATTTTGAAAAAGAGATAATGATTTTCAGGAAAACAGCTTAGACAAATTAAAAGGTAACTTGGTTAAAATTACTGGTTTAATTAAAACAAAATGAATTACTGAATAAAATGGTGAATCATTTCAGCAACAAAAGCTTGAGAAATGGCCTTACTTCTAATTACATGTAATAATATTCAAGGACTCTGAGGTAATCTAAGATTTTACAACTGAGAATCCCTGCCAGATTCTGATGGCACATTTAAGTATCCCCAAAACACAGCATACAAGCTTGGATGTAAGTCCAATTTTCAAGAGCACAAATAAATTTTGCTCTACTTGTAGCACTAGGGTACATGTTTCCTCTATGAAAAATAATTCTCACTACAAGGAATCACTGTAAAAAATATGTGTATGTGTATATGGAATATGGAAAGACATTGATATACCAGAAGGTTCTAATATCTGGGCGTTGATATTATATAGTGTGGCGAGCGCAGAGAGTCACCGAGCCCGAAGCATGGCGAGCGCAGCGTGCCCCGCAAGGGGACGCGGAATACATGTAATGTAATCCGCGTCCCCTCGCGGGGCTCGCTGCGTTAACCACGCTTCAGGCTCGGTGGCTCGCTGCGCTTGACACACTATTTAAAATGAACTCCGCGCCGACGTGGATAGTGGGGGTATGAATAGGTCGGAGGACGCGTTCCGCTGCGCTCGCCACGCTTTGGGGTGGCGTGGATAGTGGGGGGGTGCCTAAAACCTCATTGTATGTCATACAATGATATTATTGTATAGCTAATGTAATGGCATCGTATACCCTATAAAATCGCATGCGATCTCATGCGATTTTGCGGGAGGTGCGATGCGATCCCCCGGGGCTAACAGAGCAGTGAATAAATTACATAGGAAAATCGCATCGAATCGCATCGCATGGCCCTTAAAACGGCCTATGCGATGCGATTTTCCTAAGTTACCGTACGTATGCAAATTGGGCACCCGGCTACTACATAAGTACCTATGCAATATATGCAATAGATATGGAAAGCGCTGCTATATGCAATGAAATAAAATTCCTGCCCGTAAAGGACGGTCGCACTGCCGAGACACAGACTGGCATGCATATAGATTCATATGCAAGTCCGGCTGTGTCTTGGCAGCGCGACCATCCATTACCCCCAGGAATTTCAGTTTTACCTCTTTTGGGGTAATGTACCCTGGTTCCCCGACCACTGGCCTAAACAGACCTAATCATTGAGTGCTTTCAAATATTAAACTAATCAAGGTGATAAAAATCTTTGCTTTTCACTGTGTGGTCTCTTCTAAATCTGCATGTGTCCATTTCAATCATGATTGCTTCACAAAGGTCAACTGCTAGGATTTCTGGTTTAAATATTAATATTTTAAATGTCACAGTAACTTAATTATGGGATCTATTATACCATGTACTCAACTGCAAATTAGACATACTGTAGATTGCTGAAAAATACCTAGATAACATCTCATATGCCTTTTTATGTTTCTCTTTGTTCTTTGGTGGAGGGAGGATTCTTAAAATTGCCTAATTTTAAAAATCGGAAAAAAAAGTGTGCATTCTAGATTACTGTTACTATATGGGTTCCCCCTTTTACCCTATATTAAAGTGTGTACACACGGTTAGATATTCGCAAACGGTAATAATATTAACGATATTATTGTGCATAATGTGTAGCGTTTACCGACTTTATCGTTAACGATGTGATCCTGCAGGTCATAACAACCCCCCCCACCCCCACCACTGTTGTCTGAACATACAGTTAAATGTAACTATATCATCACTGACTGCATGTACAACGTCTGGCCAGGTGATGTCAATGATAAAGAGATTGTCCAGTGTGTATACGTCGTTCATCCAGAAGCACCAGCAATGTTGTTAACAATTTGGAAGGTTCAGCCTATAGCATAGCGTGGTAATTCAGTACCACTAGCCTTCTGGCCCCCCCTTCACTCCCTGCCGCTGCCGAATCCACTCAGTAATATGCGAGAGGATGTGCAGAAGAACAAATCCCCTCACATGCAGCCGCTAGCAGGAGAATTCATTCAATGGTCGCCCTGTGTCTGCCCCCGTCCATCACCGGCCCTCCTTCCCCGCAGTGAATGGGCAGTCGAGTGTATAAGTCACCAAAGGTTTTTGCAAACCCTGTCCATCAGGGCTGGGGCCAAATTCGTTATCGCTACGAGCGATCCTGAATCAGCCCCAGTGTGTACCCAGCTTTAGAGTTCTTTATGTTATTTTTCTTCCTGCAAATGTAGATTGTTTCCATAAATATTATGGGTGAAATTTAATAGGATGAGAGATTCAGGAAGTGAGAGATTTGGTAAGAAATCTCCAGGGTTTTTTTAAAGCGGCAATCATTTACACTGCAAATTCAAACTGGGTTTGCAGTGTAAATGATTGCTGCTTTAAAATAAAACTGGAGATTTCTTCCCAAATCTCTCACTTTCTGAATCTATCACCCTATTAAATTTCACCTCATATGTCTTGCTATATGCACTATTTCTATCACTTCTATCATCTTTGATGAGATCTTCCAACAGAAAATCTGTGCTTTTATGGATTTGGTCATTTGATTAAATTGTTAAAAATTTTGAATAGGGAATTAGGTTTCCATGGAGGAGCATGGGTGGATTCAGGGGGGCACCCGGGTACGTGCCCACCCCTGTCATTTCAGACATAGCAGCTTTTGCAGCTGAGGACCAGGGCTTTCTAACGAGCCCAGCCTTGTGTTGCTATCCCCCCCGGGAACCAGAGATATCGCCTGGAACTTTTTCCCCATAGGATAACATGGGACTCGTTAATTACGACCCCCATCCGATTCCGACGGCTGTCAGTTCCGCCACTTTTGTCGCCAAGGTGGGCCTGTGTACTTTAAACGCTAGGGCCTATTTTTAATCCCATTCCTGCCCTCTCTCTTAGCATGTACACTGGCACTACTAACACCCCCCCCCCCTCCCAAACATGGTGCCCCCCCCTGTCATTTTCTCCAGGATCCACCCCTGTGGAGGAGTGGCAACATGGAGTCTGTGGAGCAGCACTATATACGTTCAACAGAAAACACAGCAGCTATTTGAATCTGTCTCATAGATAGAGACAGAGGCGTAACTAGAACTTTGTGGGCCCCATAGCACATTTTTTTTAAGGGCCCCCAACTCAGGTCTCCAGACTGTCTATCGCTATGACGCCAGCCCATAAAACTCTATGGGTTCCAGGCCGTGACGGAGGTGGGGTTAAGGATGGGGTCACCATGACTGTGTAGGTTCTTCTGCTCGCCACAAAGCGGCCGCTATCATACATACTGTACATACATACGGTGCCGCTCTCATACAGTACATACAAACAGTGCTGCTCTCATTCATAATGTACATACATTGCCGCTGTCATACGTACTGTACATACATACAGTGCCGCTCTCATACAGCACATACAAACAGTGCTGCTCTCATTCATAATGTACATACATACAGTGCCGCTTTCATACATACTGTACATACATACAGTGCCGCTCTCATACATACTGTACATACATACAGTGCCTGTCTCATACATACTGTACATACATACAGTGCCACACTCAAACATACTGTACATACATACAGTGCCACTCTCATACATACTGTACATACCTCTCTCATACAGTACATACATACAGTGTCGCTCTCATACAGTACATACATACAGTGTCGCTCTCATCCACACTGTACATACATACAGTGTCGCTCTCATCCACACTGTACATACATACAGTGTCGCTCTCATCCACACTGTACATACATACAGTGTCGCTCTCATCCACACTGTACATACATACAGTGCCGCTCTCATCCATACTGTACATACATACAGTGCTGCTCTCATCCATACTGTACATACATACAGTGCCGCTCTCATCCATACTGTACATACATACAGTGCCGCTCTCATCCATACTGTACATACATACAGTGCCACTCTTATCCATACTGTACATACATACAGTGCCACTCTCATCCACACTGTACATACAGTGCCGTGCTCATCCATACTGTACATACATACAGTGCCGCTCTCATCCATACTGTACATACATACAGTGCCGCTCTCATCCATACTGTACATACATACAGTGCCGCTCTCATCCGTACTGTACATACATACAGTGCCGCTCTCATCCGTACTGTACATACATACAGTGCCGCTCTCATTCATACTGTACATACATACAGTGCCGCTCTCATTCATACTGTACATACATACAGTGCCGCTCTCATTCATACTGTACATACATACAGTGCCGCTCTCATTCATACTGTACATACATACAGTGCCGCTCTCATTCATACTGTACATACATACAGTGCCGCTCTCATTCATACTGTACATACATACAGTGCCGCTCTCATTCATACTGTACATACATACAGTGCCGCTCTCATACATACTGTACATACATACAGTGCCGCTCTCATACATACTGTACATACATACAGTGCCGCTCTCATTCATACTGTACATACATACAGTGCCGCTCTCATCCATACTGTACATACATACAGTGCAGCTCTCATTCATACTGTACATACATACAGTGCCGCTCTCATCCATACTGTACATACAGTGCCGCTCTCATCCATACTGTACATACATACAGTGCAGCTCTCCTCCATACTGTACATACATACAGTGGCGCTCTTATTCATACATACTGTGCTGCTCTCATACATAATGTATACTGTGCAGCATACATAAATACATAGCAGCTTGCATGCATACATACATACATACTGTACATGCATACATACTGTGCAGCTCACATAGATACATACATACTTACATACATACTGTACATGCATACATACTGTGCAGCTCACATAGATACATACATACATACTGTACATGCATACATACTGTGCAGCTCACATACATACATACTGTGCAGCTCACATACATACATACATACATACATACATACATACTGTACATGCATACATACTGTGCAGCTCACATACATACATACAAGCAAACTCCCACCTGTATTGGAGGTTTGAGATTCATCAAAATTTTGATTTTGCCAGCTGCGGGGAACATGCGTAGGGCTTCATTGGTTGCAGGCAGAGGCGGGTATGTGAGCAGGAGGGGCAATCCGGCAGTCAGCAAATGTGTTGCTGGTGGCTTTGACGGGGTGCGGTGCATGCTTGTCCTTTTTGAGCTGAGCTGAGGCGGAGGTGGGTGCCGGGCCGGCTTCCTGTCTGGTCAGCTGAGCTCCTCTATGGTGCTGGTGGGGGAGGCTTCATCATGCAGTTCAAAGTGCGCAGCTGCGCATAATAATCCCTGCGACTATCCGCTCAGCTTCTCCGGGTTCTCTCCCAGCCCAGTGCGGTGCGCACCACCCTCCCCCCAGCCTAGCAAGGTGCGCGCGGCTCCTTACTCTGTGCACAGGCAGCGTGGCGGCTCTTTGAAATAGTAATATAATTATAAAGCATCACGGTGCAGGGGAGTGCTTTTTGTCCATGGGGCCCGGGCCCCCCCAGCCGCCGGGCCCCATAGCAGCTGCACCCCCTGCACCCTCGGTAGTTCCGCCACTGGATAGAGACATTAATGATGTATTATAATGTCAGACTCATGTTAAAGGGAAAGTTTTGTTGTCATTAGCATCTGTCTATGAACTAATATTCATGATTCAAATGTTTGTGTCATCAGAGATGTCCCTGATTGTCCAGTAACTATACAACTTTACATGAACTGTAAATCCTATCTTCAGGTATGCAAACAGAGAATATGGGGGTAATTCAGACCTGATTGCACAGCCTGTAGTACGCATATGCGAGGCCATCCTGTGATAAAATACAGTTACTTGTTCTATTCCCAAGCCATTTACACGGTGATTGACAGGAAGCAGGCATGTGGGGGGTGGGGGACTGGCCATTAGTGGGATTGCTAAGTAAAATACAGGTGTGCCTAGGAAATTGCTGGGAGTGTCCGGGAATATGCTAGACATGCCTGAGCGTTTTAGGGGAGTATATGATGTCAGCTCCTGCCCGGAAATGCGTTTATCCATCGCACCACCGAGTACATCTCTGGCTACTCTGAGCCTGTGATGACTTGTACCCAGTGTAAAAACCGGTTGATACTGAGCCTGTTATGATTTGTTTTGGACATATTTGCTCAGCTGCTAATAGATTTGTAGCCATTCATCCATTCGCAAAGTGATCACATTAATTAGAAAATTGGGATTTCATTCTAGTAGGGAGGTAGCTTGACTGAATGCTGGCCGCTGCATATTCAGTTAAGCTTCCCCCTACACACACACACACACACACACACACACACACACACACACCATAATGCCTCTTACACAGTAAGCCACACACCATAATGCCACTTCAACTATACACCACACCGTAATGCCACTTACACTATAAGTATTATTATTCTCTGTGCTCCTCACAGATCCCATTGACGTTGGCTCCCCCAAGCCACCATGGGGTCTGCAGCACCATAGTAATGCCACTGGACTGCAACCGGTGATGAGTACCTGTACTGCCTGCTCCTGCTCTCTGAAAGGAGACAGGTGCTACAGGGAAATGTCACACTGCAGCACCCAGCTCCTTTCACTGTGATGGAGCCAACATTTTTGTATCACCCCCCTTCAAGGACGATAACAGGGAGCGGCCCATACCCCCATAGTGACGCCACGAATATGTGACAAATAATGAACAGACAACTGGTCCCATACATTAAATTCTGCCAAAAACCAGTTGCAATTAAAATCTAATCTATATAATAAAATCGTGTTGCTATTGTTCAAGAATAGGATTTCTCATTTTAACTAAGAAGTAAAAACCAAATGAAATAAAAATGGATCTGCTTAGTATCATCTACGTAGCCTTTCAGAATGGTTGATATATTTGTGATTCCGCTCTGTTTGTTCTCTTGCTATATCAGCCTGGAACTGTGAGGAAATTCTTTGGTTCCTAGAATTCCCTTTTAACTTTAAAACAATAATATAACTCCACACTGACCCACATAATGCATGCGACAAGCGCTGCTTTGGGTTCAGTTCAATATAAAACTCTTCATACATTTTACTCACCAAACTATTTCAAAGAGGATTTGGGGTTACTGAGCTGTGAAATAGCTTTGTAGGGTTGAATAATCTAGAGCTAAGGAAGGGGACGCTTTCTTTCCAGATGATTTCAAACAATAATGGTACGTACAAAGAAGAATACCGAAAACTGTACACCGGGCGTCTTAATACGTAAAATAGTGGAAAAAAAGACTAATGGATTTTCTTGTGATTATGCAGAAAATGTATCCTGTATTCTTGGATACGATCTGAGGCTTAAGCAGGGCTATTTTTCAGCAGGCTCCAGCAGGAACTGAGGCCCTTATTCTAGTTCACTCTTTCTGACAAAATATTTCTTAGATGGACAAAACCATGTGTACTGCAGGTGAGGCAGGTGTAAAACCCCACCCAAATCTAATTATCTCTGCACAAGTAACACCTGCCTCACCTGCAGTGCACATGGTTTTGTCCAGCTAAGAAATATTTTGTCAGAAAGAGTGAACTAGAATAAGGGCCTCAGTTCCTGCTGGAGCCTACTGAAAAATAGCCCTGGGCCTAAGCACATTGACACCTAATAGTTCTTTTTTCTCACAAAATAGAAAGTCCTATTTGTTTGCGTAATATAGAACTTTTCGGATTGATTTAGTAAAGATATATAATTACAGTGGGTTTTACCTAGAAATCTAAACCAGCACTGTTGATATGCAAAAGCCAAAATAAGCACATACCCCGACAATGGTAACAGTGTTACCAGCAGCATGTTACTGGAGGGTGGTCCAATATGTAGGTGTATTAAAAATGATTGTATATAGCTGTAGTTCTTGCACTGACATGGCATAATTCCTACATGATGCAACTCGACAGTGGGTGTGCCACACACAGGTTGGCAGCTTAGCACAGTCCATTGGCTTGGTGTTCTATGCTGAATGTTTATATGCATATAGTTTAATTCATATAATTTAATGGTGAATTTGTTATGATTTAATGATGCAGACGATAAGGAAATAAATTTACAATATCTAATTGACAGCAATTATTCCTGGCTACAGCTTTGATTTTGTTATGGGAAATTACACCATTAAAACAGTATTACTGGTTTATTTAAAACACCATGGCCCTTATTCAGATCTGATCGCAGTACAAATTTGTTCTCAAAATGGGCAAAACCATGTGCACTGCAGGTGGGGCAGATGTACCATGTATAGAGAGAGTTAGATTTGTGTGAGTTATTTTGTTTCGGTGCGGGGTAAATACTGACTGCTTTATTTTTACACTGCAATTTCGATTTTAGTTTCAACAGCCAAATTTAACTCTCTCTGCACATGTTACATCTGTCTCACCTGCAGTGCACATGGTATTGCCCATTTTGAGAACAAATTTGTACTGCGATCATATCTGAATAGGGGCCCATGTTCATTACAAATGTACACTACACTTATTGAATGTCAGTGATACAAAGGAAAAGTGCTAACCTCTCCCAGGCATTAGAAGCAATGGGGTGATTTCTGCGTGTTTTCATATTTGGGACAGGATGTACTAAAGGGAAAATGCAGTAAAACAGGGGTTTTACGGCATTTTCCTATGTACCAGTATCCGTCCGCCTCGTCTCCGCCAGGCAGGGTATCACAACCCAGAGGGTTCGGCTTCTATCGCCACCCGCCGTCCACGCGACCCCCCCCCTCCCGTCCTCCATCAATCTCCTCCTCCCCCAGCAGGTGTCACAGCCGGGAAGAAATCCGGCTGCAGGGGTAGGAGGAGACGCAGGGGGACACTGACAGCTTCCAGGATGTGACGAAGACCCCCGCACACCCCATTACAGGTATCGTGGGGGTCTCCATCACCGCAACCCGATGCTAGCCGCATATGTTAGTACATATGAGGTAGCATCGCGGCGGCTGGGCGGGATGTATATTAATACATCCCGCCCTAAGCATGCTCCGAACCTGTGCACATAGAAGGACTGGTGTTATTGAGCTGTTATGTATTCCAATCATATCTCCATTTTTGATTAAGGCAGCACAATTGCTGTTAGGATGGGCGGTGAAGGGGATGATTCATATTCCCTCATAATGGGGCAAATTCGTCCGGTACTTGTGTATTATTATGGCGCCGGTTACATAGTTAGCGTAGTGTCCCTGTCAGAATAGGCATAGTGTTCCCGCAGCCAGCGTAGCCAGCATAGGCAGTCAGTGTAGTGTAGTGTTCCAGCCCGTTCGCGGCTAGCCAGAGCTTACTTAGTTAGTGTAGTCAGTTAGGCGTCCCTGTTAGCATCAGCATCATGTTCCCGCCCGTTCGCGGCCAGCTGGAGCTTACGTAGTTAGCATAGTCAGTCGGCTTTACACACATAGCATAGTCAGTCAGCGCTTATTACATTGTGTGGGAACCATTGACCATTTTAACCTGCCTGACATGACAGGTGTGAATGTGTTCCTGAAACATTCCCACTATCCACGCCAGCCTGAAGCGTGGCGAGCGTAGCGTGGGTCACGAGGGGGCGCATTACGCGTCCTCCCAACCTTTTTATTCCCCCATTATACACGACAGTGTGCAGTTGATTTTACACCGAGCCCAAAGCATGGCGAGCGCGAGCCCGAAGCATGGCAAGCGCGAGCCCAGTGAGGGGACGCGGAATACATATAAAGTATTCCACGTCCCCTCGCAGGGCTCGCTGCGCTTGCCACACCGATTTACAATTGCCACGCTGATTGTAAAATAAAATCCACTGGGCTACGCTGACAATGTACCTTAGCCTATGCTGAAAACGTAGCATAGCCGGGCGCCATGATAATACACAAGTACCATTCGTCCCCATTCCGATGGTTGGTGGACTGTGCATGTGCACAGAGTTTTAAGAGCATGTGTAGGTCCCTTTTTGCGGACTGCTTCGACAACTTGCATAGTCGCCGAGCCGTTTGCAGGTATTGGGGTGACCCAGGGGCAGATGGTGGTGGGGATAGGTGACCCCATTGGAATGGCCAGCATTTCATGGGCATCACCATGAAAATTCTGGGAATTCCCATGGGTATGTGGGTGGGACCAGTGGTGTAGCTAGGTGCCATGGTGCCCGGAGCAAGGGCATGTCTCTCGGGCCCCCCCCCCCCTGCCCCGATTTGTAGTAGGCGGGGCACTTGCTTGGTAAAAAGGGGGCGCGGCCTAATGGAAACATTAAACCACACATCGTAATGCCCACTGCGCATTTTAGCAAACTTTATAATACCCATTACACATAAGGCCACACATGATGCATCACACAATATGCTGCACACTGTTATGCCCATTACACAATATGCTGCACACTGTTATGCCCATTACATATTATACCACACATTGTTACATGTAATGCCCCCAGTGATCCTGCCTATAAACTTAATGCCACTAGTAGTGCACCTGACCTTACACAATACCCCCAAAAGTGCCACTTTTTTGCTGCCTTCACCGCTGCTGTGATCGGGAGGGGGGGATCCCTCCTGCCCGGCGCGATTCACCCTTTAAAATTGGACAGGGTGCAGCGCTTTGCTAAAACAGCCTAGTGGGAACACTGATACTACACCTGCTGCACGACATCTCACTGCACCTGCCCCATCCCATGGCAAACCCATCATACTACATCTGCTGCACCACATCTCACTGCACCTGTCCACCATCTCAGTCCCCCACACCCCATCATACTACACCTGCTGCACCACATCTCACTGCACCTGTCCCCATCCCACTGCACCCCATCATACTTCACCTGCTGCACCACATCTCATTGCACCTGTCCCCCATTCCACTGCACCCCATCATACTAAACCTGCTACACCACATCATACAGCACTTGTCCCCCTCACCCCGCTATAGAGCACTGCACAGCCAGGCTGTTCCGGTACACTCACCGTCAGGCCGGTGCCCAGGATGATGACATCATCATCCCTCCTGCCTGGCTGCCACACGCGCTGAAACTGGGATAGCGGTGGGGCAGTTGTATACCAGGGGCGGGACCGACCACAGTCACCGATGTCACTGTTGGGGGCGTGCTTCCTTCCCCCATGCATGCATTGACGTCGCACTTGGCGGTGGGGACATATGGCCGGCCAGCTAGGTGTTTTAGCAGGTACACTAGGCAGGCGCTGGGGAAGGTCCTGACTCCAGTGCTGCCCGGCCGTGGCTCACACAGCTGATATTGTGAGCCACAGCCGGGCGGTGCAGGAGTCAGGAGACAGCAGGTGGATGGCAGAGTGTGGTTGCAGTGGGCGCACGGCTCCAGCGCCCTTTGAACTTTCGGCGCCTGGAGCTTGTGCTCCACTGACTCCCATCCTGTCTTCGTCCTGGTGGCCACACACTGTACAAAAGTAAATTTCCACTTACATTTAAGGCAGGTGATGTCATTTGATGGTCGGGGATGGGGATGTGAGGGGATGTTTCTTCATTACACATTTATTTATTATTTTTTTACAGTTTCTTATATAGCGCAGCATATTCCATTGTGCTTTACATTTGGAGAATTACACATCGCCTCGCATGGTAACGAGAGGACTCGGCGGTCGGTGGGTGGGTATTCGGCAGGGCAGGTTTGCAGGCACTTGGTAAGCTTAGATTCTCGCAGCTTACCAAGTCAACCAGAATCAGCCTTGTCAAACCCAGAGTAAAACACGTGGTGCAGATGCACACTCCATTTTATTAATCAAAATCAACCAATAATAGAGGTTTTTGGTATATTCATTGGTATATTCATTGGCCAAGAATTTGCCCACCAACCAGCTTCACATTGACCTCATTTCTGGTGGGTCCCTAATACTAAGTTTCAATCTGGGGTGCGGAACCTCAAAAAGGCCCCATATTCAAATTGATTGATTTTTATTAATAATATGGAGAGTCCATCTGCACCACGTGTTTTTCTTTGCAGAACTACAAGTCCCAGCATGATAGCACCTCATGTACATCGGGTGTGCATTCTAAGATATACCCCCCCCCCCCCTATAGTCAAACCCAGAGCACCCTTACTGAGAGATGTGTGTGGTTCTGCATTTGAGCGAATACACAGATTTCTTTCCATGCACGCAGTACACGCGCGTATGCACAATTTCCCTTCAACTCCAGGCCCTTAAGCCTTCTGACTGTTACCTAAATATCTCAATTAACTTCACTGAACATGAAAGAATCTAATAAAGGGTACAGTATTTAAAGATATGGGATCTTTGAAGTCAGTTTTTAGTAGCCTTATGGGTTCTATACTTGGATCCCGCTGTGAACCACACAGGTGCTGCTTTATACAGATGGTGCCAAAGTCATTTGCAGCGCCGGTGCACTGAGACTACCTGTGCCAATCGCTGGGGCGTGCAAGCACCTCACACGCTTGCATGCTGGGAGCCGCTCAGATGAGATCGTCTCCATCTGTATGCAGGTGCCCTTTCAGTGCTTGGAGCCCAGAGGCAAGTGACTCCATTGCCCCTGGGAGTTACAACCCCGAGGTTATATATAGTCAACTGCTATAGACACTGTACTATAAATTGCTTACATATATGATACGAGTTATATTTACAAAATAGACCCTAAAAGATATATATTAGTGCCTTGAGTGCATGTTTGAAATCCAAGGAGTGGCGCTCATACAATGCTCTTTTTTACTTAATTTCTAGAGTTCTTTACTTTTATACAAACCCCCTTTATATTGGAGTAGTTAAAACACATTGTAAATTCAGAAAAGGAGGGCCTGGAGATGAATCATGTAATAGTCTGGCCCTGCGCAATGATAACAGAAGCCGCTGTTTCCAACTACTTTACAAGCGAAGGTTGGGGATTAACAACGTGGATACGTTTAAGCAGCCGAGCTGCCACAACTCGGTGGTTTATGCTCTTTCTCACCTGATCCATACTCTTATACTCAGCAGCTGTCAAGTATGGAATTCAATTACCAGATGCTGAAATTAAAATATGCTTTAAAAAAATATTGTGAAAACAACAAGCACCACAACAGGCAGCACAACTGCATGTAGTGTCGTAATTCTGCTCTCCTGGGGGGAAAATGTACTCTTCAGCTCAACAACTGTGGCACTGTATTCCAACAACTAGTCTTTGTAACACGCCAGACGTTCAGTTAACAGACCGGGTCCTGTGTGTAGGGCAAAGGGCCTTAATGTTGTTGACATCGAACATGGCCAGAGTAATTAGAGGGTCATAACAGGACGTATTCTTTCTTTGTGCAGGCATATTACAACCCAACCACAACCAGGTGTGCGTGGGGGTGAGAACATAGGGAGGGACTATTAGGAGGCTGCAGAATGCCACAGGGAGAAAATGTATTCAGTATTAGCAGTGACGCACAAACAAATCTAATGCTCCAGTTTGCTCTTGGGGCTCAAACACAGTCACAACACTTCATACTCGCTGTAGCATTGAGACGGAATTTAATATTGCATTGCAAAGCTTTTGCGCAGCTTAGAATACTGAAGATTACCATACACCTCCATTGTATTTTTCTGAGCCTTAATGCTTCTGGATGCTGCAGGCAATGTCAAATTGACATGCTGGAGAACAAACTCTCGTCAGAAAGTGTGAGCTCAGCTCTACGCACTTACTGAACGTTAGATTTTGGATTTTCAGCTTGAAAATCTGTTTATATCTCAGTGTTTTACTTGTAAATGCGGTTTTTAATGATTGTTATTGTGTATTTGACATGTGGAAAAATAGGGATTTGTAAATCGGTAAAACATAGAAGTGTCATCCATAGTGCATGAATCTGTTTTTCAAAAACATTTTGAATTCTTGCAGCTTTCAGAGATTAAAAAGCATAACAGGCGGTAGTGACCACGGTAAGTATATTGCACATATACAGAAATCATATAAGGACGGACTTCACCACATAGGGTGTGTGTGGGGAGGGGGGGACCAATATATATCTTGCCTCCGGGGGACTGGGGTGAACTTATGCCACTGCGCATGCACAAAGAGGTTCTGCGACATACGATGCAGGGTCTGCTGCCATCTGCAGGGCGGGTGTAAATAGAGGTGTGTCATTGCCATTTAGGAGGATGGAAGAAGCCAGATCTCTGTGATTGCATAGAGATTTCTTGGCCTCTGTTGCAGGTGGCTTGCATGTTCTCATGGTTGAGTACATCCTATCACTTGTAATAGATGCCTCCTGCTGCATTACCATACAGAGCTATTCAAGGAAGCAGCAGGGGTAGCTACTCCAACCATGGGCCTTATTCAGATCTGAGCTCATTACAAATGTGTTCGGAAAATGGGCAAAACCATGTGCACTGCAGGTGGGGCAGATGTAACATGTGCAGAGAGAGTTAAATTTGGGAGGGGGGTGTTCAAACTGAAATCTAAATTGCAGTGTAAAAATAATGCAGCCAGTATTTACCCTGTACAGAAACAAAATAACTCACACAAATCTAACTCTCTCTATCCATGTTACATCAGCCCCACCTGCAGTGCACATGGTTTTGCCCATTTTCCGAACACATTTGTACTGCGATCAGATCTGAATAAGGCCCCATATCTGAATCAGGCTCAGAATGCCACACATTGCATTTATAAACTAGTCCCTAACAAAGGCCAACTTTCTTATATCAGTGTTTATGTCAAGGCTACTTTTACAGCTTCCAAAGTGGAGGAGAAACCATGGTAGCATCTTCAAGAGGCCAGGTGACCTGAAGGACATCACTTATTGCTGTTCACAAGGTTTCCCAAACTTAGGGCGAGATGTATCAAATGGAAAATGCGGTAAAACGCCGGTTTTACCGCATTTTCCAACGTATCAAAAATGATACCGCACTGAAGAGTATCGCCACCTTTGGATGGCGATACTCTATAGAAGCCTATGGGCTTCTTTTCGCCACCCGCCGATGCAAACCCGCCGATTCGCCGACCCCCCCTCTGGCTTACCTTCCTGAAGGGTCCTCCTGGACCCCGGAAGGTAAGCCCTGCCTCCCCCTAGTGAAGCAGCCGGACATCCTTCCGGCTGCAGGGGGGAGAAGGAAGTGCCGGGAACAGCATGCATAGCTGTCCCCGGCGTGAGGGGAGAGCGTGGCGGCAGGGAGGTGACGGAGACGCCCCGCACACCAGTGTACAGGTATCGCGGGGGGCCTCCGTCACTGCACCGCGATGCCAGCCGCATATGTTAGTACATATGCGGCAGCATCTCGGTGGGGGGGGGGCGGCGATGTATTTTAATGAATGAAGTCAGTTCTTTTTAGTTGATTCAGTTGATAGATCCATACAGATAGTGGTAGATGCTCAAATTAGTTTAGTAAAACTTTTCAGGTGCATGCAAGGGAGGGGTTAATACTTAGTAAGTAACAAGACATTGGTTCCCCCGGCACACTGAATAGTTTTAGCAACCAATCTTGAACACTACATGATAATAGAATTCAGAGATATCATTAGCTTATGATCGTTTTTGGGGTGCCACACCCTGCACCTAGATATAGCGCTAGGGACCCCCAATATACAGAGAAGCCTTGACGCGGCTTGGGGGCATATCATACACCTGCGCAGGTATATGTAACCAATATCTCTGAATTCTATTATCATGTAGTGTTCAAGATTGGTTGCTAAAACTATTCAGTGTGCAGGGGGAACCAATGTCTTGTTACTTACTCAGTTGATAGATCTACAGTATCTAGATAGACAGTCAGTAGGTTTACCCCAAAAGGTCAACATTCAATAGGTCGATAGGGGGAAAAGGTCGACAGGAAGTCAACCTTAAAAGGTAGACATGAAGTTTTCATGAGCTGTTTTTTTCAAACCGGCTTGTTCTTACTTCACCATCCATGTCAGCATAGTGAGAGAACATAATAGTGTGCCGACCATAGCGAGACACCGCGCCCGAAGCATGGTGAGCCATGCGATGGTGCACGTTTCAGTAATTGAGGGTACATGTCAACAGCTGACGACATTGACACCGAAAAAAAGAAAAACTCATGTCTGTCTTTTTCATGTGTCTATTTTTTTCACGTCGACCTGTTGACCCTGTCAACCTATTGTATGTCAACCTTTTGTGGTAGACTTACTGACTGTCTATCTAGACACTGTCTATCTAATAATCCGCAACCGCTTTTGAGACAGTTCAGTATTCACCAGGATGCCTCCCACTTCCACTAAGCAGACCGTTATGCTGCTGGTACTAGGAAGGGTTGCGATAAATTGGACCTGGATATTCATGACAAGTGGGATGGAAAATGGGGCTTTCAAAGAAATTATCAGGCAACTTGATAGACGGGATGGCCGTTGACCATTGATGATTCATAATCATCCATGGTTTTTGTCTGATGTAGAATACTTTTTCCATCCATTTTTTTATGGCTTTAAGCACTAGATGGTTTTCTTCTTTCGATGGAACAGAATAACCAAACACCCAACACCAGCTCCAAAGGGAGCAGGAGAAATCCTGAGGGGTAAGTATTCAAAAAAATGGGTGTAGCATGTGCAGTGTAGACCTTCCTGAACAGGTGCACTGCACAATCACTGCACACATTATACATGTTCCATTGAGAAGGACAACTTTTATAAGTGATTTCTTTGATGCCGTTATCTAAGGAAGGACACATCAGGTACCAAAGTAAATGTATATATCATATAATATTGGAATTGGTTGCTTCATTTCGGAGTTATGTGGCAAAATGTCTGCACTGGAAAATGTGACTTGGTGAACCCTCCCTGTGCACCTGCTGGGTGACCTGGAACATGTGACCTGCTGGGTGGTCTGGAAACTGGAAATTATTTGAAGCCACCCACTAAGCACGGATTTTTTGAGTGGGTGAAAATGGGTAAAATGTTCCACCCAGCAAACCTTTGCCCAGTTTAAAACGTGGACATCATTTAGTTGGTATTATTTTATTAAGTCAATAAGAAACGAAAAAAAAAAAAAAAATATATATATATATATATGTATATATATATGTATATATATATATATATATATATATATATATATATATATATATATATGTGTGTATGTATGTGTGTGTGTGTGTGTTTTATTTTCTGCATTTCATAACCTGGAGCTTTTTCTATTACTATACTGTGCTATGCGTTTTTGACTGTACAATGGTTCTATACAATTTTCCTGCCAGAATGCGATGCGATGTGGATTTTGATGCATGTGATGTGATGTGATGCGATGCGAATAACCCATGTTTGTACTGTTAATTTTCAGATGTAGTCTAAAAAGTACGTGCTGCACATACTTTTTGGAGCATACAATATCGGACTCCCGGGAACGCGCATCGCGTCGCATCGCTTCCGCCTTTAAAAGTACAAAACGGATTCAATAATTGGTGCGTGTATGGGCACCTTAAGATCCTTCAATAGCAAATATGAAAATATGGTACTCTTTACTTAGAAGGGCGCCCATCTCGGCCATCTCGGGCATTGAATGCACTAAAAAATCAGGTGCGATGCGACAGACGAGATGCCCGAGATTTCCCATAGGGAACAATGTTAAATGTCTCAATTGACCCGATTTTCCTGTTCAATGCCTCAATTGACCCAATTTTTCCATAGGAAACAATGTTAAATGGGCCACAGAGGCCAAATAGGCACCCTGAAGTGAATAATGGCCACCCGAATTGTTAACGCCACTCCACGATCAACGTCAACCCGAAGCGTGGCGAGCGCAGCGAGCCCGCGAGGGGCGGCGGTACGCGTCCTACGACCTTTTCATACCCCCACTATCCACGTCGGCGGGCTTCACAGCTGTCCGCGTGCGCTCGCCACGCTTCGGGCTCGGTGGCTCGCTGCGCTCGCCACACTTTCTATTCTCAACTCCACGCCGACGTGGATAGTGGGGGTATGAAAAGGTCGTAGGACGCGTACTGCCGCCCCTCGCGGGCTCGCTGCGCTCGCCACGCATCGGGTTGACGTTGATCATGGGGTGGCGTTAACAATTCGGGTGGCCATTATACACTTCAGGGTGCCTATTTGGCCTTTGTGGCCCATTTAACATTGTTTCCTATGGAAAAATTGGGTCAATTGAGGCATTGAACAGGAAAATTGGGTCAATTGAGACATTTAACATTGTTCCCTATGGGAAATCTCGGGCATCTCGTCGGTTGATCGCACCCGATTTTTTAGTGCATTCAATGCCCGAGATGCCCGAGATTTTTTACTAACGATGCCCACGATCAAAATCGTGGGCGCCCTTCTAAGTAAAGAGTACCGAAAATATTTGCAAATAATAATGCAAATATGAAAATAAAATATTCTACAAATATCTAAATTTATTTTAAACCACTTTATGGCAAAAGAAGAACCAAATAATGCTAGTTGTGACAAAATAACAAGTGATTTATACGAGACGTAGCCAGCATCCCTACAGTCAGAATGCTGAAGGTCACAAAACTGACAGCAGCATCCGGAATGTCACAGTTTTGCTTTTTAGTTACGGGACAGAAAATAGGATATAGTGATTGCTACAGAAATCATTGCATCTTTTTTCTCACCCTCCAGAGCATCTCTGTTTATTCCTAAAACTGTTAATTTTAGAAACAAAATTGCCTGGACTTGCTCTGGTACCTCGGCAACGACACAGGAAGCCTATTTAAGAAATTAGAAGTTTCACCTTCAAAAGCGGTGTCTTCTACATCCAGCGCCAGAAGTCGCTTCTTCTGAAGCAGGGTGAGTATAGTCGTATATGTGTGTGTAACCCCCGGTGTAAGCGTAAATGCCCTGGAGCTCGGCACACATCGCGGTGTGCATCACAGGTGTACTGCGATATGAGCTGAGTGATTGTGTGCTAAGCGATCAGTGGCGGTTTTTACCTATAGACTGCAGGGCTGCAGCCCTCCAGGTAAAATCTACCACTGTAGTCTGTGAGACTGCACTGGCTTCTCTGTGACTGGCAGTGACTTCCTATTGGAAGTCCGACCTGCCAGTCACCAAGGAGACTCAAACTGGGTCCATACCTGGAGAATTGTTTTTTTTGGCAGCTGAACTGAGGATTAATAAAAGTTTACGGCCTCCTCGTGAAATTCTTTGGCCTTGGGGTATCATGCCAAAGATAGCCCATTCGGGTGTGTAAGGTAAATAGTTTAACAAATTGTCTACAGCATATTTGTACACCTTGAGCCAAAAATGTCTAATTTTTGGACATAACCATAAACAATGAAATAAGTCTGCGTTATCTATTTGACATTTTGAACTCTTCTATTTTGAGAAGAGTTCATCTGAGAACTACGCTGTGGACTAATATAAGTTCTATGATGAATATTTTAAAATAATTCCCTATATGAGCTTACTGGGATAATACGCCAGGAATAATGAAGATTTTTCAACAGAGAATCTACTGTAATATCAGGAAAATGACGCTACCACTGAGGCAAACCAGATCACAAGGAATTGTAATCTACTATATCACGTAAAAAATTATAATGTCTTGATATCAATTTACAATCTGGATTGGGATAAATTAAAACCCAGTCCAGGGTGTTATTCCAGTCTTTGTCTGTAAATGTGCAAACCACCTGTCATATAATGCTGTGCTTGAAAATAAGCAAAAGGAGAGGGAGCTATACAGTCAAATTTATCAACTGCCTGAGAAAATGAAAAAGTGTTTTTAGAAATGTTATCTTCTATAAAGTGAGCAATAGAGGTTATACCCTTAGTAGACCATAAAAAAAAAGGATTAGAACAAACCTTGCTGAAACTCTGGGTTTTTAAGAAAGGGGTGAAAAAGGGATTTATGGGCGTTCAACCCATTCTTATGTCTCAAGATGTACCAAAGCCTACGGGTGCTCCAGAGCAGTGGATTTTCCCTGATCTCCACTGGAAGTTGCTGATCTTGCATGTGAAGAAATGAAACCAGATTCAAATTTCGTAAAAAAAACCTCTTCCAAAGAAGAGTTAGTATATATATTTGTATTATGAATCCAATCTCTGAGCTGACGAAACAGGGCTGCATGATTATATGTTGTTAAATTTGAAAAGTTAATTCCTCCCTTATAAATAGGTTGCTGAAGTTATAATTATTATTAACAATATCTTATATAGTTAAGCATTTCCCATTACACTTTGCAATTGGAAACAACAGTTATAGAATAAAACTGGTTATTAACAGATGGTCATAGAGGTAGGGAGACTCTGCTCACAAGGTTATAGGGAAATAGGCCTGTATACACAAGTATAGAGGTTTTCTTTTACATAATGGTCTACCAGATTGCCAAGTGTGTTGGTGGCCTGTTTGATATGGTCACTGAGCAATGATTGCCTGGGGTTAGATGAATGTGACAGTGAAGTAAGAGAAAAAAATGTGAGGACTGTACAGTGAGCATGTAATTGTTTATGATTGCTTATGAAGGTTATGTGGTCAGTTCTGGATTTTGCTAAGCTTGCCCATAGAGGCGAGTTTCCACAGAATACAAGAAGATTTGAAGACTAGAAGCAAGTCTTATTGAACATGGAAGGGCATTCCACAGAGTTGGGGCAGCCAGAAGAAAGTCCTGCATTCTTGAATGAGAGCAAGTAATGGGCGTGGGTGAGAGATGCAGATCTTGTGAAGAGCGAAGAGGACAGGTAGGAAGATATTTAGAGATAAGCATAGGCAAAGATATGTATGTTGGTTTAGCTTGCTTAATAGCAAACTAAGCCAACGTGTGTGTGTGTGTGTGTGTGTGTGTGTGTGTGTGTGTGTGTGTGTGTGTGTGTGTGTGTGTGTGTGTGTGTGTGTGTGTGTGTGTGTGTGTGTGTGTGTGTGTGTGTGTGTGTGTGTGTGTGTGAGTAAAAGTACTTTATTTTGAATACAGTAGCAAACAGGTAACCAATGAAGGGAGTGACAGAGTGGATCAACCGAGGATGAACATTCAGCGAGCAAAGGACAGGTCAGAGTTAAGGATGGCACCTAGGCAGTGAGCTTTGTAGGCAGTCATTAGATCTACAGTGTCTAGCTCGACAGTCAAAAGGTCGACCACTATTGGTCATCAGTAAAAAAGGTTAACATGGTCAAAAGTTTGTCAGTCAAAAGGTCGACATGGTCAAAAGGATGACATAAAAAGGGTTGACAAGTTTTTTTTTTTAAATTGGGCCGACTTGTCGACAGGCGGTATTTCATACAGTGCCATCCACTACGGCGAGGTGGGAGAATATAATAGTGTTGCCAAGCGCAGCAAGAGGACACAGTACACATAGACGGTGTCCATACTGACCTATGTCGACATAGACACCAAAAAACATGAAAACCGTATGTCAACCTTTTCTATGTCGACCATTTGAATGTTGACTTTTTTACCATATCAACCTTATGCCTGTCAACCTTTTGACTGTTGATCTTTTGACCCTGCCGACTGTAAGTTACACTGACAATCTAGTCCAGTCCTACAACACACTTACAGTATGGGGCCTACACACATAGCGATATACAGGCATTTTCTGAGTGATTTTACTTATTTTAACTGCATCACTCAGAAAATGCCCCTCCATCGCTGTGTGTGTGTGTAGGGGCCAAAGCTTTTGCGATGCACGGCCCTGCACTTCACTATCTACCGGTGATTAATAACTTGGATGCTGGTTATTGGTCGGTCAGGGCCAGTGTGCTCACCGGAGAACACTGGCCCTGACAATCCCTCAGCACACATCGCTGTGCAGCACTGTGTGCTAAGCAATCTGGTATCGCTCAGAATGCTCATCTACACACATCGCTACGTGTTTAGGCCCCATTAGTCCAATTCTTAAAGGAAAATTGCAGCTAAAATTCTAGTTTATTTTATTATGTAAGTCTTATTTGTAAATGTAATGAATACTTGATGTAATGTTCACTCAGATCTCCAGTTACAATGTTGAAAATTGTGTGGGCACCAGTGAGTCTTCAGTGCTCTCCTGACCCCTTGATCTGCTGAACAATCCTTTGGTTGGATCCTAATCAAAAATTATTGTAGAACACATTCCTTAGCATCCAATTCATTTTCCAAGCATCTGTGGGCATACGCCTGACCTATACATCTTCAAGAACCTGCATTGTATGAGGCCTGACAATGTTAGTCATCTTGTGTCATTATTGCAGCCCTATGGTTCTTGTCCTCATGTGTTCCACTCGTTTACTGATCACTTTCCATCTGACAAAGCTCTGCTCAGCAAACGAGCTCAGCTTCCAGTAAATATGATTAGTTGGGTTGGAGGTCATCCCCTCGTGGTGCCCACAGCCAGGCACTTGGTAGTATGGAAGCAGGTGCAAGCTTTGTCCAGCAAACTTTGAAATCCAAACTTTTAGGATAACACAGAAGATTCTGATTTTTGTGTTCTTGTTTTTCAATAGTTATAGATCTATAGATAGTTATAGTTCGATGGGGGTTTATTCACTGTGGGAGCTCCTTAGTTGGTAACTAAAAGAAATACTTTGCAGGAGAAAAACATGATTATAAAATAATCCCTTTTTTGTTAACTTTACCATTTGTTTCCATAAACGTATGCATGGGAAACCATTTACTTAAAAAGAAACTGCCCCAAAGTCCTGACAGAGGAAGGTGAAAGGTTTTCACTCCCAGGCTATCTCTGGAACCAGGTGGAAGAAAGTTCATTCCTTCACTCTAACAAAACATCTGCTGAAAAGTTGCTGTGGTGGAAAAAAAAATAAAGAGGAACAGCTTGAGCCTTCAGGTTAAAAGGCCATTCATTTCCCATCAGGGAGTCCCATTCAGGCTCTTACAACTGCTGGATTTGACATCTGAATGGAGTAGTATAGGCATAGGATGGAAGGTTACAAAGCATTCCGAATGAGAATGAGGAGAAGAGAATCTGCATCTCTTTAATTCTGTGTGTTCTTTCATTTTATCACAGTTGCATTCATTACAGAACCTTTTTATTTCCTTGTTATATTTAGATGGGAGGAACTGTGAGAAAGTTCACTTAGGAGAGGCAAGTATGAATAGTGAGCCGGGCAACCAAACTGGGAAGCTGAGCTACATGGTTTGGGGAAATGAGTGTCTAATTAGACCCTTTTCCAACAGCAGAAAGCAAATGACATTAGAATAATTCCTATACATAATATATATATATATATATATATATATATATATATATATATAGATATATTTGTAGTAAATGTAAGGCATTCGTAACAGGCAACAGAAATCATATAGGAATAAGAAGACCCACAACTGGGAGTAATGCCAACGTTTTGGGTTCTGGACCCTTTATCAAGACATGTCTTGATAAAGGGTCCAGAACCCGAAATGTTGGAGCAGCACGGATGGTGTAATGGTTAGCATGACTGCCACACTGCACTGAGGTCATGGGTTCGATCCCCACCATGGCTCTAATTGTGCAGAGTTTGTATAATCTCCCCGTACTTGTGTGAGTTTCCTCCGAGTACTCCAGTTTCCTCCCACAATCCAAAAAATATATATACTGGTAGGTTAATTGGCTTCCAACAAAATGAACCCTGGAATGTCTGTGTGTGCGTGTACATGTGGTAGGGAATATAGATTGTAAGCTCCACTGGGGCAGGGACTGATGTGAATGTTAAAATAGTCTCTGTAAAGCGCTGCTGAATATGTGTGCGCTATATAAGAAACTGTTAATAAATATATATATATATATATATATATATATATATATATATTACCAATAGGTGTATTCAGGCGCCTCTGAGAGCCGTTTCTCTAATAAGCTGCTGCTTAAGTGAGGTGTACAGTCAAGAACCTCTGGGTACATACAAGGGGAAAAAGCAGCACTAAATTTTTAACAATTGTTAACATGTATGCAGCTATTTTTTAGCGCATGCGTATTGGTGTTTTACTGTTCTCTGCACCATATTTAATAAGGGAGCTGGTATTCACATTAACAGACTAAATCCAAATGTGTCACTGCTTGCAGCTTAATTTTGGCATATGCGTGTTTGTCTTACTGTTCTCGACACCATATTTAGGGGCAGATTTATTAGGCTTGGAGAAGAGATAAAGCGGAGAAAAGGTAAAAGGAGATAAAGCACCAGCCAATCAACTCCCAACTGTCTTTTTCAAACACAGCTGATTGGCTGGTGCTTTATCTCCTTTTACCTTTTCCCAGCTTTATCTCCAGTTTATCTCTTCTCTAAGCTTAATAAATCTGCCCCTTAGTGAGGGAACTGGTATCCACATTGACGGAACAAATGGTAATAACATACATAAATTAAAAACTTATACAATGTAGGCAACTTATATTATATATAATTGCCCGTATTGAAGGTGAAACAGCAACAAATTAACAGCAGAGATAAAAATGATGAAACAAATATATCCTAATTAGGGTTTCAAAACAAATTATTCTTTAATAATAGATAGTTTTAGTAGTATATAAATATCCAATTTATTGATGAAAATGAAATTATTGAAACATTGTAATGGGTATATATTTGTTAGGTGATGTTATTAAGTTCCACTGTCTTGTTGAGACCTTCCGGATATATAGAATTCATTTTAAACATCCATAAAGTTTCCTGTTTGCACAATTGTCACATCTCTACCCAGGACCCTAGTTACAGGGCAGTAGAGAATTTGGCTGGGCCCAGGTACTTTTCATAGAAACATTTGACGGCAGATAAGAACTACTTGGCCCATCTAGTCTGCCCCTTTTTTTCACGGGGTGTTGCATAATCCCGGGAGAAGTGGCCATGTAACCTTAGAACAAAATACAGAAAAATATAGTACTTTAAGCACCTCCCTGGCCACATTGCAGCCCAGCACACAGTAGCATGTGCTGGGTTGAGAAGTGCTGCTGCCAGGTAACGAAGGCCCCCCTGGGCCCCTCCATCAGACCTGGGCCTTGGCAATTAGTAGCCCCTCTCTGCCTCTCTTCTTTGCAACACTGCCAGGTTATATAGGGTTTTTAATGTTTATACGCTCATTTAGAAGCAGATTTGCCATTTGCCAGTGTATGGAACGCAGTACAGGTGTAATGAAGCAAGAACTGGGCTTGTTTATTAACAGCATGTCTACTGTATTTTGTATTGCAATTGGTGCAAATCTTTTTCTGGAAGATCCAGGCTATAGCCCAATGAAGCCCCAAAATGCATATATATGTGTGGGAAGATTTAGGGCGAGATGTACTAAAGGGAAAATGCGGTAAAACCCCCGTTTTACCGCATTTTCCTATGTACTAAAACCCGTTCGCAGCCGTTTCGCAGGGCAGGGTATCGCCACCTTTGGGTGGCGATACCCTATAGAAGCCTATGGGCTTCTTTTCGCCGCCCGCCGCGTCGCCGCAACCCGCCGCCTCGCCGACCCCCCCTTTCCCCCCTCCCTTGGGCTTACCTTCTTGCAGGTCCTCCTGGACCCCGGAAGGTAAGCCCTTCCTCCCCCTAGCAACGCAGCCGGACGTCCTTCCGGCTGCAGGGGGAGGAGGAAGCGTCGGGGACAGCTTGCTTAGCTGTCCCCGGCGTGAAAGCTGCAGAAGCCGGCTGGGAGGTGACGGAGACCCCCCGCAGACCACAGTACAGGTATCGCGGGGGGCCTCCGTCACCGCATCGCGATGCCAGCCGCATATGTTAGTACATATGCGGCGGCATCGCGGCGGGGGGGCGCGAAGGGCGGCGATGTATTTTAATACATCCCGCCCTTATGCACAAGGCTGGTGCAAGGTTTGTCAGTACTCTAGGCAAAACTTCAGCCCTACTGTCCTTATGACTACCATTAGCCACTTTACAACTCATCTGGGATTAGTCTTACAAGTTCCACAGCTACTGCCTGCATCGAGTACAACTGTGACTACATTAAGTTGACGCTTCGGATCTAGTTATGCCACTGCTGAAAACTGTGGTTTTCAGTGGCATAACTTGTGTAAGGCAGCCCCCGCTGCCGCTTGGGGGAGCGAGAGGGAGCGTGGTCTGTGTGGGTGCCGGGCACCGGCACCTGCCCAGTGCACTGACTGAGGGGGCACATAACCTTTATTGCCTCTTGGGGTGGACAAGGCAGCACACAGTAATCTGAAGTGCATTACTGGGTAAATAATCCCAGGAGGCACTGCAGTGGGGTCAGAGGAGCATGTGCTGAGCTCTTATTGGAGAAGAGCCTCAGCACATGCTCCTCTGACCTCTGGAAATGATCAGCAGTAGCAGGAAATGGGACTCCAGACTCCTATCCTGCACTTTCAGCAACCAGCACCCTGCAGGCACAGGAGTTTCCACACTGTGAGCAGCTACCAGCCAGAGCCAGGAGCTCCTCCTTCATCACTTCCCCTGCACACAGGTCAGTGGGATTAGTCAGTAGTAGAGTTTATAAAGTACAGGGGAGGAGCAGGGAGTGGGAGACAGATAACCTGCATCCTTTCCCCTAACCTCCGATCCTGCAGCCTTACCCTAACCTCTCCCCTCCTGCAGCCTTACCCTAACCTCTCCACTCCTGCAGCCTTACCCTAACCTCTCCCCTATCCCTAGCCTCCCCTCCCTCAACCTTACCCTATACTCTTCCCAGACCCCACCCAACCCCCACACAGCCCACTCACACTCTCTTTCATCCTTATACACCACCCCACACAACTACCTATCTCCTACTTACAGTAACCCTGCCTCCAGACACCATCCATCCCCCACTCCCTGGCTCCAGATGCCCCATATAGCTCAATATCTGCCCGACCGCTTGTGCTGCTCCATACTGCCATGTTCCCCTCTCCATGGTTGTTAGGTATCGGGTGTTACCCCGCAGCCAGGACTGCTGTTCAGGACAGCCACGGCAAAACCCTATTCTGACTCTGTTATACCCCCCAGGCTGGGTGACTGACTCCTGCAGGTGTTCTAGTCTTCGCCTGTAGCCTTCACGTTTGGAAGGGCGAGTTAAGCCCGCCCTAACTCCGGTAAAGCCAGGTGTTACGTATAAACAAGGAGCCGGGGACCCCCCAGGGTACAGTAAACAGGAAAAACTAACTAAGGAGCCTAACTAAAGTTTAACCAAATGGCGACTAGCCAGGCCCTGGCTAACGCTACTATGCGCCAGCGACCTAGTCACTACGACTTTGCGATACCTGTTGCAAACACAATAACCAAACAGCAAAAACACAGTAAAGAAGAACCAGGGGAAGGAATGTCCCGTGGGAACGGGGGCAGGAAGGAAACGCCTGCTAGGCCCGAAAAATAAACAAGACTAGCCTGACCGGCTGCGAATAAATAGCAATGCAAGGAATGAATACAGGAACTAAGGATAACCCCCTGCTGGGGTAACTCACGAAACCAGGGGTATCGAGGGAACAGCGTTCCACGGGGAAGATCCACAAGGAACACAGAGAAGGACACCGGCAGGTGGATAGAGTCAGGCAGAAGCTATCACCGGCGGGGTACTGCTGGGCTGGCTCCCTTAAATGACCCTGAGGGACCAATGAGAACGGGGAGTCCAGCCCCACCTACATTAATTGCCCCCTCCGGACACCTGTGGTCCGTTTGTGATTAGGCCGAATAGAGGCCCCCCTATAACTCTGCCCGGCGGCGCCGTGAGCAGGAAGTCTATCCGGCGGCTGACACCGTCCCAGGTTGCTGGGAGACGCTGGGTTGAAGGGCGGGCGTTGTGTCCTGCCGCCGCGTCCTCCGGCGTCCCTGGTTGCCTAGCAACCGGACGCCAGACCCAGAAGGACAGGCGGCTGAACGGACGCATCGCCCTGTCCTTCTGCCACCCGTAACAATGGTGCCATACAGCCCCCTACCTGCCAGTCCCCTTATGCTTCTCCTTACTGCCATACTTCCCTCCCCATGGTGCCATACAGCCCCCTTACTGCCAGTCTCCCTATGCTGCACCATACTTCCATACTACATCCTTCCTCCACCTCCCCTTGCCTTAATAGACTTTATTTACATAAAGGTGCATACACAAAGAACGATATTGCTTGTTCTGGCCCTTCTAAACCATTTAATTTATTATATCGCCCAGAGTGTGCAAAAAATGCCATGGGGGGGGGGAATTTCTAGTTACGTCACTGTTGGTTTTGTAGTTACTTATGTACTGTTACATTCTGTTTGCTGTGATTCTCTGTTCACCCTGTACTGTATTATTGTCTGCCATACAATAACAATAAACAAACAATAAACACTGGATTAATTCTGGTATAAAGGCTCTTCTCAAAGATAAAAAGAGGGCTTTTAAGTCAGGCAACAAGGTGGAGTTGAGGTCTGTGCAGAGGGAATTGAGGGTGAAGATTAGGGAGGGTAAATTGAGTTATAGAAGGAGGATGGAGGAACAGTTCCAGTGTAAGAATGTTAGGGGAGTCTGGAGATATCTAAAAACTATTTCCGGGTTCATAGATGCGGTATCCCAGCCTAAGGAGGATTTTGAGTGGGTGAATAATTTGAACGTTTTCTTCAACAGATTTGATCAGACTGTCACCTCACCCCCGGTAAACTGTCACCACCAACAGCGGGGCCCTCTATCACCAAAGCCTGGGCATAGTTCCACCTCCACCCTGTCCTTTACAACAAATCAGGTGAGGGGAGAATTAAATAGGTGTAATGTGAGGTAGGCTGAGGGCCCAGATGGTATCAGTTCACGTGTCCTTAAGTCCTGTGCTGGTCAGCTGTGTGGGATAGTAGCGGCCATCTTCAATCTAAGCTTGGAGCAAGGGAGGGTTCCGATGCTGTGGAAAACCTCGTGTGTGGTACCTGTGCCAAAGTCATCACGTCCTAAGGACTTCTGACTACAGGCCGGTGGCGTTGACATCTCAGCTGATGAAGTCCCTGGAGAGGCTGGTCCTTGGCTATCTTCGACCTCTAGTGAGATCTTCTATGGACCCATTGCAGTTTGCTTATCAGCCTGGAATTGGTATGGATGATGCTGTCATACATCTGATGCAGAGGGCCCTGCCTCATCTGGAGAGAGCTGGGGCCACCATGAGAATAATGTTCTTTGACTTCTCCAGTGCTTTTAATACCATTCAGCCCATGCTCCTGGGGGAGAAAATGGTTGACTCGGGGGTGGATCATCATCTAATCACCTGGATCCTGGATTACCTTACAAACCGTCCACAGTATGTGAGGACCAAGGAGTGCCAGTTCGATACTATTATCTGTAGTACAGGGGCGCCGCAGGGAACAGTTTTGGCACCATTTCTCTTTACTCTCTATACTGCAGATTTCACATACAATTCATCAACCTGTCATCTACAGAAGTTCTCTGATGACTCTGCTATTGAGTGCCTTATCGTAGATGGGGACGATAGGGAGTACAGAGAACTTGTGCAGAACTTTGCTACCTGGTGTTTGGGGAACCATCTTCAACTTAATACGAGGGAAAACTAGGGAGCTGGTAGTTGATTTCAGGAAACGTCAGCATACCCCCCCAACTCCTGTGAGCATTCAGGGAATGGATATTGAGATCGTAAGAACTTACAAGTACCTAGGTTTTCACCTTAACAATAAACTGAACTGGTCTGATAATTCTGCTGCTCTGTATAGGAAGGGGCAGAGTAGACTTTATCTGCAGAGGAGACTGAGATCCTTTGGAGTGCAGGGAGCGCTCCTGAAGACCTTCTTCAACTGTGTAGTGGCATCGGCCATATTCTATGGAGTGATCTGCTGGGGCAGCAGTGTTTCAACAGCCGACAGTAAGAGACTAAACAGACTGGTAAGGAAGGCCAGTTCTGTCCTAGGAATGCCTTTGGATTCTGTAGAGATTGTGGGTGAGAGGAGAATGATCAACAAGATAACATCATTATTGGATAATGCTTCACACCCACTCAAAAACGTTTTGACAGATCTATGTAGCACTTTCAGTGATAGGTTGCTTCACCCTCGATGCTCAACGGAGAGATATCGCAGATCTTTCCATCCGGCTGCAATGTACAACTCTCATGGTCTGAAGAAGACCTGCATGTTCCTAGATTCTTGAGTTATATTGTTTGGATCTTATATTATTATGTGTGTTCTTATTATTATGCTACTACTCTTATCTGTACTTGAACCTTGCTGTAACACTGAAATTTCTCCATTGTGAGACAAATAAAGGGATTCTATCTATCTATCTATCTATCTATCTATCTATCTATCTATCTATCTATCTATCTATCTATCTATCTATCTATCTATCTATCATACAGTGACACCTTATAAAGTGTAATAATAATGAGATTGTTATTGTGTCTTTTGCCATAGTCACAAAAATATGGTGTGGATACATTACCTTACCTGTACTTGATGCTGCTAGTTCAAACCTTACCCCTTTTTCGGGTAATAGAGTCAGAATGTGGAGTATGGCAATTAGGTTCAAGGACTCTTGGGGTTCATCAGTGATGCGTAAATGCTCTGCATGTTGACTGCTGCCTGTTTCTTTAACCCTTTCTGTAACTACAGCAGCACCCATTTATATCAGGGCACTGTGCCGGTCAAGTCAGTGTACAACTCCTCAGAAGGATTATGGGCCGCCGCCCAGTCAGGGGGAAATCATGCTCAAGTCTAGACTTACCCTGTCCTGTGAAAGCCGAGGGGTAGAGGCCACTGCTGATGGTACAGGTGCCATGATCTGTCCGGCATCTGGGACCAGTCAGCTGGGACAAGGCGACAGAGACTAGGTAGCAGGGACACAGCAGCATGATGATGGCTGGAACATCGATTGTAGAACAATGGTTGGAAATTGACTGGAATGCGAATGATGGCCAGAACATCAAATGCTGAACGACGGCTGGAACATTTAATGCTGAACGATGGTTGGAACATCAACTAGAATGCTGAACGA
Organism: Crinia signifera; assembly: GCF_055691185.1. Lineage (NCBI taxonomy): Eukaryota > Metazoa > Chordata > Amphibia > Anura > Myobatrachidae > Crinia > Crinia signifera. Next base: position 250,732,704 of record NC_139220.1, on the reverse strand, counting down.
TGGCTGGAACATCGAATGCTGAACGATGGTTGGAACATCGACTAGAGCTAGGCAATGAACTGCTGAGGTCCTTTACTGGACACAGGATCACAGGAGCTGGAATACCTGGAAAAAGCACACTGCAGCAGAGAGACACAACTGTACCAACAGGAGACAATTGAAGCACTTGCAATGTAGTCTGGATTTCCCAGCATACATGGGCAATTATGACAGGGAAACAGACTACACATGATTGGCTCAGAATAACATGTGGCAGCCCCCATGTCAGGCTATGGCGGGAAAGACTGTTTGTACATACCATGCTTGTGGCCAGGAGCAATGGCGGCAAACTGGGAGATTGCCGGGTGCTGAGGACTATCACTCAGCATCAGAGAGGAGACATGCTGCACAGCCACAGGCTCAGCAGCACTGGGTGAACCGGAAGAGGATTGCGGAACAGCCGTACTGCACACAGGATGGATGCCGGCTGCATCCTGGCTTGAGATGTAAGCACAGTCTGCGCAGACAATTCAGTGGTAAGAAAGTCTGTTTCATTACCCAGATAGTGACACCATGTCACTGCATCTCTCGATCACCCGCTTGCAGCATCTAGGGCTGTGTGGGGGATGAAACAGCAGGCCCCATGCAGCGTGCTCATAGGGAAGAGCATCCGAGGCCTTGACGCCTATAGATCCACGTGCCAATGTAACCCTAGCGCACTTCCGGGATCACTTTCTGCCGGTCGGAGGCTGTAGTCACCTGCAGTCGCTGTTTGCCTGGCACATCCAGGACTGTGTTGGGGATGCTGCAGCTGGCATTGACTGCTCTGCACTTATTACAGTAAGTGGCTGTACAGGAATTGATCAAATGCTGTATTTTAGTGTTAGTGTTCCTGCACTAACCTACTCACACAGGTTACACATCAATCAGCTAAGCTACCTTGTTGCCAATAACTTTACCTTTTTACCAGTCCCAAATGTGTCTTTCCCTCCACCCATCTGTCTGTGGCCACTTCCCCCACCCATCTGTTTGTGCCCCTTTCCCCTCCACCCATCTGTCTGTGCCCCTTTCCCCTCCACCCATCTGTCTGTGCCCCCTTCTACTCCACCCATCTGTCTGTGCCCCTTCCCCTCCACCCATCTGTCTGTGCCCCTTCCCCTCCATCCATCTGTCTGTGCCCCCTTCTACTCCACCCTTCCCCTCCACCCATATGCCTCCTTCCTCTCCACCTGTCTGTCCGTGCCCCCATCTCTTTTACCAGTCTGTCTGTGTCCCCGTAACCTCCACCCATCCGTCTGCACCCCCTTTTCCTCCACCCGTCCATCTGTGTCCCCTTCCCCTCCACCCATCTGCCTGTCCCCCTTTCCACTCCACCTTTGCCCCTTACCCTCCACCCATTTGCCTCCTTCTCTCCACCTGTCCGTCTATGTTCCCTTTTACTCCACCCGTCCACCTGTACCCCCTTCCCATCCACCTCCTTCCCCTCCTCCTGTGCCCCCTTCCCCTCCACATATTTGCCTGTGCCCCCTTTGTCCCCACCCATCCGCCTGTGCCTCCGTACCCCTGTCCACCTATGCCCCCTTACCCCACATCCACCTATGCCCCTGAAACCTTCTCTTCCTTAATACTCTTTCTCTCTTGTATCACTGACACCCTCTCTTCCTCTTTCTCTCCCTGCAACTCTTTTTCTCTCCTCTGTCTCTGTCCTATCCTCCCTGACACTCTCTTACTCCCATTTGCAGCTTTCTCTCTTGTACCTCCCTACCTCCTGAAACCTTCCCTCTTTCCCTCTGATGTCCTTTCTCTCTCTCATCCTTTTCTCTCTATTTCTCCCCTAATCCCCCTCTCTTTCTTTTACTTCCCTCTTTTTCCATGAAATCCTCTTTCTCTGTAACTCTCATCTGTCTCCTATTCTCCTAAGGGGCATTGTACTATAGATTGTAAGCTTGCAGCAGGGACCTCCAACCTCTATGTCTGTCTGTTTTACCCAGTTTGTTCTTTCAGTGCTGTCAACATTTGTAAAGCGCAACGGAATCTGCTGCGATATATAAAAAACTATAAATAAATAAATAATTGTACTGACAAAGGAAGGAGTAAGGGCAGAGGGGGGCCCTTTTAAAATTTTGCTATGGGGCCCACAAAGTTCTAGTTATGCTTAGGGCTGGCTCTGTGCCATACTTGCCTACCTGACCCTCTCCATGCGGGAGAAAATGCTCTGTTTCTGGACTTCCCTGGTAATGTATGATTGCCGTCACCTGTGGGGTAATGGTGTTTCACCACAGGTGTTGGCAATCATACATTACCAGGGAAGTCCAGGAACAGAGCATTTTGGAGAGGGTCAGGTAGGCAAATGCATCATATTTAGTAAAGTGGGGGCACCAACAAAAATCTTGCCTCCGGGCACCCAGGACGAACTGACTTCACTGGTAGGAGATACCTCTGCACATAATGGTCTGTATGAAATATACAAACTGATATACATTTCTAAGTACACATATAAACTACGAATTGCAATATTCTTTTTTTATGAGACATGTTTATTATAATATATCAGATGTGTCACAGAAAAGCTGTGGCAGATGAATTCCTTTAATATTTGTCTTTTGTTGAGGTATTTTACAATGTGAATTAAAGAAACTTCCTTTCTCTGCCTCGTCTTTTCCAGGAATCTGTTCTCTTGTTCGGAGTCTATTCATTGTCAACCAGCCAAGGCAGTTGTCATTGTCCCAGCCTGTGATTTCTCAGGCAGTCTCACAAAAGGTAAACAGGCTGGGATTTGCTTAAGATAATTCCTTTGCACCTGTGCTCTGAGATACGTATTGAAAGGTTGTAACTGCAGCGTGGAACCTTTGCTTTAGCCATTGTGCCCTGCATTCTGGGGAATATTTGAAATAGCACAACACACACATACACACCTTTCAATTTAGCTCAAAATAAACAAAGGAAACACAACGTTTTGACAGGATTCTGGCAACGCTTGCAGTTGTTAGTTGATACAAAGTTGCCAAGCGGATACAATTTTAAAAACAGGATAATCTGCTTTTTATCGCTTTACCTTATGTAAACATGCATTGGTATTTTGTATCCTTCACATAAAATAAGCTGTATAATCAATTTACAGTGCTAGTTCTGGTCAATCTTAAAAAGCAAATGAGAAAACGTTATTCTTATACAATATAAAAAAGGAGAGAGAAAAGGGGATGGGGAGAAAGCAAAAAAGAAGAAAAGACAGGGTGGTGGAGAAAACGTGGGGGAGAGTTATGGGGAGTGAGGGGTGAGGTGTGCCGTGTCTCCTGTGTGCAGGGGCTCCTGAAGTGTGCGCTGGCTGTCCTGTGGGTAGGGAGTGAGGTGAGGAGGGGAAAGAGCAGGGGGAGGCAGAGAGGATGGAGAGTAGGGGCATGAAAGCCATCAGCACCGGTTCTCACCGTTCACTAACACCGGCAGTGGCACTTCTCTTGTGCATCCGTAGCCCGGCCCCTGCTCTCCCGTGTGCCGAGTCTCTTGCAAGATGCACAGGCAGCTGCCACTCTACTGTGTGCGGCATGCCTCCAAGCGACTCCTGTGCGCCGGGTGTCTATGCCACCAATCTCTGCCCTAGGTGTGCTGTACGCAGAGACTCCCGCCTCCTGCAAGCAGTCAGCCACCAATCCTGCGTGCGCAGAATGTCATGTTTGCAGGAGTATATGGGAAAAAACAAAAGGGTGCAGGGGATAGCCTGCTAGGCCTTCGCCCCCCCCCCCCCCCCAAAGGCCCGTGCCCCATAGCAGCTGCATTCCCTTTACCCTCTGTAGTTACGCCACTGCTTGTGAGTATTTATTTTTTCAGGAAGGGGGGGGGGGGCGTGGTTGGCGGTCGCGGTGAGTGGCAGTGCCTCTCTGTACACAGCCACCACCACACATCACTGCTACAGACTCACACAATATACAATTGTCATATGTCAAATAATCAGCACAGTTTTCTAGTGCGTCCTAGTTACATTGCATTGCAACAAGTCCAAACTAAAGTTCCATGACAGCTATCAGGCCAGATGTACTAAGCTACAACATTGATAAAAAGGAGAGTGATAAATAACAAGTCAATCAGCTCGTAATTGCCATGCTACAGGCTGGGTTTGAAAAATGACAGGTAGGAGCTGATTGGCTGGTTGTTTATCACTCTCCCCTTTTTGAAGCTTGATACATTTGGCCCAGTGAGATAAGTTTAGCTGAAAAAGGGGGCAATGTATCAGTTAATGGAGTGGGGAATTGGACCAATAGAGAATCTTTCCATTACAACCATTCAGCTTCTACCTACCATTTTATAAAATGTACTAGACAAGTGCTACCACAAAGCTGATTGGTTGTGAGGGGCAACTGCTTCACTGGTCCACTTCTCCACTATTTTCACTGTATGATACATCATCCTCTTAGGTCATAGGTCCATGAGAGCAAATCTAGAGTGCAGGCTTCAGGTAGCTATTGGCTCTATTGTACAATCACGGGTATTCTTGCCTCTGTCCCAGATCACTGGATTATTTTTCTCTCCAACAGCGATGTCTGTCTCTTCTAATATCCTCTTATACAGCATTGGCTGCCCACCAATGAATCTGTGCTTCTGATTGGCTGTCACTGCTGTCAGATGGATTCAGTGTTGTTACATGGCTGCATGTGACTTGCTGAAACTGCTTAACTTTCCATGCTGTAATTAGTCAGACAAATTACTGTAGTTCGTTCACCCTGACCTCCTGCTCTTCTTTGCCTCAGCCCAGGAGCTATTACTTGCTAGTGGTATTCCAGCAAGATAAAGCCACCATGTCACAGGAACAATCTGCAGGAGACATTCGTGTGATTAGCTAGTTTGGCTGTTTCCACTGATATCCTCACAGCTATAACACAATAAGCTCATACAGTATGTTTATTATTATTTCCGCTGAAAGTACAAAATATGGCTGTTAGTAAAGATGATAATGTTAAATATATGTATATAGGAATAGCATTTTATATAAATGACCATTTAACTAGTGAGTCTCTTCCAAATTTAGGGCCTTATTCTAGTTCACTCTTAGAGGCAAATTCCTTATCAGATGGACAAAACCATGTGCACTGCAGGGGGCAGATGTAACAGGTGCAGATAGAATTAGATTTGGGTGAGTTATTTTGTTTCTGTGCAGGGAAAATACTGACTGCTTTATTTTTACACTGCAATATAGATCTCATTTTGAAGAAAACCCCCACCCAAATCTAACTGTCTTTGCACATGTTACATCTGCCCCACCTGCAGTGCACATGGGCCCTTATTCTGGTTGGTGCGGCCAGAGCCGCACACGGTGCTCTGGCCGCACAAACCAATCCCCGCCCACGAGACGGATCGCCACGGCCGTCCGTACACGGACGGCTGGCGATCCGCATAAAAATGGTGGAGGCGTACGCCTCCACCATGGTGGGAGCTGCCCCCTGCATTCGATGGTCGTCGACCATCGAAGGCAGGTCCGCACGCCCCAGCAGCTCCCGCAAGCTGAGACCACACGGACAATCGTCCGTGTGCTAGCTTGTATGGGGGCTGAGAGCTGACATCCGGCGACGTCAGCTTTCCGCCCCCATGAGTTGCGTCATACCCTCATTACCATGCATACGCCCCGCGTTTGCATGGGAACGCCCATGAAACGCGGGGCGTACACATAGGGAAATGAGGGTATGAAGCCCCTCACGCCCCTATACGCCCCCTTTGCGGCGGACGAAATACGTCTGCGGCGAAGGGGGCTGCACATGCGCAGATTGACCTCTGCGCATGTGCAGAATAAAAACATCGGCGGTACGGCCGCACGCGGGCCGTACCGTCCGAATTAGAATAAGGGCCAAGGTTTTGTCCATCTAAGAAGGAATTTCTTAGATAGACAAGATGTCAGAAAGAGTGAACCGAAATAAACCCCTTAGTCACAAAACCATTTGCAGTATACAGGTATGCCCAATGGCTCTGGTTTTCATGCCATTTTATTTCTGGAGCCACTAAAAATTGACATACTTTGGCCCTTATTAAGATCTGATCGCAGTACAAATGTTCACAAAATGGGCAAAACCATGTGCACTGCAGTTGGGGCAGATGTAACATGTGCAGAGAGTTAGATTTGTGTGAGGTTTTTTGTTTCTGTGCAGAGTAAATACTGGCTGCATTATTTTTACATTGCAATTTAGATTTCAGTTTCAACACATCCCACCCAAATGTAACTCTCTCTACACATGTTACATCTGCCCCACCTGCAGTGCACATGGTTTTGCCCATTTTAAGAACAAATTTGGGTACTTGTTTCCTAGCACGGCCACAACGATCATAATCGTGGTCAGCGGGGGTAAAATCGTGGCGATGGGCCAGACGCGATGCCCGCGATTTCCCCATAGAGAACAATGTTAAATGCCTCAATTTACCCGCGATGACCCCGATTTCCCATAGGAAACAATGTGAAATGGATCAATTTACCCAAATTATCATAGGGAACAATGGTAAATGGGCCAAAAAGCACCCCTGAACATTAAAATGTCCCCCCAAAAGTACTAGACGCCACCCCGCGATCAACGTGAACCCGAAGCGTGGCGAGCGCAGCGAGCCCGCGAGGGGCGGCGGTACGCGTCCTCCGACCTTTTCATACCCCCACTATCCACGTCGGCGTGGAGAATAGAATAGTGTGGCGAGCGCAGCGAGCCACTGAGCCCGAAGCCCACTCCATTATCCAACCCTCCCCTGCGTATAAAACACCCTTGAAGTCATTTACAAGGGACCCTTCCAGGGGCGGATTGGGAATTTAAACCAGCCCGGGAAATAACTTCAAGCAGCCCCAATGAGGCGGGAGGACCATTTTGCGCACCGAAGGTGCGCCCGATTTTTTTGGGGGGCGTGGTCTGGTGACATGGGGGCGTGGCCTATTTCACCAAGGTCATGCCCCATTTTCGCCACTGTGGGGGCATGGCTAGTGGCTCTCTGAGTTGCTGGCTATGTCCCCAGACCCTCAGGCTGCAAAATAGGCGCATGTGCACAGCGTCTATTCTGCAGCCTGTGGGGCTTAGGAGATAGAGACAGGGGAGTGACAGGGGGTCTCCCAACTGCCCCCCCGACACTGAGCATGGGCTACCTCCCTTAAACACATTATGCACCATAACAAAAGGGCCACTTTTTATATCGAAAATCTGTACACCTTATGCCACACAGTATGAACCAATATTCAGATTATAACACATGGAATGATCCAAATTTCACAAAATGGCACACAGAATAGTTAACAAAATAACATTATGCAGCACCCTATGAGACAAAAATCACATTACGCCAAACAGTATGAGATAAAGTTCACACTATGCAACGGAATGAGAAGACACAGGGTGAGAGGGGTTGGTGATGACGGGTGAGAAGGGGGTGACGAGGGGTGAGAGTAGAGTGGCAGGGTGGAAGAGGATGCAGGGAGGGAGGGGGGACGCAGGGTGGCGTAGAATGCTGGGAGGGGAATGCAGGGTGGCTGAGGATGAAGGGAGGGAGGGGGGACGCAGGGTGGCACAGGACGAAGAGTGTGAGGGGGGCATGGTGGCACAGGATGCAAAGTAGGAGGGGGAATGCAGAGTGGCAGAGGATGCAGGGAGGGGAAACGCAAAGTAGTGGAGGATGCAGGGAGGGGAGACGCAGAGTGGCGTAGGTTGCATGGTGGAAGAGGATTCAGGGAGGGGGGATGCAGGGTGGCGTAGGATGTGCGGTGACGGTGGGGAGACGCAGAGTGGCGTAGGCTGCATGGTGGAAGAGGATTCAGGGAGGGGGGACGCAGGGTGGTGTAGAATGCTGGGAGGGGAATGCAGGGTGGCTGAGAATGCAGGGAGGGAGGGGGGACGCAGGGTGGCATAGAATGCTGGGAGGGGAATGCAGGGTGGCTGAGGATGCAGGGAGGGTGGGGGAGGGAGGGGGACGCAGGGTGGCGTAGAATGCTGGGAGGGGAATGCAGGGTGGCTGAGGATGCAGGGAGGCAGGGTGGCGTAGAATGCTGGGAGGGGAATGCAGGGTGGCTGAGGATGCAGGGAGGGAGGGGGGACGCAGGGTGGCGTAGAACGCTGGGAGTTGAATCCAGGGTGGCTGAGGATGCAGGGAGGGAGGGGGGACGCAGGGTGGCGTAGAATGCTGGGAGGGGAATGCAGGGTGGCTGAGGATGCAGGGAGGGAGGGGGGACGCAGGGTGGCGTAGAATGCTGGGAGGGGAATGCAGGGTGGCTGAGGATGAAGGGAGGGAGGACTTACACAGGGTGGCACAGGACGAAGAGTGTGAGGGGGGCATGGTGGCACAGGATGCAAAGTAGCAGAGGATGCAGGGAGGGGAAACGCAAAGTTGTGGAGGATGCAGGGAGGGGAGACGCAGAGTGGCATAGGTTGCATGGTGGAAGAGGATTCAGGGAGGGGGGATGCAGGCTGGCGTAGGATGTGCGGTGACGGTGGGGAGACGCAGAGTGGCGTAGGATGTGGGATGCCATAGGATGTGGGATGATGGATTCAGGTAGGGAGCAGGGTAGCAGAGGAAGCAGGGTAGGAGGGGGTATACAGAGTGGCGTATATGTGTGTGTATATATATATATATATATACATCTTTCCTCCAAGTACTGCGGGAGAAGCTGTGTGAATGCACACCAGCCCTCCCGCGGCCATTTTAAGTTTGGGAAGCTGGGGCTGGCAGCGGCCATGTTTAGTGATTGCGAAAAACCCCAAAAATTGTGGGTCCTTGAGACCACTCACTTAGAAAAATTGGAGTCCTACCTGACCTTTTCTGGGTCCCAACGGGAATTTAGGGTATGGCTTTGTATAGAAGGGGTGTAGCCACATAATAGTACCAAATCACATTACACCACACACCATAATGCCCAGTACACATTATGGCACACACCGTTATGCCCAGTACACATTATGGCAGACACCATTATGCCCAGTACACATTATGGCACCCACCGTTATGCCAAGTAGATTTTAAACCACATAAGTGCTGCTTACCTAACATGCTCGTTGCAGGAGTTACACACTGGTTGCCACAGGGGGCATTTCATGCTCTCTGCCCAGGGGGCATTTCATGCTCTCTGCCCAGGGGCAGGGCCGGAGCTACCATTAGGCAGCTGCCTAGGTCGCCGGCCTCAGGAGGGCTCCTCTTCCACCAAACATTTAAATTGACAATATTGGTTGGGGTCCCCGCTGCTGAGGAGACTCTGGGTGCCGCTGCTGCCGCTGGTGAGGAGACTCTTGGTACCGCTGCTGCTGCTGGGGAGACACTGTGCTGCAACTGGGCTGGTCGGGAGACACTGACCCCTCTGCTGCTGACTGCTTATAGCCGCCCACTCCTCAACAAGCAGCGATATTACGGATCAGTGCCTCCGCGGCAGTGGCACTAAGCGGCAGCAGCAGGGACCAGTGTCACTGTCTCCCAGTCAGCCAGACACACGGCAGCAGTGATAGTCAGCGACAGCGCCTTCACACCAGCGGAAGCACAATGAACCAGGTGGTGATGGCATCTTGAAGCAGTTGCTAACCCGGCCAGTGGTATTACTTTCTGGTGGTAGTGCAGCACCAGAGTAGTGGCTGAAACCCCCCCCCCCCCATATCATTAACCTATTGCTGCATAGTGGAAGGGGGGCGAGGTGGCCTAGACGGCTTGCACCGGCCCTGCCCAGTGGGCATTTCATGCTCTCTGCCCGGGGGGGGGGGGCAATTCATGCTTGTTGTCCAGGGGCCATTTTATGCTCTGTGCCCAGGGGGGGCAATTCATGCTTGTTGTCCAGGGGCCATCTTATGCACTCTGCCCAGGGGGAAATTCTTGCTCGTTGTCCAGGGGGCTAGAAAAGCTGACATGCCGCTCAGCAGAGTAGGTGAGCGGGCTGTTTGAGCTGTGGGGGAATAGATGCCGCTGGAATAGCTGACACGCTACTCTGAGTTGAGCAGTGTGTCAGCTCTTCCAGCAACATCCAGTCCCCTGCCACGCTGACAGCCCGCTCATCTCTCCTGCTAAGAGCGGCTGTCAGCTGGTACAGGCACATCCAGTCCACTCCTGTCCCATCCCCGTTCTCGCAGCCGACTGTACTTACAGTTACACGGCATGGCGGGGGGCGGCGGAGAAGCGTGCGCGCGGCACAACCCAATCCACAGTGACACCTGTGCTCAGCAGCAGCATGGTAGTCAACTTAGAACACTCGTGATTGGCTGCCGGCGGCCACTCCAGTGATTGGCTCACTGGCGGCACTCAGCTGCAGCACAGCGCGTCCCCGCTGTGACTGACAAATTTGTATAGCGGGTTTGTGTAAACCCGTGGCGCGGCCCAGCAGGGAGGGTGAGCGGCCACATTCTAATTTAAATTAGACGGCCCACCGGGAAAATACCCGGTTTCCCGGCAGGCCAATCCGCCCCTGGACCCTTCATTCAGCTCAGTGCCCCCTTCCACACGTTAGTGTTCACCCTCCCACCACCTGTGCCGTAAAGGAGCAATTAGCAGAAGTTACTGCTCCAGGTCCTACATGTTGAGTGGAAGATAGAGCACCCCCTGCCACCCGTGGGACATCAAAGCTGCTGTTGATACCACCCCCCACCCCTAGGAGGGGAGAATGGGTAAGGGCCTCAGTGCATTTCTTTACCCAGGGGCCCACACTGCTGTTAAGACTGCCCTGGGAGAGGGGTATACACCTCACTGCCGCCGGCCGTATCTGCACCCGCACCTACTAAGTAATGATTGTAGTGATGATGAGGAGATGATGACGCCGCCTCTCTCACCCAGTAGCTGATATAGCTGGGCTTTCTCTCCCCATCCTGCTGTACTATTGGCTGGTGGGCTGTAAATTAGGTGGTTTGCCACCGTGATTGCTCACAGACAGTGTGGGTTGGGCTGTGTCTGCAGCACGGTGGATGTGTGCCTGTTGTGTGCCCGGTTTCAGGACGAAGTCACCTGATGAGTAGGAGCAGCCACAGCCTGGACCTCCCTTGTGTGTTCACTGTCCGGCTGCTGGTGTGTCCGACTGCACATACAGTGTGTTTGTATGTGTGATATACTATGTATGTATTTCGGGTGAGCTGTGTGTGATGTGAAATGTACATGGGTGTTTGTGGTGTGCTATCTATATGTGTGCAATGCAGACCCCCCATGCAGGGTTTTTTCTTAAACATTTATTATTGTTTTTTTTATTATTATTATTATTATTATTATTATTTGGGGGGGGGGGATTTGCAGTCTTACGATGGGAGGAGTCAGGAATGGGAAGGGGAGGAGTCAGGACTGGAGGGGGAGGATCAAGTTTAAACAGTAAACCGCCCCTTCCCCCCTAGAAGAGAAGTCTAGATCCGCCACTGAGCAGATACAAATAAAATAAGAACATTAACATTGTTCAATATTCAATGTAGACCATTTTTGAAAAAAAAAAAAAAGTAAAATACAATTAATTTAAACGTTTAAACCAGAGACTTTGAATTATTTGGATTGCAAAAGGTTAACAATCACACTGCCATCATTTCTGTTTCGTACTATACATTGATCTTATTTGAATTTCAGGTGTAATAAAAAAGAAAATTGTTAACAAATTGTTAACAATATAAAAAGTGCCCATGTGAAACTTATGTTCAGCTGGGGAACAGTAACACTTTATTACAGTCTCTAATATTAGAAATATCTCAGAATATTTTTGTGTCTGAAGCTTAGGCAGCTCTTAAATGAAGGAGAGTTTAAGGTGCATAAAGTGTCTGAAATGCTAAAATGAGCAAGGCCACTTAAGTCAAGTACAGCCACCTCACAGCACTCTGTAGGTCAAGAGTTACAAGTGGAGGAAGGTGTCTGGAATCATTTTATTAAGTTACCACAAGGGAAAATATAAGTTATGCACAGTTTGAACTACTAAGACTATCTGTAATTGAAATGAATAAAGTAGCTGGTATCAACTACATTCACATCTGTACCACTGTGTTTTGCACAAAGAAATACTATATATATGTATATGTGTGTGTGTGTGTGTGTGTGTGTAAGCCCGCTCAAAGCAAATGCTTCGAAAGCTAGTAGATTTAGTTTCACTTGCAGCCAACAAATGATAGTGTTTCAGAAGTCACACGAACATTAGACATATATAGATTACATATAGATATATATTTTATATATAAATATATACTGGCGACCCGCTCCTGCTTCGCACGGGTACATTTTTTCTAGTAAAGCTGATGTTTGTAAATAAAAAATAAGAAATGAGCGACTTATAGAATATCTTTATATACAGGTTGAGTATCCCGTATCCAAAATGCTCGGGACCAGGAGAATTTTGGATAACGGATTATTCCGTATTTCGGAATATTTTAATATTTCAATTATGTATTTTGAAGTATCTTGCATGTATGCTGTATAAACACATAAAATACACACAAATATATTTTATTTGTTCAAAAAACAAGGTTTCAAAGCATGAAACAAAATTTGTGTACTATCTCAGATATTGAATTTGAATGCCAAGCAACCATTGTCTTGCACATATATAGTGCCAGTTACATATCATGTCACCAGTAGTGCTGTTACAAATGTCCCCAGTGAGTTTTTAGCAAAAAAAAATATTTTTTTTTCACTTTCTGGAATGTATGGTTTTCGGAATAATTCGGATAACGGATACTCGGATACGGGATACTCAACCTGTACCACATTTGTTGTTTTTTCCTTCAGACGGGAGTACAGAAAATGGGAAAGGGCCACATAAAGTTGGACATGGGAAAAACATTCCCCCCAACTCCAGCTACATTAAGAGTGCTGTATTTATGGTCATGGTAAAGCAAACTACTATCGGTAAATAGACTCTTTTTCAATTGTATCTAGCCAGTTTGTTTAATCACTGTTGTTTCTAATTGTAAAGCACAACGGAATCTGTTGCGCTATATAAGAAACTGTAAATAAATAAAACAGTAAATTTGAGGGAATCGGGATTCTGGATATTAAAACAGTTTCTCCAGTTCCATAGCCAGTATGAATATCATTGCGAAAGTTTTTCAGTTTTAATTTGCAATTGTGTCCCATTGCATGCCCCCTGCTACCCATCACCCACCCCTGCCTCAGCCACCCCACTCTATGCCCCCTGCTCCCCATCACACACTCTCTGCTATCCATCACACACCCCCTGCCTTACCCACCCCACTCTATGCCACCTGCTACCCATTACCCACCCCCTTCCAAAGCCAACCTGCTCCATGCCCTCTGCTTCCCATCACACACCACAACATTCAGCCCCAGTGCCTCCTTGTGCCCCCAGAACACAATGTGTTCCTGACATGACCCCCACCCAAGTCACATACTCCTCTGCCCTCTGTGTCAGCACGCACACTGGCCTTTACCCACTGACCCCTGAATCCCCCATTCAGTATCTAATTTCCCCCACCCGTTTTTCACCTGTCTCCTCACATATACGCTGCTCCCATACACAGCTGTAAGACTTCTGCTGGATCTCAAACTGGATCCCTCAGTACAGCTGCCACCCTGTGCCAGGCCCCCAGCCTCTGTCCAGTCCCATTCCAAGCTGGGAAGCACCACCAACAGCTGTGCGTTGGATGTTATTATTATCAGTAAGGATAGAAGCTGCCCTGGAACAGAAGCTGCCCTGGAACCTGCATGATGCAACACTATCCCGTGGCGAGGGCAGTAGGCATAGGCAGGTTACAGTGATAAGTGCAGGGTATGTGTCAGGGTTGTGAATACGCTTAGAACACTGGAGTGTGCTGTACTGCAGAGGCTGCTGCTGCTGAGTCCGAGATGCCCCTGGCAGAGGGGCTCCCCTCCTCCAAAACAATGTTAAACTCAATTTTTCACTAAGAGGGAGTGGCCATGCTTCTCTCAATTAGACCATGCCCCTAAAATGTTACCAGGACCCAGCCAGCCTCTCAGCATCACTGCTTGCTGTGTAAATGTATATGCAGCCCAGCAGTATCACCATGGTGTCAGAGTGGCAATCCCAGCACTAGAAATCTGCTAGTCATCCTCTTGTTATAATCAGCATGAGTGTGTGTGTGTGTTTGTGTGTGTGTGTGAGTGTGTGTGTGTGACACATTGTACAAAATTCCTTAACTGCTCACAGGGGAATTACTATAATAGGACCAGATGTTCCTACACGTGTTAATGCTAAAGACTTGATTGCTAGGAGTGATGGCACACAATGCTCTGAGTTAAGGTTAAGTGCATATAAAACAAATCAATACAATAAAAAAAGCATAATATACTAAAGCAGATAAAATAATATGTAATGCCTTGACTAGAATTCAGTGCCAAATATATGATAAGTCATCTTCAACATAGCAAAACCGTTCATCTAACTATCACAGTCTGTCCCCCAGACTTTGGCGATATCAATGGTCTTCCATTTTGAAAAGGATTATTCTGGTTCTGTTTGATGATTAGGTACTTGTGGATTATCACGGCTCCCATCGCATGCCATATATAGTGGCATGCGATGGCATGCGATTGGATGCGATTTTTGCAGTTTTTTACCAATTTTTTTAGAAAATCGCATGCGATTGATCGCATGCGATCGCATGCGTTTTTTAACAGAAAAGCAGCCAAATGCATTGAAATTAGTATCAAACATGTTCAATGGCCCCCAAATGTAATTTTTGAGGCTGTACCACCTCCACTATCAAGGCGAACCCGAAGCGTGGCGAGCGGCGGCGGTACGCTTTCTACGACCTTTTCAAAACCCCAATATCCACGTCGGCGTGGAGTTGAGAATAGAAAGTGTGGCGAGCGCAGCGAGCCACCGAGCCCGAAGCGTGGCGAGCGCAGCGAGCCCCGCGAGGGGACGCGGACACCTGTGAAGCCGGCGAGGGGACGCGTATACCTGTGAAGGTATCCGTGTCCCATCGCGGGGCTCGCTGCGCTCACCACTCTTCAGGCTCGGTGGCTCGCTGCGCTCGCCACACTTTCTATTCTCAACTCCACGCCGACGTGGATAGTGGGGTATGAAAAGCTCGTAGGATGCGTACCGCCGCCCCTCGCGGGCTCGCTGCACTCGCCACGCTTCGGGTTCGCATTGATAGTGGGGGTGGTACGGCCTCAAAAATGACATTTGGGGGCCATTGAACATGTTTGATACTAATTTCAATGCATTTGGATGCTTTTCTGTTAAAAAACGCATGCGATCAAATCGTTATATGATCAATTGGGTAATTATGCAAGTTGTACTTCCTGTATGATGTATTTCCTGTATCAGGGTATATAAACCCAAACCTAATACAGAGTGTTACACCTTTGAAAAAGTTGTCAGGGGACAACGAAACACGTTAGGAGCACCTCTGCTGATTGAGCTTTTGGGACTACCTGCACTATACCCGACTTGGACCAGCTTCCACTTTAACTCTACTCCCGCTCCAGTCCACGTGGCATTTTTTGGATACGACCAATTGTGGATACACTCCTGGGATAACCATCAAGAGGCAAGCCTTATTTCCAAAGTAGATTACAATATACAAGCTACCTCACCCAGTCAGGTTTATGGACACCCTCCAATTACATTGGACCTAACTCTTGGACTGAAGTTTCTGGAGACTACAAATTCTACAATGGAAGCATTATAGGAACAAGCGGGACTGGTATAAGTATACCATTCATTCAATTTATTTTAACTGTTTTGCCCCTAAGCTTAAGCTCACCCAAATACATCAAAGCTGCTCGTTATATTTCTTACCTAGGCTTGAGCTTTATCTCTTTTATTATTATTTAAAAATTTTATTTATTATGGTTTCTTATGTGTTGTTATTTAAATAATAAATTAACTTTTATCTATTCCTGTGATACCCAATTGATCAAAGTTTTTAATTAAGATTATTTACAATTTATAGCGCTCCACACACCATTCTTCTTTTTTTCCATCAAGGGTCTTAAAATATTTAACAAAAGTAAACTCAGAAAATCCTAAGCTTTAAAAAAATACTTCTAAAAGGAAGTTAAAAAAATGCTAAAATCGTGGAGAATATATATATATATATATATATATATATATATATATATATATATATATATATATATATATATATATATATATATATGTGTGTGTGTAATGAAACTTACTGGAATACCTCCTGACTTGGACTAATTCCTGAAATTTTGTAGTTGAAAATTCTGATGGATATGTATAATAATTTTGGTTTGGAAAATTATTTTGGACTGGTGGGAAATCAGTTTGAGGTAAGGTTCAGGGAGGGCTGTGAACAAACCTAGTAATCAATGTCAAAGCAGGAGATTGGTTAGGAACAGAGTTAAGGCATTTTAGTCACTTTGAAGTCAGCATCTAATTGGTTGTAGCTTGTGATGGACTTGACCACATCCCTTTTACTTTATTAAACAAAATGAAGGAAATTATCTTATATATTTTAGACCTCAGCAATACTGACAAACTTCAGAGAAATATAAGAAATGTGTCCCAAAAGTGTACAGTAGTAAAGTTGTCTGTCTTAATATACCAAACAGCTTCTCAAGCAATTGGCCGAAATTCCCCTGGTATAAAAGTAGTGTGCGTTCATCCAGGAAATTGGTATTTAGTGCAAAGCTGGCACAACAATCAATGTCAAGAAGAAAATTGTACACCACAGTAAAATGATACACTCCACTTGCTGTCTAACCTATCATACCCAGATTATTATTAGAGTTTCAGTGAAATAACATATAACATATCAATGGGAATCACATCCTAGTTTAGAACTTGTCAGAAGGATACACAGTTCATCTTAGCCCGACAAGACTTGTATAATGTAAGGAAACAATAGATACATTTCAGAGCAGATATGCATTTTGGTTGACAGTTAGATTGCTGATCTGGTAGCTTGTTATCAAATAAAATCTACAGAAAAAAATGAATAAATGATACCGGGCAATAATTAACCCCTTGAGTGGTATGCCCAGAAATTTTCCGGGCTCAGCTGCGCTGCCGCAGCAGGTTGTCCCTGAAAATTTCCGGGCATACCACTAATATACAATAGGTGCGCGCCAGTGGTGTCCAGGTGTGCACCACTGGCACAGCACCTCTATAGCCCACCCCGGTCACAACCATGCAGTACCCCCAGTCCCCCCCCCCCCATCACCTTTGCTCCGGCGATCATTATGCCGGAGCTCCCCTGACCCACCTGCCAGCCAGCCGTTTTATTTTACAGTGATGGCAGCAGCAGGCTCGGGTATGGTCGGCACGGCTCGGGGGTATTCAGGAGTGCTCAGGCACCCGAGTTCTCCCGAGCCGCTGCGAACATCCCCCAGCCTGCCGCCGTCATTGCAGAATGTGACAGGTGGCCGGCTAAAGCAACGGGGACAGCGGCGGCAGGGAAGCTCTGGTGTACTAACGCTGGAGCAGAGGTGAGGGAGGGTGGCTTGCAACTTCCTGTGGTGGGTTTTGCTGGGGCAGGACAAACCTGCCCTGGTAGGTTTGTCCTGCCCCAGCAAAACCCACCACTCAAGGGGTTAATACATTTATGGGGGCAGAGATGTTGAGACTGGGTGTGTGATTTTGGTGTGCGCATTGGGGCAGGACAACCAAGACAAACTGCAGGCCTTGGAGAGACTAGGGGCATGGGGAAATTCAGGCAGGTGTGGCTATACCCCTTCCCCCCAAAAAAAGGTACTTGTGTATTATAACGTTGCCCGTTTTACTACGTACGCAAACGTAGTCAAATCGCATCGCATTCCATTATTGAATGGCATGCGATGCGATGCGATGAGATGCAATTTTACCTTGCCACGCTTCGGGATGATGTTGATACTGAGGGGGGGGGGCTACATAAATGACATTATATGTAATTTAATTGTATAGCACATTGTATATCCAATCGGAAACTGTTATCTGATCGCATCACATGCTATACAATAATGGCATGCGATGCGATCCGATGCGATTTTTTATCGGACCCAATTTTTGTAATGTATTCACTGATAGAGAGCAATGAATACATTACATAGGAAAATCGCATCGCATGCCATACAATAATGGTATGCGATGCTATGCGAATTCACTACCCTGAATAGCCCACTACGCAAATGCCGTAGTGGGCGCCGTGATAATACACAAGTAACCCAAAAAATATTATGTGTGCTACCACTTCAGCTGTGGCGATGGGACATTTCTCCTCTTCCACAGCATTCCAGGACCCTCAGACAATGCCGGTCTCAGGTAATGAGTACCTTCTCACCCGTTCTTGAAATCCCTGGTCAGAGGGGCATGATTGTGGCATTGCAGGGAGCATGGTTATATCTCTCCTGCTCTCCATCACACCTACAGAGGTTTAGGTAATCTTTAGCCGTCCCCCCCTTTTCGATGACCATGGTTGGACTGACTCACAGGAGTACAGGGGAAAGCCCCAGTAGCCCCACTGCCTCCTCCTTACTCTGTTGTTCTCAAGTGGTTAAGAAATCAGTTTCTCTGCCATCTGCTGAGCTTTCCATTTATAGAACAACTAACCTGACATAATATTACCTCTCTAAGATTTTTTTTTTCCATAAATATGATGCAATAGTATATTATGTATTTAGGACATAAATGAAATGAGAGGTGACATTCAATTCTAGTAAAATACTTTACGAATAAATAACAAAATGTTATTTAAATAAAGTTATTTTTGAGTTTTGGATCAAATCGGCAACAATGCCGTTGTGCACATTTCCAAGTATGATTGGTGCTGCTTTTAGTACACCCATTTCCTGAAAGTATTTACTTTAACAAAGAATTAATTCAGTTTATGCATCGCAGAATCCTTACTTGTATAATTGCTTTAACACTTCCTCCTGTATACTTTCCTAATCTTAAATGAACATATAGCTTTCCTTGTCTGGAAAAAGCTGTTCATTGAAAGAAAGCTTCTGAAAACTGGACTCACTCTGCCAGAATTAAAATCTAGCAAACAATATAATAACGCTTACTCTCAAAGTCTCCTCCATTGTCGTATGGAAAAGACTATTCATTGTGGTCAGCAATTATATCATATGTACAATGCGCCTGCCCTAGACAGCTATGTCAACATCTCACACTCCCTATATTGTTCCTTTTCAAAAAAATAACCAAAGTACAATGATGCTGCTGATTTGAGCTGTATTTGCTCAGCAGCTATATGTGTGAGTCTGTTCTTTTAACTCAACACATTACGTGTAGCACATTGGAAGATACCATTTGGCCTCCACCCAGCGTGACTCTACTGTACATGGGATGTGTGAGTCAAAGCAATTGACTGGAATTCGAAAATAAATATCCGTCCAAGATACAAAGCCGAGCTTTGCAGACAAAGGAGCTGTTTATTCCATTCCCATGTCGGGGAGCGTTGAGTTGGTACTTTTGGGTGGAGTGAATTGGACAGAAGCACTTACCTTTCTCTAATATCATATGCGTCATTCTACATACATACTTGGAGAATTCTAGAAGGAGTTTTGGAAACAGAAAACGTTATAATAATATTCACAAAGAAAGCTGCATGGCTTATTGGGTCTTAGCATTAGGTGGAATATTTACAAAGAACCGTAAATACTCAGAAATTAGCTGTTATCTGTCTAGTGCATGTTAGACAATGAAAGCAATTGTCCGAAAGCTTGACAAGGTTTAGCCCAAATTATGAACCATGATTATTAATAAATGTACCAGTCTATGTCCAGAGGTGGGTAGCACTACCTTAGTGGAAGTAGTAGGTGCACTCCAGGTTCTCCAGACGGAGTCCGAAATATACACACAGTAAGGCGGCACTCAAGAAAGAAATTCACAGCAAACAGCAAGAAACGGTTTCAATGTTTCAGGGTATCTTTATTTCACCCCTTCATCAGGATAAAAACATACTTGAAACATAATCCCTGTAACTCACCCGCATCTTGAAACCAAAAACCGCAGATGAACGCCAAAGGTGCATCCACCCGGCGTCATCACTCAGTTTCCCGCAGCCTAGGCAACCAGAAAAGCTGGAACCAGACTGTCAGCTCAGGCTACATGGCAACACCCACGCAACCTAAACGGGTGGCCGACCATCCGGCAGGTGGGACACATTCTAAGGGAGAGAGTGGACAGGCTGCTGCAGATGCTTCTCTCCCCAGCTTATCACATGCCAATGAGCAGCGTGTGCTGGGCTGGGAAAAGAAACTGGGCTGCAGCGGGGGAGGGGAGCACAGGGGCCCGGGACTATCCTTCAGACCCAGACCCGAGTAAAAAACAGCTCCCCCTCTCCTCTCGACGCCACTGGTAACATGTATAATGTATCCTTTAAGTGCACAGTTTTCTAGAAGTGGAGGTGGGGCCATTGGGTATTGCGGCCCACTGGGGTTTTCCACTGTGGAAAAGGGTTCAGTCCAGTCCTGAACAGGAATGTAAAACATGATGCAGGTAGTCAGGGTAGCTTCTGGTAGGGTTGAACATTCCCAAGTTTCTATGTCCCTGTGGAAAGACAGAATGCAACGTAGTTGGATTAAATCACTTGTGTGAGTTTAGCCATACACATTTTATATTGGACAAGAAAATAGGAGAAGCCTGTTTCCTGAATGTATGTGGGCAGATGGATGATTCAGCCAAGCACAATAGGTGTTTCTCGCCTTAACCAGAATACACCTACAGTACTGTACTGTATACACAGAAATCCAGTTAGCATTTTCTGCTACCGGCTGCCTGTACGTGGCCCCTAATCATAGCACCTTGACTGAAGAAATACCACTAAACTTATTAATGAGCAAAATAACAAGTCTGTAGATTGTCCTCATACAGATTGTATTCAACCCTGATTCCTCATTTAGAATGATTGAAAGTTTGAAGTTATTGAAGAAAAAATAAATATAGTTGAAATATGTATTTTGTAGTGTCACAGCATGTTGATCTGTCATTTGTCAACTAAATGCACCACAGGCTCTTCTCTATGAAGGGTTAATGTGTGGAATTTGCATGCACTATTTTACCTAGGAGAGGGAGCACAGCTGTGGCTGACACACAGAATCAGCATGAGCTGGCAACAGCATGGAATGTTGGCAGTGGGGAGCCGAGCTGTGGTTCCAGCAGGCGTTTATAAACAAGTTTAATTCAGCACACCTGATTTCTGTAAGAAAAAAGACAGCCGTGAAGCTTTTGGAATGAAGTGGAGCAGACTATAACGCACATAATAAAACTTTGGGTCCAGAAGTAAATGCAGAGCACTGAAGCTGCTAATCCACCCTGTGTAAACCCAATCTGTTTTCAGAAGGGTCATGTGATAGTGGATCCAATCTGCCTTTATATAACTCTCGTAAAGTAAGCCTATGGGACTTGAAGTTTAAAAAAAAAAAAAAAAAAAAGGTACCGCACTCATCTATCGAAATTGAGGTTGTTATGTACTGTGCTGATTTAGTATGTATTTTTCCTAGTTATAGCTAATCCATAAAAAATACATGGATCTGATGCTTGTGTAAGGGTCCTGACATGGAGTTTTAGTATGCTCAACTTTCCCCATTTTGTGTCATCTCTTGTAGGCGTTGTCTATTCCACCCAGGTTAACATATGTAGCACGCCCAAAATGGCTGCCTCCTCTGGTAACTTTTGGGGGTTGGTTAAATAACTAGGCTTACTATAACATTCCTATACACTGTGACGCTCATAAATTACACAGCTTCTGTGTATGATTAAAACCAGGTGAAATGCGGCTTAAAGTCAGCAGCCACAGCTCCTGTGTACCGATTTAAATGGATGGTATGGTACATCTATATATAACACATGGAAGTTAGTAACCAAAAATGGCCCATGATTATTAGGCCAATTATGTTCATAACTATTTTGTTTTCTTCTTTCTATAATACTTAAACTCTATAATATGTTTTTGAGGTTTGTAAATGAATAAATTGAAATTTACTACGTCTTCCAAAAATCAACCAATCAGATTATGGCTATTATTTTCTAGAATGCAATAGAGAAATGATAGACATAATCTGATTGGTTGTTATGGGCAGTCTTGCTGGAGAGAAGTGCTGTATAAATAAAATGATTATTATTATTAGTAGTAGTAGTATTAGAAGTAGTAGTAGTAGTAGTAGTAGTAGTGGTGGTGGTGGTGGTGGTGGTGGTAGTAGTAGTAGTAGTAGTAGTAGTAGTAGTAGTAGTAGTATTTAAAGTCAGCAGGATTTAAAGTCAGCCTGCCACAGAACCTGTGTATTTTATAAGTGTCCAGGGTCTGCATCTTGGTAACCGGACCTGCCGTGCCAGAGCCACAGCCAGTCAGAGAAGGGGGCAGAGTTTTAAGTTGGGTGGGCATGATCTCTGGTATAGGGGGCATGCCTAGCACTGCAACCCCTGTTTTCCATCAACATGGGGGCGTTCCCAGCACTCCCCGAGCAGATGGGCAGCCCCCAGCTCCCTACCCCCACTAAAGAGATGCAGTCTATTCGTCCAATCACTGGCTGCTCTGCAGAGTAGAGCAGCAGTTATAATCAGCTCCCCCCCAACTCCACTCTGCCCCTCCCCTGCTTGTGGTACCCTGCGCCCTGCTGAAGAGACAGTGTTAATGTCTGCAATTAGAGTGACTGTCCCGCTCTAATCGGGACAGATGGGAGGTATAGATAAACCTATTAGTAGTAATCTGGTAATCCCACCAATCAACATTTCTGGGCTTCAAAAATAACTAGAACATGTCCCCAAAGCCAGTCTCACCCCATTTGCAGTTGAACATAGTACTGTATAATATGCACATTTTGCACTATGCACCTGTTGTGTGTTGAGTTACAATTGTTACATTTTGCAAAACAAGCAGTTCTCTACTCTGTGACTAAAGAACAAATAAATGCTGGTGCCTGGTGGGGCCGATTCAGACTCGAAAGCAGCGGATGGGAACTAGTAGTGCTACTAATTCCCATCCACCGCAGAGACCCCACTGCAGATTTCTCATCCGTCGCAGGGACCCCAGCGCACACTGCCCAACATGGGGGGGGGGGGGGGGGGTTTGATAGAAGGTGCTAGGCTGGATCCCTGCATGAAGTCACTGCCCACAACCACAACTGCTTATGGGTGAAAACGGGTTCAATGTGAAAGGTACAAAAACGGTAATTAACCAGTAATATACTGTTTACAACATGCGATGTGACAGGTGTTTGACTTGCTCTGACAAGTTTTAAGAAAACCAGGTCAAAGCAGGTTTTGCGGTGTGAAAGCAGCATAAGTGCTCAGTCAGCTCTGTATGGATATAGCTCTCATCATTCTGGATCAGATGACTGTGGTGGACTATAACAGATGTATTTTTATCCCTAGGTGTGAAGTGGATTTTATTTCCGATGGTGAGAGAAATGATTCAATGGTTAGAAACCCTCGAATGATTTCTCTCCCCTTCGGTCGCATTGAAGGGGATGTGTTCGTGTGCATCCCCTCGCATGGTACTGAGCAGGACAGCACTAAGTTCCTCACTAAGCAGTGAATGACCGCTGCTTAGCGAGTGGTACTGAATCACCCCCCTCTTTTTTGAAACTCACATCTGGAAACGCAAGCTGCAATAGGTGTATCTTTCAAATTATAGTGAAGATGTTGGGTTCTCCGCACATCTGACCAGCTAATCATCTCATGGTATGGAAATGGATGTGTCAGTGGCGTAACTAAGCATAGGCAGCACTAGCTTTTTTTTATTTTCCGCTTTTGGGGGAAGGGGCGTCTCAAACATTTTTGGCAGGGGTAGCAAAATTTATAGTTACGACACTGGGCTGTGTGGAAATTGGTAACACCTTCCAAAGTTCTCCTTTGTGCTTTTTAATGTATCAATTCAACTGTGAATTGCTTTGAGTTTCTGCATTCAGAGATTCAAAATTAAGTTTTAATGAGGAGTACAGACTTAATAGAAAAGTTAGCCGGCTGTCAGGAGCTCTTGTAAATTGTGCAACCAAAGTGCTTATAAAATAAATACCATGTGAGTATAAAAATAATAATAATAATAATAATAATAATAATAATAAAATGTGTTTTACAGCAAAGAGCAGTGGATCATAAATATCATTAACCCTTCAGACCTCCCAAAAGCATTGCAGCCTTATCTTCTGCTGCGTCAGCTGTTTAGCAGTGTTGGATGGGGTCACTTTGGGCCTTATTTTGGTTCATTCTTTCTGACAAAATCCTTCTTAGATGGGCAAAACCATGTTCACTGCAGGTGGGGCAGATGTAACATGTGCAGAGAGAATTAGATTTGGGTTGGGTTTTACTTCAAAGTGAGATCTATATTGCAGTATAAAAATAAAGCAGTCAGTATTTTCCCTGCACAGAAACAAAATTACTCACCCAAATCTAATTCTCTCTGCACATGTTACATCTGCCCCCCCTGCAGTGCACATGGTTTTGTCCATCTAAGAAGGATTTTGTCAGAAAGAATGAACCAAAATAAGGCCCTTATGAGCTGCAAATCTTGTCTTCCTGCTATAGGCTGCATACATTAGATTTTAAGCCACCACTGGGCACAATTAACTTGGCATAACAAGAGAAGCTCTACCCAATGCTTTATATAGGCACTGTTATCTAGGGATGACTAGGATTATTGTATAAAGCAGATGTAGAACTCTTCCTGTTGAAACTAAACTGTAAATACCTCAAGCACAATTCATTATTGAAGCAATATGTCTGGGTCAATCGTCTCTTATTATTTTACGGGATTTTTATACTGCATGCGGTGAGACCTTCAGGGGAACATGTAACAAAGAAATTGTACTGCAATGTATTTTATAAGTTAGGAAATTATTTTGTAAGATGGTTTGCGGAACTAGCTCAGGAGGAGTTATATAATACATGGATTTTCATATGTTCAAAGTGGTCTTATTTATGTTCTGTTAAAGACTCATCACCTGCACTTCTCCTTACTGCACCTCAAATTCATATGCGTCCTCAATTACTGGTTGTCGGTACTTCATATAGCTGGCCATACACTTGTCCGATTTGGCAACTTTTCACCCAATTCCAACACATTGGGCTGAGAAATCAGGTGAAAAGTGGCTAAATAGAATGTGTTTGACAAAAGATCCAATGCGCGGTCCCATTCGCATCTAATCGGAGTTGGAGGAAGGAAAAGCAGAGGCCATTTGCATTGGAGCCAGTTTTACACAGATTCAGACTCGGGCCTGATTTGGATTAGTCTGTCACAGGACGGTAGCAAACTGTCAGTGGTTGACAGTCTGCTGGTATCTGGAGAGTGGGGATGGGGCAGTGACAGCCTCTGTTTGTGAAAATAGATATGTGCTACTGCCAGTTAGGGTTAGGGAAGAGGCCAATGGTATCACTGGTTACACAATTTCCTGGCCTATGCGGCTTGCCCCAGGTGCCGGACGGGGTCCCGACAGTCGGGATCCTGACTGTCAAAACACTGACGGCCACCTGCTATTTTCCCTCGTGGGGGACCACGACCCTCATAGAGGGAGAATAGAATAGGTGGCGAGCGTAGCGAGCCTGAAAGGGGCTTAGTTGCGCTCACCATGCTGTCTGAGTCCAGACAGTCGGGATCTCGACGTCGGACCCCTGTACTACACCCTCTTGCCCCTCCCCATGTTTTTTGTAAGCTGCCCGGCAGTGATTGATCCAATGCTTTCATCCTAGTATGCAGGTCAGATAATTACTGCTGCAGAAGGAGCCTACCTGTAATAGAAGCCTTCTGCTACATTACCATACTGCTGCATTACCATACAGCACTACCACGGATGCTTCCAAGGAAGCAGCAGTGATAGCAAATCCAACCACATCTGATCAAGCCCACTATTCAAAGTGTACAATATCAATCTGATCCCTATAGGAGTTATATATATCATACTATATATCTTAATGTGTACACAGCTTAAAAAAGGGCTACAAAATGTTCTGGCTTTGTATTGGACGGTCCGCTGAGCGTAATTTAAACTGGATGAGGAAGCACACTGTGCTAAAATGTAAAAGCACATGCAAAATCCACCTTCCTAAGACCATAGACACCCCTATTAAATAAGTTTAAAAAAAAATCATTATATACATAGATCTAAATCCTCACCTTTTTTGAGGTGAAGTACAGCCAGTGACCACTAGAGGCCGCTCAAAGGAATTACTCCTTTACAGAAAGTGAAACCAAAATGATCCGTTTCAAACTTGCTGGATATGGAAAGAGGGAGCTTTGAAGACAAAAATATTGGAGGTAGGAGCTCATAGGGACAAAGCCATCAAGTTTTTTTTTATATTTCTGTTTACCTTGTGTGTTATATTAAACATGAGGCTAAGCACCAGAAAGTTTTTAAATTGCACAGTATATTTATTGTACGTGACACCTGTGTGATTAACATTTAATTTCAAATATACATTTCCAGCAAAGCTTAACATTGAGGAAGCTTTATGCATTTGTGAAAAGTAAAGAATTGGACTCAAAAAGGAACATCCCTAAAAATGTGCTTTTCAATATATTATTTTTGCTTCCCAAATCCAACTTTTGTACTGTCCCCAAATAGGTGTGTCAGTACTTTGCAAGGAATTCCCACACAGCAACCACCTACTAATTGTGGCTGCAAATTTCTGCTTCTCTGTATATGGCGCTCCTCCAGGCGTGTGCTTTGGCAGAACTTTAGCGCAGATCACCGCACTCCACCTCTCCCATATTGCGCTTCTTAAAAGCGCAGTCTTTAACTTGCAGCTTCCTTTTGGTTTTTCATCTGTCTTCAAGTTGACACAGCTGTGTTGAACACAATTAAAATTAATTGCATTGAACTATAGTTCCTTTTTCTTCAGGTTGTTACATGGACATCAGAATGTTGTTACAAATTCTAATTGCAACATTATACGCACAGAATCCCATCTATTCCCAAAACATCTCTTTCCTGAAGGCTTTGGAAGCCATTACGACATTCCACATGGTCTCGAGCTCATTGTTTTTCATGAGGCAGAATGCCATGTTTTTATCATTAAACTTATACTCAGGGGAAATTCAGCCCTGATCCGACAGGTGTCCCAGGAAAGTATTTCTCCAGCTCAGCAATGAAGTCAGATGGATTTAGGGGAAATTGGCAGGAGTCCCCAATACCTCTCAGCATACACATCTGCAGCAGTTCTGTTCTCAGGTAAGTCAGCGTCTCACTGTTGAAACACAAAGAATACAATTGTAATTACCAGACAATGGGCCCCTTGTGCGAAAAGAAAACATGCAGCTTTAGCAGAGAATAATCTTCCTGCTTTCAGGAGACATCGCTTTACTCTCTTCCAGATCTTCGAGGTACATGGTAATTTTGAGAATATAATGTCAAGAGTGAAACAGTATTGGTTTGTCTTTGGCACAACTAGAATGATTAAAAGAGCAGGCACTAGATTTTTCTCAGGTTTGTTGTTTCAGATACAAATTGCTTTTTTGTAGCACTGTCCTGATGCTTACATGATATCACTATATAATCTTAGTTCTATATTATAGTTCTATATTGTTTCAGGCCTTGCTGAAACAACAGAAGAAAAGTGACGGAAGTTTAAGCAGGAAGTGAGAATAAGGCCCTTTAGTGTGTGGCTGTATACAATCCCGGAATGTTTTCGTTTGATTGTGTTATGATTTACTTTGTCAATTCATAGGGGGTTTATCCATTTACCTGCAATCGCTGATCGCAGGTAATTGGCTTGCTGTCGGCTAGACAATTGGCAACGTAAAACCGTCATTATTGGGGATTCTGCTTCGCAACATGAAGCAGAATCCTTGATAAGCATCTGGTAGACACCTGTTTTACAGCAGATAACACATGGTTCCAGGAACTTATCCCAGATCCTGTATGTTATTGCTCAAAAATGGGTCATTTAGTAAACGGTAAAACGGGCTGTAATTGGATAGAATGTTTTTGCCATGCAGCAAATTAGCGGACAGTATAGGATATCCCCCATAGTGTTTAGCATTCGTGAATGCAGGGGAGGGCACCAAGGGGGTTATTCTGATTGATTCACAAGGCTGCGAATTCGCAGCCTTGCGAGTCCACCAAACCCCACCCGGCGAACGACCGCCCCCCCGCCGCCCCTCAAAGTGCGGCATCGCCCGAACAGCTGCGAATGGATGTTTTGCATAAACATCCATTTGCATGGCTCGGGTAACCGCCCACATCTTTGGATGGTCACCGACCATCGAATGATGTTTAGCGTGCACGCATATATAAGTGACTTTTCAGTTACTTACATTTGCGTGCACGCTGGCGTGGATATGGGCGGGCAGCTGACATCCGGTGATGTCAGCTACCCGCCCCCCACACCCGCGTCACTGCCTCATTACCATGAGAACGCCCAGCTTTCTCATGGGAACGCCCATGGAACGCTGGGCGTTCCCATATGGTAATGGGGCAGCCAGGTGCCCCCCGCCCATCTCCGCCCCCCCCCCATGCCGCCAAGGTCGCCGTGGGTGCACGCACCATACGCCTGCACATGCGCAGATGCCCGCCTGCGCATGCGCAGACACGCAACATGCGAATGCACGCAGTACAGATGAGATCTGAATGAGGCCCCAAGGCACTTGCCCTCTGGGCAGTACGGACGGTGTAATGGTAAGCATTACTGCCTCACAGCACTGAGGTCATGGGTTTGATTCCTTAACTGTGAGGAATTTGTATATATTGTATATATTGTATATATATTGTAAGTTAATTGGCTCCCAACAAATTAAGCCTAGTGTGCGTGTACATGTGGTAGGGAATATAGATTGTAAGCTCCACTGGGGCAGGGACTGATGTGAATGTTTAACTATTCTCTGTAAAGCGCTGTGGAATATGTGTGCGATATATAAGAAATAACAATATAATTTTCTTTTTTAATATTCAGTTATTAAAGTTGAAATCTCAATCTTACACAAAATATGGTTCTATGTATCTTTATTTCAGGTTTAATAGCTTACTAAACAGTATACTACTCGTTCTATGTGCTAGGGGAAAAGGGGATTAAAATGCTAAAGGTAAAGAAAATCTCTGTACATATCGCTTCTCACTATGGGCCTGATTCAGACATGTTCACACAGCTGTAAATTTGCACGTCCAGTGATCAGTTTAGCCGCCTTCCCACTCCCTCTTTGCAAAGGAATGTGCTCTCTGTGCATATGGACATGCATTGCTGCACAGCTGTTTGCACCCGAGTGCCCAAATTCCATCGGAAGATGCTCCCCATCTAATGATTTTTACACTGGGCATCAGCCACCGCAGACACTGCATAGCCCAGGACTTACTTGGTGGCTGTGGTGAATACAAGCAAATCCGGGCTGCTGCTGGCTTCACACAGCCACAACTAACAGGCTTTGGCACGCCTGCATTTTCCCTGACACTCCCATCGTTTTTTTCAGCATGCTCAGCCTTTTTTTGGTACTCCCATGAAACAGTAAGGTCCCACCTCCACAGGCCCACTCCCTGTCAATCACCGTGTGTACTGCCAGCAAACAGAAAAATTAGCAGGACTTTATCACAGACGGAACACACGCAATATGGCTCATACATATGCGCAGTACATCAATAATTACCTGGGGATTTGCATCAGTGTTATCAGGTCTGAATTTGACCCTATGTACTAAAGACATTTTTCAGGCTACAATATTGGTGCTTTACCTTGGTCACTAGAGCTACCATAGTTACCTATGTCAGCACTAAGTGTCCCAGGTGTTACTAAGATGAGGTCACTTACCTTCAGATGGCTTCTCCGGTGCTTGTATTGCCTCCTGTAGCTGCAGGTACAGTATATGCTTCTACTGACTGGAGGATCAGGGAGTGAACTCTGTCACTTTTGGTCAGTTGTCAATAAAGTTAGTTTGAAAAAAGATCTCTACTGCTGCTCTGTACAGCATACAATTCAGCAGGTCTATTTTTATTCACAACTGTGGTAGGCGCCTCTTGCTTCGTAGTGGTAGTTTGCGAAGCAGGAGCGGCTTTTTCACTGAGTAAAGTGTCTTAATAGTACAAAGATCCAATAGTTTAATGCAATCTGAAAGCAGGCGCTATAGGCAATAAAGTTTTTACAGACATCTGGACATGTACCGGGCAAACCTCCACTTATGTTGGAGCTTATCAGAGTTCATGCTCAGACTGTCTATGGAGGCAACATAATTGAAACAATTCTGATACCCAATAGTGGTTAAACAAAAACCTTTAGTAGGTATAAAAATGAAACCTATTAGTTGTAACTATCCCATACCTACAGGGCCGGATTAACAATGGACCTGATGGAGCTATAGCTCCAGGCCCACTTTTCAAATAGGCCCATTTTGTAGCTGAGGGCCAGGGCTTTCCAAAGAGTCCAGCACCGCGTCGCTAGCCCCCCGGGAACCGGAGATACCGCCAGGCAAACCTGGAACGTTTTCCCCATAGGATAACATGACCCGCTTATTCCAACCTCCACCCGGTTCCAACGGCTGCCAGTTCCCCCTCTGGCATCACAGAAGCTCAAGGTTAATCTCAGTCGATTCCAAATAGCTGTGCCTTCAATCTGATACCTGGTCCATATGGGTTCATGGGTTCTAGAGATATTGTGGGTAAACCAATTTTTTTTCATTTCTGAAATGTAATTTTATGGCTGTTCATGTTGTTTGAGGACAGATTTCTCTGGAACCAAATGGCCCAGTTTCACGGGACCAAAATCATTTAAAGCCCACATTTAAAGGGGTCAGTTGGTTCAGAAGATATAGCTGGTTGTTTAAAGGGAGGCGGGGTGGTTTTCTCTCCCCCTCACACCAGAAAATGCAGGGACTAGGTTGGTGTAAAAGGGGCCAGTCCGGGAATGTCCCTGCATGATCCTGGGACCATATTCCCGGGTAAATCCCTGCAATTTCTGGTGTTAAAGCGGTATTATTTCAAATAGCCGGGACATGCAGTTCTCTAAATACAGCCGGGCAGCCCCCTGCTCTCTACCCGGCTGTCATTTTTGCCCGGCGGCGGCTGTCCCCCAGTTACCGCGAGCATGTATTCCCCTTGGTAATGAGCATGTAATCCCTGGCAATGAGCATGGAACCCCTGACAATAATGTAGGTAAGCAACACTTATGTAGCATAATTTTTAATGGAAATTATGGTGTGTGGCTTAACATGTAATGGGCATTATGGTGTACATTTTTAATGTGTGCCTTTGGCACGCAATGCCCCTGTTTATGAAGCATATTGTGCATTATTGCTCAATCTGTTTGGTATAGTGCAGGCATGTCCAAACTATGGCCCTACAGCTGTTGTGAAACTATAAGTCCCATCATGCATTGCCACAGTTTTGCTATTAGGGAATGCTAAAACTATGTCAAGGTATGCTGGGACGTGTAGTTTCACAACAGCTGGAGCGCCACTGTTTGGACATACCTGGTATAGTGTGTATTTTGGCTCAATCCATGTGGCATAATGTGTACTATTGTGTTACTATTGTGTTGCATGATTTGTATAAGGGGTATATGGTGTGGTAAATTTAGGTGACCACATAAAAGGTGCTGAAATGTTGTCTACCAAGTTTCGGCTTTCACTATTCTTTTTATGACTGGAGTGCCACCTCACCCCGCAAGTATCTTAGTGCATTGACATCCTGCGGGTGCACCTTTGGAGGGCACCCGCCAATATATCTCCCTGCATTTTTCTTATGCAAGCCCCCTGCCTTTTCCAGGCATATATAATTAGTTGAAAGTATTTACACAAATAGAGCCACACCCATGAGCAGACCACCCAACCAGAACACTGGTCACCCCTCCCACATTATTAGGTGCTGGCCACAATCCCTAATATTGCGCATAATAGGCCCTTGATCGTTTTCAGCTCCAGGCCCATTTAGACCTTAATCTGGCTCTGCATACCTACATTCACTTCTCTTGTGGCCCTGAGTGTCAGTTGCTGCACATTTACTTTTGCATACCCAGTGTTCCATTTTTAAACCCCCATACACTAGTGCGAAGTATTGCATGTGAGCCTCTGATTCAATACCCCTTCAACTAATCTGGTAACTCGCCGATGGCTGGATCGCATGCAATACTTCATAGGCAGTCCTTTTGTATACATGTATAGCATGCGATCCCATTCACCGCTAGTGGATAGGACAAATCCTTGTGTCAGATATGACTATCTGCACATCCGATCCGATGCGCAAAGTACTGTGCATCGGATGAGAGCCTGAAGTTAAATACTTATGACAGTATACTGTACACTCAGGGGGGTGGCAACCAGTGGCGTGCGGTGGGGTGAGGCAGGTGAGGCACAGCCTTTCCTGTCATACTAACGTATACGCCGGAGTTTTGAGTTTATAAAGTATGTCAAAATACAAAGAATCTACAAAAGAAATCTTATTTTTATTAATCTAATAATTTTTATAGTCAAAACTCCTGGCTACCTTTTCTGCACCTCTCTTATCAAAACTCAGCGAATCTCCAGCAGTATATACTGCTGGACATGTGTATAATGCCAGCATGTACCCCATGGCTCATATATTGTGTGCAAATCTGACTCTGATACTTACCAGGGCCACCTCATCCATTTACCTCACCGCACGTCCCTGGTGGCAACACAAAGCAGACAGGCACCCAGATACGGTGCTTCAGGGAGTAAACTTGCTTAAATGCACAACAGTATATGAGTTTTATGTTTCATACTCGCTAACTTGGTCCCTTCCACTGGATACAAAAAGCTCTTTTCTTGGAATTTCTACTTAATTTATGATTTCTATCACTTGTGTGAGAACAAACATCTCATCAATTAGTCTATTCAACACAGGTGACTGTAATGGTAAATTAACGGGGATGTCCAGGAGCAGAGTATTTTGTCCCTGACAGGTGGGGTCATGTTTGTAGGGTCAGCATTTCATCTTCTGCATAAATCTGTTTTCAGTATGATAAATCCTTTAAGCCAAGTATGTGTATAGTAAACCCTAAAGGCCCATTTATTGTGGATAAGACCATCCCTAGAATTTATTTTGTGAGAGAAAAGATTTGTGCTTCTCTTACACATAATGATTTATAAAATGTAGAAACCAGTTCCAGGATAATGGACCAGTGCATCATGTCAGGTAAATCATGTTATTACCAAAGTGAATTTAAGTGAAGTTGTGTTTCATGTCTCATTTGTCTCTCCACTAGACTTGAGTTGGGTACACATTAAACCATGTGTACCCGGCATGATATCGGAAATGACGGTAGCCAGCATCATCAAGTGCATACACACTTGCCAATACCAGACGTGACAAGCGGTGCGCGCATGCGTAGAGGGGAGCTCTAATTACCCCAGTGAAAAATTGGGAGTGAAAAACGTCAGTTTGCGCATGCGCGTACAGACTCTCGTGTCATAAAGTCCAGTGACGGGCAGCGATCGCAAAGGACAGCTCTTATCGGGAGTGTGTGGCA
Organism: Crinia signifera; assembly: GCF_055691185.1. NCBI lineage: Eukaryota > Metazoa > Chordata > Amphibia > Anura > Myobatrachidae > Crinia > Crinia signifera. The sequence continues at coordinate 250,699,502 of NC_139220.1, read as the reverse complement.
GTATGCAACGGTGAGGGCTAGTGCATCTTGCCTTTGGTGTAATGTTAACGCAGAGAAAACTGCTCCAATGTCTCTAACTTCTCCAAGAGGACTAAAGGCTCTTTAACTGTCACATGCTGGACATCTTTAGTGTTAATGCAATTTAGATTAACTTTGGCCACACCCCTCTTACATCTAAGATTCTTAAAGTCTGCCCCACCAACAATGCAACATAGTCTTTACCAAGATGCTTTTCTCCAAACTCTGAGCCAGCACCTTTGTTTGGACAATGAAGTTGCTATATTAATATTAATAGGGCAATTATATCTACATAATATATCATGCAAAGGAAGAAATTGTGGCCTATCTCAGTTTATGATCAATCATTAGAATTGGTTAATTAAGACTTAGAGGACATTAAATTCATGTTTGTCAAATGTATGTAGTATATTAAGTATAATTTCCATATACTGATAATTTATTCTGTACCCCATGCAACAACTGTTCTGTTCCAAATGAAAATGGTCAGATATGAAGCCATTGTTTTTTATATGTGTGATATAACGTACATTGGAAAGACAGTTGTTTTTTTGTAACCAAACCTGTAGCACATCAGTTATATCCAGAAAGAAGAATTTTATTTTTTATTTTACTTTAGAGCTGCCAAAATATTGCTCTACACCCATAACCCTGACCCTCCCTGCTTGCAGCCTTGCCCTAACCCCAAACACCCCCCCCCCCATCCTCCCCCTCATCCTCAATGCTAGTGCCTAACTCTAACACCCATACCCTGCCACCTAAACCTAAACCCCCCCCCCCCACATTGCAGCTTAACCCTAACCTTCCACTCGTAATTGCCTGAATGAAACCCTGCCCTTCCCCACAGCCTAACCCTAACTAACCCTTCCCCCAGCCCAACCCATTGTCCCTCCTTAGTGGCTAAACCCCCACCCTTCCCCAGCCTGACCCTAACCCACCCTGGCATACTTTAGTTAGAGATGACGGCTGTCAGAATTCCAGCATTGGCATCCTTATCCATTTCAAATTCTGACCCCAGTGTTTTGATGGCAATTATGATTCCGCGATCCTGATGATAACTGCAGGATTATAACTGCATCCCATCTGTGCGTATGATGCTGTCACAGGACAGCAAACTATAACAGCTTGACTATGCTTTTATACAGGGGCGGAACAAGGATAAAATGACAGGGGGTCACCATGATAAAAGAGGGTTTAGGTAGGGGAGGGGCGGTTTTAGTGGTGCCAGTGTACATGCTAAGAGAGCAGCAGAGAGAGGGTGGGAATGGGATTAAAAATAGGCCCTGACATTTAAAGTACGCAGGCCCACCATGGCGACAAAAGTGAAGGATGTAGTTGCACGTGCGCCGAAGGCACGCTCCGAAAAAGGGTGTGTGTTTTTGAGTGTAGTGTACAACACCATATACAATTTCTACACATTATGCAACAAAATACTAGACCCTATTATACTTGCCCCTTACACATGATGCCAAATGGAATGATCCAAAATTCACATAATGCCACATGGATTGAGCCAAAATTCAAATAATGCCACATGGATTTTGTCAACATTCACATAATGCCACACGGATTGAGTCAAAATTTACATAATAACACACGGATTGTAATAAAAAAGAAAAACAAGCAGTGGAGCGCTAGGTAAAAAATTGGATTAGGTCAATTGGGTATCACAATAAAAATACATTTATTTAAGCACATATGAAAGAAGCAATAATCGATTATGCTCATACAGTGAATAATAAGAACAGTGGTATCTCTACCATAAAAGCAATTTGTATAAAATGGTATAGATGGGACCGAGCTTAAGTATTTATGCGTTCTCCTACTTGCCAATAGTCCAGATCTCAAGGTGCCCCTTGGTTACCCCTTTAGTTGGTTGGGGATCCGAATGGATGGGTGTCCATGACCATGCTGGGATGAATTCGGCCGCTGTGTCTCAGAGCTTACTGTCCGTTAGTTGGAATGACGGTTGCACAGGTGGATAAACGGCTTCCCAATTAGGCTGGTGATAGTGTCCCAAACAGGATTCTTCCAATGTAGGGGTGCAATGAAGTTGGGTACAAGTGGTACCAGGTAAGGCAATTGTAGGAGTGTCCCGCTGTAAAGCTTCAGCGGGACACTCCTACAATTGCCTTACCTGGTACCACTTGTACCCAACTTCATTGCACCCCTACATTGGAAGAATCCTGTTTGGGACACTATCACCAGCCTAATTGGGAAGCCGTTTATCCACCTGTGCAACCGTCATTCCAACTAACGGACAGTAAGCTCTGAGACACAGCGGCCGAATTCATCCCAGCATGGTCATGGACACCCATCCATTCGGATCCCCAACCAACTAAAGGGGTAACCAAGGGGCACCTTGAGATCTGGACTATTGGCAAGTAGGAGAACGCATAAATACTTAAGCTCGGTCCCATCTATACCATTTTATACAAATTGCTTTTATGGTAGAGATACCACTGTTCTTATTATTCACTGTATGAGCATAATCGATTATTGCTTCTTTCATATGTGCTTAAATAAATGTATTTTTATTGTGATACCCAATTGACCTAATCCAATTTTTTACCTAGCACTCCACTTCTTGTTTTTATTTTTTATTACTTATTGTCTCAAGGAACTGACCTTCCTTGGTGTGAGCGGCTCAGGTCACAAAACACCCCATCCTCGGCGCCCCTATCTTACCCTCGGTAAGAAACCAACTTTTTTTCTAACACACGGATTGAGCCAAAATTCACATAATGCCAAATGGATTGAGCCAAAATTCCCAAAATGCCACACGGATTGAGCCAAATTCATAAAATGCCATATGGATTGAGCCAAAATTCACATAATGCCACATGGATTGTGTCAAAATTCACATAATGCTACACGGATTGAGCCAAATTCATAAAATGCCATATGGATTGAGCCAAAATTCACATAATGCCACATGGATTGAGCCAAAATTCACATTATGTCAGACGGATTGAGACTAAATTCACATAATGCCACATGGATTGAGCCAAAATTCACATAATGCCACACAGATTAAGCCAAAATTCACAATACGCTTCATAAACAGGGACATTGTCCACCAAAGGCGTGCATTAAACATTTTCACCATAATGTCCATTACACGTTAAGTTACACGCCATTATGTCCATTATGTGTTATGCCAAACACCATAATGCCTATTAAAAATTATGCTACATAAGTGCTGCTTATCTACATGCTCATTGCCAAGGGTTCCATGCTCATTGCCAGAGGTTCCATGCTCATTGCCATGTGGGATTACATGCTCATTGCCAAGGGGGAATACATGCTTGCGGTAAATGGGGGACAGCCACCGCCAGGCAGAAGTGATAGCCACTGACAATGACAGAGTCTGGCTATATTCAGAGCACTGCAGGTCCCGGCTATTTGAAATAATACCTCTTTCACACCAGAAAATGCATTCCCAGGTTGGACCCTTTTACATCAGCCTAGTCCCTGCATTTTCTTGTGTGAGTGGGGAGAGAAAACCACCCCTCTTCCCATTTAACCAGTTATCTCATTTAACTGGCTATATCTTCAGGACCAACTGACCCATTTACATGAGACAAGTATGAAACTGGAACATTTGGTTCCAGAGTAATCTGCCCTCAAAGAACATGAACAGCCATGAAATTACATTTCAAAAATAAAACAATCGGTTTACACGCAATATCTCTGGAACCGATTGACCGATATGGACCAGCCTGGTATAATATTGAAGGCCCAGCGATTTGGAATTGAATGCGGTCAACCACAAGCTTCTGTGATGCTATAGGGGGAACTGGCAGCCGTCGGAACCAGGTGGGGGTCGGAATCGACGGGTCGCATATTATCCTATGTGGAAAAAACGTTACAGCTTTGCCAGGCGATATCTCCGGTTCCCGGGGGGATAGAGACATGGAGCTGGGCTCGTTAGAAAGCCCTGGTCCTCAGCTACAAAATGAAATGACAGGGGGGGCACGTGCCCGGGTGCCCCCCCCCCCCTGAATCCGCCACTTCGTTTATATACATGTATATTTTGTTTATACTGTATATTATTATACAGAATGCAATAGTGACTAGAATATGATAAGGAGAACACATATTTATATAATTATGGGCTGTTGAAGGATCAGTTATCATTTCTTTCCACAGCAGGTTTTACTAGCAGTGGACAAAGGAGGAGGAAGAGGGCTATGTATTAAGCATTGGAGATAGAGAGAGTAGAGAGAAACTACCAAGAAACCAGCTCCTGGTGTGTTTTTTTTAACACACACAGCTGATTGGTTGGTTTACCTCTCTCCACTTGATCACTCCCCAAGGCTTAGCACATCTCCCCCATATTTAATAGCTAGGTTAATCATTTTGACTGGACTACCTGTTCATTAACATTTTAATCTAGCTTGTTTATCTCTGTTGAGGACTATAAAGATCACTTCCACAGTCAGAATACCCCAATAAGATAGAAGTAATTAAAATCCACCAATCTAATTTGCCCATCAATCAACCGTAATCTTTATTTTAATTATTCCAAAGAAAAATCTGGATTCACTGTCCCCTAGGACTATGTTTTTGTTTTCTCCATCAGACTTGATGTATCTATACTTTCTCTGCTGACCTGTAACTAAAGCAATATGTATTCCAGATGGACAGTCTTCACCAGGTTAGGACCATTTTGTACTAAAGTGTTTTTTAAATGACCATAAAACTGAGATTCTGTGCTTTGCCCACTCATCCCATACTAAATGGATAGTGAGGAAACTTAACCCTCTCACCCCTTTTGATTTGTAGCTTATTTTTATTTTAAATCAGCGAAAGGAAAAAAGAAATGTATATACAGTATTAAAAAAATAAAATAAAAAAAATCAACTGAAATAGTAAGACCATAAAATGCAATAAGGATTATAAAATAATAGTATATAAGGTAGCTATAGAGATGTACCTTAATATATTGCAGAGTGAGACATAAATCTTTGGGGGTGGCAAATTGTCACTCAGACTGCATCTCCCTGCAAGGATTGATCATTTTTGTTTTGTAAGTTTAATTTAAGTTAATCGGAATTGTTCTAGAGAAGACAGTTAAAAAATGTGGGAATGATTCAACATATAACACTGAATTCAAGAGGCGGTTTTGCCATTTGCAAAATGAGAGCGAAAAAACCCAGTAACGTCCTATGCACACTAGACAGTATTGTTTATGAATGTGTCATCGCTAATTTCCAGCTGTACTCCCAGCAAACGATATAGTGCATACACGCAGAACAATTTCGTTCTGTGACCTCATCGGTTTGAACATGCATCCGTTGACAATAAAGTCAAGACTGAGTGGCATGTGCAGAGAACAGGGGCCTATATTAGGTCTGATCGCTCAGCCTGATCACTCGGCTGCGTCAATTATCGGTAGTCTGTTCTTGCATATGACCCATAGTACGGATGTGCAGGGCCATTTGCTTCCAAGATGGAGGGGGGGGGGCATGCATGGGAGTGCAGCAGGGGAATGCCCTGCCGGGGGCGGGTGGCTTACATTGCATGACATCAACACCCACCCCCTCTTTGGGGGATACAGACGGAAATAAAAGTCAGTTAATACCGGGGCCAACTAATGATTTCTCTCCCCTTTGGCTGCATGCGAGGGAATGTGTTCTCGCATGGTACTGAGGGGATTCGGCAGCAGGTGGGGGGCGGGGGCAGGTGTTCGACCAAGCGGCAGGCGCCGTTTCAGTGCTCAGTAAGCAGCAAATTTTGCAGTTTACCGAACCAACCTGAATTAAACCCATAATTCTAATTAAAATATGAATTTAAAAATTTGCTCAGAAAGTTGCCAAGTGGTCAGGCCACTTCTAGGCACAACATTGTTGGTCACCCCACCCCCCACTCATTCCCATCTTATGAGCCTTTAGGCCACCAAAGCAAACCCAACCTCCCCTACCCACCACCTGCAAAACAATTTATTGTCATTTTTAGTTACCCTTTCACCCTATAGATTGTAAAATATACATTGCAAAATATATGCAAAATATAGTAAATCTATAATCGTTGGCAAAAAAATCAAGAGCCTTATTTGGTTGTGCCTCTATTGAATGTTAAAATGGTTGTGCCTCGACTATTGAATGTTAAAATATAAGAAAACCCAGGCAATTATTTTAAAATAGAGGATCTTAAACTCTGAATTAAATATGACAGTGTGCATTGATTTAACCCATATATAACCCATTTAGCGGCAGACAATACAAAACTTGCTGTACAACTAAACTATATAATGAAAATCAAAACAATCTTTTATAGAAATATTTTGGAGCTTTCTTTTACCAAAGGTTGTATTATATTATTATTATAATTATCATTATCATTTGCATTATTTGCAAAGTATTCCCCCATTACCTATGTTTTTAAATATAAAACGCACAGGGAGTTTGTTGGGCTGGGGCCTCCGGGAACCACTGTCCCTCTCAGGTGTTTTACTGTTATTGTAGACATTCCTTCCAGAAGAGAATCAGCACATTTGTAAACTAGACACAGGGGTCAGAGTCTGAGTGATTAATGCTGTCATGCTGCTGTCCAAATTAGTTACTCCCTGGGGGTGTTTGCAGTGAATAGACCAAATCTGCTTAGCAGATTTGCAAAAATCCATGAGATTTAACACAAAAGAAGTAAAAAAAACACAGTTTGTCAAATCCAACTACTCTGCTGCTGCTGTGTCACTGTACCCCTCAGAACCTTCCTCAGATAGTTGTATTGGTCTGAGGTTCCCAGGTGCGCTCTTCAAAGCACCCCAGTGGTCCTTTTTTTAATTCTAACCATGATTGGCCACAGGTGACTTAATTAGCACCTAAGTCAATATGATTTAACCATCTGTGCTGAGCCATGGATAGACTTAAAACCTGGACTGTTAGGATGCCTTGCAAACCATATTTGCTCACAGCGACTGTTCTTTTTTAGTATAAATAAATACAAATGCAGCCGAGTCAATTAGTTGAAGCTTCGTTAAATATTGCACCAAAAAAAGAACAGGCGCTGTGAGTAACACTGCCAACGTTGCTGTGAGAGATCCTCAAAATCTGTTAAAAATGCCTGTGTTGCTCACAGCGCCTGCTCTTTTTTGGGTGCAATATTTAACTAAACTTCAACTAATTGACTCGGCTGCATTTGTATTTATTTATGCTAAAAGAGCAGTCGCTGTGAGCGGCACTGGCATTTCTAGGTCTCACAGCAACGTTGGCACTCAAAGAGTTAATATAAAAAAAAGGTTAGCTTGGCAATTTTCACACCTATTTTGACAAATTACCTTGGCAGGGTTAAAGTCTGGGCAGAACAATAATAAGAGAAATTCAAGTGGACACTACATGTATACAAATGGCGGCTAGATACACTAGGAAAATGTGCTTAGCACTACATGAAATAAGCAAACACCTTCCTGTCTGACTGGTTCAATTAGTAGCTGGTGCATGCTACAAAAATGACTTCTCTTGTGTTCCTCATGTCATAGTCTACCATCGTGGATGTAAACTGTACAACACATATATCTAGGGTTACCAACTCATCCCTTTAATCCGGGACACATATTAATTACACAGGTTCTGTGGCAGTTTAAAACCAGGTGAAATGGAGTCTTGAGGTGTGGCAGTTTAATTAATTAATATGTGTCCCGAATTAAAGGGATCAGTTGGTAACCCTACATATATCTGTATATCATGCAAAGGGACAGATTTGTCCACATTCGCATCCTCCGATGCAGATGTGCTATAATAATATTGGACTCACGCGCGTCGGAATGGACGCACGAGCATGTGAGACAATCGCGCATCCACGTTCTCTGGCGGGGCAGCCGCCAGATATCAGCGGCTGGCGCACTGGCGAGTGCAAAGAGAAAACCTTGAGGGTAAGCAAAATGCAGGATTGGTGCAGGCATTTTGAATAATAACGTGTGAGGCAGCAATCTTGGGCGCACAGCGTAGGATTACCCTGGGTAGAATAGATTACGCTAGAAGAAATTACACAAAGTATAAAGTAGGGAGGATGTGGTTTGTTTAAATAAGGCAACAGTGGAGACAGTTGTTGCCCATTGTCATGCTTGGGCAAAAGATCCAAAAATCCACCTCTTCTGTCTGGAATTATTTATGTTCTACCCAAATCCAGACAGTCAATCTATATGTAGCCTTTGTAAACCCAAAGTAAGCAAAGTTAAGGACATCAACCATTTAAAAAGTAACATCCTCCCTAATACGTCACTTGCAGCACATTAATCAGAACTCAAAAGTTTTTGTCATATTCAGAAACTTTGGCTAAAAGCATAATCAGTCCAGCGGCACCTATCTTCCTTTTCTCTTTTGTTTCTAACTACCTGCAATCCATACCACCAACACATTCATCATCAATTGTCTCCTCAATCAGGATCGGAAGTAGTCGTGTAGGCAATGTCATAGTCATGACTGACTCATAGTAAATAGTTTGTGAAGTTGAAAAAGACGTCAGACCATCGAGTTAAAACTATCTTTAAAATTATAATGTTTGCAAGGAAGATGAAGTATGACAGCAGTCACCCAGTTGCGAAGCAGATTATTGAGGCCAAAACAATTATGATGGTGTTAGACATGCATCCATTAGGCACATTAGTGCAGTGGGATTTACACAGTTGATTGTCACCGCTCTAGATTCCACTTCATTAGACAAACAATTTCCAGACTGTACAAGGACATTTAAAAAGTGTCAGTGTCTTCACTCAGAAATGCCATTGTACCCACTGTCCACTTAACCACCAACATGTGGACAAGTGGAATTGGACAAATAAAGAACTACATGACTGGGACGGCACACCAACAACAACAGCAGCAGCAGCATTTCACAAACACCAATTCATATAACCGGTTTCAGTAAGAGGAGAAAGCTGAGAAACTTTTAGAAAAACTGAGGAACATCATTGTAAAATATCTTACCCCACTTAGATATTTATTTTTTGTTAATTAATTGATCAGCACAGTGTTACGATCCAGGGAGTAACTCAGGATCCCGAATGCCGCCCAGGCTGAGCGGTGCAGCTATACCCTATGCTGACTCTATTGGCCTTCTCTGACTGGTGACTACAGACTTCAGGATGCTAGGCTTCGCCTGTAGCCGCCACATTTAAAAGGGCGAGTTAGGCCTGCCCTAGCTCCGGTGCAGCCAGGTGTTATGTGGTTGCAAGCCTGTGGTGACCGCCAGAGATAGGTCCAAAAGGAAATCTGACTATGATGGAAACCCAGACTAGATAAAGGTGTAACGGGAACTCTAAACGTATAAGTACCTTGACACAGACCTAGGATGACAGATAATATACATGTGACAAGAAAGATATCATAGAGAAAATACAAACCAACGACCCTCGTCGCAATAATGCTCTGCTCTGCACTGCACAACTGCATGGGGTAACCACCCCAACAAACACAAATGGAGGAACAATGCCCCACCTCCACTAGGGCAAATGACTGATAAATAATGCTACAAGACTGTAGCCCAGGGCAACTCACAGAACCAGGAAGGAAATGAGAGGTGGCCATCTCGGGGCGTCCGTAAGTAGCCAAGCTTCAGCAAAAGAGATCACTTCTATAGACTCCTGCAGCCAACCCTATAAGCAGGAACAGAGGTCTATCACCGGCGTCTGGGAGAAAGCCCAGACACCTTAAAAAGCCAATCAGAGGGCGCTGGCTGAACCAAGCCCTCTATCTGAAAAAAACCCCAGCTAAGTGAGGGTGCAAAGCCCCCCGGCGTCCTGGCTTCTTATAAACAGCCAGGACTCCTGCTCCGAGCCGCCCGGCATCTGCCGTTGCTAGGCAACCCGCCAGGAGCTCCCTCTGTCGCCGGAAGTCGTGCGCCGGACGGATTGCCCAGCAACCCCTGACGCCCGGCACACGGAGGAAGCAGGGGACGCAGCCGGAGCCTGCCTGCTCCTGTCCCCAGTCCTGCCCAGCACAAGAGGCACTGACACCCGGGGAGTCTGTGCGGTTGCAGGAGTCTGTGCACCCACGGACCTGCGGGTCCTAACATACGGACTGTGTAATGGTTAGCATTACTGCCTCACAGCACTTAGGTCATGGGTTTCAATTTCAACCATAGCCCTAACTGTGCAGAGTTTGTATATTCTCCCTGTACTTGCGTGGGTTTCCTCCAGGTACTCTATTTATTTATATAGCGCACACATATTCCACATTGCTTTACACAGCCAATTTTTACATTCACATCGGTCACTGTCTCAGTGGAGCTTATTATTCATATTCCCTTACCACATGTACTCTATGCAAACACATTCATTGTAGGGATAATTCATGTAACTACCCATTATATTTTGGGAGAGAACCAGAGTACCTGGAGGAAACCTCTCCCAAGCATGAAGAGTATATACATATTCCTCACTTAGGTGGGAATAGAACCCATGACATCAGTGCTGTGAGGCAGTAATGCTAACCATTACACAGTCCTTGTGCCCTTTCTGACAATGCCACCTGGATCTGGGCAAATTGCAACAAGTCCCATTTTGCTGACACAATTAATTTGACAGTGGTGGAGAATTAAAAAAAAAAAAAAAAAAACGACATGTGGGTGGCCTGAAAAGGATGGTCAATTTGTTTAAATCAAATCACTATATTTTGTCCACTGTACTTAATCCCAGGTATAAGCCTGTATGTTTGTTTCTGAAGGACACACATCTGCAGAGGCCAGACGTCCATCCTCTACCCTCTCAAATGCTGGAGTGAATATGGTGCAGATCGGCGGGATCTTATATGGGAACCAAAACCCTGTGAGAACTTTTTTTTTTAAATAGTTTCAGGGCTAATTGGATAGCCCCCAGATCTGTGAGCAGCGGTAAGTTACTGAGGCGAACTGAATTTCCCCTAAAGACTGTAAGCACAAGAGGCCCATGTGCTCTAAACATCCTGCACTCATTGTAGATACACCACCGAAGTGAGGCTTCTTTCACTTATTAAAAGACATTTGGGCCATTCAGACCTGTTCATTCGTGTCCGAATTTGGCCCATTCCCCGATGTTCGAGGTTTGTGCATGAACAATTATGCACATGGGCAAACCCCTGGAGCGAACGGCTTTGAAGAGTTTCACAGTTGCCGAGCCATTCGCTCCAGGAACCGAGGGCCGAGGGCGGGCAGGGTGCAGCAGCGAGGGGATTTTTTTTGTATACACATTCCCGTGCATGCTAGCAAGGGGGAATCAGGCAGGGTGGGGAAGGCGTTTGGCCAGGTAGCGCTTACCTGTTGGCTAGGCTGCAATTACAGCCTAATGAACAGGTCTGAATCAGGCCCAGTGTTGATGTAGGCTCTCATAGATGAAAAGACTGATTTTATCCCACTCCTATGGATTTCTGCATAGAAAGCCTACAAAGCTGTCCCTCACACTCTGCCTGCAGTGCATAGTGAGAGTAGCACCTCCCTGCTAATGTGACAACCTGCGGCAGCGCAGTGATAGAGCACATGATGGACATAGTCATTTAAGTATAAGCACTTCAGTTATTTTGTGTACATTATTCAGCTCAGTAAGACACAGGCTTTGCTATATATTAATGTCAAATTGTTGCTTTATTTATACCTCACGTTAGGCATTACAGTTATGCTATTCAGTGTTTAAATAAGGCACTCACAGTGTGAGTGCCTTATTTGTTTGTGTAAGGATGGGGTGTCAGAGGGGTCAGAAGAACCAGGAGGCAATTCTCTGGCAGCTATTTTCTCTGCAGTTTCAGCAGAACTCTGTGCAAACTTGGCTCATGCGATCCCTATACTGTAACATTAGTAGGTGAATAAGACATTTCAAGTATTTTTCCATGAAGTTTTCTTTTCTTTTATTTTAGAAGTTACATGTATAAAATAACTTATGGTCTATTATAAAAATGTATTCTCTACACTCTCTAGTAGAGTGTGTATAGCACTTGCCTGTACCATACCTCCCAACATTGACTGTTCCACACACACTTTCTCCCCTCCCCCGCATGAAAATAGGGTAAGGCCTCAGCAAACGGAGGCTTACATTTGGGGGATGGCACACCCGCTCCATGCCTCCTGTTTGCCGTCACTGTGGGGGCATCATGCCCAGTGCTCTGCGACTTGCTGACATGTCCCCTGTCCCTCTGTCTCCTGTGAATAGATGATGTGCGCATGCACAGCAGGACTCCCAACTGCCATTACCACCATGGGACACTGCTGCCTGTGGGCAGGACAACAGGACAGTCCCTCCAAAAATGTGACTGTCCTGCTTAAATTCAGGTGGTTGGGAGGTATGCTGTACTGAAGTTCCTTCTGCATAGATTTGCTGCTAATTGTCGATCAGTATAATTTTTGCAAGCCATTCGCATGCCTTGCACAGAAATGTGCAGGCTTTCTTGATCATCAGGCTTTATAAATTAGCAGTCCAGCAATCAGGTCTAAATAATTCCATATGTCGCTGGTGATCCGCGCTCTTGCACGTCATCAGCGACATCCTTCATCATCTGTATAGATGCAAGTATTGGTGTTTTGCAATTATCACTTCTATCTTTTCTACGGGGACTGCAGTGGCTTAAAGGTGCCCATACACGTTACAATTATTGTATACAATATTGTATACATATCGCATCTGTGCTGCACATACTTCTTGTACTAGATCTCATCTCATCGCAAAACCGAGATGCGATGAGATGCAATATTATATACAATATTGTATACAATAATTGTAACGTGTATGGGCACCTTAAGCCTCCACCAGTACGCACAATATGATGTCATGACATGTCATAATGTCACATTGTGCCTTACATCGGTCTCATTGAGCAGAGAGCAAATCAGCATGCACAGTTGGACCTCTGAATGCCTAAGCTACTGACTGAATATAACATCCATGTAACAGCGCACCGAGCAGGAGTTCAAACTGATGCCATATTCAGACATTTAACTGGAGAGCTAACTTGAACTAGGAAGTGCATGCTTGAACTCTGGTATGAAAATTCTAATTATACAGTATGTACGCTTCTTATCATTTTAAGTGCAAACTATTGCAGCTACATTAAGGATACTTATCTGAAACCTTTTGGCATTCCCTCCATTGGGTTGCCGGCATTGGTATTCTGAACACCAGAATGCACACCGCCAGTTATCCGCATGTATCCTGAAAGCAGAGATGCATACATACTAGCCTGCAAACAAAAATCATAGATGTCCTTGGCTTACATATACTGTAGTCAGAAATACCAGGCTTGCTACACAGGAGGAACTAGCTCGTGTTAAATGTCTGACTGTGGTGCATGAGGTTGAAAGTTTGAGTCCACTACATGACAGGTTGTGTACTGTATTTTTTAAATAAAGGGGGGTATGGTGAAAGTTATCTGTGATACAGTATATATGTGTGTGTGTGTGTGTGTGTGTGTGTGTGTGTGTGTGTGTGTGTGTGTGTGTGTGTGTGTGTGTGTGTGTGTGTGTGTGTGTGTGTGTGTGTGTGTGTGTGTGAAGTCTGTTTCTTTATTGATAGCAGCCAGCATACCTTCCAACATGACCCATTCCAGGAGGGACGCAATACTCTGTTCCTGAAGTTCCCTCGTAATGTTTGATTGCCATGGCCTTTTTAAACCTGATAATTGATAAGAAAGTGGTTTCAACACAGAGAGTTCTGTCCATCCTGATGAGGGTCATGTTGGGAAGTCAGACAGCAGATAGGATGGACAGTTCGGCAATTCAGAGGTTACAGAATCAGAATCAGAATCATCTTTATTGGCCAGGTACACTTGCGTATGCTTGGAATTTTTTGTGGTAACAGTGCAGCATCAATCAGGGAACACAAAGGGGGTGGGAAGAGAGGTATAAACATACATCACATACATTTCACATGTATCTAGAAAAGTTCGAGTTAGTATTTAGTATTTGGTATGTTCAATACGGTTTAGTTGGTGGCAGGGCCGTCTTAACATTAGGAAGGGCCCCTGGGCAACCTAGTTCACTGGACCCCCCCCCCCCCCCAAATTAGTTTGCCCAGGAGCCCACAGTCACCTCCCCAACCCTCACCTCTCTGGCTCCGTGTGGCAGCCAGTCAGCTTCCGGCGGCCGGGGATCCGATCATCTTCGCTGGGGGATCCAGGCAGCGGGATCAGGGCAGCGGCGGTAGCTAGGAGCCTGCCCTGAAGTGGCAAAGCGCTATTAACTGGCGGGGCGGGAAGCACTGTTGCATTTGAAAAGACTGGCCAGACGCTGATTGGCTGAATTCAGCCAATCAGCGTTCGGCCAGTCTTTTCAAATGCAGCAGCGCTTCCCGCCCCACCGGCAAATAGCGCTAATGGGAAAGATGGTGGCCGGGTGGCGGGGATCCGACCATCCTCGCTGGGGAAGGGGATCAGGGCAGCGGTGGTGGTAGCTAGGAGCCCGAAGCGGCAAAGCACTATTTGTCGGCGGGGGCGGGAAGCGCTGTTGAATTTGAAAAGACTGGCCGGATGCTGATTGGCTGAATTCAGCCAATCAGCATTCAGCCAGTCATTTTAAATGCAGCAGCGCTTCTCGCCCCCCCTGCCGGCAAATAGCGCTTCGCCGCTTCGGGCTCCTAGCTACCGCCACCGATGCCCTGATCCCCCTGCCGGATCACCCAGTGAGGGTGATCAGAACCCCGGCACACGGACCCCCGAAATTAAATTCACTGCTAGCTAGGAGGTGAAGCGCTATTTGCCGGCGGGGTGGGAAGCGCTGTTGCCTTTTCAAAGACTGGCCGGATGCTGATTTTCTGAATTCAGCCAATCAGCGTCCGGCCAGTCTATTCAAATGCAACAGCGCTTCCCGCCCCGCCGGCAAATTGAGCTTCGCCGAATCAGGCTTCTAGCTACCGCCACCGCCCTGATCCCCCTGCCCGGATCCCCCAGCGAGGGTGAGCGGATTCCCGGACCCCGGCCACCATCTTTCCCATTGGGCTGGGCCGGGGGCCCCTAGGTCCTAGGGCCCCCGGGCAACTGCCCATCGTGCCCAATGGGAAAGACGGCACTGGTTGGTGGACAGCTATTGGGAAGAAGCCTTTTGTAGTTCTTGTCGTCTTTGCTGGGATGGACCTAAAACGTCTGCCTGACGGAAGGGGTTCAAACAGGTTGTGGCCAGGGTGTAGCTTGTCCGCCAAGATCTTTCCTGCACGCTTATTGACCCTGGCTAGGTATAGTTCTTGGACAGTGGGGAGCTCCACCCCAATGATCTTTTCTGCCATCCTCACCACTCTTTGCAACCTTCGTCTGTCATTCTCGTTGGCTCCTCTGAACCAGATTGTGATCGAGGAGCAAAGGACAGACTCTACTATGGCAGTGTAGAAGATGAGCAGCAGCTCCTGCGGGATGTTGAATTTCTTGAGTTGCCTCAGGAAGAACAACCGCTGCTGAGCCTTCTTGACAGTTGTAATGATGTTGGGACCCATTTGAGGTCGCAGGAAATCTTTGTTCCTAGGAATTTGAAGGAGTCGACCCTCGACACTACTCTGTCAGATATTATGAGTGGGTGCATGGCATTTGGTTACCTTCTGAAGTCCACCACCATCTCCACCATTTTGAGGGGGTTGAGGTCAAGCATGGCAGCACTATCAGCAGGCAACAAATAGGCTTCATAATGCGGATATACTCCATACATAGGCGTGCGCACAGCGGGTGCCAGAGGTGCACAGGCACCTCCTAATGACGGGCACCCCCCGCACAATTGCAGCCAGGGCCAACATCACAGTTGAACAGTGTTTTTTTTTTCCGGGATAGAGCAGGGCTGGCTGCAGTGAAAGACGTGGCAGCATGATACACACTCAATTTTTAGTGACGACCATGGCTGCCTGTAGGGGGAGCTGAAGGGCACAGCTCCTCTAAGCCTGTCTCAGGCAATTCTGAACACTGCTTGCTGCTTGAGGGCTGGAGGACTTCCGGCCTGGTGATTAGAATGTGCTGCAGGGCTGCTGCTTATCGGGAGATGCTGGAACAGGGGGGGTTTGTACAGGTATGTTACAGTATATGGGCAGTCTATGACTTTTTGGGGGGGGGGTGTAAAAAGTTGTTTTTATATTGGTCTTTAATGATGTTGGAACTTTTTATATTGGTGGTACTTGTGTACTAGCACGGCGCCCACGATATTAGGTTGCACAACATATAATTGCATCGCATTGTATGCCATCGCATGGCATACACCCGATGCACTGCGAATCGATGCGATTTTAAATTGTATAAGCCCCCTATACGATGTTTAATTGTATAAGCACCCTAATGGGGGCTTACAATGTGAAATGCACCCCCACTCCACCCCCACTATGAACATCAACCCGAAGCGTGGAAAGCGCAGCGAGCCCGCGAGGGGCGGCGGTACGTGTCCTCCGACCTTTTCATACCCCAACTATCCACGTCGGCGTGGAGTTGATTTTATATAGTGTGGTGAGCGCAGCGAGCCACCGAGCCCGAAGCGTGGCGAGCGCAGCGCGCCCCGCGAGGGGATGGGTATTACTTTACATGTATTCCGCGTATTCTGCGCTCGCCACGTTTCGGGCTCGGTGGCTCACTGCGCTCGCCACACTATATAAAATCAACTCCTCGCCAACGTGGATAGTGGGGGTATGAAAAGGTCGCTTCGGGTTGGCGTTGATAGTGGGGGTGCCGTTGGGGGTGCTTTTAACATAATAAGCAACCAACATGTTTAATTAACTTATAGGGGCACTTTTAACATGGGAAAACCCTTTAGGGTGCTTATACAATTTTAAATCGCATACCATTGTATATGCGATAGAATGGCATACAATGCCATACAATTTGATGGTATACAATTTAAAGTTGTATAACATCGGCTGCCATCGCTTCGCATCACATAACATCGTATGCCTTATGGTCTGCGATGCGATGGGCGCCGTGCTAGTACACAAGTACCATATTGGTCATTAATGATGCTGTCTACTTTTTATTTTTATGTCAAAAAGGTGTTTGTGTGAGTGAGTTAGTGAGTGAGTGAGTGAGTGTGTATCAGCTGTCTGTATGTATATTGTATAGAAGGGCTTTATATATGTATACTATGTGTGTGTGTGGGAGGGGACTCTGTGTATACTACAGTACATCTCTGTGTGTGCATGCTGTGCCTGTATGTATACTATGTGTGTGTCAGTGGCGTAACTATCGCCCCGCAGCCCCCGCGGTGGCGGGGAGGCGCTAGGAAGGTGAGGGCGCCGGGGGGCTGCGGGGCTATTGTTACCGTTTCGCTGCGTCTGCCACGGGATCTTTCGCCGGCTCTCCGTCTCCCTGCTCTCCCGGCTCCGTCTGCAATAAAAAATGCGAAACACAGAAAATGGCTGCCCCCTTAATGCAGACCGTTTTTGAGGATGCTAGAGGAGGCGGAGGCCTCCTCTAGAAATCCTTAAAAACGGTCTGCTGCACGGGGGCAGCCATTTTCTTAGTGACATGTTTTTTATCACAGCAGGAGCCGGGAGAGCAGGGAGACGGAGAGCCGCAGCGCAGACTGATTCGCCGGCTGAAGGTCCCTGGGCAGATGCAGCGGCACTACGTGCAGGGGTAAGGGGGTTGGGGGGGGGGGCATGCAAAAGGGTTGTGGCGGGGGGCGTGCAAAAGGGTTGTGGCGGGGGGGAGATTTTTCCATAGTTACGCCACTGGTGTGTGTATATGTGCATGCTATGTGTGAGTGTGTATCAGCTGTCTGTATGTATACTGTGTGTTATACTGTACTTGCCTATACTGTACTTGCCCTGGTATACAGTACTATGTAATGGCTGTGTGATATGTAATATGCATTACGGTGTAAAGTTTTTGCACTGTCCTTGTTTTACTAAAATTTGTTGAACCCTGACATTAATGTGGAATGGGCATTATGGTGTGTGGAATGGGCATTACGTTGTGCAGCATTATGTGTGATGGGCATAATGTTGGGTGGCATTATGTGGAATGGGCATTCCTGTGTGTGGCATATGTGATGGCCATTATTGTGTGTGGCATTATTTATAATGGGCATTACAGTATGTGGCATTATGTGTAATAATAGGTGATGATGGACACGGCCAGTAGGCGTGATGGACACGCCCCTTTCCATGGTGCACCCCCTAAGAAAATGGGCTGCGCACACCTATGACTCCATAGATCCCTAACGTAGTTCCCCACATTCCCCCAGCCTATTGCCCAGCCAGTAAAAGGCATTGGAAACACTGACTCTCTGTTCTGAACAAACATATAAAAGGAAACCACCGGTGCTGTTAATTAGCCAAACCATGATTCAAATCAGATTAAGAAAATCTGGACTGGACCTAATCAGTCCTGCTTCTGCTCTAAACCATGAACTAGACATTCCACATTCACTTCATGTGAAATTATGCTGACCCTGAAATGTTAAGCTGTGTGCCGAAAATGGACTGACTGTGCTAGGGTAGCCAGCCCATGAGTCATTACCATAATTGCCAAATGGCCAATTCAGCCTTGGCTTTTACAACGTCACTAATTTTATATCTATTTAGAATTGTGTAGCATGGACAGATTTCCACACTACTCCTTTGGCACTGGCAAAGTGATAGTAGTAGCAGATTGATCTATGTACCTATTTATGAAAGTTATTTTGCAGATCATTTTCTGTATTATCATCTAATTACTTATTGAGACTACATTTCTTTAAATAAAGACTGGGGGTTCTATTAATCAAATAATATTTGATATTGGATATTCAGATTCACCTGAATGCACCATTTCTAACAGCAGCTGAAACCTGGGTTTCTATGGGGGGTAGCAAAGCTCCCTGAAGCCCATTCCTGCTTGTGACTTTTCAAGTATATAATTTCTTACTAACCCCGTACAATGGCAATAAGAAATTACATTTATCTGGTCTAGATCACGACAATGATAAAAACTCCTCTAAATCTGCTATTGTAGTGATCATTACTCTTCAATTATTATTTTTATTTATTTAATGCATGCTGGGTTTTTGGATAGTGCTACATTTTTCTTTATCCCAATTTAAAAGTAACTAAAATAGATATTATTCCTCAGCAGAACAATCATGTATGGGAGGCTTGATTAAAGGCTTTCAGTAGGAAATACCCAGTTATTTCACATTGTACAGCTTTTTCATAAAAAAGCCTCTAAACAAATGCTGTTTGCAGTGACTGATCATGACCTGGCACTCCAAGCTTTCATTGACAGCCACAATCCTCTGATGTTACCATTATTATTAAATTGTATTTATAACTCACCACAAGTGGTTTGCAGTGGCGTACATAAGGCGCACATTAGAGCAATACGGGATGCACAGAACTTAACATTACAGTAACTACAAAACTAAAACAGAGCACAGGTAATATTTAGCACCACAATTTGCAGTACACAATATGGTATTGAGATGTAGGGACTACTAAGGATGGCCAACCATTGCTGAGTTAGAAAGAGTAGTTGTTGAAGTGCAAGAGTTTTGCAAGGTTGGGAACAGTCTAATATAGTGAAAAAGAATGTTACAGTAAAGAGGAGCCGCAGAAGAAAAATCTCGTACTTATACATGCGATGCAGTGACCAGGTTAGAGGAGGGGTGACGGTCTTTGGTAGACAGGAAGGGGAAGGAGAAAGTATGTAGGGAGAAGTGGTCTGATATGTATGGAGGAGTGAAGGTAGAGAGGTCCTTATAAGGGTTTGATAAAAGTGTAGCTGAAGAGCTTAAACCAGATCAGAGAGAAGCAAGGTAGAAGTATGGGAGGCCAGTAAGAATGTTCCAACAATCAATAGACCATAGACTGGATAATGAGATTAGTCACACTCTGGGAGAGGAATGGCCTTATTTGAGCAATGTTGCGATTTTAAATTGTATAAGCCCCCTATACGATGTTTAATTGTATAAGCACCCTAATGGGGGCTTACAATGTGAAATGCACCCCCACTCCACCCCCACTATGAACATCAACCCGAAGCGTGGAAAGCGCAGCGAGCCCGCGAGGGGCGGCGGTACGTGTCCTCCGACCTTTTCATACCCCAACTATCCACGTCGGCGTGGAGTTGATTTTATATAGTGTGGTGAGCGCAGCGAGCCACCGAGCCCGAAGCGTGGCGAGCGCAGCGCGCCCCGCGAGGGGATGGGTATTACTTTACATGTATTCCGCGTATTCTGCGCTCGCCACGTTTCGGGCTCGGTGGCTCACTGCGCTCGCCACACTATATAAAATCAACTCCTCGCCAACGTGGATAGTGGGGGTATGAAAAGGTCGCTTCGGGTTGGCGTTGATAGTGGGGGTGCCGTTGGGGGTGCTTTTAACATAATAAGCAACCAACATGTTTAATTAACTTATAGGGGCACTTTTAACATGGGAAAACCCTTTAGGGTGCTTATACAATTTTAAATCGCATACCATTGTATATGCGATAGAATGGCATACAATGCCATACAATTTGATGGTATACAATTTAAAGTTGTATAACATCGGCTGCCATCGCTTCGCATCACATAACATCGTATGCCTTATGGTCTGCGATGCGATGGGCGCCGTGCTAGTACACAAGTACCATATTGGTCATTAATGATGCTGTCTACTTTTTATTTTTATGTCAAAAAGGTGTTTGTGTGAGTGAGTTAGTGAGTGAGTGAGTGAGTGTGTATCAGCTGTCTGTATGTATATTGTATAGAAGGGCTTTATATATGTATACTATGTGTGTGTGTGGGAGGGGACTCTGTGTATACTACAGTACATCTCTGTGTGTGCATGCTGTGCCTGTATGTATACTATGTGTGTGTCAGTGGCGTAACTATCGCCCCGCAGCCCCCGCGGTGGCGGGGAGGCGCTAGGAAGGTGAGGGCGCCGGGGGGCTGCGGGGCTATTGTTACCGTTTCGCTGCGTCTGCCACGGGATCTTTCGCCGGCTCTCCGTCTCCCTGCTCTCCCGGCTCCGTCTGCAATAAAAAATGCGAAACACAGAAAATGGCTGCCCCCTTAATGCAGACCGTTTTTGAGGATGCTAGAGGAGGCGGAGGCCTCCTCTAGAAATCCTTAAAAACGGTCTGCTGCACGGGGGCAGCCATTTTCTTAGTGACATGTTTTTTATCACAGCAGGAGCCGGGAGAGCAGGGAGACGGAGAGCCGCAGCGCAGACTGATTCGCCGGCTGAAGGTCCCTGGGCAGATGCAGCGGCACTACGTGCAGGGGTAAGGGGGTTGGGGGGGGGGGCATGCAAAAGGGTTGTGGCGGGGGGCGTGCAAAAGGGTTGTGGCGGGGGGGAGATTTTTCCATAGTTACGCCACTGGTGTGTGTATATGTGCATGCTATGTGTGAGTGTGTATCAGCTGTCTGTATGTATACTGTGTGTTATACTGTACTTGCCTATACTGTACTTGCCCTGGTATACAGTACTATGTAATGGCTGTGTGATATGTAATATGCATTACGGTGTAAAGTTTTTGCACTGTCCTTGTTTTACTAAAATTTGTTGAACCCTGACATTAATGTGGAATGGGCATTATGGTGTGTGGAATGGGCATTACGTTGTGCAGCATTATGTGTGATGGGCATAATGTTGGGTGGCATTATGTGGAATGGGCATTCCTGTGTGTGGCATATGTGATGGCCATTATTGTGTGTGGCATTATTTATAATGGGCATTACAGTATGTGGCATTATGTGTAATAATAGGTGATGATGGACACGGCCAGTAGGCGTGATGGACACGCCCCTTTCCATGGTGCACCCCCTAAGAAAATGGGCTGCGCACACCTATGACTCCATAGATCCCTAACGTAGTTCCCCACATTCCCCCAGCCTATTGCCCAGCCAGTAAAAGGCATTGGAAACACTGACTCTCTGTTCTGAACAAACATATAAAAGGAAACCACCGGTGCTGTTAATTAGCCAAACCATGATTCAAATCAGATTAAGAAAATCTGGACTGGACCTAATCAGTCCTGCTTCTGCTCTAAACCATGAACTAGACATTCCACATTCACTTCATGTGAAATTATGCTGACCCTGAAATGTTAAGCTGTGTGCCGAAAATGGACTGACTGTGCTAGGGTAGCCAGCCCATGAGTCATTACCATAATTGCCAAATGGCCAATTCAGCCTTGGCTTTTACAACGTCACTAATTTTATATCTATTTAGAATTGTGTAGCATGGACAGATTTCCACACTACTCCTTTGGCACTGGCAAAGTGATAGTAGTAGCAGATTGATCTATGTACCTATTTATGAAAGTTATTTTGCAGATCATTTTCTGTATTATCATCTAATTACTTATTGAGACTACATTTCTTTAAATAAAGACTGGGGGTTCTATTAATCAAATAATATTTGATATTGGATATTCAGATTCACCTGAATGCACCATTTCTAACAGCAGCTGAAACCTGGGTTTCTATGGGGGGTAGCAAAGCTCCCTGAAGCCCATTCCTGCTTGTGACTTTTCAAGTATATAATTTCTTACTAACCCCGTACAATGGCAATAAGAAATTACATTTATCTGGTCTAGATCACGACAATGATAAAAACTCCTCTAAATCTGCTATTGTAGTGATCATTACTCTTCAATTATTATTTTTATTTATTTAATGCATGCTGGGTTTTTGGATAGTGCTACATTTTTCTTTATCCCAATTTAAAAGTAACTAAAATAGATATTATTCCTCAGCAGAACAATCATGTATGGGAGGCTTGATTAAAGGCTTTCAGTAGGAAATACCCAGTTATTTCACATTGTACAGCTTTTTCATAAAAAAGCCTCTAAACAAATGCTGTTTGCAGTGACTGATCATGACCTGGCACTCCAAGCTTTCATTGACAGCCACAATCCTCTGATGTTACCATTATTATTAAATTGTATTTATAACTCACCACAAGTGGTTTGCAGTGGCGTACATAAGGCGCACATTAGAGCAATACGGGATGCACAGAACTTAACATTACAGTAACTACAAAACTAAAACAGAGCACAGGTAATATTTAGCACCACAATTTGCAGTACACAATATGGTATTGAGATGTAGGGACTACTAAGGATGGCCAACCATTGCTGAGTTAGAAAGAGTAGTTGTTGAAGTGCAAGAGTTTTGCAAGGTTGGGAACAGTCTAATATAGTGAAAAAGAATGTTACAGTAAAGAGGAGCCGCAGAAGAAAAATCTCGTACTTATACATGCGATGCAGTGACCAGGTTAGAGGAGGGGTGACGGTCTTTGGTAGACAGGAAGGGGAAGGAGAAAGTATGTAGGGAGAAGTGGTCTGATATGTATGGAGGAGTGAAGGTAGAGAGGTCCTTATAAGGGTTTGATAAAAGTGTAGCTGAAGAGCTTAAACCAGATCAGAGAGAAGCAAGGTAGAAGTATGGGAGGCCAGTAAGAATGTTCCAACAATCAATAGACCATAGACTGGATAATGAGATTAGTCACACTCTGGGAGAGGAATGGCCTTATTTGAGCAATGTTGCATAGCTGGAACCAACAGGGTAAAATCAGAAATTTGACATTGGTGGCAAAGGACAGAGAAGGGTCAAGAGTGATGCCCAAGCAGTTGAAGGGGAGACAGTGTTCTTTTCAACATTGATAAAGATATTAGCTGGTTGTAAACTCTGGATGGAGGAAAGATGATGAGTCTGTTTTTGTCCATGTTAAGCTTCAGATGGCACTGGATACCTGAGAGGACAGAGCTGAAGACATCCAGAGAGGAGAGATATAGTTGCATATAATTGGCATAGAGGTTGTATTGAAGAGCACAGCTATCGAAGAGATATACAGGGGGAAGAGAAGAGGGACAAAGACCGAATTTTGTGGGACATCGATGGGGAGGATGGAAGGGGTCAGAGGTGGGAGTGTTCGATGGGGTAAGAGGTGAACCAGGCAAGGACAACAGTCTGAAAGCGTGTAGAAGAGGAGTGGATGATCCACAGTGTTGCAAATATTGGCATGAGTGGAATGCGGTCAGCACAGTATGCAATGGTTTCTGATGGTAAATACTGGGATAAGGCACTAGGTGGAGGGTAAAGGTTAGGCTGTGAGGAGGGCGGGAGCAGTTATAGTAGGATAAGGTTGCAAGAAGGATGGGTTAGGGATTGTGAGTGTTGAGATGACACTGCCAGCATTCTGACTGTCTGGATCCAAACCAATGGGAGTCAAATACAAACCCGCATCCACCTCAATGTGTTTCCACCATGTTTAACGTGTGCATGTATTTAAGTACGAATAAGTCCTACATATATCATCCTTTGCAGACTCAATTGTGGGGATTATTCTAAATTGATCACTGTTGAGTGGATTCGCAAGCAGATCATTTACCGAATGACTGCGCATTTCTATGGATCATAGTGTGCATGCATGAGACCAAACAGCGACAAAAATCAGCAATTATGTTTTTCTCAACTTAACTGACATGAAATCGGCATTTGGCGGTGGTAACCTGCCGATTTCTTTGAGTGTCAGAAAAAACATAGCCATGCCCAGGGGTTTTCAGGGAGGGTGTGTAATATCGTCTCTGGCCTCCATCAGCCTATCTCTGTTGCACAGTAGCGGAAGAGTCAGAGTTATGCACACTTGCACAGACTGGGAAAAACATTTGATGGCAACTGAGTTGTGAATGTATTTGCAGATGTGATCTATTCGCAAGTCATTTGGAGATATGCACTGAGCAGGATTTCAGCTGTTTGGGCGGCAGCTATCTCATCGCTATCCTCTACAATCTGCACAGCAGCGATCAGGACTGGATCAGACCCTGTGTTTGATCTTCTCAAACTGTGTGGGAACATCAATGTTGCCAGATGTGGAAGTGGGCTGAGAAGGTGAGTGAGAGTTACAAGTGTTTTTGGGTGAAACCCATTTGCACACCATTTTGGAAGCTTTCCATTTTTTGTTATTATTTAAATCCTTCCTGGAAATTAAATTTGGAATATGATCCTAAAGATATTATTTTATAGGGTAATATTTTTGTCATTATTTGTAAACTCTAGTCTCCAGTGACTAAAAAAAGTTTGTAAAAAAAACTGTCCAATAAACTGAAAATGTGACTCATAAAAATAAATGTTGTAGAAATAATAATTTTAATAATTAAAGTGCGGTGCTTTCATTATTTGAGCAGTACTGAAGAAATCTTGACCTTTCCTTTCCTTATATCATCAATAACCGGGTTTAGGATTATGTAAGGTCACTCGCTATTCATTCGTTTTTCTGTGTCATGTTCTTGGTTGTTATTGTATCATTTTCAAAGTTAAAGAAAAATCTAAATATTTATTTTGGAGAACAGCTTCAGTGTTACGTGGCCAGCTTCAAAACCAGAGCTATTTTCTTTCAAACCACAAAAATTACAAATGTTTGCAGAGGTCTTGGGCTGAACATAGGCGGTGTGGGAGGAACAGGGAGAGGGGATTATCAGGGTATCATCTTGTTTTTCTTATTTACCACCTGTTTACTGTCCAGTTGTGAAAGTTCTAAAACACATGATTTGTAAGTATGTGTATCATGATGGGGGTGTTTCTGGTGGGAATTCTGGCTGGCAACAAGTGAGTGAGTGAGTCCCCAGCTCGTTCCGTTGACAAGAACTGAATCTTTCACTTACATTATTAGGAACCACAAATAAATGATCCAATTTCCCTGTTTTATTTTTTTAAAGGGAACTGCAAGAACATTTCACTCTTAGGACACGTCTTTCCTCTAAGCTGTTCATCTTTGTGGCTAAAATTGTCTTGTTCGGAGATTTATTGGTATTATTTGGCTCATTATCTGACAGGTTAAACAGTGGGAGAAGCTTGTTAATAAGCATAAAACATATTTTAGAATAACTATGTGGAGTTCACCAAACCATTGAGAAGACAGTGAAGTATGTACACAGCAGGAAAATGGAAGTGAGGGCTGGTATTCTATATTCTGCCTCAATATTATTGGTCCAGTGGATCAAAAATGAAAAACAATCATTCTGATACAGTGGAAGAGAACTATTGAGTGAGTAACAGATCAATGCAGTGGTTCCCCCAAACTTTCTTGAATCATGGCACCCTGTTTTGTTTTTTTACACAGCAACTTTCAATCAAATGTTTCTTATTGAGAAAGTCTTAAAAAAAAAAAAAGTAAGCTGTGCTTACCTGTCATCTTTAGGGTATGTTATGTGGTATTGGACAGGGCTGTGTTTCTATTTGTCCACATATGTTATTATTGCCAGCCACTAAACTTGGTTTTGACAATCACATTCCCCATAAGTAATTTGATTTTGTCCTGGACCACTAGCAAACACTGGCAAGTGCCTGTAGCACCACAGGTTGCCCCAGCACCCAGATCAGGAATGGGAACCACTGTTAATATCAACAATAAAATTATGAAATAAAATACAGTTAAGTCACATATATCTAGGCCTGGGTTTGGGTAGGGTTACCACCTTTGTGTTGAGAGATTCCCGGACAGTGGCCCACCCCTTGACACACCCACAGCCCACCATTTGACCTGCCCCCAGCCCTGCCCCTTGACCCATCTTATCATGTTTTTTTAACCTTTGCTTCAATTCTATTCTTGATTTTGCACACCCTAATGCCACTTACACGTTATGCCACACACTGTGATGCCCATTACACATTATGTCACACACCGCAATGCCCATCACATGTTGCACCACGCACCGCAATGCCAATTACATGTTATGCCACACACCATGTTGCCCATTACACATTATGCCACACATCATGATGCTCATTACACTATATTCCAGGACTCAACATTTAAAAAAAAAAATAGGGACAATACAAAAGTGCACACCAAAAATGACACATCACACATCCACATCCATTACATAGTATACTACATGCTATAATGCCCATTACACATTATGCCACAGACTGCAATGCCCATTACATATACCACACACCATTATGGCTATTACATATTATGCAAATGCCTGTTGCCAAGGGGGAGTGCAAATGCATGTTGCTAAGGGGGAATTTAATTAATGCTCATTAATGCTCATTGCCAGTCGGGAGTTTAATTAATGCTTGTTTCCAAGGGGGGGGTTATTAATGCTCATTGCCCAGCGGGAGTTTTATTAATGCTTGTTGCCAAGGGGGAGCTGAGCACAGCAGCAAGCCACTGGGCAACCGGAGCCCAAGCTGCCGGGACCCTGGCTGCTCGTTGGCTGTTTCAAATCTCTCGCCAGCCGATGGTCTGGCAGCCAATCATGAGCTGCTCCCGATTGGCTGCTGAACCATGAGATTTAAAATAGCCTATAGGTCCGCGGCTATCTCATCTCTCCCAAACCATTGTGGCAGCGCTGTTCCTGGACATTGTATAGTCCGGGAATGCCACGCGTCCAGACTCCGGATACCCGGCTTAGTACCGAACTATCCGGAGTAATCCCTGACAGGTGGTAATCCAAAGGTTTGGTAACTTTCTATACTCCAGCTGCTGTGGAATTTAACATCCCAGCATGCTTTTCCACAATTTCAGCATGCCTTAACAGCAAAAACATGGTAGAGCATGCTAGGATGTGTAGTTCCACAATAACTGGAGTACCGCTGGTTCCCTATCCTTGCCTTATGCTTAGGTCTCTCGGAATCGCATGTATCTTGGTTTTATTTTCCAGGACTTTATCTATTTTTATTCCTATATTTTGGTCACCTGATGCACCCAGATAAACAGGGCAAATGGGAATATGTACTGTTATATTGGAACGGACATGAAGTTTGGGTTTGCAAAATTCTCGAGTCACAGGGATATCCTGGTTTTTCATTTTAAAATAATGGGACAAAATCCCAACAATATGACTCACAAGTCAGAATTCTCGGTACACATCCACCATATTCTTTTAGTGCTGGATGCCACAGTCATTAGGAAATTACATTGTATAAAAGAAAGAGAACCAGGTCTGATGTGGAAAAAAACATTTTCCAGATGTGCATCATTTCTTCAAACTTATTTTTAATGCAAACCTTCCATGTGCACTGATTAGCTGTTTATCTTGGAAATGAAATAAAATGTACTTGACTAATCATCTATAGGAAAAACATTCCGTTCAGTCAATGTTCTGCTTTATATACATCAGTTCTTTAATTTCATTGTATTTTTAACGTACTTGGAAGAGGTTTGATAATACAGAGTTTAAATGTTCTTAGAGCATCTGCCTGAGATTTGACAGAGGGGAAAAATATTCTTTTTATTACAAATACAATACTCTAGAGATAGCGGCAGAGAGCAGAATATTCTGCGAGTGTTCTGTGACTGCAGATGACATTGCATTATCTGCTTGTCCTCTGCTGTTCCAGCGTCGATACCACAACTATTTATTTTGTCTCTTCACACACAGAAGCGGCATCTCTGTCCACATGAATAATGCTGACTGTGCAACAGGGAGTGAGAGACAATACTTACATATTGATTTATTGAGCAGTAACACCTAAGACATTGATGTTTAAATGTATTCAACACCGTGCAGCTGGGCACCCTGGTCACTCTCGACTCGATAATTACCGAATTTTAACATAAATTTGCTCATTTGATGTAGAATGTCATTATAACCAATTATGGGGGAACTGTGCAATTTGTTTTGCTCTTTAATGTTATGGTAGTTAATGGGGTTTGAAAAAAAGATAACTCTCTCTCTCTCTCCCCCTCTCCCCCCTTACTTTTTTTTTGTACTCTGGGAGATCAGTGGAGGCAGATGTCAAGATGGATGAGACAGGGCCGTGGTTCCTTGAAATGCATCATCACACTCCCTCCAACTCCCTCTAACCAACTTTACTGGAGGACCGGCTGGGGCGCGGGATAGTTGTCTCCTCTGCTTCCTTAAACTCATAAGTCTCATGCAAATTGCGGTAGAGTAGGCAAATTTTCTTTAGGTTCTGCTTTTGCATTACTCACTCTGTTCTAAAAATGCTGCTGGTTATTCTAGCCCTCGTCAACCTCTTTTGGATGCTAATCCATGAATAAGCCTCCAGGCCGGTCTATCCATAAAGTGTAACTTGGCAATTGTTTGGACAAAATGTTCACTATGAGTACTGCTGCTCCTGTGTTCATTTACTTTTAGGGATACTGTATTTCTGTATTCAACTGATATAGTATAGCAGTGAGGTCAATGGCTAGGGAGGCACTGGCTAGTATCAGAGCTAAATTCACACACATACTGTATATGACTCTGGTGGTTAGTTTTGGAGGGAGATGCCGGAGACTTGCCCGCCTTTCACAGCCACCTGATTCCTGGGAGCCTCCCAACAGTTCAGGGTATGCAAGTTGTTTTGTAGTCACAACTTTGGAGTGTACTGGAGTATGAGGTGTGAGTATTCATTCTGTACTATAATCCCCTCTACTAGCTTAATTTACAAGTTACTATTTTATGCTATGTCTGACTTTCTTACATAAAAAAATACTTATTGTCTGTTTCCTTTCTACCTCCCCTATTTTATGCTTCTATTATTAAACCTTTACCAATCCACTTGTTTTCTTACATTAAATATTTCATATCTTTTCTTTAATTTCCCTCTGTCTATCACAACCTTCCCCCTTCATAAATTAATAAAATAGTTATACAGTGTTTCGCTTCCTCAATCTCCCTGTGTCATTTGTTTATTCTGCAAACATCCTTGTATCTCTTTTTAACGGTCTATTCTTTGTATAACATTTATTTTTTTAATCCTTGGTTTCCTCCTTCACAGCCTATTTCTCAGGCACCACATTTCTTACGGGTGTAAATCATTAGGTTGAAGTGAATAGGCTGACCACTATTGTGCTACAGACACGTGAAAGGATGGTCCAGATTCTGCCATGATCGCGACAATTTACGGCCGTAATCGACAAAACGAGCCCGAAAGCTTTCAGTCGGGCACATTCTGTCAATCTACAGTACAAAAAAGGGGTGAAACTGCGCTTATCTAAGTACATGCAACAGGTATAGATTATAATGAGCAAAAATGTATTAAAAATAGGTATATTTAAAAAAATTATATAATCAATCATAAGTCCATAAAACTTAATGGTACCACAAAAGTAAGAAATGAGAGCATGGATAGTCACCCACAGTTCAGCCGTGTAGTGTCCTGTGTCCGTTCCTATATTGCTTCCGTGCTAATATCCCATTTGTAGAGGCCAATAAACAAAGGGGACTTGTTTAGGAGAGGTGCTGATCTCCAGCCCAGGGAGCGCCTGCTGTTGTTGGGTGCTCTACCTGGTGTATGTATTTGTGCTGTCCCTGTATTTCTGGCTGTGGGAGTCAGTTCTGGAAGCTGGTCCAGTCTCAGGGGGTAAACAAATGAGGCGTCTGGATGTTGGGTGTCCTTGCTCTCTTCCACAAACCCATTTCGCTTTGCAGCTTTTGAAACAAATGAGGCATCTGGATGTTGGGTGTCCTTGCTCTCTTCCACCAACGCGTTTCGCTTTGCAGCTTTTGAAAAAGCTGCAAAGCGAAACGCATTGGTGGAAGAAAGCAAGGACACCCAAAATCCAGACGCCTCATTTGTTTACCCCCTGCGACCGGACCAGCTTCCAGAACTGACTCCCACAGCCAGAAATACAGGGACAGCACAACTACATACACCAGGTAGAGCACCCAACAACAGCAGGCGCTCCCTGGGTTGGAGATCAGCACCTCTCCTAAACAAGTCCCCTTCGTTTATTGGCCTCTACAAATGGGATATTAGCACGGAAGCAATAAAGGAACGGACACAGGACACTACACGGCTGAACTGTGGGTGACTATCCATGCTCTCAGTTCTTACTTTTGTGGTACCATTAATTTTTATGGACTTATGATTGATTATATATGATTAAATTAATGGTACCACAAAAGTAAGAACTGAGAGCATGGATAGTCACCCACAGTTCAGCCGTGTAGTGTCCTGTGTCCAACCCAGGGAGCGCCTGCTGTTGTTGGGTGCTCTACCTGGTGTATGTAGTTATGCTGTCCCTGTATTTCTGGCTGTGGGAGTCAGTTCTGGAAGCTGGTCCAGTCGCAGGGGGTAAACAAATGAGGCATCTGGATTTTGGGTGTCCTTGCTTTCTTCAACCAATGCGTTTCGCTTTGCAGCTTTTTCAAAAGCTGCAAAGCGAAATGCGTTTGTGGAAGAGCGCAAGGACACCCAACATCCAGATGCCTCATTTGTTTCAAAAGCTGCAAAGCGAAATGCGTTTGTGGAAGAGAGCAAGGACACCCAACATCCAGACGCCTCATTTGTTTACCCCCTGAGACCGGACCAGCTTCCAGAAATGACTCCCACAGCCAGAAATACAGGGACAGCACAACTACATACACCAGGTAGAGCACCCAACAACAGCAGGCGCTCCCCTGGGTTGGAGATCAGCACCTCTCCTAAACAAGTCCCCTTCGTTTATTGGCCTCTACAAATGGGATATTAGCACGGAAGCAATATAGGAACGGACACAGGACACTACACGGCTGAACTGTGGGTGACTATCCATGCTCTCAGTTCTTACTTTTGTGGTACCATTAATTTTTATGGACTTATGATTGATTATATCATTTTTTAAAATATACCTATTTTTAATAAATTTTTGCTCATTATAATCTACACCTGTTGCATGTTCTTAGATAAGCGCGGTTTCACCCCTCCTTTTTTGTACTGTATATTAGTTGGGCTTGACTTCCCAATTCAGAAACCGCAGCTCCAGAAAAACCTACTCCTTCCAGGCGCCCCCTAAGGACACTTTGGTGACCTAACCCTTTTCTTTATCCACGTTCTGTCAATCTGCCTCTTCAATGCTGTCAGACAAGACAGCATTGAATAGGTGGGTGGATGTGATAATTTTAACAGGCGCCCAGAATTGAAATAAATTCCAATTTATTGATACATAAACACTCAATAAAAAACACTCAATAAAAAACAATAAAAATGCAGAGAAAAATTATTTCTTTTTTTTTGTATAAAAAGAATTCCTATTTCTTGAAAAAAAAAAACAGAACAAAGATGAGTCCTGACCCCTAAGGGTATTTGGAGCCAGCAGGGGATGGAATAGGGCAGGGATGCAGTCCGGAAGTGCACCCTGCTGTGGCCCCAAATACCTAAGCACTTTGGTAGGTTCACCTAGGGTCTGTCCGTCAGTCCGTTAGTCACTTGTGCCATTTCAGTCGAAATTGAAGGAAAAAATACTTCACAGAAATAGAGTAGAGGATAGGTGGAATAGCCTCCCATCAGTGGTGGTAGAGGCTACAGCTATTTAAACATGCATGAGATAGGCATATGGATATCATTTCAAAGAACAATGGATCAAATATGGTTAAGGATAAAAAAAAAAACTAGATGGGCCAAGTATTTCTTCTCTGCCATCAAATTCTATGTTTCTATATTTCGCTTGGCTTGAGCCTAAACCTCCATAAACCACCTCTTAATAACGGCTGCAGAAGTACTGGCCTGTGATAAAGTGCAATTGTCCTGCTACGTACACAAACAATAAACATCTACAATTTATTATGTATCATTGTTTTATGTTACAGTTCAGTTTATTTACAGGGCATTGCAAATATAAAGAAGGTCACAGAGGCTGCAATATCTCTGGCAGTATAGGAAAATTGTTCCAATATAGAAGTCTACAGACGATAAAAAGAGCAAAATGCCTCATAAAATCCTGATTAGATTACTACAGGGGAATACTG
Organism: Crinia signifera; assembly: GCF_055691185.1. Lineage (NCBI taxonomy): Eukaryota > Metazoa > Chordata > Amphibia > Anura > Myobatrachidae > Crinia > Crinia signifera. The sequence goes on along the minus strand of NC_139220.1, from coordinate 250,666,971 downwards.
GAAAATCTGCTGGCAAGGTAACCTCTGTATCCCTACCCACATGCAGCAGTCATCCTATAGCTTGGTTTAAGGGCAGGATCTCCCCAGGTGCAGTCAGTTTAAAGCTTTTCAGAAGCAGCCATTCATTACATAACTTAGATTTATGCCTATCCTCCTGTGCTTATCGTAACATGGTTTTGTCTGTACGTATTTTTTTTTACCGCGTCCCCTTGCTGCGCTCGCCATACTTCGGACACTTTTCTATTCTCTTTCCCCACCCTAGTCATGTTTTTTAAATAAATGTGAAAAACTCATGTTGACCTTTTGACTGTCGACCTTTTCAATGGTCGACCTAAGCCCTGACAACCTTTAGTGGTTGACATAATGTATGTGTCGACCCTATGACCCATACCCCCTCAGTAATCCCAGTGGGATTACTGAGGGTCCCTAAAAATTTTCAACTTTATTGTATGTCAACCTTCATACCTAGCGACTGTTTTCCCAATGAAGTCAGTCTTTGCAAGCTAAGAAGACTAATAGCAGTGGGCCTAATTCAGACCCGATCGCTGGCTTGCGAATTCAGACTAAGCAATTGTCAAACTAAGGCGAATGTGCTCAGTGCGCACCGCACATGTGCGAGGCCTCTGCGTGATAAATCCAGCTTCTTTATCTGCTGGCCATTTGCCGGTGGCTGCCCAGATGTTTATTGGGAGTGTTGGGGAAAAGGGCGTGGACATGCATTTTCAGGGAGGGCCTCTGACGTCAGCTCCGGCCTCGATCTGCCTGCTTCACCGCAGCCCTGAGCAAGTCCATGGCTACTGTGACACTGCACACAGTGGGAAAATCATTCGATGGTAAGTGTGCTGTGAATGGATTTGCCAGGCTGCAATTATTGCAGCCCATTTGCAGCCTGTACAGGGCAGGTTTCACTCTGGTGGGGTGGTGGCTATGTGAAAGCAGGGCTCTGCTATCGGGTCTCAACCAGGCCCAGTGAACAATAGCTTCCAACAGTGGTTCCCAAACTGTGTGCCACGGCTCTCTGAGGTGCCGCGATGCTCATGTAGGTGAGGTGCCTTGGGTTGGTGGTCTAGAACCAGACCGAATTATTTATGCTCAAAGGGATAGGCAAACCCAGTGCTAATGGCTGTCCGTCATAATCATGTGGACAATCAGAAGCACCACTGTCCACCATCACATAACTAATCCTAAGGATTACAATCTACTTCATTGTATATTGTTTTTTGGGCAAATTGATCAATATATAAGATTTATCCTAAGGGTGCCATGAAAAAAATGCTGATACTCCAGGGTGCTGTGATTCAAGAAAGTTTGGGAACCACTGGCTTATAGTTTGCATAGCTATTAATACAGCCATTTTTAGGAAAGTAACTGAAGTGAGGGAGGTGACAGATTTTCTGTACAATCATTAAACATTATATTTCCTCCCCTGACTACCAAACACTTATCCTGGAAAAGTTTCTATATTTAAGAGCAAACTTTGAGCTCTGCTGATGTTAAATATCATATTCCAATCCCTGTATTTTCTACAGTATGAAGACATAGGGTTAAGAAGATTGGGAGCGTTGGAAGCATTGTATGTGCCAAAGTTAATTTGCCATTCAGTGTGCATAATCTGATGTGTCTGAAGAACTTGGCTGTTGAAATAGGTCTGGCCCTGTTGGGCTGAATGTCTCATTTCAATGTGAATTAATGATGTCTGGGTCATTAATTCTTACCCCATTGAACCACTCATCAGAGTCTCAGTTTTAAAGCATTATTATGGGCAAATTAACCATTTGGATGAGACAGCAATATGTTCATTTAGCAGAGAAGTAATTGTTCTATTTTTCTTCATACAACATGTTACTGGCACAAATATAATTCCATCCTATCAAATATTTATTTTATGAGCCCACTCCTCAAATCAGTATAACCCTTGGCCAAATACAGTATATCACAGGGGCATATGAAATAGGGTAGGCTTGCTAGACATATCTGATATACTGTATTTTCCCCTAGGGATTTGATTGGGAAAACAAAGAACAACAAGGTAAATCTAGAAAGGGAGAAGCCTGCAGGGCATGTTTATTTTGGGGGCAAAACAGTTAATATGTGTTAATGAGTAGTGGTGGCAAGGGAGTGACGTAATAGTGTAGTGTAGTGATCAGGGCCGGTGCAAGGATATTGGATGACACATTACGACAGAGACCTAAATTTATTTTCAAAAAGAATCGGTCTTTGAAAAGCCTTCTCGCACCTAGCCTAGTACTGCTTTCAGACCGCAAATGCAGGGTAGCCCCAGACTTTTAAACCGTTCAGTCCCGGTGCGACCCTGCATGTGCGGTCTTTTCAGACTGCAGCAGCGAACCGGCAATTTTGCCGGTTTGCTAACGTCATGAGGGGGCGCGACGGAGCGTCGGTGCATAATCGGGGGAGGAGGCAGTGCTTAGTGCTCCACTCCTCCATAGTGTGAATGGGAAACGCGTCGCTCCACACTTTTAACCTGTTCACAGTGCACAGCAACACGGCAACGAACCGGTAAGAACCCTGCTTTTCACCTGGTTCGGAATGCCGTGTTACTACGGGTTAGCTGAAAGAGCCGGGCTGTTATTAAAAATAGAGGAAACCCGGCAAATAGGGGCTCCGCTGATTTTTTAAAACCAGCCCAGGCTCCAGGGCCAGGGCTGGTTCCCAAAATACAGGGGAGAAAATGACAAGGGGTCCCCTGTATTTTAAGAACTAGCCCCAGGCCCAACCAGCCAGCAGGGTAAGGCCACAGCCGGGTGACCCCGGAGCAGTGGTTACCGGGCTGATAACATGATGTTAAAAAATAGAATGAACTATTGTCTACTGTGTAATTTGAGTCCCAGAAAGCCTCCCCCACATGCTGGGACTTGGAGAACCACAAGTCCAGCATGCGGGCATTAAAGGACCCGCTGGTACTTGTAGTTCCACAGTATTAAAAATAGTCAAATAAACACATACTGACACCCATTAAAAATAAAACTTTATTTCATCCAAAGCCCACACATACTGATACTTACCTATCTTGAGCCCGTAGGTAGGTCCCTGGGTTCTGTGTCCGGGCTGCAGAGTCTGGGGTCTGGGGCCTTGGTTCCTGGGTCCGGGGCTGCAGAGTCCGGGATCCGGGGCCTTGGTTCCTGGGTCCGGGGTCCGGTAACCCTGGTTACTGCTTGCACGTCCCTGACAGGAAGTCGGGCGGTGCCTTGCATTCCAGGGACAGGATGTCTGGTTCTCTGATTGACACCTGCTTTACTGCAAGCAGTGGGATTGCAGGGGTGGTTCCCAATTTGGCACTAATTGCATGGGTACTTAAATCCAGGACTGGGCGGTGAGTCAGTAGGTCTCTGACTGCTGAAGCAGCTAGACCTTTGCACTGAGGGCTCCCTTGTTCTTTTGGATGACCATTGACTTTGCTGACTTCCTCCTTGACAAAGGTCCATGGAGCTGGACCGAAATATTGGAGGTTTTTTTGGTCCCACAAAGCAAACACTTGATATGTTTTTTTCTATTTTTGTTTATCGCTTGTAAATAAATCACTAAATAGATTTTTACAGTTTTTGGTGAGTGCTCCTTTATTCCCTACCCAGGGAATTTGGACAATATATATATATATATATATATATATATATATATATATATATATATATATATATATATATATATTTATTTATTTATTTGTATATATATAATATGTATATATTTAATTATTTATATATATATATATATATATATATATATCTCTAATAAGATCCATTAATGCTGGGGTGCACACTCAGAATAGTCCTCCATAAGAGAAGTATTTTGTATAAATGTGGGTACAGAAGGAGGTCACTCGCCAGACTGAAGTTAAAATAGTTGCTTTATTTCATCTCATTTTAATTACGCTGCCATCACACTGACCAGTGTGATGGCAGCGTAATTAAAATGAGATGAAATAAAGCAACTATTTTAACTTCAGTCTGGTGAGTGACCTCCTTTTGTACCCACGTTTATATATATATATATATATTATTTATTTTATTTTTATTTTTTAACTGCAAGGCCTGCTCCCACCCTATGGAATGCCCTTCCACACACAATAAGACTCTCCACTAGCCTCCAAACTTTCAAGCGTTCCCTGAAAACTCACCTGTTCAGGCAAGCCTATCATATTTAAGTACCACATGCATAACCCTCTGAGGCACTTATGTATTATATAGCTTTCCTTGTGGACTTGCAACTTGGTGGGACAGCTATGCTATTACTGGTGCCTGTCCTTGTGTTTCCCTCCTATGTCCCTTGCAGGGCCCTCCTACCTCCAAGTCTGTCTGTTGTTACCCAGTTTGTTTTATTACTGTCTACAATTGTAAAGCGCAAAGGATTCTGCTGGGCTATATAAGAAACTGTAAATAAATAAATAAATCAGTCCAGGGGTGATGCTATCTATGCCATATCACTCCAGGGGTGATGCTATCTATGCCATATCAGTCCAGGGGTGATGCTAAATGTGCCGTATCAGTTTAGATGTGCTACTAAGTGTGCCATATCAGACCAGTGTTTGTGTCGCCCACTTATGTCGTTTAGCATAGTCATCCAGCTACCTCGGTGAAACCTTTTGGCCTAAAAAAACATTGTGAGGTATTCAGGATAGACTGGAAATGAGTGGAAAATAATGTTATTGAGGATAATAATAGTGTAGGAGCAAAAAAAAATCTGCGAAATACTGAAGGGTGGTGTTTTGGAACAAATCTCACTGCCGGAGGTACAGACGCAAAAACATGTTTCACAAAACACTAAAAGTGGCCGGTGCACATCCCAAAAGTTGGCACTTAAAGGGTTACGTCCCTCTGTAAGACCGCAACATCATCTTGATTTGATAACCCTACACAATTTAGTGTCATCCGTGAAAATGGACACTTTACTTAGTAGGCCTTCTTCTATATCATTAATTAATAGATTGAAGAGAAGTGGTCCCAGCATGGAACCCTGTGGTATGCCACTTAGTAATACTGGAATCTAATTAGAAAATTAACCGTTCCCCACTACTCTCTGTTCCTATTCCGAAGCCAGTTCATCAACTAGGATCCTAGACCTACTCAACTAGCCCATTTTATCAACCTCTTTTGAAGCACTGTATTGTAAGCCTTAGCAAAGTCTAAGTAAACCACGTCCACTATTTCGCCTTTGTCCAAATTCCCACTAACTTCCTCGTAAGTGGTTATAATAGAGGGGCTCCACCCCTCAATAGAACATTCAGTATACCTCTGAATCTCATTCTAGTCAGTTACCTACTGTACTTTATGCCATTTCTATTAAAATATGTCAAGAAGGAAAATGTATTACAGTATATATAGTTACTACTAGAGTTATTATTGGTGGGCAAAGCAACTGTATCATGTTATCACAAGTTATTCTGGGATTTCAGTTGTCAGCAGTAAATAGTTCTTACAATCCAGGACGGGAATAAGACTAGGTGGCGCCAAATTTTCAGTGGTGACAAATGATGCTCCACAATGCAACATTACATAATAGATCAACTTTTTACAACATGCAGCATACCTGCCAACAATGTGTAACACGCTGCATACCTGGCAACACTATGTAACATGCTGTGTACCTGCCAACACTGTGTAACATGCTATGTACCATACAACACTGTGTAACATGCTGCGTACCTCCCAACACTGTGTAATATGCTGGGTACCTGCCAACACTGTGTAACATGCTGCGTACCTGCCAACTCTGTGTAACATGCTACATACCTCCCAACACCGCATAACATGCTGCGTACCTCCCAACACTGTGTAACATGCTGCGTACCTGCCAACACTGTGTAACATGCTGCGTACCTGCCAACTCTGTGTAACATGCTATGTACCAAACAACACTGTGCAACATGCTATGTACCATACAACACTGTGTAACAAGCTGCGTACCTCCCAACACTGTGTAACTTCAAACAACTAGGTAAACAAGCACTAGTGAAAAAAAATTACAAAAATAAAAGGAAAACGTTAAATATTATTTTTTTTCGATTATGTTTACTTCATTTCCACTAGTGCTCATTTACTCTACCTTGTAATTTGTCATTTTAATTGAGCAGCTCATTTACCACACACATTTATAGATAGACTACAAAAGAGTGCAAACGGAACAGTAGAAAGCCTACTCCACCATGTTTTCAGGTATTGTGTCCCTGAGCGTGGATGAGAAGAATAGATCTAGATTGTAAGCTCCTCTGAGCAGGGCCCTCTTCCCTCCTTTTGTCAAAGCCCTCTTCTCTTCACATTTCACTCACAGCTCTCCTTTACTCCAACACTCAGTGACCATCTTTGACCGCATACTCATCTCCATCATTGGCATATAGCCTCTAGTTGTATGTTGATTGAGTCCTCACTACTTACATTTAAGCTGTAATGTGTATTGATCTGTGGCGCTCTTTATTTGTACTGTATTTTTGTTATTTATTCAATGTTATGCCAAGCTTTGTCTCCCTGTATTGTTCCTTTGTACGGCGCTGCGAAACACTTGTGGCGCCTTATAAATAAATTTATAATAATAATAATAATCTAGGGCAGAGAGGCGAGGGCATGTTGGGAGATACTTTGAAACAAGGAAAAAGATGAATTAGTGTACTTTGCTTAAACAATTTCTGTTCTCGGAAATATTTTATATAGCATTTGGCGAAATGAAGGCAACCAATATAGGACTGACAGAGTGGAGCAGCATTTTCATACTGATTAGTAAAGATAGTAAGACTAGCCTTTGCATTCCACAAAAATATTGTAAGTTAAAGGCTGGCTAGCAGAGTGTCCGCAAGAATACAATTGCAATTGTCAATGACATTAATTTTACAGTGCTTTGTGTTAGACAATTGGGAAAAGTTGGATACAGATTACTGTATATTCTATGAACAAAGGCCCTTATGTGCGGTCGGACGGACGATGTTTGGTGTTTGCGCATGTGCTGAGGCATTTCCGTGCTTGTGCGAACGCCTCGCACATCCAAACAGGGCACGAGTTCCGTGCTGAAAATGATTGGTCGGAAACATCCGAGCAGGGGGTGGAGAGGGGAGTGAAGGGATGTTTGGGCTCATTACCATATGCGTATGCCCCACGTTTCATGTGCGTTCCCATGAAAACGCTGGGCGTACGTATGGTAATCCGGCCGTGACGCACGTGTGGGGGGCGGACATATGCCATAGCTGGATGTCAGCTGCCCGCCCATATCCCTGCTTTCATACAGAAAAATGTCCAAGTGGTCTGGAGCTCTCGGTGCTGCCTGACTGCTCAGCCCTTCATTGGATGGTCGGGGACCATCGGAGAATGGGAGAGGTTCCCACAGATGGGGGAGGTGTTCACGTCAAACATACACTCACGGTCCATTCGCTCGGCATCTTACCGCATTCAGATGGTGTGAGCGATCCGTTTGGTAGGCAGGGCTAAGAACACTCAGTGCCTGTCCAAAATGCGCATCCATCCGATTTAACTAGAATAAGGGCCAAAGTACAATCCTATGTTGAGGAATTCACCTAGGCAATGAGGGGTAAGGTTTATTGTAGTGCTGAAAAAAACAGGTATGTCAGGTAGGTTTCTTTTGTTGGCTGGTGGTATTATCCTTATGCTGGCCACACATCAGACCAACTTTCCTCCAACCATCCAACTAGTTGGTTGGTTGGACTGAAAATCTGGTACTTTATGGGGCAAATGCCAATAAGCAATTTGCTCACAAACTCAGGAGAATGGACAAAAACATTCAATTTTTCAACATTTGTTGAAATCAAATAGGTCCAACTACAGAACATCGTCTGAGTGACAGTTGTCCATTTTCCAATTTGGAAAACAAATGACTTAATTACAAATTACATTTGCTCCTATTCAGTACCAGATTTTTATTATATCCAACCAACTAGTTGAATGGTTGGAGGAAAGTTGGTCTTATGTGTGGCCAGCATAAATTCAGGATTGAGTTTGAGGTGATTAGAGGAGATTCAAGGTTAAAATATCTGAAATTCAGTAAACCCGGCCAACACAGATGGCTAGAGATCTAATCATCTAAATATGATAGATACAGAGTACATTTGGCTATAATTCACACAGATGTGATCAAAGTATCTTGTTAGTTTTCCAAGAAAAGTGGTGTAGAAAGAAAACAGCAAAGAGTCTAGAACATGGGTCTTCAAACTGTGGCCCTCCAGATGTTGTGAAACTACAAATCCCAGCATGCCTTGCCACAGTTTTAACACTCCCTTATAGCAAAACTGTGGCAAGGCATGCTGGGATTTGTAGTTTCACAACATCTGGAGGGCCGCAGTTTGAAGACCCATGGTCTAGAACCTAGTCTAGTAGTGCTGAAAATGAGGAGGAGATAAATCCAGAAAAGTATTAAGAACAAACACCTGACTAAATAATGTGTAGTAGGATTAATGAGGATAGAAATCATGTAGAATAAAATAACTGCATAATTGAATAATGATGGAAAGGAGTAGATCAACTTTTTGCTGATATTTCATGTTGGGTATTGTCAGTTTTGTTTTTGAAGTAGAAGGACAGATCTTGGACAATAATGGTAGTTAAAGGGGTTAGTTTAGGAGTTTTGTAAAATATTTAAATATTTTAGGGGGTCTATTCATGCTAAAAAAAAAGATTAAATGTGAAACTTTAGACAAATAGGCACTGGTTGGTTTGTACTTTATCTCCGTCCACATTATCTCTTTCCAACTCTTAGTACATAGACCCCTTATGGGGTTTAACGGGTCTACGTGCATGATTGCAGCTGATGTCAGATACACACCCCTAAAATGGCCATAGCACACCTACATTTTTGCCACCACTTCCTATAACCTCTCACAATCACTTTCTGTCACTCACTTACTCTGCAAATATCCTTGTTGTGACTGCAAAGGAACCTTGACATGTGCAGTACATGCACAGTCTGACAATAATTGCTTGTTTTAAAAATCATCGGCATAGCGTACAACTCAGAATATTTCATGTTGCAACCGATGGTGTAACTACAGTGTGATTCCGTGGAATAGCATCGCTGCCATTGGATGTCTCAGTAGGCTGAGAATTTGTCACAGCACATGCATTAAAATCCAGATGGCATTGAGCAAAAAGATGCATTTACATGTGACTCTAAGTAGTTTTAATTATGCGCAAGTGATAACTAGAATAGTTAATTAGTGACATGTAATCTGCAAAATTTCCATCCTTTCAAATAATAACACCACTTTATTTTATGCTCATTTAACTAATTACAATGAGGTTTGACTGAACTTTTCACTTTTGAATTTTTGGGTAACATTTAAGATTCTACTTATAAAGCAAAGCACCACTGACAGCAGTAAAACTTTGATGTATTAGCCAATTTTTCAATAAGAAATCAATGCTCTTCTGTAATAAGCATGAATCCTAATTTTCGAACCTCTATTTATGGCCCTTCATCCCCGGTGGCATCATGTCCTTTTCAAGTACCAACACAGACTAACCCTGTGTGACAGAAGGCCTGGTTGGACATTAACCCGGGCTAGAGGGCTATTAGGTCAAGCACGGCACTAAATCAACAGTACTACAAAAAAGTTCAGAAAGGTTTTGAAGTTTTTTTATGAATTATATTTCCGGACGTTCTATTTCAAATCTTAGTATTTCTATATAAGATCATCTGCTTTTACTTTGGTTTGCTGCAAATTATTGAGGTTGCTAAAAAAAAAACAAAAAAAAAAAACATTATGGACAAAATACTTTAACAAAAATATTTGTGTTACTATCATATTATTGGAAGTGCTAATACACGGACATGATTTCATTTAGTTCATGTGGCACAAAAAAAAACCCCAAACCAAACACTTTCATTACTATACGAAACTCCAATTTATGTGAGAGACACTATTCTAGACAAAATGGACTTGCTCTATTTGAATTGACTTCTGTGTGTAAACTGACAGTTGTCTGTCTTCATGTTTAATTGTCAACCAGATGTAATCTAGGGCTCAATTTAAATAGGTTGTAAAATTTTGTCAATTTAGGGTTGGGATTAAAAGAAGATAATTTTTGCTGTGAAAACCCATGCACTTAAGTACAGGTTGAGAATCCCTTATCCGAAATGCTCCGGACCAAGAGCATTTTGGATAAGGAATTATTCCAGATTTTGGAATAATTTCTTTTTGCATACTCACCTGGTACCCTGGTGGTCCCCTGACATACACAGTGTCCCCTGGCATCCATGGTGACAATCGGATTTGTCTTCAGTGGCATCCCCGGTCCCAATGATGCATTACACATGTACGCGGGTGTGCGCAATGCATCCTTGGGACCGGGAATGTCCCTGAAGACAAATCCGATGGCCGCCGTAGACACCGGAGGACGAAGTGATTATGAAAAAAAAGGTGCATGGGAAAAAAAACACAAATATTCAGATAACCTACGGTTTTTAGAATATTTCGGTTATGGGATATACGGATAATGGATACTCAACCTGTATATATGTTATGAAACATAGGGCCAGGGACATAGTGTGCACAAAGCCCCTGCGTATTGTCCAGATTGTCTGGGCAGACAATCACGCTATATGTGGTTAGCGCGTGTTACTCAATAGTTGCGCAACTTGTGCCGAAGTGATTCTGGTGGGCAGCATCATATTCTCTATTGATTCAGTGAAACTTCCATTTTGCGTATCACTGTTCTGAGATGCAAGGATAGGATCTGTATCAGAGGGGACCATTGATCCTTGTATTGCCATATTAAAGGATCTTGCTCCAAGTGAGTTTGCTCTTAATTTAGAAACATGTGACTAAATGGCACAAAGTTATTATCCTGCAGTGTAGGCCGACCTAAGCAGAGACTCTTTGACATGGCTGGTCACTTAGCAGTCCTCTGAATTTTATTATTATGTAGATTGCATTTCTCTTTTACTGGTCTATTGCAGAGACCTCAGGGTATTCGTTGATTCTTGTCTAGATTAGAGATGTGCGTTTTAGTTCTTCAGATATCTGGACCCATCCAAATTTTATGGTTCTGAACTGAATCCTGGTTGAGTTCCACTGATGATATGCGATCCTAACCAAGTCCTGATTCAGATCTTCCCACAGTTGAGATTTTAAAACAGATTTTCAGGTTTTGGATTGCAAAAACCGCATGATTTTAGATGTTTTTTTAGCCATTTTTAAGAAATACAAATTAATTATTTAAATCCAAATTTCCGAGCCAGAACACTTGAAGGTAGTTTTGCAAAACCAAAACACAACAATGAAATTAGAACTAAAGCCAAAATACAAGACTCTCTTCGCTAGACTGACCTTTCCGTTATGCACACCTGTTGATTCTGAGCAATTTCCATTCTGTGTATCACTTAATCTGTCCCTTCAAGAACATCAAAGTATCACTTCCCAATTTAGTTTCTTGTGGAAAAAAAGTAAAAGACACCTGGGAGTCCCTCTACCATGAAAAATAACTAGGCTTTTTTGCCAAAAAAACTATATTTCCTTATTTCATGGCTAGGGAGAATCATTGCCATTAAATAAATGCCCTTCATTGTCTCCTTTTATCTCTTCCAAATCCCCCATGCCTATCTTCCGACACCTACAAAAATGTTTAGCAAAGTTATGGTGCAGATAAATCTTCCAGAGACACCTCAGTAAGATTGTGGCCTGGATATGGTATACAATTTGTTGCCAACACCTATATATTTCATATATTCTGATTACCTTCGACCTCTGCTTTTAAGAAACTGTGGGTGAAATTTACCAAGATTGGAGTTCAACTTCAGATGAGATGTTGCTATGGGCAACCAATCAGATACTATCTATTATCTTTTAGAAGGTTTTAAATAAATAAGAATTAGATTCTGATTGGTTTCACATAGCAGAATCCCATGTGACTGTAGGATGAGCTGGCTCCCCTCCCACTGACTGCGAGGTGAGCCAGCTTCCTCCACACTAATGACAGTGGGTATCCACGCTGTCACCCTGCTATAGAAGCACTCAGCCCTGATTGTCAGGAGGCTTGCTGGGACTTGTAGTTCGATTGTAAAAAGCAATATTTTTTTTACATTTAATTTTACACGTATCAGCCTGGCATCCACCGAATAGGGATGCCAGGGACAACAGCGGGCTTCAGCCCCTGATGGGCCAGTCAGGGTGAGCATGGTATGGCCGGGGGACCTTACATAAAAAGTGTCCCCCGGCTGTGGCATGACACTGCAGGCTGTTGGAACTCAGTGCTGGTTCCAAAATATGGAGGATCCCTAGTTTATGTTTCCCCCGTATTTTTGGAACCAGGACCGGTCCAAGTGTCCGAGGCAGGTTCCTGAAATACGGGGGAGCCATACGCTTTTTGTCCTCAGTATCTTTGGAACTAGGTCCGGCTCAATGAGCCCGGGGCTGAAAATGCTCAAGAGGAGGGACCCCACGCCTTTAAAAAAATTTTTTTTTACTTTTACACATTTTTTAAGACAGAACCATGCACAGTTCACACTGGTCTGTGCATAGTTCTGTCAAACTCATCTTTCAGAACCTGGTCTGTTTGTGTTGCGATTTTTGGTAAAGTTTTTACAAAATTGCATCCTATTAAATTTGCGAGTTGTATACTGTTTTAGTGGGAAAACATCTGGATGTGAATTGTGTGTGTTGAAAAATTAACAGTTCAGAATGTGCAATTTTCGCTGCAAAACGTACGCTTTTTACCTCAATTTGCATCCTATTAAGTTGGCAATTTTGGAAAAACATGCAAATTGGGCTGTCGAGATATCACATCCCAATGAATGTCACCCTTCCTTTTGTTTTTGCTATGTGTTTTGTTTTGTTTTGTTTATATTCTGATTTTGACAAAACCACCATCACATATTTTGGGTCAGAATTTTCTTTAAAAAAAACTAAACAAACTAAAACACTAAAATAAGCTAAAAATCATGTAAAAAATCATGTCATTTGGGTCTTTTTTACCCTACAGTATTATTAAACTCAATAACATGAATTTCCATTAATTTCCAGTAAATGTTGCCTGCTGCAAAGTTCACAGTATTCGTCACCAATATTGGCCAAAGGCTGGCTAAACAGAGAAACAGAGCAGCAACAAACACACATCAGTTTAAAAGTATAAAAATTAACATTGCAGCACTGCAGTGGCAGACAAGATGGCAGTTTAATAAGCTACACAACCCCATAGAACCCCCATAGAAGGAACATTTTCAAAATAAGAGGCCCAAGCAAAGTACAGGAAAATCGAGATGGAGTATATGTAGTGGCAGACAGGTAAAGACTTGATTTGATTGATTACAATTGATTCGTTGATTAGTTCTAAAATCTAAAACTGACAAAGCCAAAAAAGAATACAATATTAATAGCCACGGGTTGCAAAAAAGTCCTGCTGAGATGCAAACAAACTCCAAATCAACTAACCTATATTAGGGGGCTGACCTTCTGGCCATACTATGCCATCTCATCTTCCTTCCTAATTGTGAAACACGCCTGTAGTACATACATGAGGTGCACCAGAGGCTCTGATGTACTGAGAGATACAGGCTGACTATGCCTTATTTAAATATCCGCCAAATTATTCCAAAAACCATAGTCTCCAGAGTGTACAGTACTTTTTTTTGCTAAAAACCTATTGCGTACATCTGTAACTGGCATTTACTATGGAAATAACATGTAACTGGCACTAAATATGTGCAGGATTGCTTAGGATTCAAATTCAGTGTCTGAGATTGTACACAAACTTTGTTTCATGATTTAAAACCTTGTTTAATGCAGAAATAAAATAGATTTGTGTGTATTTCATGTGTTTGATGTGTCTATACAACATAAATGCAAGATACCTCATTGAAATAGAAAAGTAGGTACTTGTTTCCTAGCACGGCCACAATCTTAAGTAATCGTGTCCCTTAATTAAGGGACACGATTACCCCGATGGACCCGATTTCTTTTGAAATCAGGTCCATTTTGCCGGCTAGGAAACAAAAATCGGGGGCATCGCGTCGGTCGGGACCATTAACATTGGTCCCGACGCGACCGACGCGATGCCCCCGATATTTGCATTGACTTCAATGTTAAAAAAAATTTTAACATTGAAATCTTGTCGGGAATGGTAAAATATCGGGGGCATCGCGTCGGTCGGGACCATTAACATTGGTCCCGACGCGATGCGACGCGATGCACCCAATTTTTACATAGGATTCAATGTTAAAAAAAATTTTAACATTGAAATGGTGTAAAAATGTAAAAAAATGTGAAATGGGTCAATATGACCCATTTCACAATATAAATGTCCCCGTCGTCGCCCCACGATAGACGGCAACCCGAAGCGTGGCGAGCGGCGGCGGTACGCGTCCTCCGACCTTTTCATGCCCTACTATCCACTAGGGCGTGGAGTGAGAATAGAATAGTGTGGCGAGCGCAGCGAGCCACCGAGCCCGAAGCGTGGCGAGCGCAGCGAGCCCCGCGAGGGGACGCGGATACCTTCACAGGTAAACGCGTCCCTTCGCGGGCTTCACAGGTGTCCGTGGCGACGCGGACACCTGTGAAGCCCGCGAAGGGACGCGATTACCTGTGAAGGTATCCGCGTCCCCTCGCGGGGCTCGCTGCGCTCGCCACGCTTCGGGCTCGGTGGCTCGCTGCGCTCGCCACACTATTCTATTCTCACTCCACGCCCTAGTGGATAGTAGGGCATGAAAAGGTCGGAGGACGCGTACCGCCGCCGCTCGCCACGCTTCGGGTTGCCGTCTATCGTGGGGTGCTGTGTACGCGCTTCAATTTGGGGGGGTTTGGAATTTTTTTCATTCAATCCAATGTAAAATTGGGTCCCAGGGACCCAATTTACATTGGATTTAATGAAAAAATCGGGTCAAAAATCGGTCGGTCGCGTCGATCGCATCGCATGCGACCAAATCGCATGCGATGCGATCGACCCGATTTTTTTCAGCACGACCACCCCGATCTTAATCGGTGTGGCCGTGCTAGGAAACAAGTACCGAAAAGTATTCCAAAATACGTAATAATCTGTTATCCAAAATACTTCTGGTCCCGAGCATTTTGGATGGGTGTGGATTGTTGACCAACTAGGTCGACAAGCATTGGGTCAACACCACTAGGTCGACAGGCAGCAAGGTCGACATGGGTCTAGCTCGACATGGGTCAAGGTCGACAGGACATTAGGTCGACACAAGCATTAGGTTGACATGGGCAAGGTCGACGGTCAAAAGGTCGACATGGGGTATTTCACAGTTTTTTTACCCGAATGTCGACACAGTCGACATGCACACCGTTTGAAGTGCACTGCATCCCCTTGCATTGCTCACTTCACTCGCAATGCTTCGGGCACGCCCGGCACACTATTTTATTCTCCCACCACACCCTAGTGGATGCTAGGGCATAAAATACCGCCTGTCGGCACATGTTGGTTTAAAAAAAACTGTGAAAAACCCCATGTCGACCTTTTGACTGTCGAACTAGCCCATGTCGACCTAATGCTTGAGTCGACCTAATGACCTGTCGACCTTGACCCATGTCGACCTAAACCCATGTCAACCTTGCTGCCTGTCGACCTAGTGGTGTCAACCCAATGCTTGTCAACCTAGTTGGTGTAGACCTAATGACTGTATCCCTTTTGAATAAGGGACACTTAACCTGTAACATGTTTTTTCTAAAAAATCTAGTCCAAAAATGGTGCACGATTGTATTGTCCTTGGAAAATTGGATATTAAAAACAGTTTAACAAACCAAGTCTTTCAGCAACATAGGCTGACACTTTTGTGGCTTAAGTGCACAAACAACATCCTCATCAGCCTCAGATACACATATATCCTACTTATTCTGTTGCACTTCCACCCTAGCATCCTCAATTTCTATGGCACCATTTTTACTTGTACTGCTCATCCTCACATTTGCAGAGTACAGTGTTAAGGTGTGTACACACTGGCATTTATCGCTGGCAATATGGTTGCTGAGCGACCATATTGCCAGCGATTGAAGTGTGTGCCGGCGATAAATTGCCGGTTGCGCACTCCCCTTTTTAGCCCCCTTATAATCAAGACTAGAGGTGTTCATGGGAAGAACATGCAAACCCCATACAGATACAGCCCTGGTTATATTTTAGCTCATGCCCCCCAGCCATGTCATACAAAATGCCCATTGCTTACAATTTCCACATTTAGTATGCAAATCAGTTAGATATATTACAGTAATGGCTAACCTTGACACTCCAGCTGTTGTTGAACTACACATCCCAGCATGCACTGCATCAGTTTTAGCATGGGCAAATAGTAAAACTGTAGCAGGGCATGCTGGGATGCGTAGTTCAACAACAGTTGGAGTGTCAAGGTTAGCCATTACTGATATATTGTATACCGAACCTGTTTTGGAAGCAGTGGACACAGTGAGCGCAATGCTTACATATGCTAATGCGACAAGAGGCATCTGTAGGAACAAGAACCATTCTGCATGCATTGTTGATCCAGGTGCTGCATTTCATGACAGAGCCGCAGATCACATTGCAGTATTCACTGCCCTTGGCCATCTGAGTAAAGACACGTACACACAGCAGAGATATATTGCTCAGTTTCTCCTTTTCATCAGAGACCAGAGATGGTCGCTGATGAAAGGGAACCTCTGCCGGGGGAGCCGCAGCGATTAGAATGGGGCTGAAAACGGGAGCGCGCACCCAGCGATTTATCGTCGGGGCACACTCCCATCACTGGCAATATGGTCGCCAGCTACATATTTCCAGCGATTTCAGCCCCTATCGCCCCCGTGTGTACACAGCTTAAGCCTTGGTTTGCACAGAATGGCCGCAAGAACTGCTCTGTCCACGAAATGCTACATCATGTCAGTCATGCTGTGTATATAGGGGGAATGAAAGCAATCCCATAGGAGACCAGCATATGCAAAGTAAAGATTCTTCACATGTACCGATCTCTAACCATCTTAGATGTGCACAAACCTCTCTGAACGAGGCAATCCAGTATGTTTTTTTTTTTTGCAATATAAAATATTCATGTGATATGTTCTCTATCTTTCTGCCATATTCTGTCATTAATTTGAACGCATTTTTTTATCTCTATCCCATAATCCATAAATCTCTTCCTAAAATCCTCTTTCTAATGAAATTCATGTGTGATAATCTTCTTACATTGTAACAGGGGATCTCACATTACTTTATAACTGGGAGCTTCAACATAGGAACCAGGGCCTGTTTAAGGGTTCCAGCCACCCTAGGTTAATACAGAAGTGGCTGCCCCAACATATATTACTTATAATTTTTCTTACCTATGTACCTGGGTTACATGTTGATTGCCAGAAGTTACGTGCTCATTGCCAGGGAGATTACATATTTGTTGTCACCCCCTGACAACATGACATGCTCATTGCCAGGGGGGTTGCATGCTTGGTGCCAGGGGGTTACTGCTCAGAGCGGACCAATGCTTGCAGAATCCGCACTTCTGGGTCTATAGTAGGACCTCTAGCGTACGTCTCCTAGAAGGTGGTGGCCATTTTTGTGAGGCTGTCTTTAGCAGATTCTATACCGTCCGTATGGAATCAACAGAAATCTGGCTCCCCCTGCCATGGCTTCCAGTAGTAGGTATAACCGCAACATCTGCTGTGCCGGCGCTGTGCCCTTCCAGGACTTACAGTAGCACTACAGGCTGCAGCAGGATCAGCCTCTTGGTTGATCAGGCCCTGATGGGAACTAATGTATATAGTATATATTTATTGTTGATTGATTTGTAACACATGCATGGCATGGGGACTGTAACAGGCTTGCCTACCCTCCCGGAATGGCCGGAAGCCTCCCGGAAATCGGGTCCTTCTCCTGGCCCCCCCGGGAAGGTGGGCAAGTCTCCCGCACTCTGCTAATTGCCCCCGCTCCCCCCTTGCCAGCTGGTGTAATTACCTGAAATCACGGGACCACGGAGAGGGGGCAGGGCTAAAATGCCACGATCACGGCATTTTGCATCATTTAAGCCCCGCCCCCTCCCTGCGGCCCGTGAATAACTGATTTTTCCGGAATGGGGGGCAGGGCCAAGTGGTGTCAGACTTGTTCCCACCCCCCTGACGTGTTGCCTCTTCGGGCTTCTCCTGGAGAGGTGAAATTAAAAGTAGGCAAGTATGGACTGTAATGTACATGATGATTTATTTGATGTATTACCAGTTATTAAAACAGAACAACAATACCATTCTTGTACAAAAAAAAATATTTTAGGAACACTCATCCAGTCTCTTTTTAAGTGGAGCTTACACTGAAAATTCTGAACCCCCTCCCCCACCAAAAGATAAAAGAAACGGCCCTAGTGCTGTGAGACAGCAATGCTAAGCAGTGGTAAACCTATATGAGCTCTATGGCCTTATACAGTAGCTGTATCATATACACAGCATGAGATAATGCAGGATTGCAAAGTATACTGGGAATTGAGTTGTAACATATGTTTGGCATGGGAATATGAATTATACTGTGGAAATGGAGTTATATCATATGATTACTTTGGAAACTGTGCTGTATACATTGGGGAATAGGTTGTCACATATGCTTAGCATGGGGATTATTTTAGAATGTTTAGACGGGGCCCTGTACAGAATTAAACTGGCTCAACAGGTTGTTGGTGGGATCCGCTGTATGCAGGACAATGTTTAAAGAGACCCAGTTCTTGCCACGCGACACTGCAACTGGTATCACTATGATGCCATAACTACCAACTGTCTCAATTTAAGTAGGACTGGATGCTTTTTGGTATGTGGTCATTATGATGAATAGAAATGTTTGCTTGCCAATTTTTAAACCTATTTAGAAAATATCACTTGGCACTAAAAGGGATAACTAGCAATAAATACATCAAATATTACATATTTTGGTAGTATGTATGTGTGTGTGTGTGTGTGATTAGCTGCATATGGCCTTTAAAACACACTTAAGCAAATGAGTCAACATGGTGAAATTAGTAGTATGAGTGGCCCATAACACCATCATTTGTATGTAAAAAACATTTAAAATGACTTGATGTAGGCTCTTTTAAGCTGGCCATACACACGCAGATTTATTTGCAGATCTGTCTGGTTGGAACAAAAACATGGTTATGGATGAGAGCAAATGACAGTTGACCATTTGCTTGGAAATGCTGGAAAACTGACAAACTGTCACTCATCCATAACCATGGTTTTGTTCCAACCAGCCAGATCTGAAGATAAATCTTACTAGTGTATGGGCACCTTAAGACAATCAGAATGAAACCTAGGTTGACATTTGTTGCAGACTGCCCTGAAAAGTGACTGTCTTTGCCTTTTTTTTTTTTACATTTAACCTTGAGAGAAGCCATCCTGTAATAAGGAGGGGGGGGACACCTAATGAATTCCGCAAGATCACAAAAGCCTCATTATGAGGAGCAAGTGATTCTCATAGTGTGAATATTCATTCCAGGCTATGCCAAGGTTTTCACACATGTGTAAGAAAGCAACAATTAAATGATAATGGACACCAAATTAATGAGCTGTCTTAGAAGTGCGGCTTCTGCCTTCATTAGCTGTCACACGCGCAGCCATATTCCATTGACTTCCTGGAAAGCAGGTTGAGTGCTGTATACATCATTTCTGTTTTCTGCCATGTACTGTTAATTAAAATGTTTTGACATCAATGCCTTCATTTCTGTAAAGCCGACAAAATAGTCATCATTTGGGTAATTTGTTGCCATAATAACTAGCAGCAATAGGGTGATGGGTTTGGGGATTGCTGGAAATTGCAAAAGGCTTGTCAGGGAAGAAGGTCAATGTGTAACATGCGTACATTTTTTAACAGGAACCCACACAAAGGGGTTATGTTCTATGAACCAAGGCAATTAAGAATGGGATATTATTCTCCAAAAAAACGCAAAAAGCTTTCCAATGTTCCACATATTTATATAGAGCAATGCTTTTCTATAGTAATAATAACACAACACAATATGATTTAATTAACATTCTTGGAATTTTCTGGCATTTACACAGGTCTGACAGCATAGACTCAGGAGTTAATTTAGTGGTAATATGACAACTGCCGGACCTTGAACTCCGTTCATAGTGAATATACTGTATGAGGATTTTCTGAAGTCTTACCCCA
Source organism: Crinia signifera (assembly GCF_055691185.1). NCBI lineage: Eukaryota > Metazoa > Chordata > Amphibia > Anura > Myobatrachidae > Crinia > Crinia signifera. Next base: position 250,646,911 of record NC_139220.1, on the reverse strand, counting down.
GGTACACATTGGACCAGGGGTGACCAAACCTCAAGATCAAGATCTACCAACAGTTCATGTTTTTTAGGCAACCTGTGGATCTATAGTAGGAATGAATGCAGCACATGTTTGAAAATGTGACAGTTAGTAATGACTACAGCTGTGCACATGCTAGGTGATTTGGAAAACATGGACCATTGGCAGATCTCGAGCACCCCTGCATTAGACAATATATCTAACCATATATCATTCCAATGCGGACAGAACAATATATCATCCATATCATTGCCTTGATAAAGAAACCAGAGGAGTTTTGAAACGCGTTGGCAGAGGACAAGGTGGACAGCTGACTTACCCGGGTGACCAGCTTCCAGGGACGCCTGTTTGTTGATTGTTAACATCTGCCTGTTTGTCTACTAGCTCTTGGTAGACCGTACCACTCGGTGAGAGTCAGCTGATATACCTTGGTTTTTAATGTAAATATTTGTCTGTAATAAAAGCGGTACTTTCACTATACCAGCTTTTCTCTTACTTACATGTGACCACTGGATTAATTGAAATACCTGCGATTGGTGGTGACGTGACCACTCCCCAATATGCGATTGTAGTCTACCCTGAAAAGTAGACTTGCCTTAACGGTACGGGTCATAACCTATGGGATTATTCTAAAAAATATGTTACATTGGTTTTGATTGTACTACACTATTGTTGTTCTCTCTCTCTTTTTTGGGTACAACCGACAAGAGCACTAAGAGTTTCTATCTGCGCCAAGGGTTTGTCAGTATCTTTGTGTGAGACAGTGGTTATTGTTGTGTCTTTTTTTGGTGGCGGTATTCAGGGCTAAAAGTGGTCCTGGAGAGGTGGGGGAACTCCTTTCCATCTGCCACCAAATTACCCTGCCCTCCCTTCCCCCCACTAGGCAGAGCCAGGGCCAGTGGCAGGGTTTTCGGTACCACCATGCAAACTCTAATGCTTTTCTGCTAGAATTACTGTGCTAGGGCTAAAGGTGCCCATACACTGCCTGCGACGTCTCACAGCAGTGTACGGACACCCGATGGACTGCAAGCCGCCGGGACCTTCCGGCGGCAGGGACACATGCGATCCGTTATGATGGATCGCATGCGTCCCTGCTTAGCGCCCGTCCCAGAACGGGTGGTCGGACGGCCAGCCAGTCCGACCACCTAGTCGGGTCCGATGCGCACGGGACCGCGCATCGGACCCGACTACATGTCAGGGAGAGGCGATTTGGTCCGATTTAACGGGCCGATTGGTCGAAATCGGACCAAATCGCCTTGATGTATGTCCAGCTTAAGGCAGAGCTGAACTACAGCCCAGTAGTTTCATCTCACCATTAGAGGTGGTGGAACTCAGTTTAACCCTTGGCGGTATTCAAGGGTACACAACACTTGAACTTATTTTTTAATTTTCTGTTTTTATAACTAGTTCCGAAAACATAAAGAAACTAGTGAAATCATTTCCAAAATTAATAAAATAAGTATCTGTACAATTACCCAGAGTGTTGCGAGAGTTACTAATCCACAGCGCCTGGGCCTGTTAGAGGCCAGCTGCTGGGGCGTACATGTCCCCATTTGCAGTATGCTGCGCTGCTTTGCATCAGTGTGCATGACATTTTCCATTTTTCTATGGGGATGTAGCGATACCTCCCAGATTTGCCCATGCCCCTTCAGTGGCAATACATACTACATTACTACCAGCACATATGAAGGCAAAAGAAGATTATCTAAATAATTATTTTATAATCTTGACCGTGTCCCCTTTCAAATATATCAAGGATTTTACCCAGTATTAGAACATGAGGGCATGCACTGAAAGTGGAGAGAAGTAGGTTCAGGGTACATCTGAGTAGATTACTTCACAGATAGTGTAATGCTGGCATGTCCAAACTATGGCCCTCCAGCTGTTATGAAAATACAAATCCCCTCATGCCTTGCCAAAGTTTTAGAATTCCCTAATTATAAAACTGTGACAAGGCATGATGGGACTTGTAGTTTCAAAACAGCTGGAGGGCCATAGTTTGGACATGCCTGGTAATGGATAAGTGGAAAATCTTAGTAGAGTTGGTGTAGGTTAAGGAAGTAGCTTGTGATAGGTATAAAATTATCCTTACAAAGACCTAAGGAACAAATAGAGTTGAAGTTACAAAAGGGTAAAAGAAAAAGGGGCAGACCTGATGGGCCAAGAGGTTGTAATCTGCTGCAGTTGCTATTACCCCTCCCTTGAGAACATTCCATCCATATGAATGGGAAATTCACAGGGGAGGGACGCCAACAGGAAAGCTTGAAAGAAACTCCCCTCAGAAAATGAGAACTGGACTGTTAGAGCCTTTAGGGAACATGTCAGATCTGAGGAACAATGTACCACAGTTAAGTAGTTCCTCTTTTCAGTAAAAAAATAAAAGATTTTTCAGTGTTTGCCAATGGAATTTTGTGAATAGGATTTAAAAGTAATGACTAATGATTCTCTATGTTAACAGCTGGACACAACCCTTCACAGACACAAGTGCCGTTACATTTGGTGACCAAAGAAATACTCCATATAATGTTTTCCCTAGAAAATGTTCCTAGTTCTCAATATTGAATAATTGCACATTTTCTAAATATCTCTTGTGCTAGAACTGTCACCATATATTCTTATACTCTGGCCTCAGGTTAATATTTATACATGTGGACTATATGTTTAGTATAACATTTTAATTGAAAGTCAAGTTAAAAGTATGTTATTATGCAGCCAGGGCCGGTGCAAGCCTCCCCCCCGCTACCCCAGGCAAATTCTCCGTCCGCCGCCCGTTGCAAAACCCCCCCCCCCTGCGCGCGCTCCGGGGGGGGGGTGTTTGTGGGCGACAGTGCAGAGGGCGCCTGCTCGCTGGGGGGGGTTGCGGGTGATACCGCAGCCATTACCATGTCCAGGGAGATGCGGCAGGTGCCCTCTCTCCAGGGGGGAGGGGGGGTGTGCGGGCGATACCGTGTCCGGGGAGGAGGGGGGAATGCAGCTTTGATCACGGGTGGGATGGGGAGTGGAGAGAGAAGAAGCACACTGTCTTACCTGCTCCAAGGAGTCCAAGCTTTCTATGGTACTGTACCTCTATGGTACCTCTCCTCGGCGGCTCATTACCACCCTCCAGTGGTCGGCGCCCTAGGCAAATGCCTAGACCTGCCTAGTGGTGGCGCCGACCCTGTATTTAGCATGTGCTGTGCCATGTGTAACCTGCTTCTTAGCAGCAGATACCATGTATTTTATATGTCTTATATTTTAATTATTTCATATATAGAAAAGTAATTGTCATTTGTTATTGAGGGTGATATAGTTTTGTCACACAAATACAAATACAGAAAATAAAAGCATAGACTAGCAGGAATCAAAACAAAAACAGGAACAGCCCCATTTGTAAGCTAACTGAATAGATCACTTAGAAATGATGCATGGATCGCTCTGTGTGTGTTTGCTCAGCAGCAATGGTGACGCACAGTCCCATGCAGCGCCATTGTCCGCAGGGAGAGACAGTACATTCACTGCCTTTCCTGCTAAGATCACAGCATGTTACATATTAGCATAGTAAAAATGCTGCTCTGCATGGATCACTCAGCACACACAGTGCAATGTGTGCTAAGTGATCCATGCGCATGTCGCTCTGCACTGGCTCCTCCGTTGCCTCGTTTGTACGGGACTAAAAAATAACACACTTGCGGCTCCTCAGTCCATTTTGCTTCTGATTTTTGTGGTTTGTTATTTTTTAGGTCCCTGGATGCCTACTTGGACCGAAGAGGACCGATCTATGCTGGAGGGATGGTAAGTATAATTTTTTTCACAAGTACCCATTTGAATTTTCTACTGGAGAAGAGGACCAAAGCTATGGGATCAACATAGGTAAGTATGGATGGAGTGTGTAAAACATTTTGTGTGTGGGTCACTTCGGTACTTGTTTCTTAGCACGGCCACAATCGCGTCCATCGTGTACCTTAAAGTTAAGGTACACAATGGACGCGATGGACCCGATTTCCTTTGAAAGGCAAAATCGTGGGCATCGCGTTGGTCGCGTGCATTAACATGGCCCCCGACGCGACCGACGCGATGGACGCGATTTTGCCATAGGCTTCAATGTTAAAATATTTTTAACATTGAAATCGGGAGCATCGCGTTAGTCTTGTGCCATTATAATGGCACAAGATGAGATGGACTTGATTAAGTCCATTTTACATAGGAAACAATGTGAAATGGGCCAATATGACCCATTTCACATTGTATAGGGCCCCGTCATGGTCAAAAAGTTACGCAACCCCATTGTGAGCGTCACCCCACGATTGACGCCAACCCGAAGCGTGGCGAGCGCAGCGAGCCCGCGAGGGGCGGCAGTGCACGTCCTCCGACCTTTTCATACCCCTACTATCCACGTCGGCTTGGAGTTGAGAATATAAAGTGTGGCGAGCGCAGCGAGCCACCGAGCCCAAAGCGTGGCGAGCGGACGCGTATACCTGTGAAGTTTTACAAGTCCCCTCGCGGGGCTTGCTGCGCTCGCCACGCTTTATATTCTCAACTCCACGCCGACGTGAAAAGGTCGGAGGACGCGCACCGCCGCCTTTCGCCACACTTCGGATTGGCGTCAATCGTGGGGTGCCGTTGAGGGGCTAAAATTGGGGGTCTGGGGAATACTTTACATTGAATCCAATGTAAAATAGGGTCCCAGGGGCCCTATTCACATTTGATTCAATGTAAAAATCGGGTCGATCGCGTCGGTCGCATCGCATGCGATTTGGTCGCATGCGATGCGACCGACGCGATTTTTCCGACACGATCACCCCGATACAAATCGGTGTGGCCGTGCTAGGAAACAAGTACCGTCACTTCTTTTGGAATTGGTTCTGTAGTAGGACGACAAGTCCCAGCAAGCCCATTATTGCCACGTAAGATTTTAATTTTTCCCTTTATTTACCCCTAGCCTAGGGTCCACCGCAGGTGCCGGGGACAGCCCCAGGCTTCAGCCCAGGCCAGGGGTGCCATGGGGGAAGACCCCTTTATTTGAGGGGTCCCCACTCCCCAAGGGAACCGGTCAGGGCTTATCAGCCAGAGTGACATGTTTTGGCAATGGGAACTTATGTAAAAAAAGTTTCCCCTGGCTGTGGCATGACACCACTGGCTGTTGGAGCCCAGTACTAGTTATAAAAATACGGAGGAACCCTATGTTTTTTGTCCCCTGTATTTTTTAACCAGGACTGGTCAAAGAGCCCAATGCTGGTTATAGAAATACAGGGGGACCCCTAATCAGATTTTCCCTGTATTTCTGCAACCAGCACCATATCAAAGAGCCCGGGGCTGGTTATACGGGTGGGGGGAGACCCTACACCTTTTTTTATCTATATGTTTATTCTATTTTTTACACAGAGAAGCCTGCACAGATCTAACTGATTGGTGTAGGCTTCAGCAAAATACAGATGGAAAATGAGGAGTATTTCCCATTCATGTTCTCTGCCGAATTTGATACGAATTTTGGTAAATGAGCCAACCTCTATAGAACTCATTCTCAAATGTGGCTGATTTTTATCGATGGTGTACTCATTTGTACAAGTACACCCAATTTCAGCTGAAGTTGCCGTTCGTAAAAACTGCAAATTGACTGAATTCGGCTGTTAATAAATTAGCCAAGCACGAGGTCCCGGATATATTGTAGATCGAATGGGTGCATTCGTACCCATTCAATCTTATTAAATTTACCCCGTAGTGCCTACTTTGTACTTCGCTAAAGCTCACACACCCCAATCCCTCTTCTGATAACATGCCTTGACGAATGCAGCCACCTAATGTACAGTATGTGCACCGAACTGAGGAGCACAGAGGGCCCATCCATTTATAACGGACTACGGACAGAAAGCTGCTGAGACCCAAGGGAAAGTTGTACTTCAACAACAGCTTTATAGCAACAAAACTGCCCACAACGTATACCTACAAAAGCACCATCTTTTTAAATATATTTATTTGCTTCATAGATTTATGTCTTTAATTACACCAAAGAATAATAACAGTGTTGATAGCACAGCGCTCTAAATCACACTTGTCATGCTATGAAATCACTGCAAGATTAGTGCTCGGCTTGTTCTGCCTGTGATATCGCTGCTTTGAAGATAAGGCTGTGTACTAGGAGTTAGGTTAGCTAAGCCGCATTACAGTGTAAGAATCCATTGGCCGTCAGCAGATCAGTTATATATACTGTAATTATTACTGAGATATCATGGAATGATTTATGATGAGCCTGAAATGTAGTAATAAGAAGCCCACAAAATAAATATAGAAAGCTGCAATGGTCTGGTACTGTACATACTCAATAAACACTCTATAATCACGCACATACAGGTTTATTTACTAAGAAAGGAGTTCTATTGAATATGGAATGTTGCTATGGGCAACTAGTCAGATTCTATAATCTTCTAGAAATGCTAAATAAATAAATGAGAAGATTTTGAATGGTTGCTATGGGCAACATCCCATCTTCAGTAGAACTCCCATCTTAGTTAATAAACCCCATAGGTGTATCTATAATGGGTGCATTGTGTGCAGTGTACATGGACCACTGAGTGCAGTGGAAGGCAGGGAGGGTCGGGGCAGGCACGCCCATAAAAACTGTGGGTGTGCCCATGAAAACACTGGTCATACCCCTGCAAACGCAGGCGGGTTGATGCCTGTTCAGGGCAGGTGGCTGACGTCACATAACTTTTTTCTTAGATAAATTTTATTAAATTTTTAAACTATCAAAGAAACAAACAACGGAAATTACAGACATATATGAAAGGATCTACATAGTACATCTAAAATAAAATGGACATTAAGGAGGATTGTTACAAAGATGTATGCCATCTGTTATTGGGAAGGCAGCCCATACAAGTTTCGAGATGTCCACATCACCATCCATGCACACTGTAATAATTATTGGTGCACATTGTTCGTACCATCAAAAATTGCACCAGCCTGCCATAGCCTCCTCTGTCTGCAGCTGTGATTTTCAGAACACATCTGCTTGTACTGACACACTTTAGCTACCACCTGTTCACTGCCCAGGAACAACATCACCTTTTCCATCCTGATATATGGGATGCGGCATGCAGTTGACATGAAAATGGTCGACATGAAAAAAAGGTTTTAACTTAAAAGAAAAAAAGTTTTTTTTCATACTTTACCATTCAAGCAGACATACATTGAGGGTGAAATGTAATAGGATGAGAGATTCAGAAAGTGAGAGATTTGGTAAGAAATCTCCAGTTTTTTTAAAGTGGCAATCATTGACACAGCAAAATCACACTGGTTTTGCTGTGTCAATGATTGCCACTTTAAAAAAACTGGAGATTTCTTACCAAATCTCTCACTTTCTGAATCTCTCATCCTATTAAATTTCACCCTCAGTATCCCTTATCCAAAGTGCTTGGGAACAGAAGCATTTTGGATAACAGATTATTTTGCATTTCGGAATATTTTTATATTTGAATGAGGCATCTTGCATTTATGTTGTATATACACACAAATATTTTATTTGTATGAAACAAGCAATCATTTTCCTGCACATATTTAATGCCAGTTGCATATCATGTCCCCAATAGTGCCAGTCACAGAAGTCCCCAGTAGTGGCAGTTACATATGATATCCCCAGTAGTGCCAGTAACAGATGTCTACAGTAGTGTCAGTTACATATCATGTCCCCAGTAGTGCCAGTTACATATCATGTCCCCAGTAGTGTCAGTTACATATCATGTCCCCAGTAGTCCCATCTACAGATGTCCCCAGCAGTGTCAAGTACATATGATGTCCCCAGTAGTGCCAGTTACATATCATGTCCCCAGTAGTGTCAAGTACATATGATGTCCCCAGTAGTGCCCGTTACATATCATGTGCCCCGTAGTGGCAGTTACATATCATGTGCCCAGTAGTGCCAGTTACATATCATGTCCCCAATAGTGCCAGTCACAGAAGTCCCCAGTAGTGGCAGTTACATATAATTTCCCCAGTAGTGCAAGTTACAGATGTCTACAGTAGTGTCAGTTACATATCATGTCCCCAGTAGTGCCAGTTACATATCATGTGCCCAGTAGTGCCAGTTACATATCATGTCCCCAGTAGTGTCAGTTACATATCATGTGCCCAGTAGTGCCAGTTACATATCATGTCCCCAGCAGTGTCAAGTACATATGATGTCCCCAGTGGTGCCAGTTACATATCATGTCCCCAGTGGTGTCAAGTATATATGATGTCCCAAGTAATGCCAGTTACATATCATGTCCCCAGTAGTGTCAAGTACATATGATGTCCCAAGTAGTGCCTGTTAAATATCATGTCCCCAGTAGTGCCAGTTACAGAAGTCACCAATAGTGCAAGTTATATATCATGTCCCCAGTAGTGTCAAGTACATATGATGTTCCCAGTAGTGCCAGTTATATATCATGCCCCCAGTAGTCCCATCTACAGTTGTCCCCAGTAGTGTCAAGTACATATGATGTTCCCAGTAGTGCCAGTTATATATCATGCCCCCAGTAGTCCCATCTACAGATGTCCCCAGTTGTGTCAAGTACATATGATGTCCCCAGTAGTGCCAGTTAAATATCATATCCCCAGTAGTGCCCAAAACGGGTTCTGCACATGCGCTGGACCCAGGACTCCGATTAAGCCTCCGGGGGCTGCTGCAAAGGCAGCCCATGGTGGCTTGGCCAGCACATGTGCAGTATGTATGAATTTACTGTGCATGCACCGGCCCTGTGCAGGGGACCAGCGGCTGTGACCGGACCTGAATGTGTGGGGACTCGGAGCACGGCGGAGGCAGTGGGGGGGCCTCATTGCGGCAGCCCCCCTCCTCGTAAAGGGTAAGAGTCGCCACTGGTAGTGAGGCATTGGGCTTGAGGCACCCAATGCGAGGGGATGCGGTACGCTGATTCAGTGCCAATGTCACTAAAAAAAACATGAAAACTCATGTCGACCTTTGTCGTGTTGTCCTATTGTCGAACTTTTGACCATGTTGAACTAAGCTAAGTCAACCTTTTTCATGTGTACAGGACTTTATGCATCCTGCATCTTCATCCTCCCTCCACACACACACACACACACATACATACATACATACATACATACATACATACACACCTACAAATCCTGCATATATGATCAGGGTACCCTGCCCTTTGTTCTCAAGCCAGTAGTTTTTCATCATGCATGTTTGAATTGTATTCTTTATGTCATAGAACTGTGCCTACACATATAAGACGATGATGACAATGTTGATGATGATGAAGATTCATTGATAACATTCTATTTACAAATAGGGTCTGTCTTTTCTGATTGCACTGGAAACAGAGGTTCTAGAAATCCTTTATCTATAAAAATGATATTCAGCATCTAATTGGTTTTACGGGCAAAAGCCCTCTTTAGATGCATATTTACCTTAAGGTGCCCATACACGCACCGATTTTCACGGTGCCATATGTGCTATGAGATGCGCGCTCCTGCGGCTTCTCATCGCACAGTACAAAAAGTATGTGCTGCACATACTTTTTGTACTGTGTTTTGATCGCATCTCATCGCATCGCATGCACAACGCATGCAATGCTATTTTAGCACAAAAGGTACCGTGTAATCGGTACGTGTATGGGCACCATTAGCCTCATCAAATATGAACAGTTTGAGCCCCTATGCACCCACAACTGGCCAGGATTTGTCACTTCCACTGTTTATTTATATATATATATATATATATATATATATATATATATATATATACAGTGCTATTTTTCAGCAGGAACCAGCAGGAACTCCGTTCCTGAACCTCTAATTAAATATGACATCATCAGGAACTGAAAATGTACTTTCCATAAGATAAGTTTTATTTTAAAGTCACCTGTGAGTGCCTTTGTTTCTAAGTACAATATATACATCTATCTCTCCCTCCCGCTCTCTATTATATATATTTTTATTTATTTAATTGATCCGCCCCCAGACCTGGAGTTCCTGGACCTATTTTTCCAGAAAAATAGTACTGTGTATATATATATATATATATATATATATATATATATATATATATATGGGATGCAGTTACAATCCCGGCGGTCGGGATCCCGGCGTTCAGAATCCCGACGCCGGAATCCCGACCGCCGAAATGCCGACACATTCTCCCTCCGTGGGTGTCCACGACACCCCTGGAGGGAGAATAAATTAGTGTGCCGAGCGTAGCGAGCCCGCAAGGGGGGGCGATCCACGTCCCCCCCTTGTCGGCATTTCGGTTGTCGGGATTCCGGCGTCGGGATTCTGAACGCCGGGATCCCGACCGCCGGGATCCCGACCGCCGGGATTCAATACTGAATCCATATATATATATATATATATATATATATATATATATATATTCACAATTTTCCCCAATGAAAGAGAAAATAAATCTGCACACCAAAAAACTATTGACTTTAAGTCATTTTTATGAGTCTCTTAAAAAGAGGTGATCAAACACATGGAGAAAGGTGGATACGCCACCGAAACAGGCTGTTGAGCTACTATGGTTATGGGACCAGCGTGGGCATCCACGGGCATTATGATGTTAACCCGTTATGGATAAGTAACCTTTTTTCTATGCAATATGTTGCCATGCGTTCTCATGGCAACCTTGACAAAGGGGCGCTGCCCCGAAATGTTGGTTGGTTGTTTCCACTTTTTGAATACAAGTATCTCACCCAGACCCAGGAGTGCTAGTCTTTCTTTCTTGATATATATATATATATATATATATATATATATATATATATAAAGAATCCAGATGATGGGCACACTCCTCAGCGGCTTGCAGCTGCCGCGGTGCACCAGCAGGTTTGAAATACAAAAGATTTCCAGAGGCGGGCACCCACGGACTTGATCCGAAGCAATAAATCACTCTAACAAGAGTTTAGCAAGCTTTCGGGCTTTTATTATAGCCCTTCGTCAGGCAACATATATACAAATAACAAAGACAGTGCTCACCTTATATACCAATGCATCAGACATCTTTCAGACTCCCGCCTCCACTGCGTCCGTCCGTAGCGTGCACACACACCGGAACTTCCGGGTGTCCCACTTCCGGTGTCCCCCGCTGCTGGCAACGCTCGGCTGGTTGCTATGGAGACGTCATCTGAACATAAACACAATTGCAATCATATAAATATGCATGCAAAGGGCAAATCACTTAAATAGCAAATTACAAGTACATAAAACAATTACAAGACATAACAGCATAACCTTGTATGGTATTCTAAGCTCCACTTTCTATAATCATACGCAATAGTATATCTCAATACTTTAAATATTAAGGGAGCATAAAACAAATGACCAAATATAACTGCAGATAAATTTACATAAATACATTAAAATTAAGCATATCATTAAGACCTTTGGGCTTTACTGTTTGTAAAATGAAAATCCATTTAGCCTCTAGGCGCAAAAGACTCTTGTGCCTATCACCTCTTCTTTTATTCTCAGGTATGTGGTCAATTATGATATGCTTAAAGCTTGCCAAGCTATGATTCAATTCGGCAAAATGCCTTGCCAGGGGTTGGTCAGATGGTTTACTGGCTAGTGCTGCCCTGATTGATGTTCGGTGCATCGCCATCCGCTCTTTAAAAGGGCGGATGGTTTTCCCGATGTAACATAAGCCACACGGGCACTTTACCATGTAGACCACAAAGGCACTAGTACACGTGAGGGCATGTCTAATAGTGTATTTCTTGCCCGTATGTGGATGGAAAAAGTACTTGGTTGACACGGTGTGTCGGCAAGTCATACAGCCGACACACTTGTAGCAACCAGGGTCACGTCTCCGTGTCCTCCTATCAGTTGCCATATGTTCACTGATATCCGTGTGTACTAACCACTCTCGAATGCTTTTACCCTTTTTATAGCAGGCACGAATTTTAGTGTGTTTAAAAGATTTAAGGTCATTATCATTTGTTATCACAGGCCATAATTTATTGCTCCAATATCTAACATCTTTTTGGGCCATCGTGTAATGTTGGACCCAGTTGATATATTCTTTTTGTTGCGTGGATGCTGTCCTTTTGGCATGGCTTAGAGCCTCAGCTCTGGTCACGCCTTCTACTTTGTGCAATGCTCACTCTAATATCTGGTCAGAGTAGCCGCGTTCTTTAAATTTTTTTGTTAACTCATTAAAAGTAGGTTGGACTGCTGTGGAGAGACTGGTGATGCGTTTAGCTCTCAGGTACTGTGAATAGGGCAAACTGTTAATAGTACTGGGTGGGTGGTGACTATCTGCCCTAAGGATCATGTTTCTATCAGTTTGTTTCTTAAACAAAGATGTGACAAGCTTGTTGTCAACAACTTTGATAGATACATCAAGATAAGCAATTTCTTCCAAACTCATACTGTACGTAAATTTAATTGAACAATCCCTTGAATTGATATTATGGACAAGGTCAATGAAATCTTCTGCACGCCCCCTCCACAGGAGGATGACGTCATCAATATACCTTTTATAAAATAATATCCTATCTCTCACGTCTCTACCAAAAAAGAAGTCTCTTTCAATATCAATCATGTAGGTATTAGCGTAAGCGGGGGCCACAGGAGATCCCATGGCACACCCGCTTACTTGTAGGAAGTACCTTCCATTGAATAAAAAATAATTCTTAGTCAAGACAACTCTTAATAATGATAGAAAAAATGATAAATCAGGTCCAGTGTATAGAGGATTGTTCAATAACAATTTTTTTGTGGCTGCCAGCCCCCCCTCATGGGGGATGTTGGTATAGAGACTGGTGATGTCCAGTGTGCATAGCCATGTACCATCTGGAACATCACCAATCTCCTCCAACTTCAAAAGTAAGTCGGTAGTGTCTCTAAGATATGTCTCCCCATTCTGTACACACGGCTGCATAAAAGCATCCAAATATTGTGAGATGTTATTGGGTGCCCGCCTCTGGAAATCTTTTATATATATATATATATATATATATATATATATATATATATATATATAGATAGATAGATAGATAGATAGATAGATAGATAGATAGATAGATAGATAGATAGATATATTTATATATAAATATATAGTTGTGGTCAAGAGACAGTTAAAAATATCAGAAAATCTATCATAAATCCATCCAAACTCTTGGAAGAAACATCCTTGGCCCTGGGCCGCCTGCTTTGCTAATAGCAGTTCCTGCCTGTAACACAAGAGATATAAGAACCTCGGGCATATGCAGCTCTGCAAATTCCAACCTCTCTGGAGATGTCACTGAAAATTAGTTTTAGAAATGTGTTCTATGAATGGCAAAAAAACACTATTATTTTATAATTGAAATCTTAACAGTGTATCAGGCCAGGCACAATTTAATTTACATGCCGTTTTTGTTCTTCCTACAGTTAATCTCCCCGGAGAAACAGAAAATTGACCCCTCTGCAACGAGAAGTAATATTGTAATTATGTATATTGGTTTTATAAAATCGCTATCTATATTCTCGGGCTGCGAAGAGCAGGGGTTGCAGATGGGGAAGCTCTGGAATGATCCACCTTTATTAAATTTCACAGAACATAATCTCAACCCAGACACTGTAATCTTTTATTTAAGATGCGTTTTGCACATTACAAGAGAAAATCAATAATGGGGTAGTTTGCTCTGGAAATGTATCCAATTTGTTAAAGAATTAAATGAAAAAAAATTATTTTAAAAGAGGGCATTAAAATTGATAAACACGCACTGTATCTCTGAAACGTACCATTCTGGGCCAGATTTCTTATATAGCATATATCGTAGCAGTGATAATTGTCTTTCGTCATTTGAGCAAATATTGAACTGTGTCTCGCACTAATCCAAGCCCTTGTCCACTAATTGATGTGGTGCCATTATCACAAATATGGCAGCACAATTAGGCACTACATATACAGAATCTCTACCAATATGATTTGTTTGATAGTAACTGTGGGGCAGATTTATTAAGCCTGGTGAAGTGATAAAGTGTCTGGCTATAATGCATTGGCCAATCAGCTCCTAATGTCAAATTACAGGCTGGATTAAAAAAATGACAGGGAGGAGCTGATTGGCCGGTGCATTCTCATAGGCCACTTTATCACTTCACCGGGCTTAATAAATCTCCTGTATCTCCTAGTAGCCCTAAAATTTAGTCCGCCGTATTTATTATTTATTTATTTATTTATTTACAGTTTCTTATATAGTGCAGCAGATTCCGTTGCACTTTACAATAGTAGACAGTGATAAAACAAACTGGGTAACAACAGACAGACTTGGAGGTAGGAGAGCCCTGCTGCAAGCTTACAATCTATAGGGATATAGGAGGAAAACACAAGGACAGGCATCAGTAATACTGTAGCATAGCAGTCCCACCAAGTTACAAGTCCAGAAGGGAAGCTATATAATACATAAGTGCCTCAGAGGGTTATGCGTGTGGCATTTAAATATGATAGGCTTGCCTGAAGAGGTGAGTTTTCAGGGAACGCTTGAAAGTTTGGAGGCTAGTGGAGAGTCTTATTGTGCGTGGAAGGGCATTCCATAGGATGGGAGCAGCCCGATGAAAGTCCTGTAATAGTGAATGGGAGCTAGTGATCCGTGCAGAAGAGAGACGCAGATCTTGTGCAGAGTGAAGTGGTCAAGATGGGAGATATTTTGTGATAAGTAGAGAGATATATGCTGGTGCAGTATGGTTAATAGCTTTATATGCGAGTAGAAGTGTTTTATATTGAATACGGTAAAATACAGGTAACCAAAGGAGGGACTGGCAGAGCGGATTAGCAGACGATGAGCGTCTTGCAAGGAAGATCAGCCTGGAAGCAGCATTTAAAATGGATTGTAGTGGTGAGAGTCTGTTATTGGGAAGACCAGTTAGGATACTATTGCATTAATCAATGCGGGATATAATGAGTGCAGAGATTTAATAGTCTTGTTTGAGATACGGTCGTATTTTGGATATGTTTTTTAGATGCATGTAACATGATTTGGAGACAGATTGAATGTGGGGAAGAAAGGACAGGTCAGAGTCGAGGAAGACCCCTAAGCATCTTAACAAAGGCTAGTTCAAAAAGTGTTAATCCGTAAAAAGGTAATGAACATTATTAATACCACGAAGTTTATTGATTTCACAAGTTTATGGTGCACTAGCTAATCAGAGTAAAGGCTCTCTTGATTGGTCACCTATGGACAGGGACCAAACCTATCATTTTAGCCATGACTTGACTAAGAACGAGTCCTGTATTGTCCATGATGCTTTTTTTTTTTACTGTTTATCATATGAAAAAGATGGGGAAGATGGAAGGACAGAGACAATCCCTAAGGATTAACATGTACAATACAGTACAGTAGAAAACTAGTGATTAGGTGAACACTTTTTTTAAATAAACATCTTTTGATATTTTGTGTTTTTGTGTTTCTTTTTGAAATACTTCACAATATTGCATTTCACAGAGAGGTCATGTCACAGGTGTTGGTTGCAACTTTTGTACCCACTCATTAGTGTACTTATTATCTTTCCCCCACCCAGAGCTATGCCCCCTACTAATAGCTCTATCACTGTTAACAACACCATCATCTCCCCCGTTCCCCAACTCCGCTGCATGGGTGTCACTCTTGACTCCTCCCTCAGCTTTGCACCCCACATCCAAGCCCTGGCCCATTCTTGCCGGTTCCAGTTACGCAACATTGCTCGCATCAGGCCCTTTCTCTCACAGAGTGCAACTAAGCTGATCATCCACTCATTGGTCATCTCACGGCTTGACTACTGTAATGCTCTCCTCACCAGCCTCGCTCAATCCCAACTGGCTCCTCTCCAATCTATCCTCAATGCTGCAGCCAGGCTTATCTTCCTCTCCCGCCGCTCTAATTCTGCCACTCCCCTTCAACAAAATCTGCACTGGCTTCCATTCCCCTACAGAATCCTCTTCAAACACCTCACACTCACATACAGGGCATCTCTAATTCCATTGCTCCATATATCTCTAACCTCATCTCCATTCATACACCCTCCCGTCCTCTACGGTCGGCTGACGACTGTCGTCTCTCCTCCACCCTGATCACTGCTTCCCATGCTAGAGTACAGGACTTTGCCCGTGCTGCACCCCTTCAGTGGAACGCACTCCCTCACTCCATTAGACTCTCCCCGACCTTGCAAAGCTTCAAACGGGCACTGAAAACTAGCCTAATCATCAAAGCATACCCTTCCACTGCATAAACCAGCTGGTTCTCCGACCCCTTGCCTGTTTACATCCTGCTATCTAACCACCACCCACTCGCTTGCACCTCTTGTAACCTGTCTGTCTCCCCTTCCTACTAGATTGTAAGCTCCTCCGAGTAGGGCCCTCTTCCCTCCTGTTGTCAAAGCCCTCTTCTCTTCACATTATACTCACAGCTCTCCTATACTCCAACACTCAGTGACCATCTTCGTCCGCATACTCATCTCCATCATTGGCCTCAAGCCTCTAGTTGTATGTTGATTGAGTCCTCACTACTTACAATTAAGCTGTAATGTGTATTGATCTGTGGCGCTCTTTATTTGGACTGTATTTTTGTTATTTATTCAATGTTATGCCAAGCTTTGTCTCCCTGTATTGTTCCTTTGTACGGCGCTGCGAAACACTTGTGGCGCCCTATAAATAAAATTATAATAATAATAATAATTAGCGTAACCCTTCCAATGATATGAGTGCTGATGGTTAGTTCATTTTGGGTTGTTGGACATTCTGTTTTGGTATTAATGGTTTTTCTTTAATATTGTGATCATTATTAACATTAATCATTACTCTTTGAACCAAAGGCTGCTCATTGGCTGGCAGGAGAGACAGCTTTTTAAAAATAAAAAAAAATGTGGGCGCTCAAATTAGCAAACCACCCTAATTTGGCTGGGGGTGAAGAGGAATGTGGGCATGACCTTGTGGCTAGGGGGCGTGGTCTCACAGTGCTGAAATCGCAAGCCATGGTCTCTATTTTCATCACTGAAGGGCATGCCCAGCAATCTCAGCTGCTGGCAGGCCCCCAGTCTCTCTTTCCCAGTGAATAGATGCTATTCACTGTTGCTATACTAAGCCTCCTGAGTCCCAACTACCCACCCAGAATATGGGACTTTCCTGTCAAAATCCTGACAGTTGGAAGGTATCAACCATATGACTCAATAATACTATGGATAGCACCATAACTGTGGGCAGCACAAATATTGGGCGTTCGCAAGCATTCACACCACCCACTGAGCTGGCCACTATGGCTGCTGGAGATATGTAGAGTCAGCATAGACATTTTGACATTGAGCAGAATATTTTATAAAGTGTTTTGATATACAACTAATTCGTAAGATGTGGTCAGTATACAGATAAATGATCAAACGCAAGACATAGGGTTTTATATATACCGGTGTGTATATATGTATGTATGTATGTATGTATATATATATATATATATATATATATATATATATATATATATATATACAGTATATGTTGATTGGTAGGGAAATAAGGTAATGAACCTAAACCTCTCTTGTGAATAGAATCCCTGTGAGTATAAATAGTATGTAGCAAACAAAATATAAGTAAATGGAACTTCAATGTTAAATTTCACTTTAATCTCAGTCTGTGCTGTAATGCCACTTTGCAAGATGCAGCCCTTGTTTGCAGTAATACAAGATGAGAGGATGCCGCCTTTCATCCCTGCTTCTGATTTATAAAACAAGCAAATTGCTTGGAAATTAACTCATGCAATCCCATAGGAAGACATTGGTACACTGTGAGGATGACAGGAATAAATTGCATTTTACCCATTTTGAAAGGGTTTTCATGATTCCGGACATGTCTGGATAGTGAAGAGTATTTACAACAGAGCTCAGTGTAGTCACCCAATGTAGACCTCCCAGCACAATTGTTGGCGTAGTTCATGCAAAAATGTTGGTCCCTGGCTTATTTGAATTTGCACCTGAATATTTAAATTAGTCACTTGAATATTTTAGTTGATTCTCTCTGAGCCATACTAACGAATGCTGCACAGTCTGGTCATGTTGGTGTGATAGTGATTTCATAAGCTACTGTATGAAGTGTTTTCAGTTGTGTAGTTATCAATATGCAGAGCCGAGAACTGTTCTCTGGGGTGGCTACATCTTGGGCTCCCTCTGAAATAGAAAACGGGTGATGTGAATGAATGGACAAATAGTAAGTTAGTGGTCCACGCAGTCACTCCCGCTACCCTGCAAACTGATTAGAATCTACCTGAGACTGTCACTGGAGCCAGAACATCTCACTGGACTTTCCGTCATTAGTGTGAATCATGTGGTCCCACAGCAGCTGTCATATGATGGGGTGCCGGAAGGGGGCCCGACAGGCATTTACCCGACGTCGGGATCCCGACTGTCAAAACACCGACAGCCGGGTTCCCGACGGCCGTCGGCTATTTTCCCCATAGAGGGAGAATAGAATAGGTGGCTCACGTAGCGATCCACCGTGCCCGCAGCGTAGCAGGCGCAGTGAGCCCGCAAGGGGCTTTGTTGCGCTCCCCTTGCTGTCTGGGTCCGGCCAGTCGGGATCCCGACGTTGGGCTAATGACTGTCGGGAACCCGACTGTTGAACCCCTGTACCACACCCCATATGATGATGTGGTAGATGATTGAAGCTGGCATCACTCCTATACACTCATCAGCACATTCTACCGATATCAGCAGAACGGCCAAGGAATGTATAGTTGTGTATTAAGTACCTATGCAGGAGTGTTAGCCAATACACGGCTTATAACCTGGAAAAACAAAAGGGTGTGTAGAAAGATTCAGATTGTACCTGGTATACACCATACGCATATGCTGCCACTGTGAGGCCTCACACCTTCATTTTGCAAGTAACATTTTCATCTAATTTTTCAGCTAAAACGCATCGGCCATATAGTCTATACCAGGGGTGTCCAACCTTTCACCTTCCCTGGGCCAGATTAGAAGATGAAAATTTGGTTTGGGCCGCACATAAAATAAAATAACAGTAACGATACCTAATCATCCAAAAAAAACATAGACAACATAGTTAACATATTAAACTTCATTGGAAATGAAGTTAGTGAGATGTTTGACATTGTTTCTCACATTCTGACACAGAGAATAAGCCGAAATTCACATTCTGACACAGAGAATAAGCCAAAATTCACAATGTGACACAGGGAATGAGTACAAATTCACATTCTGACACAGAGAATAAGCTGAAAATCACTTTCTGACACAGAGAATAAGCCGAAATTCACAATCTGACACAGAGAATAAGCCAAAATTCACATTCTGACACAGAGAATAAGCCAAAATTCACAATGTGACACAGGGAATGAGTACAAATTCACATTCTGACACAGAGAATAAGCCGAAATTCACTTTCTGACACAGAGAATAAGCCGAAATTCACAATGTGACATAGGGAATGAGTAAAAATTCACATTGTGACACACAGAATAAGCCAAAATTCACATTGTGACACAGAAAATAAGCTGAAATACACATTCTGACACAGGGAATGAGTAAAAATTCACATTTTGACACAGGGTGCCAGATAACACATATGCCCCCACAGTGCCATATAACACATATGCCCCCACAGTGCCAGGTGACACATATGCCCCCACAGTGCCATATAACACATATGCCCCCAAAGTGCCATATGACACATATGCCCCCACAGTGCCATATGACACATATGCCCCCACAGTGCCATATGCCCCCACAGTGCCATATGCCCCCACAGTGCCAGGTGACACACATGCCCCCACAGTGCCAGGTGACACACATGCCCCACTATACATATGCCCCACATTAAGCTCCATTATACATATACCACACACACTGTCATGCACCATTATCTATATGTCCCACACCGTGATGCACCATTATACATATGCCACACCGTGATGCTCCATTATACATATGCCACACCGTGATGCTCCATTATACATATGCCCCACAATGTGAAGCTCCATTATACAAATGCCCCACAGCGTGAAGCTCCTTTATACATATGCCCCACACATTGATGCTCATTAAACATATGCCACACAAATGATGCCCATTAAACATATGCCCCACACCTTGATGCTCATTAATTAATAATCATCAAGGTGTGTGGGGCATATTCACACTTATATTCATAATGCCCCCTGGTAATGCCACTTATATTCATAATGCCCCCTGGTAATGCCACTTATATTCATAATGCCCCCTGGTAATGCCACTTATATTCATAATGCCCCCTGGTAAGGCCACTTATATTCATAATGCCCCCTGGCATTACCAGGGGGCATTATGAATATAAGTGGCCTTACCAGGGGGCATTATGAATATAAGTGGCATTACCAGGGGGCATTATGAATATAAGTGGCATTACCAGGGGGCATTATGAATATAATGCCCCCTGGTAATGCCACTTATATTCATAATGCCCCCTGTAGTGATTACTCACCACAGCTGATGGTAGTGGGGGTATGAGAAGTCACCGCTGGCCTGGCTGCCTGCTCCTGCCGCCGCCGCCGCCACCCATCAGATCATCATCCAGCCCTGCGCGCTGCTGGGATGAATCACGTGGGGGAAGCGCCAGCACAGACTTCCTTTGGACCGCTGGAGCAGCTGAGTGCGCCTGCGCATGCACACCAGCGCTCCCGCGGCCATTTTAGGTTTGGGAGATCTCGATGCTGGCCGCGGCCATCTTTACTTTGGGCACAGTGCCGCGGCCAGCACGGAGACGCTGCTGCTGGCGGAGTTGCCCTATAATTTATATTTAGAATTTCTATAAAATGCACTGGGCCGCATTACTACCCAACCTGGGCCGCATGCGGCCCGCGGGCCGCGGGTTGGACAAGCCTGGTCTATACTGTATATAATCTATGTAGTGGCCCTTGGGCAAAACCGTTCATCTATAAATGTTTCATGTTGATCTTCTCAAGCTCCACCATAATGATGTTGCCAAATGGAAGTAATACCTTGTATTACAAATTGTGAGTCTGTGTGGGAGAATCACTCATTTGTTTGGGGGTCTGGTGGAGTACTCAAAAAAATTGGAAGTTTTTGCTACAGTCGGATGTTTAACTGTGAGAGGTACTTGTTTCCTATCTGGGCGCCCAGGTTTTCTACGTACGGCACCGTAATGAAATCGGATCGCATCGCATCGTACACATACACGATATTGAACGATGCGATGCGATGCGATCCGATTCGATTTCCCATAGGAAACAATGTGAAATGGCTCAATTTAGCCAAATTCTCATAGGAACAATAGTAAATGGGCCAAAAACACCCCTGAACATTGAAATGTCCCCCCAAAAGTAGTTGACGCCACCCCGCCATCAACGTGAACCCGAAGCGTGGCGAGCGCAGCGAGCCCGCGAGGGGCGGCGGTACGCGTCCTCCGACCTTTTCATGCCCTACTATCCACGTCGGCGTGGAGTGAGAATAGAATAGTGTGGCGAGCGCAGCGAGCCACCGAGCCCGAAGCGTGGCGAGCGCAGCGAGCCCCGCGAGGGGACGCGGATACCTTCACAGTTATACGCGTCCCCTCGCGGGCTTCCCAGGTGTCCATGGCGACGCGGACACCTGGGAAGCCCGCGAAGGGACGCGTTTACCTGTGAAGGTATCCGCGTCCCCTCGTGGGGCTCGCTGCGCTCGCCACGCTTCGGGCTCGGTGGCTCGCTGCGCTCGCCACACTATTCTATTCTCACTCCACGCCGACGTGGATAGTAGGGCATGAAAAGGTCGGAGGACGCGTACCGCCGCCCCTCGCCGGCTCGCTGCGCTCGCCACGCTTCGGGTTCACGTTGATGGCGGGGTGGCGTCAACTACTTTTGGGGGGACATTTCAATGTTCAGGGGTGTTTTTGGCCCATTTACTATTGTTCCTATGAGAATTTGGCTAAATTGAGCCATTTAACATTGTTTCCTATGGGAAATCGAATCGGATCGCATCGCATCGCATCGTTCAATATCGTGTATGTGTACGATGCGATGCGATCCGATTTCTCTACGGAGAATAGCATGGTGCGCAATTAACTTAGCGGGCGCCCAGATAGGAAACAAGTACCCTGTGAGATACAATGGGGTTTATTTTCTAAGATGGGAGTTCTATTAAAGATGGTATATTGATATGGGAAACCAATCAGATTGTATCTATTATCTTCTAGAAGATGCTAAATAAATAAGAAGTAGATTCTGATTGGTTGCCCATAGCAATATACCATCTTAGTAAATAAACCCCAATATATTTGCAAATATACCAAACAAGTTTTTTCTGAAAATATACAAATAGAGTCCCTGTTATGGTATAAATACCTTTTTAAAAATCTAGAAACATTCAGTCCCATTATAGTTTAATCACTCTAAAGATATCTGATCTTTTCCATTTGTTGTTTTAAAGTAACAGCATTTTGCACTTTATAAACAGTTTCTTTTAGTTCTTGGCTCATTTGAAAATGTTCGTGCGCTGCTGACTCGTCTAGAGCCAGTTCCCCAAAATACAGACTTCAGCTAGAGCACCATATGCCGATACCATGCCTCTAGTATTCCCATATGGGTTCCTCGTTCCTCCTAGGGGTATTCTGACTCCTTTCCCAGCTTTCAGATGTCACTTGCACAGCATTAGTAGGTGTAATGTGCCCAGCTGAACTAAATGAACTTGTTAGCATTCTGGGAGCTACAGTTGGATGCAAGGTATATGCTTCTTGCAGAGTATTTGCTGATATATATTTTTTAAGCTAATTAGAATTAGAAAACATAAGATACTATTTTTAGTTTGGTCACATATTGACAATCTTAAATCATGTATACATTTAAAAAAGCACATTATATAAAATGATACTGCTGGTGATTATAACCAATGTCCTTCTGAAACCTTTCCTAATTGCATTGTTTTATCTTCATGGCTTCCTTATGTAAATTTCAGTTATGTCTTTATATGTACGGTGTTGCAAACCATTTGTGGTACCTTATAAATAAAATGTGATACAGGTTGAGTATCCCTTATCCGAATATCTATTATCCGAATTATTCCGAAAACCATACATTCCAGAAAGTGAAAAAAAAAAAAATTGGGGGGATAAAAACTTACTGGGGACATCTGTAACAGCACTGCTGGGGACATGATATGTAATTGCCACTAAATCTCTCCAAGAAAATGATTGGTTGGCATTCACATTCAGTGCCTGAGATAGTACACAAACTTTGTTTCATGTTTTGAAACCTTGTTTTTGAACAAATAAAATATATTTGTGTGTATTTCATGTATTTATACAGCATAAATGCAAAATACTTCAAAATACATCAATGAAATATTAAAATATTCCGAAATATGGAATAATGGATAAGGCATACTCAACCTGTAATAATATATCACCGGGAACAAATATGTCAGATGCACACTAGGCCAGGCGTAGGCAACCTGTGGCTCTCCAGTTGTTGTAAAACTAAAAGTCCCAGCATGCCATCAGGCTCCGGTGCATGACACCCGTCGCTTACCCGCTGGGGGTGGCGGGGGTGGGAGAGGGAGCGGCGTCTAGCTTTACAGGGGGGGGGGGAGAGAGGGAGCAGCGTCTAGCTTCATGGGGGGGGAGGGAAGGGAGCAGAGTATAGCTCCACAGGGGGGAGCAGCGTCTAACTTCATGGGGGGAAGGAAGGGAGCAGTGTATCGCTCCAAGGGGGGGGAGCAGTGTCTAGCTTCACGGGGGGGGGGGGGGGGAAGGGAGCAGCGTATTGCTCCACGGGGAGGGGGGGAGAGAGAGGGGGGACGCACAACTTTACCTTGTTCCGGGGGCTGCCGCCGGGAGAACCGCAACTCCCCCCTCTCACAGCCCAGTTACCCTAAGGTCCGAGCAGCCATCCTCCTTCCCTGACAGGGGAAGCAGATGGGGGAGGAGAGAGAGCAGGGCTCTGAGCACACAGACACAGGACGGAGCGGAGATGGGAGCTGGGCCCTTACCTGGCTGGCTGGTTAGCATAGTGTTGAATGATCGCTGCCACAATCTGGCCGCTGCTTGCGGCCACCGCCATGGACTGCTCCCAAGTGGCCGCCCTCCAGTGGCCGGCACCCTAGGCAAATGCCTAAGGCTGCCTAGTGGTGGTGCCGGCCCTGCATGCCATGCCACAGTTTTAGTACTTCCTAATAGCAAAACTGTGGCAAGGCATGCTGGGACTTGAGTTTAACAACAGCTGGAGTACTCGGCGATATTAGAGGCAGCGGGGACCCAGCAGGGGCCATGCTGCAGCTACAGCAGAGCAATCATTAAAGAGGTCCTCCTCATCCATACTGAACAGATGACGGAGGGGGTCGTTAACGATGCACAGGAGAGTTAACGATGTAGATGAGAAAGTGACAGATATCGCTATTATAAATCATTATAACTAAAATAATAATAATAATAATAAATCAGGTTTGCGTACATCTCTTAATTTGGACCTATGGCAATTTGAAGCTATGCATTGCAGGGCACTTTTTCCGGCAGTATGCAAATCACCATCTGACTGAGGAGATCTAGGATGCAGAATTAGAAAAACCATAGCAGCTTGCGCGTGATATGTTTTGTCTAATAGAAACACTAATAAGAGTTGCGATTTTAAAATCAATAGTGATTTTGAAATCAACTGTTAGTAAATATGTAATGTTGAAAACACTGCGTTGATATAGGCCAATTAAAATCAATTAAAAAAAACAATCTTAAATAAATAAAGTAATGGGATTAGAATTGCATGACCTATGTGGAACTTGTAGTATGGGAAAAGTTTTAGGGTTAACTGAACTAAAGCTCATTCTTACACCAAGTCAGGCTCATGCGGTGCGATAATGATACAGCCGATTTCATGGTACTCTAATTGTAAAGTGCAAAGGAATATGCTGCGCTATATAAGAAACTGTAAATAATAATAAATACTCTTAAAGCTTGTCTACTAATTTCTTCACATATCAGTAGAGAACAAACATAAATAGCTTTTAAGTTCTAAAGATGCCCATACACGGTACAATAAATGTATGCGTTATGGACTAGATCGCATCGCGTGCGATTTGCATGCAATGTGATCTAGTTCAAAAAGTTTGTGCAGCACATATTTTTTGAGCTGTGCGATGGGATGTGCGCGGGAGTGCGCATCGCACACACAAAACGCACCGTGTATGGGCACCTCAAATTATATAGTTATTTATTTAAATTGAGCACAACAAAAATCCGGTCCAGAAAAGTGCTGAATAACAGGGTCTAGGGAGAGAACCCTGTTCACCTAAGGTAACAGAAAAGCCGCCCTGTTATGAATGTGCTTCCATTCTGCATGTGGGTGGCAAGCTTTGCATGTTGACAGAGAGAGTGTCACTGTTTACTGCATCGCTTTAATCTGGAAGTATTCATTTCACACAAACTCTGGAGGTGTTGAATCTGCTTAATGCATTGAAAGGATGCACTCTGCTAAAATTCCCATCTCATTTGCAAGCAAATTACAACACCAATCTCACATTCATGTGCAAATTCAATTGGACAATGGGGAAGGACTTTTTTTGTTTAGGGTATAATTAAAGACCTTTAACTTTCCTATCACCACAGTAATATACCAATACAGGCAGAAGAATTCTAGGTGGCTACACTCAGGGTTATAACTAGATAGACGGTGGGCCCCATAGCAATAGATTGTAAGGGCCCCTATGCCTCTATCACAAATTGTGATAAATGTATATAGGACATGTAACTTACACAGGGAAGATGCCCCCCCCCTCAGCTCTGGGTCCCATAGCAGCTGCACTCCATGCAACTATGGTAGTTACACCATTGGCGACACTATACAATGAGCTAATGGTAACAGCACAACTATTAGGGGTCGCAAGCACTCACAGAGCTGGGTCCTATGTACTATTTTATTGTAATGGAGCACTGAATAGTAAGCTCATGAGCGCATGGTTATTTACACACATTGGGAATCACTTAAGGTGCAAATGCGCTAAAAAATATATGCATTTGCATGAATTACAGAGCTGAGTGCAGGTCGGGCAGAGTAACATATATCGGATGGCACTTTTATACAAGCAGTAGTTCAGCGTTAGGCTGTGCAGTACTGTATGCGTCTGGTTTACGCCAGGTGATGTGGTTTGACAGTGTTAGTAGTATAGGCTGGAGTTAGCGTACACAATTTGTTCAGGATATAGTACTTTAATGTAGTGTCACATACATAAGGCAGCTCGTCTGTGTCTGGACAGTGTTATAAATAAATAATAATTCAGGTTTTTGCATGTAAAATTCAATTAAATCTAACACAAATAGAAAATAAATGCACGGTAGTAAATACGTTCTGGGCTCTCGGTCACTGAGGAGCAGACAGGGAGAATCTCTAGGGGCAGCTCAGGAAGTTCTGACCATGGCCCCAGAATGATGAAAACATAGCTGCTGTGACTCCATGCACCTTCCACACAAACCCAAATCCCCTTTTATGGGATAATCGGAGTCCATTTACCCTACTGGATGACACCAACCACATTAAATGCTGCTATTTTGCTCCAAAAAAACAGTGCTCCTTGACAGAAGCCTGAGATACCAGAACAAGCATCAAGGTGTGACAATACAAAGAGTATGTTGGCATGTGCATAGTTTATTTACAGTTTCTTATATAGCGCAGCATATTTCGTTGCGCTTTACAATTCTTTTACCGATAAATGCTCAGTTGCATAAACATCAGCTTAGGTTGCCTTATGGAAACTGCATCTCTGACCCTAAGGTATACATTTACTAAGAGGGGAGTTATATTAAAGTTTACATGTTGCCCATAGCAACCAATCAAATTCTATTATCTTCTAAAAGGTGCTAAAAAACAAGAAGTAGGGCAAAATGTAATAGGGTGTGATTTTTTTTTAGACAAAGTCAGAATTTGCATGTGATTTCTGGTGAGTATTAGTAACGAAAATAAGTGTTATTTTAGACAAGTGCGTTTTATTTATGTAAAAAAAAAAGAGCATAACCAGTCCCGGGCTCATTGAGCCGGTCTTGGTTCCTCAAATATGGTTGGAAAAATCCCAGGGATCCCCTGTATTTAAGAAACCATCACCGGACTCTTGGACCATTTCTGATTCAAAAATTACAGGGGAAAAAATAAATGAGGGTCCCCCTATTTTAGAACAGCACCAGGCTCCAATAGCCAGCGGTGTAATGCCACAGCCGGGAGACACTTTTTACACAAGGTCTCCCGGCCTTTCCATGCTCACCCTGGCCAGTCAGCCCTGGACGGGATACCTGGGGAAGTGGGGGCTGTCCGCATCACACCTGGGCAGTGGGGGCCGAGCTGAAAAAAATTGTAGAAATACATTGTTTTTCACAGTTGAACTACATGTCCCACAGGTCTTCCACCCATGCTGGGACTTGATGAACCACAAGTCCCAGCATGCAGGGCATTAATGGGCCTGCTGGGTCTTGTAGTTCACCTGTGAAAACAATGTATTAAAAAAGACACACACATAGTACAGTACAAGTTTAATATACACTGCCACACCCTCACTTAACATACTTACCCTTACCAGGTTCCAGCGACGGAGCGCCTGCTAATCCAGTGCTGTCCTAACAGTCCAGATTATAAGGAACTCCATGCTTAAGCACAGATGGTATACAGCTGATAGATCTAGACATGCAATAGGTCGACAGGATCAAAGGTCAAAATTAATCAAAAGATCAACATTTAAATGGTCAACCTGACTTTTTTCTATTTTTTCATTTTTTGATAGAGGGAGAATATAATAGCATGAAGGTCAGAAGCATGGTGAGCTAAGCGAGGGTCCATGCTGACAAGTTTCCATATTGACATCTAAAAAAAATTGAAAAACTCATGTCAAACTTGTGACCAAACTGGCCATGTTGACCTTTTGAAGGTCGACATTTTGACTCTGTTGCCCTTTCTACTCGGTAGACCTATTGCATGACGACCTTTTGCTGTTGACCTACTGACTATTTAGATTCTGTAGATCTATCAATTCACAACCGCACAGATGAACATCTTGGACCATAAGGTGCCTTGAGAAACGCGTTTGAGATCCTCAGATGTAGGGAACTCCTTTTTTTTGTTATTACAAAAAAATTCTCAATCTACCCCATCTCCTTCTATTCCCGCCCCCCTCCATCCTTCCACACAATAAACCCTCCTACCCCATTGTCACACCCAACCTGAGTGCGCTATCCACACCAACGTATGTATTATTACAAATAGAAAAATTCTCCTTTGCACTATTGGTTTAATAATTGATTTTGTTTGATAATTGAAGTAATGATGATTAATGATCAATACAAAGGTAAAAACATAAACAAAGTCATTAGCCAATCACTAAACCCTAAGAGTGACAATTTCTCTCTACTCTCTGCCTGTTACTAGGTGTCCTTATTGTCCCAATCTCTTGTAAAATGTCAAAGTAACCTAGCCATTGTGGTCTGAGATAGAGTGGAAGGACAAGACATTGCTGGATGAAACTTAAAACGTTAAGTCTTGGGCATAATAAGCCAGCTACATTTTCTCTCCATACATTGTAAGGAAAACACAGAGCTCTCGGCCGGGGGGCTGTCAGCTGGTGGCCTAAGGATAGTTTCTCTGTCACTGCAAGGAGCCCCTTCCCTTGTTATGACCTGTCCCATCTCACCCAATATAACAAGCCCTCACTGACCTCCTGCTGCCTGTCAGGTGCCTAAAAACACATCAGGGCATTGTACTTTGATGTGCTTTATGATGCTACTGATGAGAGAGGATTATAAACAAATCTGCCTGCCAGCACCACTATCCCTGCACCTCCCCAAATGCTATTTGGTGGAACCTGCTTCCTCCCCCTCTGCACAGTGTTTGGTGTCAGTATTGTCCAGCTGTGTTTGAGAATTCCTTGACAGCATTTCCATGCAGCTGTGAATGTCAGTTGTTCAGGCCCTACCAGTATAGCTTCACTTTTAACACTTTCAGTGACATATCCTGATATCCTGCATGCAGCTGTGACGGACGTGATCTTCCAAACCTTTTTTTTTTTTTTTTCAATTTACAATATCCTGTTTAACAGGAGTTTAATCAATAATGTTCCACAGAGACACGATTCTGAAACTTGTTTGGCCCAAATTATGTAAAAATAGCCTTCATAATGTGGATTTACATATATATATATATATCCAGTCTCCTGTTTTGACATAAAAAGTTTTAAACATGAAAGAAAATTAGGAGGGAATTAATTCAATTAGCTGTGGTAAAGTCAGCTCCGCCACAGCTGTTAACATGGATTTTTTAATCTTATCCTATGTATTTATTTATTTTTGGGAGGGGGGGGGGGGGGGGGCTCACCAGGCCCTGAATAAAAGAATCTGTGAAAAATAACCCGTATGTATTTTCACCTGAAAAACGATAGATTTCAAGCGCAGTAAAGAGCGCTAATATAACTGTGTTTAAGAACATTTTGAAAAAGCTATATAATGCATATCGGTCCAGACAGATGGCACGGTTATAATGTGCTTTATGTGCTACTCTATATGATCCAGTGGGATGTGATGATGATCCCAGCGGATGGGATACCGGCAGTCTGAATACCGACATCAGCATCCTGACTTGCAACACTGAATGTCAATGCCAATGCTAGAATCCCAACTGCCGGCAACCTGAACCTAAGTATGCAGGGTGGATTAGCATTAGGCTGAGGTGGGGAGAACAATAGGATTAGGCAGTAGCTGGGGACTTAGAGTTAGGCTGCGGTGGGGGCTTAGGCACTTAGAAGGAAGAGTTAGGGTTTGGCTGCTGGGTGAGAGGGTTAGGTTTAGGCCACGGATGGGCAACACCGGCCCTCCAGATGTTATTTAACTACACATCCTAGGATGCTTTGCATTAGTTTTGCTATGTGGCCATGCTGAAACTGATGCAAGGCATGCTGGGATGTGTAGTTCATCAACATTTGGAGGGCCGGTGTTGCCGAGCCCCGGTTTAGGCTGTGGGGTGTTTAGGTTAGGGTTAAGTACTATGTGGAGTGTTAGGGTTAGAGAGGGCAGGGGAAATGTAAGTATACTTACCGGACCCTTATTGGGATTTTCTTCTTTAGGTATCATCTGCTTAGAGACTACAATGAAAACCAACGGAGGTAGAGAAGTGCAAAGGGCCTAGGATTGAGCTTTCTTCTTCTTGTAAAGAAAGCAGAGATGGGTGGATCTAGAGAAGTGAACAATGAAGGTATGAGAAACCAGGATAGAATTGTGCCCTGCATACATGAAGATTGTTGCATGTATGTGAAGAGGGTGGTCAACAGTGTCAAATGAAGGATTATGTGTCAAAGGCCTTTAGGCTTACCAGTTATTAAATCATTGTCCACCTTAGTCAGTGTAGTCTGTGTGCAATGATGGGATGAACACCAGACACCAGTTTTAACTGTTGTAATAATCATGGAAAATAGTAGTAGAGTCACAGATTACAGATTTTGTTTAGGGTTGACATGAACAAAGGAGGAATTTATCAACTACTATGTGAGGGTATAGGAACAAAAAGAGAGGTAGTATGGTAGAACTATAAGAACAGAGTACAATCTCATCTTAATTTGTGGGACCAAATGGACTGTACAAAAGATGACACAGGGTGAAGGGAAAGAATAGCTGAGGATGAACACAAGATTTCATGTATTGCTCATATCTTGGCAGATGGAACAGAAAAAAGTGTTCATTTCTGGGTACCGATTTTGGTAAGGCCAGTAAGAAGTCAATTGCAATAGACAATGTGGAAGACAATAAGAGCATGGATCAGAGTTTTTAAATTGTCTTGAGTAAGATATGGTTGTATTATGGATATGTGTTTTTTTATGAAGTATGTAACAATGTAGCAACAGATTGAATTTGGGGAACAAAGGACAGAGTCAAGGATGATACCTAAGCAGCGACCGTGTGGGGTAGGATTGATTATCAACAGTGAGAAAGATATCAGGTTAGTAGCAAGAAACCATCCAAGAGGAAGCAACAGAAAGGCATTCAGTTACACCGACCAATACAGATGTTGACAAATCCGGGTAGGATGGGTATAATTGAGTATCATTCACGTACAGATAACTCGGCAATACAAAAGAACTGAAAAGTTTGCCAAGAGATGTGGTATCGATTGAGAAAAGCAGAGGAAATAAGACTGAGCCCTGCTGTACTCAACTAATAGAGGTAGTTAGGAGGAGGTGAATTCAGAGATGCCAACACTAAAAGAGTGATAAGATAGGAAGGTTGAGAACCAAGAAAAGAATTGTGTCCTAATGACCTTGAGATCTTCACATTTCTATGAGAAAAGAGAGGTCAACTGTGTCAAATGCGGCACAGAGATCTAAAGGAATATGTGAGTAATGGCCTTTAGACTTAGCAGTGACTATATCATTCACTACTTTAGGCACATTTACAGAGTATGGGTGGAAAAGTCATACAGCAGGTGATTCAGAAATATGAACGTGAGTGATTGGACATTATTGGCAATGTGAATGTGCAACGTATGGAAAGAAGAGGTCCAACCTCATCTGGTTTTCTATTTCCAGGCCTAGAGGTGTTGGTAAAGTGGAGAGTGAGACATGTTTCTGTTATTGCCATCAGGCTGAGGTTGTTTAAGTGGAAGTGGTCATGGATGAATGTTAGTTTGTTACATACAGAGCATGCATTCCATAGGGCCCATTTAAAGATTTTAGAGGGTGATTGGTGACAGGGAAGTGTTTCAGGACTGCTGGATTCCTATACTGTCCTGAATCAGCTGTACTAGAATGGGATAAGTGATGGTGAAGTGGATATAGTGATACCAGCTAATAGAAACCGAGGTAAAGATAAGTAAAAAAGATGTCTGTGAGGTTTTATATTCTGGCAACAGATTTTCCAGACTTGATAAACATGGGTCTTGCTGGAATGCATCACTAATGTGTTTTGAGGTTTTAGATATAAAGAACTTTGCAAGCTTACACTGGTCACACATATCTTGTTGCCGATGCATCAGTTAAACAAACTTTAAGGTTTGATACATAAGCAAAACTAAAGTGGATCCAGGAGGTGCAGCTGCTGTAGATGTATGCACATGCTCAGAAGAGGCCCTCTCCTCCTTTTTTAAGACAGAGCTCATTAAGGTAATGATAATGAGAGCCACAGAACCTCTGCATTGTACTTTACTGCAGAGTGCTCTATGGTTACACATACTTGGATGCCCCCAGTTCTTCATACTTTGCACAGTGGGGAGTTATCTCTGGTTATTGGTTAGTTGGCGTGAGACACATGCAGGGGAAGGAAAGATGATAGCTGCCGTCTCTTAAGGGGTGTGCACAGGGGCTGTAGGCTGGCTGATTTTGGTGCCGGAGATCCCCATCGGCAGCCCGCGTGTACAGCCATACAGACACTGCAGTGTCTAGTCAAGATATTCTTGCCCACAGTGTCTATTCGGCCAGGCGATAGCAATGCTGCGGGGACGCACATCGCTATCACCACTGTGTAAACACAGGGAAAATCAGGCAAACCTTCTAAGCAATTTTGACGATGTAGTCAAAAGCGCTTAGAAGAATCACCCGTGTGTACACGGCTTCAGAAACTAACACTGAATCCATAAGAGCAGCAGCATCTGAGTGCAGGACAAAGGCTGTTGCTAGGTAACAGCGAGCACAGCAGAGTCCACCACTGACGATACCACCAGAACAAAGCAGGAGGCTACCGCATAATACCTGTTCCCTACCTAGGTTTTGCTATTTGGTTCAGCAATGTGTATGTGACTGCATCCATACTCCTTATGTTTAACACATTTTTCACAGTACATAACCTCCTTGCAATTGTCTGATACATGCGTATAAGAATTAAGCTATGTATTAGCATATTTTGCAAAAGACAGTTAAAAAAAAAAAAGAAAAAATAAGAAGAAAGCCTGCTGTGTGCTGTTCAGGAAGATGCATGTACCTTCATTTACGGCGACTGCAGAATTTGTCACTGTCCAGGCAGAACAAGAAAAGATTGTGTGAAGAACTTTATATACTAGATGGTACAATGGAAGTCATTATGGAACTCTTTACACCTATGTTTCCCACATATGTGCCTGTTTTTACAGATCATGCATGAATTCACATAAGCAAATATTTACTCAGGGTTGTAGGCGGATCAGAGTCGTGCAGACTGTTGTTGTATACGTAGGTATAAGATAAAAGCATATTTATTGCAGACAGATTATTGCAATGAGATGGAGTGGGCAGAGATTGTACTTATTTGGAAGCATTCCCAAATTGAAGATCTGCCCAGATTTTTAGACAAATAAAACAGACAGATTTTTACACCACCTCTAAAGTGCCATTATTCAGACTTCTGCTCTTACATTCAATGGGATGCCTTTTGCGCATATCTGTCAATTAAAACCGAGAACTGTT
The DNA here is from genome assembly GCF_055691185.1 of Crinia signifera. Classification (NCBI taxonomy): domain Eukaryota; kingdom Metazoa; phylum Chordata; class Amphibia; order Anura; family Myobatrachidae; genus Crinia; species Crinia signifera. The sequence goes on along the minus strand of NC_139220.1, from coordinate 250,613,590 downwards.
CCAATCTGAGTCAAAATGTTTATACACACCTGCACAATACACCTAACGCCAGTTCCATTTAATAGTAACATATACAGTATATAGAACCTTAAAATGGAAATCTAACTCACTTAAAATACAGAAAGCCCAGATGTCCTTTATCTGTCATCAGTACTATAAGACGTCGTTATGTATTGCTCACAATTAGGATAGAACACAATATAAGCAAGTTAAGTCATACTTGCTTATTATATCTGCCCAGCTCTGCCATTTAGACAGATTTGAATGACCCTTAGGGTAAAAATGAATACAGGGCAGTATAATTGTTAGAAGAAAAATATAGTAATAGGTTTTCACTTTTATGTAATGATAGGGGAAAGGGAAATGGTAGAGGTAAGACCAGTGCATAGGTTTTAGTTTACAAAGTGTATATGTACCAGTTGAATCGATTATCCACAGTTACTGTATGTGGGGTGAGCTGAGAGCAAATCTCAGTATTACCCACTCACGTGGAGGTGCTCCCCTTAGAGGTTCAGAAGAAAGTACTCTCTTTTTGTCAGGGGCACTCTGGATATAAGTTAATATATAACTTTTATTTTTATTTCCGAATAAAAAGAGAAGGAAATGTAATTCTGTATCATATGGTATTCATAGAAAAAAAAACTATACAATGATATAAGCAGATACACAGAGAAAATAATATAAAAAAAAATCACATAAATATAAAAAATCAGCCCCGTAGTAGGATTGAGGGGCACTGGAGTATCACAATATGGTGCAAGGAACCTTACTCAGAGCTGCTCAGGAAAATTATTCTAAAAAATAACTTTTAATAGTGTTAATCTAAATCTCTGCGGAGTGTTCCGGAGAGAAAATGAACGAGGTTATGCTGTGGTAATAATAGCACACACACACACACACACACACACACAACAGGGGTAACGAAAAATAACAAAAGAAGCAATGAGTGATATCCGAGGAGGTGTACTTGTCAGCATGGATATGATTACACAGTAAAGATCACATGCATGTGCAGGGCTGACTGGTAATATCCCTCTGAGTGACACTGTAAAGCTGGCCATACACAATGACCTGTATATTGTACAATCTGATTGTATGCAGGTTGTAAATGCGATGGAACGAGCATTTTATGTGCTTTAAAAGCACAAACGATCTGCTTCTGAGCACAGTGAAAGCCTACAGATCAGAAGTGCAGCACATATGATCTGAGGGCTGACTTCTCGACCCGCAGGACCGCACATCCTAATGAAATTACGCATGATGTGCACATGATCCGTCGCACAACCCGCCGAGATTGTGTGGATTGGCCCGACATCGTTCAGGTGTATGGGGGTCTTTATTGAGCCTTGAGTGCATTCAATGATACAGAGATCATCACATGTAAGCAGAAAAAAACAGGAATGGTATATAAATTACACTCATACCTTGGAAGGGTGAAACAGTCCTTAAAGGCGTGTCTTTGCTTTCTTCTGAACACCCATCTTAATTGGTCTGTATGCATTGTTTTTTAGGGCGGGGTGTACTAAAGGGAAAATGCGGTAAACGGGGGGTTTACCGCATTTTCCTATTTACCAATACCCGTCCGCCCCATCTCCGCCCTTCATCGCGGCGGCTGTCAGGCGAAGGGCAGTGATGTATATTAATACATCCCGCCCTCATTGACCACTGGAGATGTCAGGTGTAGGGATCACAAATATTTATTGATACACACTATTAATATTCCACATGAAGAGGAAGGACCATTGTTACCAGACAAACACGCTAAGTGAATATCTCCTCAAATTTAGGACAATCCAGGTGTAGAAGTCCAGGAGGGTCTCAGTAGCAAGAAGAGTCCAACAAAGTCACCTGTCCTTTAGCATCAACGAGTTTACGGAATATGCTGCGCTATATGAGAAACTGGAAATAAATAAGGTGTTTCTTTCATGCCCTAGCCTTAACATATCATAGAGCTCTATTATAGCTAGATTATACATTTTTATTGTACTTCTCCTTTCTCTTTAATACCAAAGCTGGGGACAAGATAAAACATTTCAAAAAGCTGACACCTATGCAAATTGGCCTTGTTTGTAGACTAAATAGGCTAATTGCATGGAAATGACATGCATAAATCTGCATGGGAGAGACGCTGACACCTGGCTCCTTGGCAATCTATATTTCTATATTTTTCTTTCTGTAAAAAGAGGAATCAGATTATTTTCCTGAAAAGAACATAAACAAAAAAGCATTAAAATGTACATATATTATATCGATCACGTGAAAACTGACAAATTTATGAGACAAGCTTAAATTTAGATTTTTTTTATATCAAATTAAAACACGATTTTCACATTTTCGTTCCCATGAACTAACACTTTGGCAAAATACTTTATAGAAAGTTTGGATTTATGTAGCGGGACTATTCATTTCACCATAAATATATATAATGACTCCTGGTACACAGATTACTTTCCTTTACAATTATGGGGTGGGTGCAAAAGTTCCTATCTATTTCACTGCAGATATTATTTTTTTTTAATGTGTGCCATGAATTATCTAGTGAATTTGCTTGTCATACAGAGTATCTAAATGTAATCCTCATAATCATCATCATCAATAAAAAGTGTACAACATCCTCATTTCTGGCAATTTTGATGTTACACAAACTGCCATGGGTCATGACAAGAGAGTATATAACAAATGTTCTCAAAATATTCTGATTGGTTAGACTTTTCAACCAGATTACTTCCATAATGTAGATTTTCCTTATGTCTTGAAAAACTATATGCAAAAGTGGTTGAAGTTTTGAAGTTAATTCTTCTTCTTTGTGAAATTTACTAAGATATGAGTTTTATTTCACATGGGATGTTGCTATGGGTAACCAACCAGAATTGACTTCTTATTTATCTAGATAGTATCTGATTGGTTGCCCATAGCAACATCCCATCTGAAACAGAACTCCCATCTTAGTACATTTCCCCCTGTATCTTTGTTGGGGTTGGGATCATTTGGTCTACAGCAAGCTGATCGACAGTCATTACGTCGACACCTTTAGGTCGACATGGGGATATGTCGACATGGGTATAGGTCGACATGGTTCAAGGTTGACATGGATTTAGGTCAACAGGTCATTAGGTCGACGTGGGGTTTTTCACTGTTTTTTTACCTGAATGTCAACACAGTCGGCATTGACACAGTTTCCAGTGCACTGCATCCCCTCGACACAAGCATTAGGTCAACAGTGTCTAGGTCGACAGTCAAAAGGTCGACATGGGGTTTTTCACTGTTTATTGACCCGAATGTTGACACATTCGACATGGACACAGTTTCCAGTGCACCGTTTCCCCTCGCAACACTCGCGATGCTGCGCTCGGCACACTTTTTTATTCTCCCACCACGCCCTAGTGTATGGTAGGGCACGAAATACCGACTGTCGGCACAATTCGGCTCAAAAACAGTGAAAACCCCATGTCAAACTTTTGATTGTAGATTTATGCTGGGTACACACCAGGACGACTAGGGCCCGATCCCCTCAATCTAGATCCAATTCCGACCAATTGGATGTAGATTGTGTGGTGATTGGGCCCTTTTCTGTCCTGGTGTGGACCGATACCGATCCGATGTGCGGTCCCGCGGGTTGGTCGGTCGTAATTGAGATCCTACCTGCTGCAGGTAGGATCTCAATGATGACCATACAGCCGGGTGCGGGTCGCCATCGGATCGGACCCGCTCACGGTGCACATCGTGAGCGGGTCGTGCCCCCCCCACGCGTCACCGTGAGCGGGTCGGAAGAGACACTGACGACCCGCTCACGATGTGCATCGTGAGCGGGTCGCCCTGGTGTGTACCCTACATTAGACACTATCAACCTAATGCTTGTGTCGGCCTAATGACCTGTCGACCCACCTAAACCCATGGTGACCTAAACTCATGTTGAACTTGACCCACGTTGACCTAGAACCATGTTGACCTATCCCCATGTCGACCAACTTGCTGTAGACCCAATGACTGTATCCCGTTCGTTGCAGATACCATGATTCAATATGAGATTCCAGTTGTCGGAATGCCAGAAAGTCAGTGAATCAGCAAAAACGGCCACAAAATCAAAAATCCGTGGACATTTCTGACAAATCAGATCTGACTAAATAAATTCAGATCTGACACCCATCTTGCTTGGATTTTATTCTCTGTTTATTGACTGTATGTACTTATTAAAACTGTATTTCACCATGTTATACCCTTGACTTCCTCTCTCCACATGTTTTATGAGCATTTGGACTCCCCCACACAGAGGAGAGATATAAGGAACCCCACTGCTTACGCCTAGTGCTGGTTAAGTTAAGTGCAACCTTTTATTGGCTACTGAGCCACAAAATGTCCACCTCCAATTTATGTGATCAGTACAGCAAGTGCACACAAGAGAATCTTGGTTTTTAGTGAACTAATAGAGCATTTTGTTATGAGTATTATTTATTAATTGTTTATTGATAGCACATATTTTTGCACTTTTTAAGGTATTATAAGACAGCAGAAAATGACTATTATATAGTAAAATGCTTCTAGTGTACATGCCCACAGCAAAGAGCAAGCAGATTAGGTATGTGTATCAAACGTCTCCTGATGTACAAAATGGGGCATTTTATCCCAATAAACATGGTAATAAGAGACACTCTCTGCAGAGAAGAAGGGACCTTTTGTACTAATTCACCAACAATTTGTAGCGGAATCTCAGCTTTTGAAAGGAGGATCTAACTCTGACAGGCTTTTTATAAAGATAAGATGAATAGTCACCCCCGAGCACTAATGGTCACATTGATATTGTAATGATGAGAACATGAGCATAGTCAAGAGCAGCAGAAAGACGGAGGAAGAAGAGGGACATGGGCCCACACAAGCCTGTTAGGATTTTACATGCTGGGGGAGATAAGTGTCCTAGTATTTCTACCTTTCAGCAAGATTGATAGAAGTAGCACAGAAGCTCATCTCTCCTGTAATGCTGAAGAGAAAGTGCACACAAGTGAGTTTCAATGTAGATATATATATATATATATATATATATATATATAAATACATATATATATATATATATATATATATATAGACATTGTAGGGGCTCTGCACACACTAAATGAACTGATAATAAATAGTGGAGATTCGGTTCATGAATTGATCAATGCATTTTAGCCTGCTACCCCACTTCACGGGACCCCACTTTTCTGCAGGTCCTAACACTATCGCTGAAAATGGCTACAATACACATAGCTATCACATCAATGTTTGATTCTAGGCATGCTATCTGGTCTGAAGCTCACAGCACACTTTGCTTTTATAGGTGAGCAGCTACATATATATATATATATATATATATATATATATATGTGTCTAGGTCTAGTTAGTGTCTGCGTGTCCTTGAAACACTGCCATCTGCCAGCAAGTTAACATACATCAAGTCTTCGAAGCATTAGCTTTAAGCGGACTTACTAGTGTATATATATATATATAATAGATAGATAGATAGATAGATAGATAGATAGATAGATAGATAGATAGATACATTCATAGCACCATTAGTATTCAGAAGAAACTGATGCGAAATAGAAAAGCACCTCCACTCTTCAAGGGGTTAAATGAAAAAAAAAAAAAAAAGAACCTTTAAGGGCTTCGTTCACACCTATTCGCCTTTAATGAGCTTTTCACTTGCTAAGCTAGGCTTGAAACCTGCATTTAAAATAGGGTGAGTGGTTTCTTACGGGCTCAGATCAAGTACTACGTTTTCAAATTTTAATGCTTCCTTTAAAAATGTAGAACACGTTTTATGAGTTAGCACACGCTACCCGTATAAGGTGGAAACACATTATAAGCTGATCACTTAAGTAAATTCATTTAAATGTGATTTCATGTGTTTATTTCATTCATTTTCCTGAAACATCTATGGGGGTTATTCAGACCTGAGTACACAAGCGCAGGAAGGCCTCGCGCATTTGTACTAAGATCCGTACCCATGTGTAGTCTATATATTATCGCTGGCCATACGCAAGTCGATTGACAGGAAGCCGGTATGCTATGGTTCACTGATGGACAAAGTTTCATCACTGCTTGTTATTTAACTAGGAATTGTCAGGCTGAAACATGGTATAGGAGGTAGGGCCGATATAGCCATTTGCTGAGGCCTACCAAAGCAACACAAGAGAAGGAGCCTGAAATTATCCTTTATTCACGTAACTAGTAATGATTTTTTTCAAAAGTGATCTCAAAACATTGTTGATTTCTTTAAACATTGGCTGTCCAATCCACTGCCTGCAAATGTGTGTTTACACAGGTTAGTAAATAGTGCAACATACATATAGAAAAAAACAGAGTGTCGATCTGCGGTTGTAAAGGTATATAGGAGAAACGCCACAAGTTATGTATGTACAGCTGCACGGTATTCACATGCTTCCATCACTTCAAACTCATACTCTGTGAAGCTATATCTTAACTTTACTTTTCCCTGCTTTTTTCTTTACAATTCTACAGTTCTTCTCATCATGACGATACCACTGTTGAATTCTGCCACCTTGGCCAGTTTCAGCATTTGTCTCATGCTCTGAAGCTTTGGACATCCTCTCTGGAAAAGCAGTTAAATCCATTGACCTGAATCTGGATAAACATCTTTTCCAGCATTGGAATGTACAATCCAGCATGGATTAGATGTTGACCCACTATGCATCTAGGGGTCAACATCTAAATTAGGGTGCCAGCGATCAGTGGGTGCTGTAAATGGATTAATAACTAATAGGTTTGTAGATTTCGCCTAGGTGTGAGGTATACAATAAACAACAGAATAGAAAGATAAAAAAATGATCATTACATAGTGTGTCACAAATAACCATTCTTGGACCGCAAAACGCTGAACAATAATGATATCAATAACTAAAACAAAAATTTTGCATGAAATCCAGTCTATATATGGGCTAAATAAATAATTTAATTTTTTTTTTTTTCTGCAGTTACAGCTTTGAGTGCCAACATCTGTGCAGTGGCGTAGCTAGAAATTTTCTCCTCGCTGGACAAAAAAATTCTGTTGCCCCCCCCCCCCTCCCCCAAGAAGGGGTGAGGCAATGGATCACGGGTGCCACTGGCTGAGCTGACAGGTGACCCAGGAAGCAGTGAGCGCTGAGCTGGTCCAGCCCTGTACATATCGAATGAGTAGGGACCCAGTGCAGTGCATATTGAATGAGCGGGTCCCTGCCTCATGCATATGTAATAAGCTTACATATGCATGAGGCGGGGACCCGGTCATTAAATATGCACTGCACTGGGTCCCTGCTCATTCGATATTTACAGGGCAGGACCAGATCAGCGCTCACTGCTGCATGGGTCACCTGTCAGCTCAGCCAGCGACGCCCACCACAGACCCCGCTGACACCGCTCCGCCAAGCCACTGCAAGGTCTGCCACATTTGTAGCTATGCCACTGCTTCACATTTGTTATATGAATTAAAATAAAAAATGTTGTGTAAAAAAAGATTATATTTCCTATATAAGGTAAACATTACAGGTAATTTTGATGAATAAAAATGTTTGCTTGCCAATTTTCACACCTATTTTGACAAATTCACTTTGCACTGAAAGGGTTCACATAAGCTTTCAATGTACAGACAGTATTAGGCAATGTTTATCTTGAATGTTTTTATATTATAAGAAGATCTTTGCTAGATACTGTGTAGGCTATACTGAAAACAAGCTAAAAACAAAACAGCACTATACAAATAACTAAACCTCAAATGTGATTAACATGCGGATATAATAAAAACACTTTAGATATGTATCTATATAAAATCTTAATTTATTCACTATACATATATGTATAGTGAATAAACTTAAGGCCCCCATACACTAGCCGATTTTGGTCAGATTTCAGCCAGATCAGTCGGATCTGGCCGAAATCGGACCAAAATCGGCTAGTTTTGATGTCCCCTCAGATCCGATGCGCGGTCCCGTGCGCATCGGATCTGCGTCCGGTGGTCGGACCTGCTGCACGTCCGACCACCCGACTTGGGACCTAGTGGGGCAGCGCGGCGGTAGAGGGAGCAGGGGGGGCTGGGGACGCTGCGGGGGACACAGGCGGCATAGAGCCGGGCAGGGGGAGCCGGCGGGAGCTGTCAGTACGGAAAAAAAAAAGCCCATACAATGAATGGGCAGCCTGTGATTGGCTGAGCGCTCTCTCAGCCAGTCAGCAATTGGCTGAGAGAGCGCTCAGCAGCCAATCACAGGCTGCCCATTCATTGTATGGGCTTTTTTTTTTCTTCGGTACAGACAGCTCCCGGCTCCCCCTGCCCGGCTCAGCTGTAAGTAATTGCCGCAGCTGTGTCCCCCGCAGCGTCCGTCCCCCCAGCCGCCTCAATGTCCCCCTGCCCCCTGCTCCCTTCACATTGCAGCTCCCCTGGAGTTGAAAATGATACATCGCATGCGATGTATCATTTGCAAAACTTGGCACATCAAGTGCCAAATCGTGTGTCCCCCTCCCGGGGAGCTGCAGGGGGCAATCAGGTCCGACTAGTCCTTAGGACAAGTCGGACTAATGTATGGGGGCCTTAAGATTTTATAAATATACATATCTAAAGTGATTACTCTTTTGCACCCAATGGGTAAATGGAACCACTCCGAATATATTTTTATATAGCTTTCGGCAAAGCAGGTTTGCAAGCTGGGGTGCTGCAATATAACTAAGAACTGTTTTCGGTTATATCCACAAGACAGGTGACATACATTGTGTCTGGATAATTTCCCTTTACCATATAAAAAAATAAACATTTAATGGATAAATAAATTAAAGGTAAAAAACATGGGCACAACTGTATCAATACATCTAGCAATAAAATCCAATAAAAACCTATACTAGTATCACAGACAGCTCTCAATGAATATGATATGGAATGAAAAATAGTTCTGTATAGTCAGTTCATGGACCAGGATGTTTTCCAGTTGGTAGGCAACTAGGGTGACCAACTCATCCCTTTAATCCGGGACACATATTAATTACACAGGTTCTTTGGCTGGCTTTCACCTGGCTTTAAACTGCCACACCTCAAGACTCCATTTCACCTGGTTTTAAACTGCCACAGAACCTGTGTAATTAATATGTGTCCTGGATTAAAGGGATGAGTTGGTCACCCTATAGGCAACCCATAAATCAATACAGTTAGTGCACAGAAGCCCTTGTGAAGAAGATTAGCTGCCAGTATAGACTATGCACTGCTGCCGGTGTAGGGCTCCTGCTGCCTTGGGCGCGCGGGGGGTCCCTGCAGCGGGCTGGGCAGTTAGCTCCGGGGTCCCTGCCGCGGATGGGAAGTCAGAGGCAGGGTATCTGTGATGGATGGGAACTAGTAGCAAATAGCGCTACTAGTTCCCATCTGCTGCAGGGACCCCGCTGCTGACTTCTCATCCGGTGCAGGGACCCCGGCGCTGACTGCCCAGACAACTGCAGGGACCCCCTGACCACCTGAACTGCCCAGGTACCAGCCTTCCCTGGGGGGGGGGGTCTATGGGGGCCCCCACAATTTTGTTGTCCAGGGCCCCCACAAACCTTAATCTGCCCCTGGACCATGTATCTGACGCATTTCCCTATTGTCCTCTTACATCTCTATCATAAGACGCGGAAATGAAGCATGTACTGATGTGGGCAAATATGCTGACACCCCAAACAATGCTTCATTCCTCCTCACGATGCCTCCTCATGATTATATTAAAAGCTGTCTCCTGCCATTGCTAACCTCATTTTTTCTAACCTAACGGTTTTCTTGTTAACCTCTAACAGTGACTGTACATGTATGTTCAGACCTAACCAGCAACACCTCTATATATTGTCTCATAAATTCATTCCAAAAAGCACATAGCCATTGGCATATTTGTTTATGTCATTGTTGTCCTGAAGACACTTTAATACAACATTTTTAGCATTACCGAATCAGTGTGGGATGGGTAGGGCCCCAGTACCCTACCCATCCCCTACTGCCACAAAGGCATGAGAAGCCCCACAATTCTAGTAGGATGAGGTAAAATACTCATAAAATATAAAAATATAAAAGCCATGTATTTATATTAATAAAAATAGACACTGTCACTGGTCACAGCAGTTTAGGAAATGAACATTCTCTTTGATAACATGTTACACTATTACCATCAATAAAATATACATTATTTTTCTTTCTTTGATTATTTTATAGACTGTTTGGGGTTTTATGGACTGTTTGTAGCTTTTGCTTTTTATCTTTAATGATTTTGTTAATGAGTAGTTCAGACGGTCAGAATTAGAAGCACAGATGTATAGTGGTTAGCATTACTCCCTCACAGTCCTGAGATCACCAATTCAGTTCCTGAACCAGGTGTTATGTGTGGAGTTTGTATGTCCTACCATATTGGATTAGGTTTCCTCCCACACTAAAGAAATATACTTGCAGGGTAATTTGCTTCTAATAACAAAATAATCTCTGGTGGGTAAGTGTGCCAATGTGATAGGGAATTTAGAGAGTAATCTCCACACGGACAGGAACTAATGTGAATGCCTGAAACAAAATTCATTCTCCAAAAAGTATTGTGTAATGTGTGTGTGTTACCTAAATTACTGTCAATAAATAAATTAGTCATAAATAAATTAGTAATAAAATGACCATATTTACCCATACTTTCTTACCCTCTAGAAATGGCTCTTCGGGGGAGGTCTAAATTATGCAAATTGTATTATTTTAGCCCGCCTCCTCCAAGTACACCCAAGAATAATGCCATTTACTGTGATGGGGCAGGTCTTTCTGATCATTAGGCTCTACCTCCAATCCCTCCGAACTGCTGCTGAGAGGAGAAATAATAAGTAGGCAAGTAGAACAATTTAAACATGCTTGGGATAGGCATATGAATATCCTTACAAAGAAATAAGGATTAAAAAGGGTTGAGATTACCTGAAGGATAAAAAAGGGGCAGACTAGATGGGCCAAATGTTTCTTATCTGCCGTCAAATTCTGTGTTTCTATGGTTCTATGTATTTACCTCTTAAAAAGTCTGACACCAAGCACATTGAGACAGTTTTTCTCCTATCTCTGTAAGTGAAACCTACTAGTAAAAGATGTTGATGGGTTTTTTTTCCCTCTGGTTATCACATACTATATTGTTGTCCCTGTATTTCCATATGGCTAACATACAGTAATAATCTCTGTCATGCTGTATTGTAACTATGGCTGTTCTCAACGTTTTCTGTTTGGAACAAAACAATAGCAGCCAAGCAGCTGGATGGGCCCTTACAGAGCACAAGGAAAGGCTCTCGGATCAGAACATCCTAATTAGGTGTTTGCACTCCCAAGGGCGTAACAAGCTGTTGCAGGACCCATGGAAACAAAAACCTTTTTTATTTCTTGGGTGGGGATCACCATTGGAATTACATTAGGACTTACTGTTCCAACACAGTGGAACTGAAAGACGCAATACGTACCACTGTGCTTGTCTCCCTGTGCAAAGGTTCCAAAGCATACCAAGGTCATCCTTATGAGATGATTACATTCTATCTGAGGTTTATTTTAAAGCATTGTGACCACATACTGTTATTATTCAAGTTGTTTTATACCTGCAATTGCCTTAATTATGCAATGCCCATCTTGTCAGTGAATTCTGCACACATTACATCTGTTTTGTAGCTAATGGGGAATCTGGCTGCAACTGCACGTACCCTCTGTTTGGGTATTTATTTCATTTGGTGTTAAATGGCCTGGTAAAAATAGCAGATGCTTATTTAATGCGCCATTTGGATTTAGAATGCAAAAGTTGTACAGCTCAGCTGTGGGCACACAACAATATACACTTTGTCCAGGCTTATTTCTGCGAGACTACTGCTTAATTCACAGTCTGCTGTAACAGGCTGGGTCTGGGAATGTATTTTGTCAGGCTCAGGCAGACAGGGCATGCAGTGAGAATAATAATACCAGTGTGTAGTACACTGTGAAAATGTTGCACCAGGTTTAATGTTACATAGATTGGCAGTTTCTCTGTATTGCAGGAGCTAATTTATATGATCAATAACTAATCAGCAGTTATCATTACAATATAATTCAAACCACCCAGTTACACCTGCACAACCTCAAGTCAATCTATTTAATGCCTAGCACATACTTGCTGCACATATTATGTTATACCTTTGTGCAAACTCTGTCATATTTTGGACCGTTCTGGTCCTAACAACTCCCATAATAACATCATCCCACACCCCCAATGATGTCACATATGTCTTTTGCCATCAGACAACACCCCCAGAGCTGATGTGGCATGGGATGGAACATGGGGAAGAAAAGGCAAATAATAGCACTGAACTGGCCAGCTCTGCAAGCATGCTTACAAGCACTACCATACAAACTAAGTAGCGTTGGCGACGGGTTAGGGGAGCGGGGGCTGGAGCGCTGGTAGTGGGTTTGGGGAACAGGTGACAGAGCGCTGGTGGCAGGTTCGGGGAGCGGGGTGGGCAGCAGTGGAGCGCAGAGCAGAGTGTTCTCTCAGCCAATCAACTGCCGCCTTAATGCATAGCATAGTGTTTTAAATAGTTTTTTTTTTAATTCTGCTGCCTCCACTGAGCCCCAGGGCCACCAGCACTCCTTCACAGCACTGCACTCCACCACCACCCACCGCCAGCCCTCTTCCAGCACACAATGTGGCATCACAGATGCCATGCAACATCAGGTGCTGGAACAAACCACACTGGGCACCACAAGATGCGATGAGACATCGCAATCGCATATCTGTACGGGCACCATAATACTAATCACTTTCTTGAAGCATATCCTCACACTTGCTGCAGTATGGAACAATATGTTTGGGGCAAATAAACGTATCTATCTCCCTGCGCAGTCGCTAAGCTGTGGTGAAAAACAAGAAGTGAGGGGTCTTAACTCCAGCTACTGAGAAGTTTGTCAACGCTGCATTACATTCCAAAAATATACAGACAAGTGAAAACTGCCCGGGTCATAATGACAATCTGACTGACGCCGGGTTAAAAATACGGGCATTCTCACTGGTAAACCCACATCTCTGGCTTCTCTCACCCTATTACATTTACCTCAAAAAGTGTCATCAATAGACCCCTGAAAGTTTTGTACTCCTATTGGAGAACAAATAGGCATTCTCTGAACATAACGTATTTCATGCATGGTTTATTTGTGACAAACCAAACATTGTGTATTTATTGAATTACACTGTCCATATGCTAACTGTGGAAGATACATTGGGATTTTTTTTTTTTTTTACTTGTAATTATATTAATTGAAAACCCAAAGGCTATAAAGGCATCTGTTCTCATAAGGAAATGTGTTAAGTCATGCCAAGGTCTATTAAAAGACTGTAGATTTTAATGAATCCTAATAAATAATAAAGGCCACCATTGTTTCTTGTTACATCATCTTTTAAACTCTTTGAAGTAATCATTATACCATCGTAATTAGTAACACCTTATTATGGATCGTGGTAAAATAATGAGACATGCTGAGAGGAGTGCTGCAGATGACGGACAGCGAGCATTTCTAATAATACATAAGAACAGACATTAAAACGGTTGTGGCTTAAAGACAGATAATTAAAAGTAAGCCTAATAAAGCCCAATTAGCTCTACAAATTGTATCTGTATAAAATAAGCAATGTCGTTTGGCTTAAACATATATTATTTTTATTCTTCAACAAAATACACAGTCTGAAACACATGCTCACATCCAAACTACATCCCATTGCTTTACAATCTGTAGGGAGATGTCTGTGCAAGAACTGCGAGTCAGGAATCTACATCAGCTGTTGCAGTGCAGCACATGTGGCTGTTTGGACTAGCCAGGTATTGTTACATTCAAATGTAATACCTATCCGGACATTTTTTCTTCTAGATTCTGATCACAGATTCCTTGGGAATAAGTTAAGGGAAATTAGAAAAACTGTAATGTTTTTGAGTACAGAATGTCACAGGCCGAAGGCGAGCTGGTGGCGGACGCAGCTACTCACCTTGCTGAACACATCGGTCCTTGCGCCTCCTGGGTGTTCGGCCCATGGGGTCCGGCGGGCAGGCATCTCGGGTGGAACCCCGGTCTCCGGTGGGTCCGGTAGTGGCTCCAGCGTCGGCTCTTTGGACTGGGCGCCGCCATCTTGGTCACGTCCCGTGACCGGTGGGCAGGGTTGTCTTATCCCCTCTGCCTGTTGCCACAGAAGAAAACCCAGCAGCCAGACTTCCTCTGGGCTGGTGCAACTTCTAAGTTGCAGGTTCATGCTGCAACAAGTTAGCAGTCTGTTCTGTCATGCCTTGCATCCTCCCAGAATCAGCTCAGCATCTTCTATCCTGGTCCATTCCTTATAACAGTTCTAGTTGTGTCCAGTACCAATGATTCTCCGCCAGTACTGGTAACTGTTAATAGTATCCAACCTGATCTAGTCCAAAACCAGTCACAGCACCACCTCTTGTCAATCTAGGTATCTAGCTCCGGTCATCTATGTTCCAAAGACTTCCGATCCCGTTCACTGCCAGACGTCTTTCTTCAGTTTTCGTTCCTGTGTTCCTAGTTTTGCCAAGTCTGCCATTTACGTTATCCTTCGTTACCAGAGTTCCCGTATTACTGCAGCCAAGTAGGATTTTTGAGTTACGAGTCTTCGACAGCCAGAGTTTCCACACCAAGTTGGCCACAAAGTTCTTTGTTATCTTCGGTTAATGCTATGGTTCCTGAGTTCCGACCTCCCTCCAGCAGTTCATTAACGCCATCCTCTTGTCATTAGTGAGTTCTTCTAGTTAGGGGCTGTGACCTGCTGTCCAGATGCAGCAAAGTCGAAACTGCCTTGCAGGGGCCCCTGGCAAATACCGCTGGGCAGTTAGACTCCCCATCCTCGCCAAGGAGTTCAGTCAATAATCACGGCAACAGAGTTTATGCGTAGGTCCTACATTTTACCCGCCAAGCTCCCAGCACCTCAAGTGCAGCCCATCCTTGAACTACAGCCTGAGATGGATCCTCAACCACAACCCAGTGTGACAGTTTGCACCAGCCACATGGATTCCACCTCAGGTTCAGACTTTGGAGCGAAGTGACTTCAGAGGATTGCTTCTCATTTAGATATCTCTCACCGGCAAGATTTTCTCCAGGCATCTTTAACCAATAGTCCATTCCCTCCAGAAGCGGTCAAGGCTCAACCAAGTTCAGATGTTCTTTCTGAGCAGTTACATCTACCAACGCCAAGCAAATTTGATGGAACCCCGAAATTATGTTGGGGTTTTCTTAATCAGTGCAATGTTCATTTCACGCTCCAACCAGGAAATTTCCCCACGGATAAGACTTGGGTGGCTTATATCATCTCCCTGCTCAAGGGTTTAGCATTAGACTGGGTATCACCATTGTGGGAGAGAGATGATCCACTTGTCAGATTATTTAAACCTTCATCGCCCAGTTCAGAAGGATCTCGATGATCCCGGTCGATCGTCTTCTTCGGCCATGGAGATTCTTTGCATTCAACAGGGAAATCGTTCTGTTTCGCTCAGTATGTTGTCCAATTCCAGACCCTGGCTTCAGAGGTGAAATGGAATGAGGCACTACTAACAGCATTCTATGGCAGTTTCTAAGATGACCTGGCGACCCGAGCTCTCCCTGAAAGTCTGGAGGAGCTCATCTCGCTAAGTAACAAGATCAATCTCCGGTACTGAGAGAGACAGGCAGAGAAATCCAAAGGAGATCATGCTCAAAGCTTCCCATTAACTTGCACTCCGCACCCTCTACATTTCCTGCAGAAGAGCCTATTTCCTGCAGAAGAACCGGATTAATAGTGTCTTCAATGCTGAAAAATACAGGCAGGTACTTATCCATCATGCAGTACAAGCACCTGATTGGCTGCAAATTTATTCGGCAGCAAGACAACGACCCCAAACAATCAGCCAATCTTTAGTGCAAAGAAGAACAAGAGGTCCTGAAAAGGGTGATACGACCCCCGCAGAGCCCTGAACAACATGTCATCGCCTGGGATTACATAAGGAGACATCCACAGAAGACCTGGGCTTAGTTCTCCAAATTGTTTGGAACAACCTCACTGCAGAGTTCCTTCAAAAACTATGTACAGGTGTAACTAGAAGAAGTGATTTTGTTTTGAAGGCAAATAATGGTCACACCAAATATTAATTTGTTTATAATTCTGTTCATTCACTTTGTATTTTGTTAATTGA
Source organism: Crinia signifera (assembly GCF_055691185.1). Classification (NCBI taxonomy): domain Eukaryota; kingdom Metazoa; phylum Chordata; class Amphibia; order Anura; family Myobatrachidae; genus Crinia; species Crinia signifera. The sequence continues at coordinate 250,597,420 of NC_139220.1, read as the reverse complement.
TTCAAATAATCTAAACACTTCTATTTTTAAATCATTCTTACTTTGCAGCATTTTCTCAAACCTGCATAAAACGTCTGCACATTACTCCACGTCTTCATTGTATTCCCTAGCTGTAAACTGTGTGGCATCCCCCATGTGCCGGAGCCCTAGGCCGCAGCCTATCTAGCCTGTTTGACCAGGCGCTGACCACATTGCAGTTTATGATCACATTGGGCCGTTAGATACTGTTTGGATGTTTTCTTTATTTGTTTATTAGTTGTTTGGTTTTGTTTTTGTGTTATTTTGCCTAAAGCAGGAGATATTTCACAGGTAAGCCCTATATGTGATGGCTACACAATAAAAAAAAAAATGTGCAAATGACACTTCTTATATTCCTAATTTCGACAATGCATCAGATTTGTTAGCTTGGGAAGTGGCCAGACTTTGCTCCCGTCAACATTATTTGGTGTAACATTCAGTATAACTGCTGGTGACATGCTCATACTGTATAATCAGTGGTTAGGGTTAGTCAGTGTGGTTAGATCAGAGTAGTTGTTGGAGAAGTTGAAGTAAAAGCTTTATTTATATAGCTTATGTACAATTATATAGGTCATTCCTAGACAAGAAGCTAGGTAATAAGGAATTTCGCAGCATTTCAACTCAACCTGGTATCAGCAGGGACAGGGGCAGAATACAGGGAACTGCAGAAAGTCTACAGAATATTTGGGCCGATTCAAACCTGTTTGTACACATTGAAATGTTGCCGCATCTCGATGGCGGGGATGTTTACATGCGCATAGTTGCTCATCTGCATATGCAAACCCCCAGAGCGAACAACTTTGGTGACTTTTTCACTCACCGGGGTGTTCGTAAATTCAGTGACAGGCAGGGGGTGGTTGCTGGGTTCCGGCCAGCGTTTCATTGGCATGCAAACAAAACACTGGGTAAACACCTGCAAACACAGGCGTGGCCCTGCCTGCTTGATAATAATAATAATAATAATAATTTTATTTATATAGCGCTCTTTCTCCAATAGGACTCAAGGCGCTTAACAGATAGAATTAATGTAATACAGTACAGAAACAATGAAGTACAGAAAAGCTTTTCATAAACAATACTTAAGTGAGTAACACATTGGCTCGCAATGTAGCGCAGGGATTCAGGTGGCAGGGTGGGCGTGCGGTCGGTGGCGGGGCTGCGTTTACCTGCTCGCTAAGCGAGGGGGGGGAGATGCGAGGGGGGGCGCCGGTATCCGGGAGAGTTGCCCACCTTTCCGGGAGTCCGGGAGGGGGACCCGATTTTTGGGCCATTCCGGGTTAAAGCTGTATCGCACAATAGGGGGAAGCTGAACAGCTTGTTCAGAAGATGAAAACGCACCCATGATGCCAATTACCTTTGTATTCTACTGGAAAGGCTGACTAAACAATAATGGGTTAAGAGTACATTGGTAAGATATTTCTGCTGTAATGCATGGGGTAGACATGTCTCAGATGATCAATAGTTTATTTGGTGTAATATACTTACTTTTCAAATATGGCAATAAGACAAAAATATGCATGTATGACAACACAGAATCACCCGAAGATGTATGTTGATAATAACACTGAGATACAATAGTTGGCTTCCATTGACTATCTTTGTATACATAATACTGGGTGCAAAAAAAGTGCCTGGTTCACACCTAGTTGTAAAACAGGTTTAGTGTATAAATACACAAATTGAGGAGATCCCTTCACCGGCGCACACCAAAAGGAGAAAAAGGAATGTTACGTCCCTAGAGAATGGACTACGTTCCTCTTCTCCGCCTCTGAATCGGGGATAGGGTCACTGATCCCGAATTTTCCCCTTTTAGCTTATTTTCGGGCACTTTCTTGTCTTTTCCCTGTATCAGAAAGATCTGCTCCCTCGGTGTTACCCGTGGGTTAAGCAGGCCAGGAGACAATGCACAGATAGAAAATCCAATAGTGAAGTATGTTCTTTTTTATTTCAATAATCCAACAAATAAAACATGTGTACACAAAACGATATAACACACCAATAAAATGGGCCAAAAAAGAGCTGGTACGGATACAAGTGGATAATTACCCTTTGGGTCGAGAACTGAGGTTAGGCAGCTCTCTTAGATCGCATAAATGTCCAAGGAAACACTCCAGGTGGGTACCGGTAACCCTTCTCGAGCTCCAGGGATCCAGGTAAAGATGACCACGTTGTATACCCCACAAGCAGCTTTCAAGGTCCCTCCGACGCGTTTCCACCTCTTACTGAGGTCTTTTTCACTCCTTGAAAAAGACCTCAGTAAGAGGTGGAAACGCGTCGGAGGGACCTTGAAAGCTGCTTGTGGGGTATACAACGTGGTCATCTTTACCTGGATCCCTGGAGCTCGAGAAGGGTTACCGGTACCCACCTGGAGTGTTTCCTTGGACATTTATGCGATCTAAGAGAGCTGCCTAACCTCAGTTCTCGACCCAAAGGGTAATTATCCACTTGTATCCGTACCAGCTCTTTTTTGGCCCATTTTATTGGTGTGTTATATCGTTTTGTGTACACATGTTTTATTTGTTGGATTATTGAAATAAAAAAGAACATACTTCACTATTGGATTTTCTATCTGTGCATTGTCTCCTGGCCTGCTTAACCCACGGGTAACACCGAGGGAGCAGATCTTTCTGATACAGGGAAAAGACAAGAAAGTGCCCGAAAATAAGCTAAAAGGGGAAAATTCGGGATCAGTGACCCTATCCCCGATTCAGAGGCGGAGAAGAGGAACGTAGTCCATTCTCTAGGGACGTAACATTCCTTTTTCTCCTTTTGGTGTGCGCCGGTGAAGGGATCTCCTCAATTTGTGTATTTATACACTAAACCTGTTTTAGAATTATTGTGAGGTGTGGGGACACCTATGAGCTGATCCTATCTGTGGCTGCATACACATTTGCGCAGACAAGTTGGAGGTTTTCACAAATACTTCTTCCATATCACACCTAGTTGTAGCTTAGCGAGGATTCACTAAACTCCAACATCTGGCACTAGGCTGCGGGGGGCCGCCCAGCACTGGGTAAGGCCTCCCTCCACCCGGGTTCCGCTAATATAAGAGCGCTTCGATACACAGCAAAGTGTGAGCACATCACAGGCTGCCCCCAGCCTGTGCAGCCTGCCCATATTCCAGATCGTTGCAGCTGCGTGTGATGTCACGCAGCCCTTCCCTTGAGTGGTCTGGACATGCCTGTGTTGTCTGGACTGCTCCCACAAAACGCTTCATCCCACCCCCCGCATCGACCCGTTGCTATCTCCGAATGTCTTCCATGCAGTCCGGGCCAGTGAAACTGCATCCGAGTATGGAGTCACAGTCTTTGCCATGCACCCAATGTCTGCAAAAAGGTCCGCTTCTTCACACCCAAGTGGGTACAGACTGTCACTCAACTGTCATTTGCAGCAGCACAGAGTCTTGGATATCCGTGCACATGCACATATCATTATACATTGGAGATTTGTATGAATGTCAGATTTACATAAATCTCTCAATCAGAGAGAAATTTAGAATATATTGATGTTATCATCAGAATTGTGTTTTTCCTGTATCTGATCAGTTACATGATGGTCCATCTTAAAATCTCTCTGAAACTACAAATGGATTCAAGTAACCCAAAACAATGGATTCAGAATTATGTATAATTCCTTTGAGAGAAATAAAGTGGATGATGAAGGTAAAGTACCAGCCAATCAGCTCCTACCCAATGTTACAGGCCGTGTTTTTTTTTTTTTAATGACAGGAGCTGGTTGGTACTTTATCTCTGTCCACCTTATCTCTCTCCAAGGGTTAATACATAGACCCCTTAAGATTTACTGTTCCATCTGTCCATCCCATGGGAGAAATGCACACCTCCCACCAGTGACATCACAAGGGGGGATCGGGCCACACCCTTGTCCCCCATGCCGAGTGGTGACATCAAGTGGCAACTCTTGCTCAGTGACAGGAGTCGAGTGCTGCACATAATGCACTGTATCATTATGTGCAGCACCTGACTCCTGTCACAGTGTAGGAGTTAGCACTGCACCCAGACTGGTCCCTGAGGGTAACCCACATCTTCAGGACCCTGTAGCAACAGAAGATGCACGAAAAAAATATCCAGCTGCACTGGGTGTCACCAAATGTAGGGACGCCACTGCCTCCCACCCACTTTTTGATATCTTTAGATCCTCAAAAGGGGCATCCCTGGCAAGAAGTAGTGGGGGCACCTATCTTGTGTGCCCAGGGCTGTCTGTAAATGTGTGCATGGGTACAAATTAGCAAGCCATCCCACTTCTAAGGACTGCATTGGCTGCAGCACCTGGGAGATGAGCAGGGCTGACTTGATTGCAGAGGAGTGGCTTCCCATTGGAACAGCTGTCAGCTATAGCAGTCTGGGCTGGCAGTCTTAGGGGAAGAAATCACCTCACCCTTGGATTGCCTGTCCAGCTATGATTAGCAGAAATCACTGATTTAGCTGGGAGGCTACAGACACTAAGTCACTCAAACAAATCTGCTACAAATGTTGAAACCAATTAAATATTATAAAATACTGTTTAACTTACTGGATCATGTATATTTTATGCTTAAGAAACGCAATCATATTAATCCATCAATTTCTATCACTAGTTGGCAAGAGTTGGGTTGATGGGGGTTATTTAGACCTGATCCCAACTGTGCAAAATTGCAGCATCCTGTGATCAGGTAGCAGAGGTCCGCCAGAGTAAAAATGTGCCCTGTGCAAGGCTGTGAATGGCTTGCAAAAATATTGCAGCTTGTCGCACAGCTGCAAATCCATCGACTCACTCACCATCGAATGATGTTTCCACTGTGTGCAGTCTGTAAGTAACCCAGGATATACTCTGCCAGTGCGATAGAAGCAGGGTGATCGAGGCCGGAGCTGACATCACACACCGTCTCTCAAAACGCCTGGGCGCACCTGCGTTTTTCCAGACACTCCAAGAAAACGGACGATTACCACCCACAAATGGCGTCTTTCTGTCAATCAAACTTTTCACTGACGTTTGTCCCTGGCGTCTTGCATGGTCATGGTCATATGCTGACACAGTTATCAATAGTTTTACAATAATCGCCCGCCTTTTGAAATCGCAGGGCTGCAACAGGGTGTGAATAACCCCTGATGTGCAGTCCTTTGTTGTACATTTTATCTCCCATTTGATACGGTTAGTTGTGTTTAATTTTCTAAGTGGCAACGTTGATTAAATAACATCTAATTTTATAAATACATTATATGACTTTATTCAAATAATAGAAAAAGATATATACTGTAGCCAATTTTTCTATCAAGTGGTGGTGTTACGCTATAAATTTGTTCAAGTAAAAATATCTATTTTCCGACAAAAACATTTGCCGGGACAGTGTAAACACTTACCAAAAATATACTTAATATAAGAGAAATAAAAGACATTTACACAATTTATCCCAGTAGCTCAGCATACAAAATACTTTGTAACATCATTTTAAGTTACATCATTTTGTCCATATACCCAACATTTTGAATTTGAATGAGCTGAAAACTGTTCTTAATTGGATGCATCATTGTGAAAACCTGAAGACATGTCCTAGTTATTAATACAAGCACTGAAAGATGTTATATGATTTGGTCAATTATTGGACTTGTTTCTATTTTATGAGTAATATATAATATAATATAATATAATATAATGTAATTCATTTACAATAAATTACAATACAAAATAAAAAAAAGTTGACCCAGTACGTAAAATTATTTTATTAAAAAGATGATTCTATATTATGCATTAATGATCATCTATCTATCTATCTATCTATCTATCTATCTATCTATCTATCCATCCATCCATCTTTCCACGGGCAGCACCATGGGTGTGATTGCAGCATCTCTGTGATAAATGATATTCTCCTTATGGTATAGGACACTGACCTTGTTATAGACACACTGACCTTGTCCTTGACAGTATGTAATTTTTCTTAGCTGCATTTCATAACCTGAAGACACTGCATGATATATATAAGGCGGACAGCATAGGAGAAAACAATAATGTGCACCCACTGAGCTGTGGAATGATACGTAGATGTTTTTGTGCAATCTTCAGTTAGATTATAGTTACAAATATAAGGCAACTTTTCTAGCATCATGTTTGAAAAAATATAATTTTTGACGTCTCTTAGAGAAAACCAATAAAGAGTAGAGAGAAACCTGTTCACTGGAACTAATGGACCCAGAATAAACCAAGAAAGACTGCCCCAGACGATATTCTTCCTCCTCTAAACGTTACAGTTCCCCATAAGCATTCGGGCAGGAAGCGTTTTCCTGATATCCAGTAAGCCCTTATTTGTTTGCCACACTTCCGTACAATGAAGTGTGATTCGTCACTCCAGAGGACGTGCTCCAACATGCAATGGTGGTGTGCTTTACACCCCTTCAGCCATTGTTTGTCATTGCACATGTGACCTTAGACTTGCGTGTGGCTTCTTGGCCACAGAAAGCAAGTCCATGAAAATCCAGATGAACAGTTCTTGAGCTATTGAAGTACAGTATGGAAGTCTCAAAGTTACAACCCAGGACAGAGGGGTACACACCTGAGTAATGATGCGACCCAGTGATACGGCGATGTATTGTAATGAAATGTTGTGATATATTGCATTGCCATACACACTACATGATCCGCTGTACATGCATGTAACATACCTCCCAACATGTCCCTCTACAGGAGGGACACATTTTTCTGCCCCTGGACTTTCCTCTTAATGGGGCAGTTGTATTAAGTCTTAACAAGAGATAAATGCAAGGGTGATAAAGAGAGATAAACGTCCAGCCAATCAGCTCCCTACTGACTTTTTTCAAACACAGCCTGTAACATGGCAGTTAGGAGGTGATTGGCTGGACGTTTATATCTCTTTATCACCAACGCATTTATCTCTTGTTAAGGCTTAATACATCTGCCCCAATGTATGATGGCCATCACCTGTGGTGAAACACCTTTCCTTATCAATTAACCTGTTCAACACAGATGAGAGTAATCATACATTAAGAGGGAAGTCCAGGAGCAGAGCAATGTGTCCCTCCTGGAGAGGGTCATTTTGGGAGGTATGATGTTACATGTCCGCAGCATCTGATGTGCAGAACAAGCAATGATTTAAGAGGATTTTAGGGTATACACAATGCCACAGATCCCAACATCTTCCAATACAATGCATAGTGAGGCTCATTCTAGTGCAAGAAGGGGGAAATAATTTTCTCTCTTCTTGTTTTTAGTCTGTTTATGTGAGTATAGGCGTACCCACAAGACGCATGTAGCAGCAGGTGTAAATCCCAACATATTTTCAACTTAAGCTATATTTGAATATAATACTTAGCGCCAGGATTTGTAGTCTGGACAGAGTCTTCTAACCCATCCAGTCTGCATATTTTTCTCATTCAGGTGCAATAGTAAAGCAGCTATTGTACGCACATCGGTCAATGTTTTCTTACTGAAAAAGGGGAGGGGTTGGATGAATGCATGGCCGTTCAGATCCCGTTTTGTGGGTGTGTATAAATTCACAATTGAAATCTTACTTGTTACCGGAAAGCTCTCGCATGAGAGCAGCTTAGCCTGCATGTCTACAACAGACTTAGCGGCACGACCCGATTTGTGGCAATGTTACCGATGTGGCTGCAATTCTATGCCATTACACAAAAACATTGAGACCAGAGCGGGCAACTTTATGCTCAGGTTAGGTTCTGCCGATATTAGTAAATAGGTCCTAATTCAGCATGGATCACTAGTTAGAGAGAAAGCAGATACCTGCAATCAGAAAGTCGCCGCCCAGACAGAAAGAATTGCAAAATCCATTCACATAAACCTAACCACCGAACGTTTTTTTTCTATCTGTGCCAGTCTAGGGCTTCCAATAATCTACTAAAGAACCAGGAGGAAAGTGTTCATCGCTGATGTCAGAGACCCACCAAAAAAACACCTGTGCTCGTCTGCGGTTTCATAAACACACCCAGAAAAGCCATATTTCCTTCCCTAAACACTACTTTCCTGTCAATCAAACTATGACTGTGGTTATTTATTTGAAAATTGCTGCTGTGCATGCGCTATGCATATGCAGTCGTTTGATAATCAAACAGATTGTGAATGATCTATTTAGTGATCTGTACTAAATTTGGTCCATAGTCACAATTGCATTCAGCAAAAGATACCAAAGGCAGAAGCAAGAACAACCGCAACTGAGTGAGCCTCAGTGTGTACCGAGCTATACATCACTCAGTGGTCTCCTTCTGAGAACTTGTGTGGTCTATTACTTCAAGACTCAGCTGTTTTACCTTCTACACATTTCCCATTCCCAATAACTGCACCAACTGACCAAGGCAGCTGTAGATGGCCAGTAAGTTGGAGAACTGACTAGATGGATGACGTATCCTATTACACACTAAAAGTCACCGACGACCCATTCTACGGCTAGTGTCTGCCTATGGAGATCACATGGGTGTAGAATAGCTGTTATGCACCCGCTAGCAATGAGTGAGTCTAAAATGGTCAAACACACTAATTAAAATGGGTGTCCGCACACTGTTGTCCATGCAGTGCATTTTAATGTCAAACACAGGCTTTATTTGTTCTTCAAGGCTGACACCAATGCTAGAATATTATTTGTATGTGAGAAGTCTATTTTGAAATCTCATCCCTGTGAGACTAAAAAAGGTTTACCAACTGAGAACACCATCTGTCCTCACATACCCACCAACAGGTGTCCTCTCTTCCCAAGATCACCATAGAGCCTCCTGTTAATTACCTCAATGTAACTACAAGCCTGTGGAACATCAATCAGCCCTGTGAGTGCACATTATCTCTTGTGTTCTATTCAGCTTGTTGCAAAAAACTCATTATTTTTTTCTTTAATTTACCTGCAGCATAAAGCTTGTGATATGCTGAATATGAAGTCTAAATGGAGATGTATTCAGTCTTCAAATCTTAAACCAGTAGCAATTTAAAACAATGAATGGTGAAAATATCTTATGAATTAGATATTCGGTACTTGTGTAGTTTCACGGGGCTGTAAACTCCATGCCAATGTGGATAGTTCGTACCCCCACTATCCACGTTGGCATGGAGTTGAAATTAGATAGCGTGGCGAACGTAGCGAGCCACCGAGCCCGTAGCGTAGGCGAGCGCCGTGAAAGTACACAAGTACCAGATATTCTTGATCACCAAAAACACCAGTCATATGAATGATGTATCAGAGAAATGACTCCTAATTTCACTCCTGGAAGCATTGGTACATATGTGCGTTTACAAGCTGGTGAGTTTGTACATGTACAGTATTTATACCAATAAATAAGGTACATTGCTACAACAGAGTAGTATATACAGTATCTCTTAGAAGGTATAATTCACTCTTAAACCCCGGTCATCAGTGTCTTACTTCTATCCGCTCAATAAATACTAATAAGAATTATGTGTTTATGGTAACTTTGATACAGAGAATTAAACAGTTACAACACCAATAATCCGGCACCCTGGGTTTGGCACTGTGCCAGATTACCCATTTTGCCAGATTATCAGTGGTAACCCCAGACTCATGGTATAGCCGCACCTAGTTCCATCCACCCCCACAGTGTGACCCTCCCTCCGCATCCACCCCACCTACTGCAGTCCATCTCCTGGATACAGCGCCACCCCGCACGCAAAGTCAGTCCTATTGCGTTCCTGTCCCCCTGCAGCGCGGCTCCCTCCCCCTCAAACTGCTCTTCTAACCCCTCCCATAGACTGTAAACCCTCACATGGCTTAACTTTCCCCGCCACCCGATATGTCCGTATTAAAAGGGGTTCCACGCCAACAGGTCCCGGAAAATCAGTGTTGTACCTATATACGATGGCAACCTTCCACCCTTGAAGTTAATCAGATTATAGCTATCATTTCATCCTAGAAAATGATACACAGAATCTGATTGTGTGATATGGGCAACATTACCACTTTTAACTTTTACAATCTTTAGTAAATTTATTCCATAAAGTGGTTGCCAAACTGTGCATCATGGCACCCTGGGGTGCCTCAGGGGACTTGCAGGGGTGCCCTAGTTTGGTGGTCCAGGATTAATTAAAATAATTCATAGACAATGTAATAGGCAGAACCAGTGCTAGTGGCTGTCAGTAGAATAATATGTGGACAAGCAGAAGTGAATCCTGTCTCTCACCACATAGCTTAGCCTAAGAATGACATATAAACACAACTTAATTAATATTATATTTTTTTCTGAATCTGTTATTAAGAAATGTTTGGCTAATAGGTGCCAATACTCTATGGTGCAGTGATTTAAAAAAGTTTGATAACCACGGCCTTAGGCTCTTATTGGCCCATTCCATGCCTGTGCTCCAGGTCTCATACACCAAGGTTATGTGAGCCAGTGCTAAGATCCTGATTTCCATGGTCTAAACTCAGTGGCGGATTAAGCACGGTGCGACAGGGGCGGTCGCCCCATGGCACCCACACATAAGGGATCCCCACACCGGCACTGCTGCCGGTCTAGGGCTCCTGTCGCCCCGTGCCCAGGTGGGCCCCGTGCCCACAGGAGCTGTTTAGCAGGATACTTACTCAAGAGGATCATCTATATATATAGTGTCTGTGAGTCTCCGAAACACTGCTATCTTCTGGCAGAGAGTGAAACTACATCTCTTTATCACACATGCACAAACACAGAAGGTAGCAGACTAGCTTTCGAAGCTTTTGCTTGGAGTGGGCTTACTAGCATATTCACAAGTCTGCTGCATCCTGATAAACAGGATGTGTGTAGAAACAAGAAGCTGTATCCTGCTAAACAGGATCCTGTTCAACTGCATCAGGCTAAAAGGCAATGTGTTCACGCAGCCTTAACTGGTGTGGTTACATGGGATGTGACCAAAGCCTGCTGGGCTTCAGCTGACACCGTCACATTCCATGCAACTGTGCCATTCTCCTCTGTTCCCTGACTTTTGAACAGAGAATTGTCAAAGGGGGAGATTCTCTAAGGTGAAAATGTGGTAAAAACCCCGTTATCTGGGGTTTTACCGCATTTCGGGATGCTCTAAGCATCCCCCGCCGGGTTACCGCGGCGACAGGCATCGCCAGAAAAATCTGGCGATGTCCCATAGAAGCCAATGGGCTTCTAACGCGAACACACCGCCGCCCCGCACGGACCTTTGCCCCGCATCGCCCCCTCCCTCCTCACCTGTATCCGGACCTGTGACCTCCTTCCTGCACGGATCCTCTTCCGGATGCAGGGAGGAGGAGAGCCCGGCGCAGCAGCAGCAGCGCCGGGTGGGGGAGGGAGGGGGGAGCCACCGGGACCTGCTGGGACCCGGCGACTCTCACCGCAAAGGACAGCTCTTAACGCAAGAGCTGTCCTTTGCTATAATTATCGCATATGTTAGAACATATGCGATAATTATAATTGCGACGGGCGGCGAAAGGGGGCGGAGATTTTTAGAGAATCTCCCCCATATTCTGGAGTGCCAGACCTTGTTTCTCACTGAAGCACTGCTCATGTTTTCTGGCTGCTGTCATTATACGGGTGCTAGCATTGTGGATGACATCTAACTGTAAGTCATCCAATGGTGTGCTTTCTATATCCAACTGACCTGAGCAACCAATCAGGAGATGGGATGCCTTATTTAATCCTCCTCTAGACTTAAGCTGGGTACACATATATACAATCCAACCGTTTGTCCGACTGTACTCCCGTCGGACCGTCCACAAACAACAGCCGATCACGCGCGTACACACCTGTACAATTTTACTTGCGACGTCCGATGTACTCCCGTCCAAACAGTCGCAAGAAAAAGATTGTACCACCGTACACACTCTCTCGATTTGGGCTTTTGACACGATATATATGAACAAAATTATCATAATGGGCTGGGTTAAGGGCATACCAAAACAAAGAGGCGTGAGTACAGAACCTAAACAAAAGTGACGGGGTACGCGTCTACTAAACTTCAGTATAGAAATGCCGGACTGGTCCCGCAGTTAAATTTGAGAGGCACAAGCAGACAGACAATAGCCCTTAAAATGGCCAAGGATAATACAAGGCACAGTTGCTAATATTTCAATATGCATTACATAATGTGACACACACGGAGCTCCAAACTTCTATAAAGCCGGGTATGCGACTAGTCAGTTTGCGGTAGTCACCCTGCCAAACTTCTATAAAGCCGGGTATGGGAGTATAGTCAGTTTGTGGTAGTCACCCTGTAGTCGCATACCCGGCTTTATAGCAGTTTGGCAGGGTGACTACCGCAAACTGACTAGTCGCAGACCTGGGTCAGCCCTGCCTTTCCTTGTTGATATATATATATATCTATATATATATATATATCTATCTATATATATATATATATATATATAGATATATATATAGATATCTATAGATATATATAGATATCTATATATATATAGATATATATATATATATATAGATATATATATATCTATATATATATAGATCTATATATATATATAGATCTATATAGATCTATCTATATAGCTTGGAGGGGGTAGAGGGGGGAAGCTGTCCCCGGGTGTTGTGGGGGTAGAGGGGGGAAGCTGTCCCCGGGTGCTGCGGGAGGAGGGGGGTCCCTGCGGCTACTGAGTGGAGATGGGGTACCTGTCAGCGGCCAGCCTGACACGGCGCTGCCACTGCTGTATCTCCCCCGCTGCTGTATCTCTTGCGGAGGATGGCGGTGTCGGCGGTCCCTCGGCGGTCAGTGTCGGCGGTTCCTCTGGCGCAGGGGAAAAGACCCTATGATTGCCGGCGCTGCTGTATCTCCCCCCCGGCGGCCGGTCCTTGCGGCGGATGGACAGTCAGTGTCGGCGGTCCCTCTGGCGCAGGGAAAATAGTACTATTTCTTTCCCCTGCGCCAGAGGGACCGCCGACACTGACTGTCCATCCGCCGCAAGGACCGGCCGCCGGGGGGAGATACAGCAGCGCCGGCAATCATAGGGTCTTTTCCCCTGCGCCAGAGGGACCGCCGACACTGACCGCCGACACCGCCATCCGCCGCAAGAGATACAGCAGCGGGGGAGATACAGCAGTGGCAGCGCCGTGTCAGGCTGGCCGCTGACAGGTACCCCATCTCCACTCAAAATAGGGTCTTTTCCCCTGCGCCAGAGGGACCGCCGACACTGACCGCCGACACCGCCATCCGCCGCAAGAGATACAGTAGTCACCCTGCCAAACTGCTATAAAGCCGGGTATGCGACTACAGGGTGACTACCGCAACTGTAACTATTGTAGTTCATTATTTCTATAAAGCCGGGTATGCGAGTATAGTCAGTTTGCGGTAGTCACCCTGTAGTCGCATACCCGGCTTTATAGCAGTTTGGTGCTCATTATGTGCATGGCGCCACTCCTCCATATACACGGTGCTGCTGCTCCCCATACACTGCACCACTTCTGCTCCTGTGACCCCCTTACACTGCGCCTCTCCTTCCTTGACCTGGGGCTCTTCCTCCTGTGCCTGCACTGAGTGGGGAGACGGTAGATGGTGCGCAGGGCATCCGCATAGAGGGACTATGAGCCTGTCAGTCTGGTCTCTAGATCAAGTCTAGCAACAGCGCTGGTAAGAAATTATGTACAGTATCTTTTTCAATATATTTTTGTACTTTGTATCTTTTTCAGTTCTGCTTATATCATGAATCTTTGATCTGTTTTCTGGGCTGCTTGCCAGTTATACAATGTAACTGTTTTATGGTTAGTTCTTCATTGGTTAAGCTTCTTACGGGAGTTTGCAGAGTTTTATCGGAGAGCAATATTTTCTTATTTAAACAGGTAATTTGGGGCTGTATTCTGGTAGCTTCTCTCTTAAAAAGACCATGTGTGAAGTTATTTTGTTTCATATATTATTTCTTATTTGCATATAGGCAGTTTGATTTAAGGTGTACATGTGAATGCATTAATTCCTTCTTTAGTAATTAATCCTTTGTCTGGAATAATTTGGCATCCATACTCAGTCATATGCAAATCCTTGTGTGTCATTCAATTATTAATTCCCTTCACTGGTGTGATATGAGTGATTATTTGTTACACAACAGTTGTTTCCAGCTATTAATATCTGTGTCTAGCTCTGTACGGGCTTCCACAGTTTTTGGAGCATAACCCGTCTACATAGAACTTTAGTCACCCTGCCGATAGTCATATATATATAAGTCAGCCGGCAGGGTGACTAAAGTTCTATGTAGACGGGTTATGCGTGTAAACTTTAGTCAGCCGGCAGCGCTGCTGCAGTCGCTCTCTCTGTGCCTGGATCTGGATGTGTCTGACTGGTACCAGTGCTGCAACCCCCTCTGGATCTAGTGGATCTTACTGACCGAGTCAAGGAGCAGCAGGTCCCCTGTGTGAGGCATGGTAGTGTCCCCTAGTCATGTATGTGCCAGGGATTCATACTGTAGCTGCGGGCGAAGTCGCGCGACCCGGGCTGTCCTGTCCCTCCATGCCTATGGGTACAGTGTTGCTGGTGGGTGCGTGGTGCAGCTGCAGAGCTACTGTGTGAGGAGTCAGAGTTCCAGGGCTGGTGCAGGTTGGGCTTTTGGGAGTCGGGATTTTACTGGGGTTCCCAAACGCTGCATGTGTCGTTCCCTTTGGAAATTGAAGTTGCTGCTGTTTGAGGTCCATTGAAATGAATCTCTCTGAAAGCTGGGCTGCAAACAAGATGAACCCCCCCTCCGCGCCGCTGGAGAAGACTGTAGTGCGCTGGGCGCATTATGTATCAGCCGTGGATGGGTTTAGCGGTAATTGTAATTGTGCTTGTAAAACAGTAATATTTCCACCCAGGGCCATTTTTAGCTATATAGAGGGGGCACGGGGCGACCTGCTGTATGCTGAGGGATAATTTAGGATGTTAGTGCAGCGGGCAGGACGATCCTGAATGCCTTTCCTGATGCTGTAAATCTACAGCTTCCCCTGCCGCTTCCTCCGTCTCAGGCTGTTAGGGAATTGGCAGATTTTTGGCTGATTTTATTAGAATTTTTTATGTAGACTGATATCCAGATTTTTGTATATTTATCTTTATTATGAGTCCACAATTGATTCTATTTGTGTCTGCGGCTAATGATCATTTAACCGCTGCTCTCTATATCTCTAAGCGGCTTCTTAAAGTTTAGACGCATAACCAGTCTATATGTGCTGTAGGAGAGATCATGCAGCTATGGAACGCCCACATGGGCGTTCCAGCTTTGGCAGTATAGTCGCAAGGACGGCAGCATATCGATCGAACGTGCGTACACACTGCACTTTTGTTCCGATATGAGGCCGTCCTGTCGGATGAAAATTAAACTGCAAAGAACCTTCGACCGACCGAGTTTGGACGGACAAGACAGTTTTTTGCCGTTTATCGCTCGTACGGGACAGTGTACACACATATACAATTGAACGGCTGTCCGACCCAGAACGGAAGAACGGCCCGACAATTGTATATATGTGTACCCAGCTTTATTCCAGTGGTCACTACAACTTCAGCTTGTTTGTTGTTCACCTGTCTCTCTGTACTCTGAACCCAGTCATTTCCTGTCATTCTAATTTCCAGAACCAGTAGGTCCCAGCTCAGGTACTATAGTGCATGGCGTTCTATCATCCTGTGCTGTCTTCCTCTATTTGTCGTTACCCAGTCCAGGCACCTACTCTCTGGTTACCAGTCCGGTTTTGATTCCAGTGAGCCTACAGCGTCCTATTCAATTTCATACATCCTATGAGGAGAAACCTAATAAATCCTCCCAGCTTTCTTCACGTGGCCCTCAGTTCCACACCGCCCTTGGGTCCAACCCTGAGTTCAGACAATCATCCAGTTCTGACAGGAATTCTCTGGCTCCACAGTCACTCAGGCCGTGATGTAGTGGTCTGTGAATGCCACAGACACCTGCTCCTCTGTGCTTTGCATTTGGTGGGGTGAGAGGGGTAATGTTCATGGTGGTAGGTGATTAATAATACCCCCAGTCAGGGCCCTACTAACACCGGGTTGGGTTTGGTAAGACCCATTAATGTATTTTTGCTCTGAGAAGGATAAATTGTTAGAAATTGTCACCAGCAAATGGCTGAAGGAGAGGATCAAAATCGGTTACCAAGTGGGATCTATCTGCCGAAACACCCAGATTAGGACAAAACTCACAATATGGGACTTGGAGAGAGGGACAGGTAAGAGGTATGCTTATAGTATTAATTTAAATTAGAAATTTTGGTACTTGTTTCCTAGAACGGCCACAATCGAGGGTAGTAGTAGTAGTAGTACCTTTATTTATAAGGCGCCGCAAAGTGTCCGCAGCGCCGTACATAGCAAACAAAAAAAACAAATGACAAGGTAACGTATAGGGTGTGTTGAAAAATACAGTATAAATAGGGGTATAGCTGGTAGAACTAAAATCAGCATCAGTTCAGAAGTAGGTGTCAAAATTGTCGAGGAGACTGAAGATGAAGTAGAGGAAGGGAAGAACAGGACAGGAGCACAGGTGAGGAAATGAGGTAGGGTGAGTACGTGAGGAAGGAGGACCCTACTCATAAGAGTTAACATACTAAAAATAGGTGGGGGGACGAACGAAATACAATAGGATAAGTAGGAACGGAGGGGAAAGGAGGCAGGATAGGAGGATCAAAAGAGGTTAGGAGGAGGGATAGGCTAGTCGAAAAAAGTGGGTTTTGAGGGAGCGCTTGAAGGAGGTAAGGGAATCAGATAGCCTGATGGGTGGCGGGAGGTTGTTCCAGTGCAGGGGGGCAGCGCGAGAGAAGTCTTGGACACGGGAGTGGGAGGAGGTGATTAGGTGAGAGGTCAGTCGGCGGTCAGCGATGGAGCGAAGAGGACGGGAGGGAGTGTGGATAGAGACCAGTGAAGAGAGGTAGGGTAATCGTGTACCTTAACTTAAGTTAAGGTACACGATTACCCCCGATGGACCCGATTTCCTTTGAAATCAGGTCCATTTTGCCGGCAAAGGCAAAATCGGGTCCATCGCGTCGGTCGGGTGCATTAACATGGCACGCGACGCGACCGACGCGATGGACCCGATTTTGCCATAGGGTTCAATGTTAAAATATTTTTAACATTGTAATGCAGGAAAAAATGGGAAATGGGCCAATATGGGCCATTTCTCATTGTATATGCCACCCCCCCCCCCCCCCATTGTGAACGTCACCCCACGATTGACGCCAACCCGAAGCGTGGCGAGCATAGCGAGCCTACGAGGGGTGGCGGTACGCGTCCTCCGACCTTTTCATACCCCTACTATCCACGTCGTCGTGGAGTTGAGAATATAAAGTGTGGCGAGCGCAGCGTGGCGAGGGGACGCGTATACCTGTGAAGTTATACGCTTCGGGTTGGCGTCAATCGTGGGGTGCCGTTGAGGGGGTTAAAATTGGGGTCTGGGGAGAATTTTACATTGAATCCAATCCCAGGGACCCTATTCACATTTCAATCAATGTAAAAATCGGGGCCATCGCGTCGGTCACATCGCATGCGATTTGGTCACATGCGATGCGATCGACGCGATGCGATCGACGCGATGTGACCGACCCGATCAACATCGGTGTTGCCGTTGTAGGAAACAAGTACCGAAATTTTAAAGACAGATCCACTGAAAGACTAATTTTTCTCAAGGTATTTAAAAATAATTAAATCAAGTTAAATATCTGATTTAACATTGTATTACCAGTAAACGCTGTCCAATACATAAAGTGCAATTCTATTTGACCTGACTGCACATAGGTTAGGGCATGACATTGACATCGGTGGCACATGGGGCACAGACAAAAATCATTACAAAAAACTTAAAGCTAGTCAATTTTCAAGAATAGCATGCTGTAGTATTTCAAGAGTTTAATCAGAGGACAGTGCTATTCCTTTGACTGTTGGTCATTTACATACAACACACTTGTATTTTGACCCAACAAGATTTTGTTCAGAGGTGGGTAAATGTCATTTTGATCATTTTACACCGGACGCTATATTTTTGTAAGGTTACATCATGCTGGGACATACAGTACACGTTAAGAGGTGTTCACATGGTGAGATTTTGCTTGCGATTTGCTAGAATCGAACGACAAGCAAAACGCATTCGATTAGGACTATACAGATCTGTACTATATAGTCTTGCCTGCATGGCCTATTTTTCTATTCAATTTCGATGGTGCACGGCCGTGCATCGTAATCGAATCGACATCAAATGCATCTGAAATCCATTTGATGTCCATTCGATTTTAATTCCAAATCAAACCGTGTGTACTGGGCATTACAGTGGGAATCAACAGAGGGTGGTCACACGGCCATAGCAAGGCACTTCAACAAAATGTTGTTTCTCTGCCAGCTTTGCCACCTGATTCCACGCTCATGCCCATGCTAGGGTAGTTTACATACAATTGCATTTTCCATATGGGACGCCCTAGGGCTAATTAGTATTAACTTTGGGGTACAACTTCATTAAATTGTTTCTGTAAATATGGAGCACGTATGCGATGTGAGTAGATCTGGGGCAGCCTGGTGCTGCTCCTCTGTGCATCTGCAGCAGTGTGCAGCACGTCCAGGCAATGTGTCAGTGCATCTGTAGGAGCCTCTGTCAGGAGGAGGAGGAGGAGGAGCTGGGGGAGAGCCAGGAGCTGCGCTGTGTGTGCCGGTCAGACAGTGCCTGTGTCCGGGCTGTGCGTAGCTGCAGCATGCGGGGGAGAGGAAGATAACCCCCCGTATGTGACTGTCCTATGGAAGGGTGACCCCACGGTTCGGGCAGGCTGATGAAGCCGACAAGGTGAGTGGGACTTTGCGATTTCCATTCATGGCAGTGTACACCTTACCCTGACAAAGACACGCAACTTCCCCGCAACTTCTGCTTCCCTTCCATAAGCACAGGCTAAAGCTGCAATATAACCTGCCTGCTGTATCTCTCACTGGGCTGGGACTATTAGATAGATAGATAGATAGATAGATAGATAGATAGATAGATAGATAGATAGATAGATAGATAGATAGATAGATAGATAGATAGATAGATAGATACTAATTGTATGCTCTTCTTTACTTGTGCACAATGTTGTCTGCTAGTACAATGTTATCACTATGTGTTCCTAGAACATACACCCATGCTGTATACTGCACCCCAATAAATCCATCACTGATATTAATACACATTATTTAGTCTTCTAGTCTTCTCCTATATATATATATATATATATATATATATATATATATATATATATACGTGTGTGTTTTAATATGCATTATATATATATAATATATATATATATACATACATACATTTTACAGACATTCTATATCTATATAGATAGATAGATAGATAGATAGATACTATACATATCTACGCACACTCACTGATTTATATATATATATATATATATATATACATACACATACATAGGTAGATTGATATACTGTATGACAGATTGTTGGTTAAATCTGTCATTAGTTTTTTTAAACCCTACTTGAATGGCAACATATTACATTACACAGTGTTATGATGCGTAATATACTTTGCAAATTAGTAATAATATTATTTATTTGCGTCTAAGATTACATTTCATAAAGACATTTATTCATCCGAATTTAAGAAATGTTCTGCGCAGTGTTATCCCCCATTTATGGTGAGCCATAGGGTCAGGCAGCAGTTGCTGTGCATGGTGTTGCAGTTGCTTGGCAGTTTAATAGGGTAGTTTGGTGGTCAGTATGTTAAACCGTGTATTGAGTGTGGCTTTCCCAATCTCCCCACTGCAGGATGTGACTACAGGCACCTCTTGCTGTGCAGACATGTGGAATATAATGCACCATGTCTTAGACAATGATGATGACTACATTTTTGCTTTCATGTATAACATATAGCATATAGTCACAGAAGTGCCAATAAACAGGTGGCTTTGTCCAACTAATATATCTTGTGCTTTGTCTGTTGCTTTGTTATCTTTTTATTTATTTATTTTATACGACTCAGTTCATTTGACTCAGTATCTTATTGCAATTGCATTTTATTGTTTTAGAAACTAGTGACTGACCTGTTTGTATGCCAATATAGTTTATGTGCCCTTCTGTAAGTGCCAGAAACACATCATAATTCACATTAAGTGTATAGTACATTGAAAATAGAAATGTGCCTTAGATGATCTTATACCTTCATTTTCAGACTAGTAGACATAATATACCGTTCCTGCTTGGACCAAAATAAAATGTGTGATAACCTAATACATCACATCTGTATTTTAATTTGAATCCATCTCTTTTCTTCCCTTCCCTCTGCATCCCTAGGTGTCTTATATCCTTTCACTCTCTCCATCACTCATTCTTTCTTTCACTTTCTCACCGTATTCCCTTTCACTCTCAATATTTCATATAACAAGCACATTTTAATTTATACTCAACATTTCATACCTCACATTCTGCCTAATGCATGTCTCTTTGTCCCATACCTATGTAGGTGGTGGCCAATTAGGACATAAGAGCAAGCAGGGGTCTATTTAATGACAAATTGGTCCCAGTGCATGCTGGGAGAGATCCGATTTCATATAAATTATACAAAATTACTTTGGGTGAGACCCTCACACAGCAGAATAAAATAACAATTGGTCATCAATATTAAACTGTTTTATCTTGAATTCTGTCAAACTAGAGGTGAAGGGTGTATATGTGAATCATCACTGAGACTATACCACATAAAGAAGAATATTAGCCAGTGACTTTTACCTTATTTTTCCCTAAAATTTGCAAAATTCAGTTCACTTTATGATACTGGGTCGCAACACTTCTAATTTATTATCACCTTAATTATTTCTACCATGAGAAAAATTAATTTTTATTTCAGTTGCATTATTTCAATTTTGTATGTAAATCCCCAAAATGTTAGGGTACCAAGATGACCCAAAAAATATTCTATTGAAATATATTTTTTAAAAGGTGAAAACACCTGTTTGGTCGTTTTCTCATGGTTACTGTTAACTGTTAAAAATATAAGTTGTATAATATTATAAAGATTTTTTTTTTTTAAATCTTATTTTTTTCCCCAGGAAATAGGCAGTAGCAGGTGCATAATTTGATTAATTAGAGTCTGCATGTTTAATTAATTACACTGCCTGAAAATGTATTAGCTTCCCAACACCAACATTTCATAAAAATTATGCACACTGTGTGTCCTTATAAAATTCTAGTTAGCTATATGAATTTGTTTAAAATAGGTTTAGGACTAACAGTGCCACCTACTGGACAATATCAAGATACATGATACCACACATGCATACTGCATGTGTTGTCTTAGCAAAGTGCTCTAACATTTGTAAAAAGCAAGTTTCATTTATCAGAAATAATTAAATCATAAAAAAAAAAAAATAACCTGCCATTTATGTTTTCAGAGGCAGAGTGCATGGAAATGCAGCATTGATGACTTTCAATTGCACCCTACACCAAAATAGTGTGTAGCCAGGAAGTGTCATGAGAATGCAGACTGTCCACTCACTAAGAACACCAACCAATCACACAACACTTAATTTTCTACATAGATATACTATTCATTAGAATGCATCTTATTGACTAACTAGCTTTCAAAGCTGTATTCTCATTAATTTTGGTTCAGCTGTCTCCACTGTGTAAATGACAGGTGTTTTGTCAAGATTAACATTCTAGTGGGAACAAATGTATCGATTACAAACACTACAGGTTGTATGACTATCCAGAATCTTTAAGGGGGATATTTATCAAAGTATGAAGAAAGACAAAGTAGAGAGAAATAAAGCACTAACCAATCAGCTCCTGTCATTTTTCAAACACAGCCTGTAAAATGAGCGTTAGAAGCTGATTGGTTAGTGCTTTATATCTCTCATTGTTATTTCTCTCCAGGTTATCTACTTCCTGATATCTGTTTTAACTGTCTTACCTGCATTATAATATAAGGGTTACCCTGCACATTTCAGGTGATTTCTGAAGAGAGAGCCTCACTTGTGTTTGCCTATGGAGGAGGCAATACTGTTCCAGAACTCTTGCCAACTGTGTAGACCAGATAGGCAACCTGTGGTTCTGCAGTGATTATGGTACCACATGTACCCAGCATGCCTTGCACACTAGAGTACCATGGAATCTATTTGCAAGCTTCTTTAGTGCGGCTAATTCTGAAAGATGACTTGTGACGCAGCTGGCTGGCTGCTGGCTGGCTGCTGGCTGGCTGCTGCTGCTGTATTGTGCGATTTGCAGTTTTTCACAATTACAATAACAGGCCTAGATTGCAATTCAATAAACAGTAATCACATTACAGCGGGCAGGAATTGCTTCTTTGTGCATTTTCTTAGAAATTTATGCTGGTGCTGTATTTTATACTTGTTTGGGGGAAAAAACACATTTTACAAAAATGCATCACTAGCGTGTAATAGGGTCAGTCCTCGGAGCCAGCCCTTGGTATCAGAGTTATTGAAATGACTGCCATTTAAATATGCCAATACATTTTTGCAAGCCCTGCGAGGCTGAATAGAAAGCATTGTTTTGGGAGAAATAAAAAAATGTAAAAAGTAAATCACTTGTTTATTAAGGAGTTGTGAAACAATAACTCAGCCGCTCTATATAGACATAATATATTAGCACTGGGATAATAACACTTTCCCTTGACATTCATAGTAAGGGTCTTTCATCAGCAAATGTCAACTATGCATAAAAATGCTCTGTCGTTTGTTTCTGTTAAAATCGTTTATTCAAAGATGCCAATTCTCAGTTTTCAGGACTAGATTTAAAAGGGTCATAGGCCCTTATTCTGGTTCACTCGCAAAGGCAAATTGCTTCTCAAATGGACAAAACCATGTGCACTGCAGGCAGATGTAACTTGTGCAGAGAGAGTTAGATTTAGATTTAGTAAGGGAAACAAGCCTGAAGTACTACTATTGGCCTTTTAAATCCAACTTTAATACAGCTGTAAAATCGGAGCAAAACTGATATTTAGTATACATACTCCTAAAATTTACCAGCATAAAGGAAAGTGATATATTATTTCAAACATATACAAAAAGAAGAGACATTAATATAACATATATAAGGAAACTGGTTATTCAAACTTAAGGGGCCCATACATAGGCTAGTATCATGACAATTCCGTTTTTCCGATGACTGGGTCGGGTTGTCGAACAAACCCAACATGTTGAAAATATCTGATTCGACGATGCCATCCTATCAATGATCAGAATCGGAGAGTCTAGGAGTTTTAACATGTAGGATTCAGATCGGCAATGGTGGACTGGGGAATCGCCACTTAGAGATATGGCCTGCATAAGAGCAATGGGGGTTGTAGTCTACCAAGCAAAAATATGTCTCTTTGAAGGGTTCAATGTACTGTTATCAGCCCAAATGTTCTTTGCTATCTGTATCCAGTTTTAATATATTGTGCATAACAACAGTTCCATCTCGCGCAAAATATACATACTCAGTGTTAGCCAGTTAGCCAAAACAGTCGTTTTGCCCATAGATCTATCCTGTGCTTTTTGATAATGTTTGAAATCTGCTTTATGCACATATAAGGGTGTGATCACCGCAGTTCTGGCAAGCCTGATCATTGTCCTGCCAAACACTGGAGTGTGAATCAAGGTACAACATATTTATACAATATTCTGTAATCATGGAAAAATCACAGTGTGCGTTTTTAGTAGATGCAAAATGTTTGACAACCTAAATACATCTATGATATAAACACATACAACTGTTCCCTCCATGCTATCTTGCAAAGATTTTTTCATCTCCCTGAAATATACTAGTTTTTATTCTCCTTCCTTATTGTAACTAAAATGATCTGTTGAAGCATATGGTATGAGACTATGGGCCAGATGTATCAAGCTTTACAAAGTGATACAGTAGAGCAGGCATGTCCAAGCCGTGGCCCTCCAGCTGTGAACCTACACCTCCCAGCATGCTTTGCCATAGTTTTAGCATGCCCTAATAGCAAATCTGTGGCAAGGCATGATGGGATGTGTAGTTTCACACCAGCTGGAGGGCCTGCAGCTTGGACATGCCTGCAGTAGAGTAGAGTGATAAACCATCAGGCTTCCCATGGGGAAACGTGGGACACAGAGATGGATGGACCTGTGGATACTGTGGGTGGAGCTACAGAGTAGGAATGGCACAATTGGTGTGAGGCCATGTACAGGCATAAAAAGTAGCATTTCAAATATATCACCTGGATGTGACTCAATCCGAGATTGCGGACAGGCAGCCAATCAGGAGTCCCAACAGTACCCCTCTAAAGGGGCGGCCCTGCATAGAAAGAACATTTTTTGGCTACATGTTTACAGAGAGACTGCCGTGGGAGTGAAGTGGCAAACTGCACAAGCGCACTGTAATCCTGTGGATCCCGGAATTGGAAGCACTAATCCCAGGATTCAAATCCCAACATTTTTGAGCCAGAATCCCAGGATCCCACAATCCTAATTCCTGGACTGGGCTACCTACTCATGACAGAATGGCACAAAAGAAAATTGCATCCACCTTTTATTAAAGGTGGCATAAGACATTTACAATAACCTGAACTTCATTAGTATATGGAAGCGGCTAATTGGTTTGGGACATGGCAGGATTGTATCATGCCTTATTCCTACTAGGAACTGTTGCTCTTATTTACTACATGTGCAATCTATTGTAAGTATAAAGTGGTCTGTGGAGCCTAATCAAAAGCACTTTAGTGGTAAGAATACTCCTAAGTATGATGATGTTGGCAGGTTGATGCTACACCTGCAGTTTCATTTGTAAAGCTGGCAGACAAACAAGTGTCTCTATATTCAATTGCAAAATTTTAGTTTTGGATCAGAAAAAGATGACAGCAAACCATGAATTTCGCAGAGCGTTGCTTTCTGTAAATCCTGCTATTCAGCAAATGCCCAATCTATGGGGCCGCATGTTGGGTCCCTCCATACGATGCACTTCCAAAATGTTGTCAATGCATTGCTGATGAGGGACTGCTTTGCTGCATTGCGAAGCGCAAGCAAATTAATGGTAACCCCCAGGCTTTGTATCCACCATCTCTAGTTTGCTGCGGCTTCGTGGGATGTCATGTCAGATCCATACATGTCTGCATTTTGTGGATAGCGCCCCCCCCCCCACCCGCAGGGCTCCATCTCCGCCACCCCCATCGTCCTTTAGATTGTGGTCGCAATGCTACCGCGTGCACGCATTTGCAGATTGCCAAAAATCAACCTATTTTCGTCAACCAACGATTGAAGCTGAATAAGGCACAATGTTCTGTGTGGTTGAAAGTCCATCTTATCTGCTGTATCATGAACTTGTAACCACTTCAAACAGCTTTAGGTCCATAAAGTTATATGAGTCTGTTTCTGGAATGCTTGGTGAAAAATAAATATTCACATGGGAAGTTAAAGTGCGAAGTGTCATACAAAATGAGACACACTTTACCTGTTCTGCTTGTATAAAGCATTGGAATCCTCTGTAAACTGCAATTCCATTGCATATTAAATTGCCCGGATCTGCATAGCCTATGCAGTTTTAAACAGTGAGCTGTGAAGGCAAAGGAAAATCTGTAGATTATTGTTGCTGTACTGTTAGGACAAGTGATTTTGCAGTAACATATTTATAATTGGTAAATACACACTAATATACAGTATGTTAAAGGCTGTGTGTGCTTTAGCTGAATAATAAACATGAAATAACTGTCCTTCTTGTAATGCACTACCATGGTTACATTCATACCTCTGTCTACAGGGCCAGCGCACGTCTCAAGGGTGGCTAGACTGCGTCTCCCTTACCGCATCGGAGGTGGTTCACCACCCTCAGACGTTACAACTACTACTTATCATGCATGGGGTGTGGTGCTTATCTCTGGCCTCATTACCAAACCTCACACTCCCAGCATAGCACTAGCGAGGAAAAACAAATGGCAGGTCCACATGGAGGACCCGGATGGCGACTCAACATGGACGAATCTCAGTGGGGTTGCGTAAGGGAGGGCATTAAAGACCCTGAATGAGCGACATGATGTTTAGGTGTCACATTGACATTAGGTTGACACTAAGGTTTACTTATGTCATCATAATTACTATGCCTATATATGCACATAATTGCTGCTCTGCATGAGCCTTGTTTCAGTGGATACATTGTTACTGAGCTTAGCCTATGTGAGAACTCCCATTTCTATTCTCGTCCTCCTCCCCTGGTTATAGAGTCGCCGATACATGCAAAACATGTATGAGCCGGTAATCCTGGCATGTTCAGTACAAATTCACACACACTGTGCTTTAGGCTTAATGGTCCTTCTATAGCAGAAGTAGTCCGCCACGTTGCTTAAAATGTATTTTGTGTTCTACATTGCATTCATTTTTTACTGTATCCCGAAATGTTACTGTATCCCAATACTTTTCTTATAATGAAAGTGTTACAGTAATCTATATATGTCTAGTGTCCGTATGACTCCAAACTACTGCCATCTGTTTGCAGCAAGTGAAACTAGCTTTCGAAGCATTTGCTTAGAACGGGCTTACAAAAATTGACAATAGCTATGCTTCAATTAATATCTTAAAGGGAAAAAGTGCCCATACGCAGTGCTTTTTCTATGGAAAAATCAGAACTTCAATGCGTTAAAGAAATCAGAACTTTGATGCGTTATTCAAAATAAATTCTTTCTTCTTCATGCGCTTTTGAGTAAATTATGTAATACATGGCTTGGGAAAAAAAAACCCAAGTCATCAATACATATTTGTGTTCACACATTTTCTTATTATTCTTTATTTTTGTAGTCGGTAGTCTCAAAAAAAGTAACAATTGTTTTGTTAATTAGATGCCAATTGGTTAACTCGTCAGTACGAAGGAAACATGATATCTGCAGATTCTTTTGGTGGCTCGCAGACAAAACCAGGTATAAAGCAGCCAAATCCATCATTTGAATCAGATATACTTTTTTTCCACCTCTATTTAACAGACATTTTACAGGTTTTCCTACATCCCTATTATAACAGTCTCTTGGAATGTCCTCAAAGAGAAGCTTGCATATAATATTGCATTGCATAAGGGAAACCAGTAACATAAACCTCAGAAATGATATTTATTAGTGTGTGGGAGCTCTAATCTAGAGCGTTTAAATCTTACAATTTGTAATTTGTAAATCGGGCAGCTAAATGGAGGCTTGTAAAACTGAGCAATCAAAACTCATTTGCCGTCTCTCCCTGCAATTCGTGGCCTTTCTTCGTTTTTTTTGTTTCTTTTAGAAATCAAGATAATTTTTTTCCCCGTGCTAATACACCTAGAATGCAATGTATTTTTACAAGCCTCGTAAACCTCACCTTCTTTTTATGAGAAGACAGATCATGTCAAACTTCCAGGTGGCTCATCTCACTTACTTGCAGCCGTATGTTTTTACAAGAGATTGACAATAGACAGTACAGGGATGTGTGCACAAAAATGCATTTTTCTGGCTGGTTATTTGTTACTTTTAACACAGATGATTTGTCTTCTCTGTCCCCTAATCCAGTCTTGCATAGCATGGGACGTTATATTGTTGTAAATGTTATTATTCAAGCAAGAGCAGGAAACATTGCGGTGGTAGATAACGATGTGCTGGAGAGCATACCTTATACTATATTGCGCATACACACTAACTTCATTTTAAAATTATGTCGCTCAGAAAGGCCAAAATAAGCGATACCTTTTCAAAAATTGTCTTGAGTGGATGGAGCTTATGGGCCCTACACACATGCCGATGTGTGCAGGGCTACCTAGCTATGCTAGGTCGGGCTGTGCTGCGCCGTAATCGCATAGCACACAGAGCTGACAGCCCACACACAGAGCGAGCTGTCAGCTCTGTGTGCTAAGCGAGCAGACAGCGCCAGTGTTCTCCGGTGGGAGAACCCTGCCGATGCCGATATTGATGGACACTGTCCATCAATCTCGGCCAGCGATAAAGACGAGTGGGGACGCACACTGCTGCCGATATAGCCCCCACACATACACCGATGTGAAGGCATTTGCTAAGCGACTTTGCCAAACTAAGCAAAATCGCTTAGAAAATGCCTTAATATCGGCATGTGTGTAGGCCGTATTAGAAAGCACTTTCTGCATATCTTATTGGCTATATGCTGTCACATGTTTTTGCTCCAAAACATGTGACAGCATATAGCCAATAAGATCCCGTTTTGAGTTCCGGGTATATCCGAGTAAATCCGGACCTGCACATATCCATAAAAAAATGACAACCAGCTACAGCAGAGCGGCATGGTATCTGATGACCAACTCACACCAGGCAACTCATGCTGCATGGTGTATTGAGGATCATAGATGTATGAGGAAGCATCTGCAAAGACAGCGCCCCCAGTGGCCAATTTACTCAAATAGAAATATACTTTCAAAATCTATACATCTCTCAAGTACTGCATCACCCTTAAGCCCCATACACACTACACAAGTTCCCGCCGATGCCGATATTGGTGGCGGCGGGGTGCCAACATCGGCAAATGTATACACACTTGCCAATGCCGAGGGGAAAAGGGAGAGACAGCATGCAGCATGACCATTGTTAAGGAGGACTCCCTCGTCTGAACATGTTCAGGCGAGAGAGGGGTTTGTTAACAACGCGCTGGAGCCCACGCCGTTAATGATGTGGAGTGTAGCCTAGTGCATATGGGCCTTTATTTTATTTAGCAATATACATTTTTCTAATTTTGTTTTTCAAATCTGTCATGTTTTAGTTCCCTTTCGATTCCATGTCTTATCATTTAGGTTTGTCCTCATATGACAGATGCATTTGATAGAATCCACGCAGCTAGTAACAGAATGCAATTTCCTCTCCCTGATTAATCATCCAACTACTTGTTAATGGAATAGGATGACATGTTGCTTATCATTCCTCACCTTGCGCTGTTTTTATCAGATCTCTGCATTTCTAAATGTTTATGCTTAAAGCCTGGTAAAAAATATTCATCTTACCTTGATTTGACATTTGTGCTTATTAACCCTCAGAGCTACAAGAGGTCCTGTAAAAGGTAGTGGGGAATAGGATCTACCTGCTTATAACGACTATTAAAAAGGAAGTTGCATGAAGATAAAGTGAGGGCTCGTACACACGGGCGTATTCTCTGCTTCCATGTTTGGTGGATCTGAAATGCATTCAGCTGCATCAAAGCGCAGCCAGAACACGTCTCAAAATAGAAACATTCTTCTGTGTGAAGGTAGGTTGGTCTGTACACAGCAGCTTTCAGGGCTAATGTCAACAAAGCAATAGACAGCATGGACAAATGTCCTGTACTGATTTATCCATATGCACTGACTGTTGGTGTACAGACCAGCTTATCTCCATACGAACCATGTTCTCATGTGTGAGATGTATGCAACCTGCATGGAAAGGACGATTTACCATTGTCTTATCCCTAAACAGGGTTACTATAATATCACACTAATCAGGAAAACATGCATTTGGGTGTGGTATAGTTCACAAACAATGTCTATGTCGACAGCAAAAGATCGAAATGTACAAGATCAACATTGACAAGAGGTCCACTCAAGCAAAAGGTCAACATGTTTTTAATTGTTTTGGTTGTCAGCATCAACAGCTGAGCATGTGAAGTGTATAATGTAGTATAGGGGATGTAGATTAGCATGTAGTGTAGGGGATTAAAGTGTAGCGTGCAGTGTAGTGCGGCATGTAGGATGATGGGGATGCAGTTAAGATCCCGGCGGTCGGGATCCCGGCGTTCAGAATCCCGACGCCGGAATCCCGACCGCCGAAATGCCGACACTTTCTCCCTCCTGGGGTGTCCACGACACCCCTGGAGGGAGAATAAATTAGTGTGCCGAGCGTAGCGAGGCACCGGGCCCGCTGCGTGGCGAGCGCAGCGAGCCCGCAAGGGGGGGCGATCCACGTCCCCCCCTTGTCGGCATTTCGGCTGTCGGGATTCCGGCGTCGGGATTCTGAACGCCGGGATCCCGACCGCCGGGATTCAATACTGAATCCGGATGATGTATTGTAGTGATGTAGTCAAGTAGTATAGTGATATATTGCAGTCTATAGGGGCATGTAGGGTAGTGAAGTAGAGCAGCATGTGTAAGAATGTAGTGTAGTGAAGTAGTGGAGCATATAGCGGCATGTAGTATAGTGATGTAGTGCAGTCTATATGGGCATGTAGGCTAGTGAAGTAGTGCAACATGTATGAGGATGTAGTGTAGTAACGAAGTGCAGCTTATAGCGGCATGTAGTGTAGTGATGTAGTGCAGTGTATAGGGGCATGTAGTGTAGTGATGCAGTGCAATGTATAGGGGGCATGTTGTGTAGTGATGTAGTGCAGCGTCTAGGGGCATATAGTGTAGTGATGTAGTGCAGCATATAGAGGCATGTAGTATAGGGATGTAGTGCAGTGTATAGGGACATGTAGTGATGATTTGTAGTGTATAGGGGGTGTAGTACAGCATATAGGGGCATGTAGTGTAGTGATGTAGTGTAGCGAATTTAGAGACACATGGTGGCATGTAGTGGAAAACACTGCTTGGGCACCAGGTTATAGACATTTAGGTCTTTGGAGCATACTGGTGGCAATATCATCCAACAGTGCCCTTTTTTCTATATATTTGATAATCTGGTTATTTTAGGTGGGGGAGGGTGACAAAAACCTTAGTTTTGGCCCTGATTAAAAGGTATATTATATCAACCCTACTGTACCTACATATCAAATATGATTGCTTAGTGTAGGACATTCCTTTGAACCCAATACTTTCACTTGCGGTGAACGCAAGTAAATGTAGCAGGCAGTTTTGAAAAACTAACAGCACAGTGCAAATGTTCTAAATGCAAATGCTAATGAGTATGGGGTCATTAGAACCAGTGGATCACAGTCCCACACCCATTTACTTGATTTGATGAAATACATGTATTTTATGCCTCTTTGTTAAGAGGCCAAATCAGATGAATGCACTGCTGACAAGGTAATGCAGGGCATAGACATTTTCCTGAATGTTTATGTTACAGGGGTCTATGTACTTAGGCTTGGAGAGACATAAATTGGACCAAGATAAAGCACCAGCCAATCAACTCATAACTGCCATGTTACAGGCTTTGTTTGAAAATGTCAGTTAGAAGCTGATTGGTTGGTAATTTATCTCCACTTTTCCCTCCCCAAGGCTCAGTACATCTGCCCCAGAGTATGCTGTATAATAGCTGAACAGCTGATTTGCTAGAGTTTAACAGATAACTTAATTGATAATGGATAACTGAAAGGATAAGGAATAACCCAACATGTCCGCAGCTCTGTATGACTCACTTTTACACATGCTTATTTAGTTTGTCCTCATAGTACAGAGTACATAGTATTAGATTATTCTTGTGATTGTCTACTATATCTAAAGTCAAAGGACCATTAAACCTAAGATACACTGTACCTAATGTAAAATAGCTATAGATATCAGTCATACTAAAGGCCCATACCCATTGGGCGACTTTGAGCTGAGCGCAGCACAGTTTACTCGCCTGAGCTGTTTTCACGAAACGCTGGGTGTTCCCATGTGCGCTACCACTCGCCACTGCCCCACGCCTGCACTGCTAGGTGCGAATGGGCCAGTGAGTAAGCAATACGCCGCACCTGCTCGCACAATAAATGCTTATGCGCAGTCGTTAAATATCGCCCCCCCCTGTGTAATCGTGCAGAGGAGCGATCAAACTAGAATGAGGGCCAATGACCATTGATTTTATTTACTTTATTTATGTATTATTTTAAATATTCAGGTTTAAACATTTTATTATCACCACAGAGAACCTTATATCACTGTTTCCCATTGGAGTTTGGTAATAATGACTTGCCAATGAATAATGATGTGTTAGCAGTACATACACTTCCAACAGAATAACGGCACACTAGGGCAAAATTATTGTACAGACATTCTGAATGCTTGCATGGCATTTCAAAGCAATAACCTTTAAACAAAGCATCTCTGGGATGTTCTAGCTGGTGTGGACAATTTATTCAAGCAGATTTAGCAGTTGAAATAGATAAGAACTTCGGTACTTATGTATTATCTGGGCTCCCATGTTAAATGCACCCCATTTTTTCATACCCCTACTATCCAACTACGCATGGAGTTGATTTTATATAGTGTGGTGAGCGCAGCGAGCCACCGTGCCTGAAGCGTGGCGAGTACCAGAACTTCTTTCATTACTTTAGAATTGAGATATAACTGAATATATGTCTGGTGTCTGGTGCCAGACAGGGTCCCGACAGTCATTTACCCAACGTCGGGATCCCGACTGTTAAAACACCAACAGACGGGTTCCCCCATAGAGGGAGAATAGAATAGGTGACAAGCGTAGCGAGCCACTGTGCCTGCAGCGTGGTGAGGGCAGCGAGCCCACAAGGAACTTTGTTGAGCTCGCCATGCTGTCTGAGTCCGGCAAGTCGGGATCCCGACATCGAGCTAATGACTATCGGTATCCTGACTGTCGGAACCCCATACCACATCCATATGTCTGATATAGCTAAGCATAGTTGTGGATTGCACAACAGATTCAGCCATTCAAAGATTGAAGAGCCTACATACGTTGAGATTTGCTGAGCGTTCTGAGCGATGCTAGATCACTCAGATTGCTCAGCACACAGCCATGTTGAACAAAACCATGTTGCACTGCAGGGGGGGGGGGGGCGGATGTAACATGTGCAGCGAGAGTTAGATTTGGGTGAGTTATTTTTTTTCTGTGCAGGGTGAATGATGGCTGTTTTATTTTTACACTGAAATTTAGATTTCAGTTTCAACACACACCACCCAAATCTAAATCTATCTGCACATGTTACATCTGCCCCACCTCCACTGCAGCATAGTTTTGCAAATTTGAGAATGATTTTGCTTTTGCAATCAAATGAATCAGACCCAAGGATTGCTACAAGAGTACCTGTTTTATCGACCACTAATGGTCGACCATGACTAGGTCTACACTTCCAAAAGGTCGACACAAGCTTATGGATGAAAGTCAAAAGGTCGGCATTAGTTTTTCATGATTTTTTACCTTAGATATGTTATATGTACCACTTCGCTGCAATGCTTTGGGCACGGCGTTCTGCACACTATTGTATAACTACTCTATGCCCACTAGTAAAGTTGAAAAACACTTTTTTTTTTTTTAAATCCTAGTGACCTAGACATTGCCTATTCATTGACTGCATACCACAGACCTTAATCTGGCCCTGGTTGGAACATGATTACATACTTGCATACCTGACCCTCTACTTCAGGGAGAAAATGCTCTGTTCCTGGGCTTCCCTGGTAATGTATGTTTACCATTACCCGTGGTGAGCTAGGTAATTGATAAGAAAGGTGTTTCACCACAGGTGACGGCAATCATACATTACCAGGGAAGTCCAGGAACAGAATATATTTTCTCCCTGAAGGAGAGGGTCAGGTAGGCAAGTATGTTCTAAGTAAAGCAAAAGGGACAGGGCTGGTAGTATGGGGCCTTCCCCCAATTTATATGAGGCCTGCCTGCTGTGTTTGCCCTTTTGTATGTAGAATTTGGCGGTATGACCTTCGTTAACTTAAATCTAACCTTTTTGTTTTAGATGGGGGGAAGGAATAACAATGCCCATTGACTATTGTGTTGTTCTTTTCTTCTGTCTTTTCTGTTCAATGAATGAAACTTGCAGCTTTTTTGCCTGTTGTTTTTTTTTTTCCATTTAAACTGTAGGTACTGAAGTAACAAAGCATAATACTCATTTGTAATCCAGTTTAACATGTGGTTTACAAAAATACATTAAAAAGTATTATAAGCATATAGCACAAGTTGGAAGGCTTTCCTCACCTGCTACTCTATACTATACACATACATAGTTACACATACAGTATCTGTTTTGCCTTTATGGTGACTATCTGTCCGAAATTATGAACTACAATTAAAATGTGGATTAACCCAGGTAATCTATCAGGGTTTTTTATGTGTTTGCTCCTCCCACGTGTGACTTATGGTGACAGAAACACCCGTGGGTAGGTACACTATGTATTTTCCCTGCAGGGCTTCGCATGTTCTCACTCAGGCTGTGTGTGTTGTGTGAAAGCAGCAGGACGAGTATCTCCTCCTTCTCCTGCTCTCTCAGCCTGTGTGCAACAGGAGGAGGCCGGGCAGGCGGGCAGCTGTGGGTGGGACACTGTGAGATCAGCAGCAGCCATGGGGGCAGGGAAGGGAGGGAGCGGCGGCAGCAGCGGCCTGAGCTCAGTATTACAACTAGTACTAGTCAGTGACTGATAGCTGCTGCAGTGTGCATGGACTTGGGGGCGCTACTGCTGCTGTAGTGTGGATGGACTGGGGGCGCTGCTGCTATCCCTGCTCATTGCCCGGCTGCCCCGGACTGCTGCAGCGCTGCGCACACGCTGGTGACTGCCGGACTGTGTCATCTCTTCTCTCTTATCTCTTCTCATTGTTGGTCCAGGGCGAGGGTTGTGGTTAAAGCCCGAGCTGGATGGATGGGCATGGGGAGAGGGGCAGGACCCAAAGCCCTGGGACTCTTCTATACTCTCACCGTCATCTTATGCACACTCCACACAACAGGTAAGACAATGCCAGATTCTTCCTTCTTGTCTCCCCTCTCCTGTAGAGGCTCCCTATAGACTGAGTATAACTAATCTAGAGTGCATGCTCCTTGTATCAGTAATGAATCATTCCTTAAAATGAATGAAAGTTCTTTGCATGCCCCATCTGCTGGTGTCACTGCAAGTATAGTTTATAGAAAGTCCTTATCTGTATAACACATTACAATATGTTGTGATTCATCCTTTATAAAGTTCAAAAAAATATGCCTACTCCTATGTAAACACGTTAGTAAATACATATGTTATCTATGTTTATTATAGCTAGCAGGAACGAATCTATTGCTCTTATTTCCATTACAGTTGCCCTAACTCCTGTAACAATGCTGCTAGGCTTAAGGGGGGAAAGGGCATTTATTTGAAGTGTATTACTTCTCAAGGTAGGGCCGCAGGACCTATAGAATGAGACCAGGAATAGGCATCTGTTTCCAATAAATCTTAGTGTTTTGCTGGCTGATCCGTGCCTGCAAATTCCTGCCAGCCTTGTTTTTGTTGGGGGAGGAGGGCAGGCTCCACACTGGGGGTTTTGTTCCTCACAAAGTTCTCGAGTTTCTGCAGGCTTAAGGTTTTTTATTCACCTGGAAATGTATTACTGTTAAATCCCCCAAATAATAGGTTTTTTTGCCATTGTCTTTGCACATACATATATATCCCAAGTGCTGTGCAACTGGCAGAGTTTTCTGACGCATGCTTGTTTTACCTGTGAGAAGGAGCTATAAAACTAATCGCCTTGTCAATCTAATATATGGAACTGTTTACCCAAACCTGACCTTTTTATTTAGGCACGTTTTGCCTTTTTTTTTTTTTTTCTTGCGCGATCGACTTAGCATGGGGAAATTGTAAAAATCATTCCTCGTTGAACTTTTAAAATGCATAAAAATCCACTTTTATAATGAAACAAATCATCTGCACTTGTTTTCCCTGCAGCAACAAAGATTTCAATTACTGTACTTTAATTCATTGCTATTCACAAACTAAGCTGGATTTGGTAACAGCATCTGCATCGAAAAATGGGTGAAATGCCTAATTTATCAAGAAATCTAATTTAAGCATTATTACC
Source organism: Crinia signifera (assembly GCF_055691185.1). Classification (NCBI taxonomy): domain Eukaryota; kingdom Metazoa; phylum Chordata; class Amphibia; order Anura; family Myobatrachidae; genus Crinia; species Crinia signifera. Next base: position 250,561,863 of record NC_139220.1, on the reverse strand, counting down.
AGGCTTGTATTTTGGCCTTTTTAGTTGCCACACAGACCAACTATTTTGAGAAGAATAGGTGCTGTAAAACCCTGATTACCCTCCTAATTACCGTGTGTGCACTCTACTTAAAATGGATTTTACTAATATCCTAGCATTGTCTTGGACAAAAAATGAATCCTACTAATTTATTTAACGTCCATCTATAATTCATGTTTTAAGATAAAAATCATGTTCGTAAAAAGAAGTATATGCATATTATCACTTATTTTAAACTGCTCATTAACCTTTGCTTCTTTAGTGCAAGACTGCTTTGCAGAAAGTCTTTGACCCCTATAGCTATGAAGTTGAAGATAATATAGTAGTTGATTTAAGTGCTTATTAGACTTAAGTGCTAGCCTGTGTGACTTGTTCCTTAGATGAAGATCTTGTTTATTGGAAGTCTTTAGATGGCTTGATAAATCTCTTTCATGTGGTCACAGAAGGGATGTCTCCATAATTTGTAATAAAACTGCAGAGATAGAAACGGAGGGGCCCAGCGGGTAAATGGCACCTTCTTAAATGCTTAAAATCACTGTATCATATCCAGATGTGGAAATATTTTTCTTTCTAGATCATGTACCCCACAAGATATTTGGATCTAGTTGACGTATATTTTGGATACATTGTTTTATAAATTGTCAAACCTGTTTTAACAAAATATTAAGTTGCAATTCTTAGCACAAGGTCAATGATTCTTAACCCTTTGAGTGCCAAAATCTGTGAGCTGTTCAAAATATCCACTAAAAATGCCAGCTTTGCTAACATTTGTTATATAAATTCAAATTTAAAAATGTTGTGTAAAATTATACTTCCCATGTAAGTTAAACATTACAGGACATTATAATGAATAAAAATGTTTTCTTGGCAATTTTCATACCTATTTTGGCACATTCAATTGGGTTAAACTGGTGTTTTTTTCTCTTCGCTTTAATATATATTGTACAGTACCGTAGAAGATGTTTTACAGCTGATGGTCATGAGCACAATTTGTGTATCTGGGCTGTCAAATGTGTGAATAAAGAGATATCACACTGACAGATGCAGTGTATCAACTTGCCTTGCAATAAAGTTTGAAGACACTTCATAGCAATTAAACTTCATTAACACCTGATGCTTTGTAGAAAGTCTTCCTCAGTTTTCTGCAATAGCAAATTATATAGTATATAATATGACCTTCCAATACCCAAGAATCAGTTAACAAATCAGTGCCAGGCTAGGTTTCAGAATGGGAGATTAGGGTGTTAAGTAAATTTACCTTGCAAGGTCAGATCAATCAGATCTCTGTTATCTGTCAGAATTACTAATGCAGATATTGCTTTAGAGGTCACACAGAATACGTATAGCTTTGCCAGACCATTTGCACACTCTGCTTATAAAAAGCAGATTTGTTGATTGCAGAAAGAATGTGTCTTTCAAACAACATTGTAAATAAATAATGCGGTCCTATTTTAACCATCAAGATCTGAATTAAGTTCCAATAGTTTAGTTAAGAAACCTATATGAAACTAGTGGTCTATGTTTTGCTGTGTAAGACCATTTCTGCAAACTGGATAATTGGTGGTGAGATTCTTTTGTGGTTTTTTTTTAAATTTTTAGTCTGAGTTCCACCACCTGTGTACACTGCGCACACAATCCAAACTATATTTGTTTCCTTTGTTAACTCAGAAGGTTGTGTATACACCTGGTCATATTTACTACCAATTATTGCGGTGAATTGTAACTGCTCTGTTGCCCCAAGTTGTCCATATAGGGTAGTTCATTACACCAAAGCATTAGCTGGGGGTTACATCATAGAGTTGAGAGGTCATGTCTTACATCATAATAATTAAAGACCGGGACAATGCTTGGCTGTTAATGTATACAATATAGAAACTTTTTGTAAGTTTAAAGACTTATGATGCCTACACACATATAGCGATTTAGCATGGGCGATTTTCCCTTAAGCTTCCCGGAATGTAGATCTCTAGGAAAGTGTCAGAGATGTGTTTCAGTGGTTGTGCTAAGAGATTAAGCATAGGCGATTTCAGTTAAGCAAGGGAAAATCATAGATCACTGATCGCTCGTTTCACAAAACACGGGTGATGTGCAGCCTTTGGCTGAGCGATCTCACTAGATTTATCCTGCATGCATGATCTACTTCTCCCTGGGCAACGCATTGCTATCACTATGGGTCTATAGGTGCATACACATGGAACGATTTGAGCGATTGGTTGTTTCATTCGGTTAGGAACGCCCAGATCTTTTGCCAAATCTATCTGTGTGTACGCACCTTAACACACAGCAATGGGTGCTTAATTTCTAAGTGATATATATGATAATAGGCCTTTATTGCTACATGTGTAGGCCCCATTATGTAGATGTGTTGGGGGAAAGTTTTCTCAAGTTTTCATCCTGCTACATGGTTTAGTATTATTTCAATATGCTTTGTAATTAAATATGTTGTTCAAGGCCCTAAAGTTTTACATTCCACAAGTGACACAAGTCACTATTTAGTTCTAGGTTAATAACCTAAAGGTGCGTACACACGGGGGCGATTTAGTGCAAAATCGCGGGAAATATGGTCGCTGAGCAACCATATTGCCCGCAATGGGAGTGTGCACCGGCGATATATCGCCGGGTGCGCGCTCCCGTTTTTGCCCCTGTGGTGATCGCTGGTCGCAGGAACATGCTCCTGCGACCAGCTGATTTCCACTGCCGGGCTCCCCCCTGGCAGTTTCTTTTTCATCAGCGACCATCTCTGGTCGCTGATGTAAAGGAAAAACTGAGCAATATATTGCTCAGCCATATATCTCCCCCGTGTGTACACAGCATTAATTTTGGTACTTATGTAGTATCTGGGCTGCCGATTTTTTGATTGTATGCCTTAAGTTAAGGCATACAATCAGATGCGATGCGATGCGATGCGATGACCCGATTTTTCCATAGGATTCAATGTTAAAATGGACTGAGTCCATTTTAACATGGAATTCAATGGGAAAAAGGGGTCCTTTTCATACCCCTACTATCCAAGTGGGCATGGAGTTGGATATAAACCTGTGGCGAGCGTAGCGAGCCACCGAGCCCGAAGCGTGGCGAGCGAAGCGACGGTATTCTGTGTCCCCTCGCGGGGCTCGCTACGCTCGCCACGCTTCGGGCTCGGTGGCTCGCTACGCTCGCCACAGGTTTATATCCAACTCCATGCCCACTTGGATAGTAGGGGTATGAAAAGGACCCCTTTTTCCCATTGAATTCCATGTTAAAATGGACTCAGTCCATTTTAACATTGAATCCTATGGAAAAATCGGGTCCATCGCATCGCATGCGATTTGGTCGGGTGCGATGCGATGCGATGGACCCGATTTCAAAATCGGCAGCCCAGTTACTACATAAGTACCTTAATTTTTTAATAAATTTGCAAAAATCTCCCCAAAACCTTTTTTTCACGTTGTCATTATAGGGTATTGTGTGTAGAATTTTGTGGCAAATATGAATTTATTCCATTTTGGGAAAAGGTTCTAACAGAACAAAATGTGGAAAACGTGAAGCGCCGTGAATACTTTACAGGTGCACTGTACATGTTGGAAAAACTGCAAAAAAGGTAGATCTACACTACTTTGTAGAACAGCTCTAGTATCTTGTTATCTTTGGCGTTTAGGGAAGTCAGAATTTTGTACTACAGAAGATAAAACTTTATATCAGCCAGATGAAATAAGAGATCATTTGCTTGTAACCATAGTACATGTATCTCATAGGTTGGGCCTAGTTTTATTTATTTTAAGCAGCTGGCCCACTACAGAGGTGACTGACATGTATGTGTGCATTCATATAGCTTCCCTATTTCTTTGCAGCCTCGATTGCAAACTATAGTAGTAAGTAGTTCTATCCTTTTTAGATGCTGATTTGCACTATTTGTAGCTTTCCTCAATACTTTGCAACACCTTTTTAAAGCAGTTGCTTTCACAATTTGCGAATGATATAGTCTACTTTGATTGTGATCACAAGCCGTGTTGGTTTCAGCGTAGTCCAAAATTCAAATAGAGGCATCATACCAACTGCCATTGAGTCCTGGATGGTGATGTTTTGGGGGGTGTAACAGTTGGTGTGGCTCCCCAAACGGAATTTTGGACTCTGCTTCAGTCCCACCTATGGAACTGACACCGATCGCAAGCATTGACTAGCATTGGAGAAACTTATCAGGCACGTAAGGCTAATTAAAAAATGTACCTTTAAAGAAAACATTGGTCTTCCTAAAGGTCCCCATGCATTACTGCAATTTGTGGTGCGTGTGATGTCCCCTCAGGTTTGATACGTGGTCCTGTGCACATCCTTGTACCCTGCTTGGCGGCGGGGAACAGGGGTTGCATGCTATCCACCACATATGAAAGGACCACATGTGATGTATTGCATGCAACCCTGCCGCCCAGGGCGGTCCCAGGTGGCTAGTGGGGGATTGGCTGGCTATACAAGAGCTTGTGCCTACTTATTACTAGTATTTATAATGTTGGTAAATCCTGTGAATGGGCATAATGACATTATTGTTAATAATAATATTAGAGATGTGCAGATTAGAATTTACTCTGAACTCAAAACGTGATCTTGTTGGCTATCTGGCTGTCTCATGTTTTGGAGCCAAAACATGTGATAGCCGATAGCTAATAAGATCCTGTTTTGAGATCCGGATAAATCCGAACCTGCACATCTCTAATTATAATTTATTTATATGGTGCCACAAGGGTCCCATAGCACCTAACAACAAAGTAAACAAGCAAAACAGGAACACAACAGTACAAGGCTATGTACTAAGTGTATATTGCACTATGCGCTGTTCCTGCTAGTTACTTCCCCAGCGCAATAGAAGGTTCACTTTGTAACAGACTCCTCCTGGGAATCCGACACTGCGCATAAATAGGTTCCCAAGTGTTCTGTCTAACTATCTGTTGTTAAGAATATGATGACAGCTTTGGGAAACGTTTTTTTCTTATCTGTAGATAAGGGTGTCATGCAAGGTTTGTCAAATCATAATTCAGACCTGTGTGCGAGTTTTAAAAGTTCAGAAGACCAAGGCTAGCATCATTTCTAGTAATGTATTAAAGATATTACACAGTATATGCATCAGACTTATGGAAATGGAACAAGTAGCATTCAAAATAACACAAGTGAAACGCTCGTATGTACGCTTACAGCCGTTTGCATGTTCTTAAGTTGCATAACAATTATAAAGTGAATGTGAATAATTTTTAGGAATTGAAATGCAATTGGGATCACAACTGAACAGAATTATGTTAAGGAAATAGGATTTAGCAGAAATCGTAAAAAAAACAAAGGTATAGATAGAGCAAGTATTCCATGCTTGAAATACTTCAATTATTTACTGTAGAGCTATTTGTGTGAAAACCACAAGATGATGACCCTTGTAATAGCCAGAAATAATGCTTAGCTGGTGTTTTGATTTTCCTTTTTCCTTTGCAAGAGATTCTGGGACAGGATACAGGGTTATGTGATATTCCTGACAAGAGAGCTGTTACCCAGCTAGAAGCTCGGTCTCCTGTTACCCAGATAGACGAGTGTTTTACAAGACAGATATTTTTTCAGCTACAGTGACATAAAATATATTTAGCTTGTGATCTACTTAGAATCCGTATGCCATTATTCAGATAGGTATTGTGTGTATTTTTTTTTTTTTTTAAACCAGGGTGAATGAAACATTTTGACTGCAGCTAAGAACCTCTTGGACCATCTAGTCTGCCCTGAACACATGAACAAACTTACATACTAGGTTTAATAATAATTATTATTATTATTTTTTAATTGGGAGCCAATTAACTAATCAGTATTTTTTGGATTGTGGGAGGACACAAGGATAATTTAAAACTTCATACAGTTAGGGCCAGGATGGGAATCGAACCTATAACCTCAGTTCTGTGAGGCAGTAATGCTAACCTAATGATGGGTGTGGTACAGGGGTCCGACAATCGGGATCCCGGCAGTCATTAGCCCGACGTCGGGATCCCGACTGGCCGGACCCAGCAGCATGGTAAGTGCAACTAAGCCCATTGCGGGCTCGCTGCGGGCATGGTGGCTCGCTACGCGAGCCACCTATTCTATTCTCCCTCTATGGGGGTCGAGGGAAAATAGCCAGTGGCCGTCGGGAACCTGGCTGTCGGTGTTTTGACAGTCAGGATCCCGATGTCGAGAAAATGCCTGTCGGGACCCCGTCTGGCACTCCATACTGATACAGATTGAGTATCCCTTATTCGATACAGATTGCGTATCCACGAGCATTTTGGATAAGGGATTTTTGGGGGGATTTTGGAATATATATTTTTTCCATACTTCCTGGTGGTGCCCAAATCTGCCATGGTGGCCTACAGGATCCTCTTAAGTGGCATCTCCATTCCCAGGGGTGCATTGCGTGAGTGCGCGCCGGTGACTCGAGCAATGCACCCCTTGGACCGGAGATGCCACTGAAGAGGATCCCGGTGGGCATTAGGGTAAGAGGTAAGTATTAAAAAAAAAAGTGGTGGGGGAACCCTGAAATATTCTGAAAAAAGAATATTTCGGTTTTCGGAATACACGGATAAGGGAGACCCGACCTGTACTTATCATACAAGTATAAAATACAAATTGTAACAACAATTCACAATATAATGCTCTGTAGCCAGAGAGCAACAGGTTGTCCATCCTTCGTGGTATTACCATAAAATATGCTTGCTACTTATGCATAAAATACCGTCATCCTTGGCAACTTACCATAGTGGTGCATTTGTATTATGGGAAGAAAAAAAAACAAGTAACAAATAATTCAAGTTAAGTCCTCTTCCAGATGTTTGGTTCTGCAAGGAAAAAAAAACTCTGCAGCAAAGTAATCCTTCATTCTAGAACTCAGTGGTTCATTTACCATGTGCATGAGTTTAGCGCTGGGCCATATGTCTCAAAAGATCCCTGTTGTGAAGGCATTGAATGAAAGAAACCCTGTATCTTTAAGACTGCAGTGTCTTTCTCTCTCCGCCCAACCCCCTTCTCAGTGTAACTGAAACCTGATCTAATCCTCTTTGCACATGGGGTAATTTATTGGCCTATTGGGTTTTTCTTGATGGCAAATTGCATTGTCTTTATTCTCCAGCCCAGGCTTTAGTGAGGCTGCCACATTCCACAGTCTCTATTCTCAGCTGATCTTTCACACCCCTCTGAGTACAGGCAAATACTTTTATTAGGCTGCTTTGTTATGCAAACAAGAGCATAATAATCAGACCATTATTCCGCAAGATTGCTTGATTAGCAGTTCAAAAGAGGTCACTGGAAGGGGTTCAGGGATCCCCCCCCCCTTTTTTTTTATTTATTTATTTTTTAGTTTTTATTACCTTTCACACCTCTTTGTTTGTCAAACTTGTTAGGTGTTTTTTTTTTTTTTATATTGATGCCTTATTGAAGTGAACTTTTTAAGTAGTTACCTTCTATGCCCTTAATGATTCAGGTTATAGGTTGAAATAAAACAAAACATTGCAGGTATTTACAGCAGCCAGTTGCCCAGTAACACTTGTGTAAAAAGTGATTATTTGTATATTTGAATGCAAATTTCTTTAATTAAGATGGTGATTGTGGATCAACTAACTATTATTTGGGAACTGCCTTTGAGAGAAACTATCCCACATTGTTTCTGCGCACAGAATATTTCAATGACCCAGCTAAGCTGGAATGGCTTGCACAGAACTGGGAAATGTGCATTTTTAAAAGCCGGTTTTGTTCTGAAAGCTAGCGCAGTAGCATAATAAATGTTGCCACAGTGATTCACAGTCTCTTAATTATGTTTAATGCTGACACGGTCTGTGCTTTCATTGCCAAACTCTGCAGATAAAAATAATGGGTCCTTTTGGGTTATTACAACCCCTGTAACATCAAACCAGGAGCTTCCGCGCTGCAGCCAATAAATATATAAATGGTTTGAAAATAAAAAAAATAAGGTTTCTACGGATATGGTTTAGCGCAGGCATGTACAATCTGCGGCCCCCCAGCTGTTGTGAAACTACATATCCCAGCATGCCTTGCCATAGTTTTAGCATTCCCTAATAGCAAAACTGTGGCGAGGCATGATGGGACTTGTAGTTTCACAACAGCTGGAGGGCCACAGATTGGATATGCCCCGTTTAGTGGATAAATGTGATCTAAATTGACTGTTATGGTTGACCACGCTTAGTCGAAACAGTCTAATTAGACGCCTACAGATAGATCGACATTCACATGGTCAACATGAGTTTTTCACGTTCTTTTGCCGGCTATGTCGATATGGGTCAACGTGGACACTGTATGGCTAACCATGCTTTCAGCACACTATTATGATATAGCGCTATGTCCACTTGGATAGTAAAGTGTGAACCAAGTCGACCTGCACCAAAAAAAACATGAAAAAGTCATGTCGACCACATTACCGTTGACCTAACGCTTGCGTCTAACTTTCGATCTAGACGTAGTTGACTATATTTAGGTGTCTGCCTAGATGGGTTTGATTAAGCGTGGTCGATCTAGTCTCCGTTGAGCAGATACGGGATTCTACAACTGTAAGTGCTGAGTGGCGGAAGCCTATTGTGTCCTGAACCACTTTTCATGAGCAAACATCCTATCAAATCGCTAGAAACGAGTGACGTTTATGGAGGCATGAGGCACTGAGTACTTAAACCTCTGCAATGTTGCTAGGAAATCTGTATGCTGAATTTTTGTTCTGCTCACAAAATGACTACATGCATGTAATAGGAACCCTTTAAAATCAATAACTTGAAAGAATATAAACCAATACTTTTGTCAAAATAGCTCTTTTTCCCAAATGTGTGTATTTACCTAACATATGGTCTTTAAATATTGATATTTCCGCAACACAGTGTATAGAAGGGTTCCACAACCGACATCTGATCGGTGAGGCCAATTAGCTGACGAGAAATGTGAATTCTGGATGCATTAGGTGTCGCTGCCCTCTTGCCCTTGTTACTGGGTGAAGGGAATCGGAGAAACCTGAATACGTCTCTTTTTAGTGTTCGTTTCAATCAGCTAATTTTTCAATCTATTGGTCTCTCTGTTGAAAGATGTGGCAGCCAAAAGCCAAGATATGTTGGCACTTTGTCGTTGTATTTTTTTTCCCCCTTCTGTGTCAAAACCAAGTAAATAAAGTTCTAAGAGTATGGATGCCAACAATACCAGTGTCTCCTGCCAGGCATGAGTCACACAGAAAGGTTTTGTGATCTATCCAGGTTTCAGACAACTGTGCCATTGAGTGAGTGTCTCACATACTGCCCTTTGCTTCTCCTATATTGTGGCTAGCAGCTAGGTTTATGAGCACACCTTTGTCTTTTTTTTTTTCTAAGGTATTACTTGACCTAATTTTAGTGAATACTGTTTATTTCCAAGCTGACCTTTTTTGTGTGTGTGTCTGAGATGCAGAAACAAGATATAGTGCATTTTCTTGATTCAACGCAGATAAAGGCCAGAGCTCTTTACAGCCAGGTGTAGAAGACTTATGCTCAGAAGGAACTATGTCGCACAGTACGAGTACATAATCCTTTAGTGAATGAAGAGGATAATCTTGCAATATTTTATTATCCAGTGCATTTACGGATTTAGATATTACATATAAGGAGTTCTATGGCCTCAACTGTCAATACATCTTGGAAGACACTAGTGTACTTTTTTGCTATTTTATTTTTTTCCAGATCTCCCTGAGTACATTTTTTTTTTCACCCAATCTGCAGTCTGCTTCACAGACATAGACAACTTGTGTAAAGGTGCCCACACACTAGAAAGATTTGCGATCTTAAGATGTGCGCATAAATTAGCCTTCAAATCTTTGGTCCGCCCTGGACCAAAGATTTCAGGCAAGCGCACATCTTTAACAAAGATTTTTCTTAAGATCCCGTGTGCGTTCCTATGGATCTTTTGTTAAATCTTCTGATCTTTTGTGCAGCACGTAAGATCAGAAGATTCAGCTAAAGATCCACGGCAGCGCGCATCGGACCGATATCGACCGATTTTCGACCGATTATCTGTAAATATTGTACGATATATCGGCTGATTTATCGAAAATCGGACAATCGGCCAAAAAATTGTTCTAGTGTGTGGGCACCTTTAATTGAAGCGCTCTCTAATCGGTTAAGATTTCCCTGGCCATATGGGAATGGAATTCTGGGTAATATTAACATGGCAGCACTTCAAATAAGTAGTAATCCACACTTGTATACTTTTGGGACTTCCCTCCTCTGGAATCTCATGGGACAATAAGGACACAATTTTCTGTTAAACTCCTGGCCGCCAACTTCATTAGAGAAGTGGGTGGGATCCAGTGAACCGGATTATTCTCCTGGGAGTTTGGGAGAACTCCACAAAATTTGTAAGTGTCTTGAACATTGCTGGGATAGGTCTCTTGAGGTTTTAACAGAAGACAAATGCTTTTTCTAATATTGAGCGTACACCTGCAAAAGTCTGTTTGTCCTAGTTAGTGTTCCTCAGTGAAGGATAGAATTTTCTGATCTACATGGCAACCTCTGCTCTAGCATCTTTTCCTTTTTGTTTTTTTCAACATTTTAAACAGATATTTGGATTTCGGTGGCAACCATCATCGCAATATAGTCTACGCAATACATTTTTTTTAAAATAATTTTACAAGGGGTATTAAAGGGTTAAGCAGTGATTTTTAGATCAGACATTATTTTTCCAGCTGGAGGTTTAACCCTTTGAGTGCCAACGTTGCTCAAAATATGTGCTAAAAATGCCAGCAACCCTCAAAGCAACTGTTCTTGCAAATACAGCCAAGAAAATGTAATTGATATCTAGATAAATATTGCACCCCCCAAAAAATGAACAGTCGCTGTGAGCGATGCTGGCATTTTTAGCGGATATTTTGACAATCTCCCACAGCAACGTTGGCACTGAACGGGTTCAGTCTTGATTCCTAGCTATATTTTGAGCTAGGAAGTTGTAATTGCCTGTACTGTGAGATACTAGTAAAATATAATCCGGTATCGCAGTTTGTCGGATTTGTATGTAACTGGAGGCTGGCTGTGAGGTCATGGTGGGCGTTGTAGTTCAGCAACATTTCATAGTAGGATATGGGCCCCAACAAGTCGCATTCACCAGAGAAATGAGTTAACTCTCTCACAGAATATCATGTAACTTATTTATTTAAATTTTTGTTAACTTTGTTTTTTTGGCATGGATATTGCAATTCATTCAAAAGCTGCAAGACACTCACATGTCACTACTGCATTCAGACGTAAGCTTTTGATGCCTGCAGCCAATATGTGCTCTTGAATATTGTGGATGTTTGGGAAGGGAGGTGGGAGGAAATGAGACTCTAACAGCCTCACCTGGGAACACAGCTGTCCTCCATCGCCCCGGGGTTGTATTTCATAGTTCAGCCCTAACACAAGTTAATACACTGTACATTAAGCAACGTTGGCTTTTTTTTTTTTTTCTTTGCAGTCTGATCACTTTTTTTTTTTTTTTTTTTTTTCATCTTGATATATAATTTAAGAGACTACAGCTCAACCATTAGCAAGAAATCAGCAATTCGCTTGGGGTACACTGCTGCAAATTAGGCAATGGAACCAGATTTCAAGTTGTTTGCTATAGGATGTTTTTGCATTATTAAGATTTATTTATATAGCACAAGCATATACCACTGAGTTTTACAAGTCAATAGAACAATGGTCTCGCAGCAGTTGTTACTGCAATATTTGTACTCTGCATTCCAAAAATTAGAGCCCACTATGATTCACTTTTCTATCCCCCCAAACCTTGGTTGCTTTGTGGCACACTACCCCTACTCCCCAGTAGAAGGTAAAGCACAGTGAACATGCAGTTAATGCATTAGTTTAGAGCAGGCATGTCCAACGTTGGCTCTCCAGATGTTGTGAAACTACACATCCCAGCATGCTTTGCAATAGTTTTAGCATTCTCTAATAGTAAAACTGTGGCAAAGCATGCTGGGATGTGTAGTTTCACAACATCTGGAGGGCCAACGTTGGACATGCCTGGTTTAGAGGGTATTATAATTTGGATAAAGTGACAAACTCTCACCAAACTACACCTAACTACAACTCACTAATACTGCTGCGGGTATCTAGTGAGTTTACCTGGACTCACAGAACAACAAAAAATTCAGATACTCTCTGCTGCCGAGACTGAATTCTTACATAGGTCTGATGATTAAGAATGATTCCGGACACAGTGAGTTTTATAATATTCGGTACTTGTTTCCTAGCACGGCGCCCACGATTTTGATTGTATTGATCGGGTCGGAAAAATTGCGTCCATCGCATGCCAACCAACAGCCTCTATATAAAATCAACTCCACGCTGACGTGGATAGTGGGGGTATGAAAAGGTCGGAGGACGCGTACCGACGGCTCGCTGCGCTCGCCATGCTTCGGGTTGTCGTCAATAGTGGGGTGGCGTTAACAATGGGGGGCATTAACCATACTTTCTAACCATGTACAATGAGAAATGGGCCATATTGGCCCATTTCCCATTGTTCCCTATGTAAAATCGGGTTGTAATTATAATGGGCTGAGATCAACCCGATTTTAACTTTAAAAATCATTTAACCTTATTCTCTATGGGAAAATCGCGTCGGTCGCATCGCGGCTCATTATCATTGGCTGCGATGGACCCGATCAGCGCGATTTTCTCTTTTACTGGCAAATACACTGGTGATTGACAGAAAATCGGGTCCATCACGTCGATCGCATGCCTTATGTACCTTAAACTTAAAGCATGCGATCAACCCGACGGGCGCCGTGCTAGGAAACAAGTACCTAATATTCTAATCACCTAAATACATATACACAATAAACAAATATAAAATATTTTAATACAAAACAGCACTTAAATAAAGGGATGTCTCCAGATCTCTATTGGTCATGAAAAGGCAATATATTGTTTAGTATTAGCAGCAGTTCAGTTTATGGCAATGGTGTCTGCACAATGCAGGGTTAAATAAGCCGGTATGAAAGAGATAGCCAGTCCTTTTAGCATGTAAGCAAACACGCATAAAATTTTGATTTGGCAAAGAGTGTTTCCCCAAATAGGGAAGAAATGGTTGTAAGCTTTACTCTTGCATGTACTCACAGTGAGCGTGCCAGTTCTTAGATTGCTCACCTAGATGTAGGCGGTACCCAGCCGCTGTTTGTATAGATTTCGCCACCCAGCGGCTGTTTGAAGTTGTGACAGAAAACCGGTAATTCTATACACCGGGTAGAACCGCACAGCCGCACTCTACAGGCAAATGTACCGTCCGTGCTGCTTTCTACCTTGGATGGATAATTGTCAGACACATTCGGCGTGACTTGTAGAAGCCGAATAGGTTTAGTCTGGAGACTCCACAGGAAATAGAATAACGTTAACGCGTTTCGTAAACACTGTTCACTGGACAGATCTGTCAAATTCCTACCCAGTAATTTTGCTGAATAAAACGGGTATTTTTTTTTCTGTGTGAAAGGGTCAACACGTGTCGAAAATCCCGGGTCATTGACCATGGTAAATTCATAGGTCAGACCCGGGTTGAACCTTTCACACAGGAAAAGGAGCCGCGTTGAACGAAAAATTACCAGGTATAACTGCTTAACCTGTAATTGGTTTTCTGTGTGAAAGGGGTATTGGTGAGGGAATATATCTATTCACAGTGCTCCATGAAACCTTTCCTGTGTAACACTATATGTATCATTTTGTTTCATTACAGTTTTTCTTGAATTTGTAGTGATCTTTTAAATGTCTCCCAGGCTAGCTATGCAATCAGTAATATATTACAGTAATTCAGAGAGCCACATCTCCCTCCCCCCCCCCTACCCCTCCTCCTCCTTTTCACAAGTATGTATCTCATAAACATCTGTATCTTATAAACATCAAATAAACTGTGGTTGCTGTGTGGGTGTGGGGGCTGGTGTCAGGATTAGTAAAGCACTTCCAGCTTGTTCTGTGTTTTACTGCCTGGTACGTGATTCTAGCTGATAGCTGCACATTTAACATGCTCCACTTGTACTTTGTTTTAGTCTAATAACTCTTTCCTATATTACAGCCACCACACGTCACTGTAGTTTTAATTTTATTACACTTCTATATTATATATTATTATATTGCTAATAAAAATGTCATAGTTTTTACCATACCGCTTGGCATTTTGCTTGTAAATAATGTAGCAAACTTTTAAACTGGATGTATTAAACTATGCATATTGCGTACACGCAAGGGGGAGCTCTGCCATTTTGCACTATGTGCATTCGCATAACCTCGGTAACATCACTGAGGCATTCTGACCTTCGTTGGTGATAAGAGTGGATTTATAGATTGTATTGTTGCAAATATAAATTGCTAATTAATGATACAGTGATGCATCTTTGGAGTTGTTGGGCTGGCAGGCTGTGTTCTCATGAACATTCGTTTGGTGCCCCCATTTTGTGTAGGTGGACAATTCGTAATCCTTCGGAGTTCAAGTTTAGAAATTGCGCGTTGACAATGGCCAGATTCAATTAGCTGCGATGCTCCATTACAATCTTTCACTCTAAAGCCCCGTACACACGGGGGGAGATATATTGCTCAGCAATAAATTGCTAGCAATATATTGCCCAGTGTCTCCTTTTCATCAGCGACCAGAGATGGTCGCTGATGAAAAGGAACCTCTGCTGGCGGTGCCGCAGAGGTAATTAGCTGGTCGCAGGAGCAAGCTCCTGCGACCAGCGATTGGAAAGGGGCTGAAAACGGGAGCGCGCACCCGGCGATTTATCGCCGGGGCACACTCCCAATCACTCTCACTCCCAATCACTGGCAATATGGTCGCCAGCGACCATATTTCCAGCGATTTCAGCCACCGTGTGTACACGGCATAAGTAGATGCTGGTTTTATGTGCAGGAAATTTGCTTGCCTTTATAAGCAAACACTTCCTGTTGTTGTAATCCCAGCCACATATCCATTTGGAATCTCACCGCTTATTGAGTCAACCCAGTGTGCCTTTTCTATAGTTAGTTACCATTGTTGTGTGATGTAGATATGCAACTTGCTGATTCTTTTTCTTTTTTCTCTCCATGCAGTCAGCACATCGTGTAGAATTTTGAAGTGTAATTCTGAATTCTGGTCGACCACATCCAGTTCCCATCATCACACAGGGTTAGAGGACTCGGTGGAGTTTTGCACGGCACTGCGGACCTATGCTCATTGCACACGCCGCACTGCCCGCTTTTGTCGAGGAGACTTGGCTTACCATTCGGCTGTCCATGGCATCGATGACCTTATGAGTCAGCACAACTGCTCCAAAGATGGGCCCACCTCCCAGCCTCGTGTACGGACCCCGCCTCCATGGGACAGCCAGGAAAGGTCTGACAGCCCTGAGATGTGTCATTACGAAAAGAATTTCCATCGGAACACAGCTACCCCAAACTACACCCATTGCGGTCTATTTGGGGATCCACACCTTAGGACGTTTATGGACACTTTCCAGACCTGCAAAATTCAAGGGGCATGGCCTCTCATAGACAATAATTACTTGAATGTGCAAGTCACCAACTCTCCGGTACATTTGGGGTCCACTGCAACTGCTACAAGCAAGGTAAACCCAAAGTTTTTGTTTTGAAGTTTGATCTAATGGCTACGCCAGAAACACAGGAAATTTCTTTACCTCAAAGTTCTGTCTCTTGGGCAAAAGCAATATAGATGAACAAGTACTAGCTAATCAGCTTCTACCTTACATTTTGCAGGCTGTCTTTGAAAAATGGCAGTTGCAAGCTGGCTGTTTGGTACTTTATCTAACAATTTTATCTTTCTCCAAGCTTTGATAAATACCCCCCTAAATAGATAATGATGATAATATTATAGTTTGATCTTTTTAGATCTGATGAATAAGATTGCTCTCATAAGGTGGGATGTCCTAAGCAATCACGGTACATCCCTCCCACACATCACATTGATACTAATTGCATATGTACGAACATATGCTATTAGTATTGCAAAAGACAGCTCTTGCGAAGAGAGCTGTCCTTTGTGAATATGCCTAGTGAATGGGTGCCTGCGGGTCCATCTCACCTCCTACACCCAGGTGCATCCTGCTGCAGACGGCTTCTAGGCAGCTCCTCCTCCCTGCACCAGGATGGGCAAGTACTGCTACTAGGAAGGAGGAGGTCAGTAGGTGTGGGCAGCACAGTAGGAGGCTGCCCCGGGAGCGGCGTGGTGGCGGGGATGTGAAAAGAAGCCCATAGGCTTCTATAGGGTAACGCCAGAAAAAGTTAGTGTTAACCTCTGTGTCAAAAACGCGGTGGTCCTGCTTTGATGCATATGAAAATGCTGTAAAAACCCAGTGTTTTTATTCCATTTTTGGTTTGATATATCCCAGTCATAGTGCTTTCCACCTGTTCCTTACAGATAAAGTGGTTTTAAATATTCTCTGTACAGCGTTTATAGTTCTGTTTTTTTGGTTGCTGACAAAATGTGTTTATTTTACTCCTATGGGGAGATTTATCAAATTTTGGAGAGATTTTATTTATTAGTTTCTTATATAATGCAGCATATTCCATTGTGCTTTACAAATAAAAACAGTGATTAAACAAATTGGGTAGTATCAAACTGATATAGAGGTAGGAGGGCCCTGCTCGCAAGCTTACAATATATAGATAAAGTGTTAGAAAAATGCCAGAAGCCAAATAAATTGCACAAGCAACTTATCCAGTTTATATCCAAGATTTGATAAGCTCCCCCCCCCCTAGTTATGCATTGCTAGGGCTTCCAACATTTCACATTCTAAAACCACGAAGGGCACATGGATGGCAGAGCAGTGAGGTGGGAAATAAAGGGATACAATTACTTGAGAGCATTTCCTCAGGTTAACAGTATGATTATGTTACTGCTGTCAGTCATTTTGTTAGACATTTTGCTATTTTCCAGCTGCCATTTTAACATTCGGACCACTGATTTCCAGCCTCAAGCTGAAGAATCAATTAGTGTTTTCTGACAGACATTCACCTGAAAGCTAAACCTGTATTTTACCAATAAACTGTACTAGAACTTTCCTTCAAGTATCTTCATACTCTAGGGCAGATGCTCTGGAGAGAGGTAAAAAGTGGACGAAGATAAAGTACCAGCCAGTCTGCTCCGAACTGTCCTTTTTCAAATACAACCTGTAACATGGCAGTTAGGTGCTGATTGGCAGGGACTTTGGGCCTTATTTTGGTTCATTCTTTCTGACAAAATCCTTCTTAGATGGACAAAACCATGTGCACTGCAGGGGGGGCAGATGTAACATGTGCAGAGAGAATTAGATTTGGGTGAGTAATTTTGTTTCTGTGTAGGGAAAATACTGACTGCTTTATTTTTACACTGCAATATAGATCTCACTTTGAAGTAAAACCCCACCCAAATCTAATTCTCTCTGCACATGTTACATCTGCCTCACCTGCAGTGCACATGGTTTTGCCCATCTAAGAAGGATTTTGTCAGAAAGAATGAACCAAAATAAGGCCCTTTATCTCTCTTTTCTGTATCGCTCTCCAAGGCTTAACACATCTACCTCTGGGTTCAATACAGACACATTGAATCTCCTATACATATTTCTGTAAGAAATAAATTATGAAGACTTTATTATTATTATTTTTACCCCCTAATTCATAATGACATATAAATTTAGTCGTGGGCAGGCCTATAAGAAAATGTAATTTTTTTTTTTTTCTTTCATGTGACGTGCGTTAAGAATATGTGCTATTAGCCAGTGTGATATTATCCAGCAAAATGAGTCCTGTTCTGTCCATTGACATTCCAGTGGAATGCTCACAAAACATTCCAACAGATTTCTTGGTATAGGATGTTCACTTTTATGGAAACTGCAATATAGAAGTTTCTGTAGTAGTTGTATAAAAACAGTTTTTTAGTGCCCATTCCCACCAATAACATGTATCCATTGGTTCCCAAACTGTTTGCCATGGCACCCTGGGGTGCCTCATGTTTATAGTCCAGGACCAACGCATTCTTTATGGTCAAAGTAATATGCAAACACAGTGTTTGTGGCTTGCAATCATAATTTATGTGGACAAACAGAACAAATCATGTCCCTTACCACATAATTTAACATAAAAATAAACATATATTAACACAATTACTTAATTTAATATTTAAATATAAAAACTTTTGGTCTAGGACTTCTGTGATTTAAAATATAAAAAATTTTTTGGAACCACTGCAATCAGCACCAGAGCAATTTGATGTGATCTGCACTCCAATATTAAATTCTAGTATTACATGGCGTTTTTAATGTGATCCATATTCAGGGACTGATGTATCAAGCTTCAAAAAGTGATAGAGTGGAGAGTGATACACAACCAGCCAATCAGCTACTACCAGTCATTTTTTTTTTCAAACCCATCCTGTGACATGGCAGTTAGGAGCTGATTGGCTGGCTGTTTATCACTCCGTTGTATCACTTTTTGAAGCTTGATGCATCTGGCCCTCAGATTTACGGAAGCCTGATGTTTATGCAAATCTCCAATGTTTTTGAAATGCACAGAAGCCACACTGCACATGTACAGATCTGACCCTGCAATCTTGCTCACATGATTGTTATGCTGCTGGCTTTCGGTGGGGGAAGTAGGCAAAGATTCAGAAGACTGGACCTTTATTTTTTGTGCATGCTGAAGCCAATGACGTGGTTTATCTGTGCATCCTGAATAACCTTATGGCTAGCCTATCACTCGTGTGATCTAATGCTGTGTCTTTGGATTCGGCAGTGGATCTTTTTTAACACCAGATACCTCTGGCAGGTTTTACATATGTATTTGCTACAACTATAATGTCCAATTTTGTCATCCATGTTGTCCCTTGCTTTGGATGAAACATATGGCCTTTTTTCACCTGTCCCCTTGTAGCCTGTACTGAATTTCTCATTAATTTGTATGCATAGCTGTACACGTTTCTGCAACCAGAACGCCTCTATCCGTATCCATGGCTCAATATCCTTAATCATTATTTGCAGTGCAAAAGAGAAAAAGGCTCTCTACCCACAATTCCATCTACATGTTCGCCTTTGGACATGAGAATTCTTCATTAGAGCCCAATGTCTACATTGCCTGTACTTTGTACAATCTGCTCAAGTTCATGTGCAGTGAAGTTTCTTTTTTTTTTGTCTTTTTTTTTATTGGCAGTGCAGAATGAGCAAGATACTGCAAACCTACATTTAGCGCAGGTTTGGCACCTATATGAGTAGGGTCCCCTGTAACACCTCAAAACAAAGGAGCGGTAAGCATCATGAACTGATGTTGCCATTAGTGTTAAGGAACTATAAAGAATATTAGCTGATTTCTAATTGTAATGAGCAAATTGCTACCAAACACAATGCTTTTATTATGACGGAAGAGAAATCCTAATTAAATTGTTCACAAAAAGAAAGTTAATTATTAATCTCCTTTTTTAATTCTCTCAGGCGCAGATACTTAGAAACTTGTCTGACTTACTCAGGATCTTGTGGAACTAGTTAGACCTTTCCGAGAGTACATATTTGTCCTTATGGGTGGAAGCGTGTGGTTGCATGTATGAAGCTGCGGAGTATAATAAATCAGCACACTATATGTATCTGTGCTTAGCCAGCTTTGCTGAGCCTTTTTCATTTCAGCATTTCAAACCATTCTGGGAAACTCTACAACCCATGACTTGCTCTTGTCCTTTTCATTTGCACAGCACCGTGGGGGAGATTTTATCAAACTTTTCTTTCAAACTCTCCTGCACAGCTGGAGAATTGAGAACAAGAACAGCCGTATTGATTGAATGACACCCTATTGAATGCAAGCAGATGCATATATATATATATATATTTTTTTTTTATTGCCACTGGGTTTTCTTCCCCCTGCGTGAAGCTTTGACGCTTGGCGCCATGATTTTAAACCATGTTATTGTGTTTTACCTTTATTAAAGTAAAGGTGTTCAGTAAACCAGCAAACATTTGTCTTGAGGTTTCAAAAACTAGTAGCTCTGCATAGGTGCATTACTGTAAGGCATAGTTACCTACCCTCCTGCAGTCTGCAGGAGGCTACATGCATTTTAAATAGGTTTCCCATGGCCCCTTATATACAACCACTTGTAAATCACAATACATGAACAAGCCCTGACACATATCCGTGTCTTTTCTACAACAGGTACAGTAGACCTTACGAACTTCTCACCTACATTTGGATGTAAGTCGTTTTATGACGCACCTCTCCGATGTAGTAGTCCACATCCGTGCTTCTTGGTGTCTTTCACAATCTTTGTGACATGGTTTTTCAAAAGTAGGCAAGGGCACTGTAAGGCAGAGCGACGCCCTAGAGGCATGTGGGAAACTAATGTTTGCTATTTTTGCGGCACTCCTGCAATTGATGTCAATAGATGCACAGTGTCCTTTCCTGGTCTGTTCTTTAACGGGGTGCATAAATGTTGCATTATTTTGCCACGGTGTTAATATTTTAGCCCATCCCAAATATCATTTTGGGCTTCTGGGATGATATCTGCAAAACATGACTTGCAGTTTGAGTCGGGAGATGAATTGAAGAACCATTTCTATTGTTTAAAAAGTTACAAAAAGTCTATACTACACATATGGAAAAAAGTTTTTTTTTTTGTAGGAGAGTTGGCTAAGGCAACTTAAGTTCTGCAACAGCTGGAGAGTCTTATATCACCTTCCTCTGTTGCGTTTTAGAATTCACTGTTTGTCTGGCTAGTTTAACTCCATAGAGACCAGATATGTTTCATGGTTATGAATCCAGTTCCCTAGCTTTCTGATTATGTCTGGATTTACCAGATGAACAATTTTTTTTCTTCTTCTTTTGTTCTGTCTTTAGCCAGCGCTAGATGACTTCTAAACTACAGATACCCGTATGCCATATCTGTTAAGAAAACAAAATGTAATAACTGGATAACCACTGTTTAGAAATGGCAGAGCGGTGCCTCCTGTTCCTGACTTGATAAAATCACCCAGGCTAAGAGTGTGCAATGTACTCTGTATTTGCACCAAATAGCAATCGAAATGAACGGTGTGATATAGGATGCCTTGCTGCATTTAGCAGCACCACCGGAAGATAATGTACGCGACTCGCGGGAGCAACCATACACACTTAGTATGCTTAATTTGCCCGGAAGCAACAAATTGAGCTTATCGTTTGTTTCTACCCACTCTTAATCCTTCGTTCTGGAAAAAAATGACACCTATCTGGACTGAACTAGTTCATATTTAAAATAAACCACCACAAGAGATGTTTATTTATATCTTTTAGTTAGATGAAAGGTATGTGCCTAATCTTCACTTGGTTACGGAGAAGGGAATAGAAGCTACTGTCCCTTTTTAGGTTTAGATGAACTGCTAGGTTTTTATTTACACCCCTTTCTGAGTTATGTCATATCTAAAAGCAAAAATGCATGACTTCATATTGATTGTGTTCTACTCTTTCTCCAGATAACAATAATCTTCAAGAACTTCCAGGAGTGTGTTGATCAGAAGGTTTACCAGGCTGAGATGGATGAGCTGCCTGCAGCCTTTACAGATGGTTCAAAGAATGGCGGGGACAAGAGTGGTGCCAACAGCTTGAAAATCATTGAGAAAGTGGCTGGACAACACATAGAGATTCAAGCCAAATACATTGGTACCACCATAGTGGTCCGGCAAGTGGGTCGCTATCTGACCTTTGCAGTGCGGATGCCTGAGGAGGTGGTGAATGCAGTAGAGGACAAAGAAAACCAAGGACTTTACTTGTGCCTCCAGGGTTGTCCTCAGAATCAGCAAATTGACTTTCGAACCTTCCACTCCCAAACCCCAGAAACTGGTCTTCGGCGGCATGGGGCTGTTTCCAGTGGTGCATCATTCACCCCTCAAATGGCAGGAGCCAAATGTAAGGAGAAGCTGCCAGTTGAGGACCTTTATTTTCATTCCTGTGTGTTCGACCTGCTTACTACAGGAGATGTGAATTTCACTCTAGCTGCTTATTATGCTTTTGAGGATGTGAAGTTGTTACACTCCAACAAGGACAAAATTCATCTGTATGAAAGGACCACGAGGCCTGGAAATGCAGCTCCTCAATTAAGCCAGGAGATGGCCAAGCTCCTTGTGGCTATTGTCTTGTGTGTGTCAGTGTTGCTGTAATGTTATGTTTACTGTGTAAATTGTTTGAGATTAGTAAGCAATCCCAGAGTTTCGGGCTCAGTTATCCAACATCCATTTGTTTCTGTGAAAGCACAAAGCCTAACATCTGTATAATCACATTCACATGTACTTGGTGTATTTAACAGCATTCTAAATGTACACTTGGATATCTTTCGAACACCTGGAAGAGGGCAACGCTGGCTTCCCTTCTGAGGGTTTGTTCTAGTGATACCCTATTTGCCCCATCCAAAGTGTAAATACAATGTTAGATCTTTTTTTAGAATAGTATCTTTAATCAAGCTAAAGGTTCTTGCATTGGAGTAAGGAAATGTGTATAATCATTCAGGTTATGACCTCAAGCTGAGCTGAACTGAGACCTTTTAGCAGTACTTGTGCATGTCTATTGCGCAACATAATTGTGGATGATACACAGGTGTTGTCTGCTGGAAGAGCTTATGTGCACCATACCTCATCTATAGTCGATACTTTGGCGATACATAGAAGAAGAGCATCCCCTGTGGTACTGCAAGTATCATGTCAGCTGTGAAATTTTATCATCTTGTGAATGTGGCTTTTGTGATTTCATGGCGAGTTGTAACTGCATGAACAATTTTTAGTGGTGCTCACTCCCAATCTGATACCTTTTATCAACAATGAGAACTCAATGCTGTGTTGATGTGGACTGTAGCATTTAGCTGTCCATATACACTGTACACATCACATGCATTTATGGAGCAAACAATTCTCATTGCAAGAAGTGAAAATAATCGTTTCTCCCTATAGGTGTTGTAGAGTCCTGATATGTTTAATACTGGCCTCAGAGTAACAAAACTTCTTTTTTTGTTAAGTCACCCAAAAATGTGTATATGTTACACAATCTAAAAAAATCAAAAAGGGAAATAATTGTGTTCCTTAAACAGCAGGCCTGGGTCAACCTTGCATTTGACTATATATATCACCCTAATGGGAGCACTTTTATGGACCTGATGGTCAAGATACACACTGTTATCCCGTGGCTACAGGTGTATCTAGATAAGGAATAGCAGGAACTAAGCAACAGACCTGGAATGAAGAGCGCTTATATTACAACGATGCTGTATCTGTAAGGCAGCCTCTGTCTAGTGACAATTTAAGCATCATACTAGAACTCATTATGTTATAGTAATAAATTCCAGATTGGTGTGTAGAATAGCCTGGTCTTTAGACTGGTCTTCATAGTAAAGGCCATTTACTGGTATGACACCGATGACTGGAGGAGGTGTATAGTGTAAATATATACTTATAGGAGTCTGATGTAAAGCAAAAAAAATGCAATTTGTGTTGGATGTAATTTATGTTGTCTATAATATATGGAACTTTTGTGGTTCTTTTTATAAAATGTATCACTGTACATAGGAAGAGATGATGTTATGTGTTCCAGTGTATAAAAAAAAAAATAGATGTGGTAACTACTTTTCACCCTACGAAGCTTAATCCCAACTTTCACTAATGTGCTGCACAAGTTTAAAGCACCCCTGGGTAACTGATTTTAGGTTCAATGGATGCAAATTTATTTTTAACTGGCATGGTTACAGAACCTGGAAAAGGGCCAGAGGATCTCCATTCTAAAGAAACCTACTGATACCAATGAAGGCCTAACTCATGTTTGTAGGCATGTGGCTACGTAGCTGTAACTTGTAAGGCTACAGACTTGCTAATCATAGCAAATAAAGCTGCCTCCCAGATAACAAAATAGACGCCCACTGGTGCCATTGCAGAACAGAATTGGATGCCCATCTACTGTGCCCTACACATTTACACACACTAGGGTTAAATTATTGAGGAGAACCAGTTAACTGAACATTGTTTTTGGAGTGTGTTAGGGAAACCTGCACAAGCACGGGGAGAACTTACAAACTCCAGATTCTATATTCCCAGTTAGGGCATGGTGGCAAATGGCCCTAACTGGGCCTGCTTTGAGAGAGTAATGCTTAAGGTGCGTACACACTTGCATAAAATCGCTGGCAATATGGTTACTGAGTGACCATATTGCCAGCGATTGGAGTGTGCACAGGCGATAAATCGCCGGGGGCGCGCTCCTGTTTTCAGTCCCCTAATGGCAAGCTTCTCCGACCATTGACTTCCCCTGGCTCTTCTCCTGCAGTGTGCCATTTTCATCAGCGACCATCTCTGGTCGTGGATGAAAACTGAAAACTGAGCAATATATCGCCAGCGATCATATTGCTCCGTGTGTACACAGCTTAACCATTAAATCATCCGTACTGTCCTCAGCAAATCCATACATACGTAACAAGGAGCATTCTCCTGTGAGTGTATGGTCCCACATACTGGCCACGGCAGTAGTGAACCGGGCACCATTTTTTTCTATGTACATGATTACAGCTGAAGGCTGAAACACGCCCTGAAAATTGCCATGACCTGCTTGTCCCAGTTACTTCCCCCAAAGGCTCCCTTCCTGTCAATCTCTGCATTAAAAAAATCTTACTGCAAATAGGCATTGGTTCAGAGCGCTCTAGTAGAGTAAAGGGGCTCCAATGTTATTTACCCCATAGTTTGCTGGTGTTTTAAGCATTAATGAGCACAGTGCCCGATTAACCAATAGGCTGATTAGGCTGCAGGATAGGGCACCAGGACTTGGGAGGGATTCGGCATGAAAAGCCGGCGGTCGGGATCCCGGCATTCAAAATCCCGACGCCGAAATCCCGACAAGGGGGGGACGTGGATCGCGCCCCCCCCCCTTGCGGGCTCGCCACGCAGCGGGCCCGGTGCCTCGCTACGCTCTGCACGCTAATTTATTCTCCCTCCAGGGGTGTCGTGGACACCCACGGAGAGAGAAAGTGTTGGGATTCCGGCGTCGGGATTTTGAACGCCGGGATTTAAACTGCATCCCCTTGGGAGGGGTGCTCCTTGCAGGTAACAGCCGAGGAATAAAATAAAGGCCTAATTTATTCCATGCATGTTGGCTTAGCTATCACCTATCCCCATTTACTGTGGGGGGGCAAAGTTCTTAAGGTGACTGCCAGATGGCTGTGCAAATGTAACTTACTGCTGGAACCATTATTATATGTACCATATATACTCAAGTATAAGCCTACTTTTTCAGAACATTTTTTTATGCTAAAAAAGCCTCCCTCGGCTTATACTCGAGTGAGGGTCCCACTTGAGTCAATACGTTTTCCCAGTTTTTTGTTGTTAAATTAGGTGCCTCGGCTTATATTCAGGTAGACTTATACTCCAGTATATATGGTACATTTTGCTTCAGCACCAGATGGGCAGCCTAAAGCAAACACACACACTACAAGCATTAGATCATAAATGCCAGTTGTATAACCTTCGTTATATGGGCTGTATGACTGGTGAGTCCCTGAGCACCCATACACATGTGTTTAGCAGCATTACAAGGGGAGCTACATTTGTATTCGCCTAGGACACCTTTTTAATGAGGCCCTGAATGAGCACAGGACAATTCAGTTGCTCCTAAACTACATTTACCATGACGCTTTGCCATGTAATTGACACCAAAATTTGGCTTCATGCATCCTGCTCATTGAATTGGTGAATGTAAGTAGGTGTTGCCACAAGTGCAGTCACATTTCATGCCAAGTGCTAGTAGTTTGTGCAGCTGTAATCCTCTAGCCGACAGCAAGCATGTTGCTGTATGTGTGTCTGTGTGTAGTTTGTTAAATATTGCATACTGTATGGAGTGAAGTTAAAGCGCAGCCTGTTTAGCAGTGTCATTTATGGAGAGAAGATTGGTGCAAGTTTAAATCAATATTTAGAAATATAAAAAAAGTGAAGCACTTTATTTTGGTTGTGTTTTTAACGAGTTCCCTTGTTAAATGATACCAAGATAGACCCAAGTGATGAAGAAGTACCGCAAAAGGGAAAACCATAACTCTGTGTTCTTAAATATGCTCATAAACATTGACTCATGTAGATAATGTAAATTATTTATTGAAAAAAATGCAAGTAAAGGTTTTTAACATTGTCTGACTGGTTCTCTCTTTCTTGAACATCAAAATTTACCTATTTCATAGTAATTTTCCACTGTTTATGGATCTGTCACAAGATAACATCAAGTTAGTATTCATTACAAATTGTCTGGATTTGTCACATTGAAGCAAAATACCTTATTAATGCTGGCCATCAACCATATAGTTGGTTAAATGGCACTACTGTACATATATGACACTACTAGGTGCATTACATAAATGGTATTATGGGGGGCGGTATGGATATGGCACTATGGGTGGGCATTCTATATTGCACTATGGGGGCACTGAGTAAATGGCACTCCTAGGGCCTTTATGACGCTATGGGTGCATTATGTATATGGCACTAAGGGTGGCATTATGTATATGGCACTACAGGGGGCATTATTTGCAAGCTTCAACAAAATGCCATGGATTGTGTGTGTGTGTGTGTGTGGGGGGGGGGGGGGGGGGGGACGACAAGATTTATATTTACAAAATATGATATTCTTACACTTTACAATGAAACTAGATTTTCACATTATATATCATTTTGCATATGTACTAACATGCGATTAATAACGCAAAGGGTAGATAGCCCTGTGAAGGTGCGTACACACATACAGATTTTTCCGTCTGGTCTATCTGGTGGGATCAAAAACCTGGAAATGTATGGGAGCATATGACCATCAAAAATTTCCACCAAAATGCAGGAAAAGAGAAAAAAATATATGCTTTGATAAATTTGAATCTGAATGATTTAAACAATTTGTCTGACTGATCACTGTCTTCAAGCGTTTGGGAACAATTTTTTGATTGTCATTTGCTCTCCTACATTTCCAGGTTTTCGTTCCCACCAGATAGATCAGACAGAAAAATATGTACGTGTGTGCGCACCTTAAGAGCTGTACTCTGCAATCTCCTCCAGTGCCTGACCCCAATAGAGGGGGGATGACACCATGAATTACTACACCAGGGGACCCCCACTCCAGTGATACTCCTGATACTCGCCTACCAACTAACAGGATAGTAACTCCCCCTTCACTAATTGGGAAATGATTTGGGAGGTTATTGCTCAACTGCCGCAGTGCGCAGATTTCATAGTCGCACCCTTGTGCACAGAAACATGCTTACAAAAATGAATGCATGATGTGGGTGTTTCTCTTGGCGCGACTTCACAAGAGGGCAAAAAATGGGTGGAAACCTGGGTGTATACAAGGGGAGTTGACCACAAGTGCTGGGTGGTGGCTCCGCAACCTTGCGTGTACACTTGCAGTGTTCGGGTTGAAAAACATTTGCAAGAAAAAAGTGACTTGCAGGGCTGCAGTTTAGCGGACCAACATTCGCAACACCGATCCGCACAATAGCTAAAATACATGCAACTGCACACAATACTCACCCATGCACCATACCAGTTTATATAATTAAACAATTAACTAACCACATCTACTCAATGCAGGCCCACAGAAATCACAGTATTGCACTTCAAACATTTTTACCTTTCATGCTTTACATCTAATATATATGTGTGCGTATGTGTAACGCCTTCATGTCATTAGCTTTGCTGTATGCATACGGACACTTTCATATGGAAACATGACTACTAAATCACTATAATGACTGACAAACATTGTGCAAAACATCTTAAACCTATATACTCTGAGTCGCAACGCACATCGGTTTCATTTTGCTTAAACCACACTTGCATCAGTCTTTTTAATGGCTCTTTATGTTAAAATTAGTCAATTAGTTCCAATAAACACAATGAAATGAGTCAGATCATGTCATTAACAAATGGGTTGACTGCATGAATATTGTTGCGAATGAAATCACCCACAAAGGCTGTTCGCACACACACACATGGGGGTTATTCTGGTTCACTTGCAAGGGCAAATTCACTCTCCGATGGACAAAATCATGTGCACTGCAGGTGGGGATGATGTAACATGTGCAGAGAGAGTTAGATTTGGGTGAGTTTTTTTGTTTCTGCGCCAGTAAATACTGGCTGCTTTATTTTTACACTATACGTGAAATCGCATCGCATTGCATGCCATTATTGAATGGCATGCGATGCGATGAGATACAATTTTACCTTGCCACGCTTCGGGATGATGTGGATACTGAGGGGGGGGGGGGCCTACATAAATGACATTATATGTAATTTAATTGTATAGCACATTGTATATCCAATCGGAACTGATATCTGATCGCATCACATGCTATACAATAATGGCATGCGATGCGATCCGATGCAATTTTTTATCGGACCCAATTTTTGTAATGTATTCACTGACAGAGAGCAGTGAATACATTTACATAGGAAAATCGCATCGCATGCCATACAATAATGGTATACGATACGATGCGATGCAAATTCACCACCCTGAATAGCCCACTACGCAAATGCCGTAGTGGGCGCCGTGATAATACACCAGATAGTACCCCAAAAAATATTGTGTGCTACCACTTCATGCTGTGGCGATGGGACATTTCTCCTCTTCCCCAGCATTCCAGGACCCTCAGACAATGCCGGTCTCAGGTAATGAGTACCTTCTCACCCCTTCTTGACATCCCTGGTCAGAGGGGCATGATTGAGGCATTGCAGGGGGCATGGTTATATCTCTCCTGCTCTCCATCACACCTACAGAGGTTTAGGTAATCTTTAGCCGTTCCCCCCCTTTTCCATGACCATGGTTGGACTGACCAAGACAAACTGCAGGCCTTGGAGAGACTAGGGGCATGGGGAAATTCAGGCAGGTGTGGCTATACCCCTTCCCCCAAAAAAAGGTACTTGTGTACTATCACGTTGCCCGTTTTACTACATACGTGAAATATCAGTTTAAAGTACAAACCCCACCCAAATCTAACTCTCTTTGCACATGTTACATCCTCCCCACCTGCAGTGCACATGGTTTTGTCCATCTGAGAGAATTTGCCTTTGCGAGTGAACCAGAATAACCAGTGCATGATCTTGTGGAGACACCAATTTGTGTAGGAACACCCAAGTGTGTGGATACTGAGTCCACTCCTCTTCAGGTACCATTGCGAATGCTCCTGTTCGCATGTGTTATGGGTGTAAATTCGCATTTCTGCGTGCGACTACTGTTCGCACGAGTACGAATCAACCAGGATAAGGTCCGTAGAGTGAAGTTTCCCATTCTAACCAATCCACTTTAGTCAAGCATTTATACATAAATGCAATAGGATATAACAAAACTTCTTCATTAGTACAGTTTTGTAAGTGTTTATAAATCTCCCCTTTACCAATCACAGGAGTGGGCATGTCACTTTCTCCCATAAGGTCACCGCATTTATATCCTGCTGTGACCACTCTGATTGGTTAAAGTTTGACCTGTCCCCACCCACTACAAAGTAGCGCACACTGCAGCAGGAGATGAGAGCTGAATATAATATACTACTCAGACCCCAGTCAAACACACTTTTATTTCAATTTGTTATGTACAGTAGGTGAATGTGTTATGGATTGGTCAGATCCATTTCAGACTCTTGGGAGGCTGCTTGCTGCATATTTCATTAAGATTACTAGCAGGAAGCCTGCTGTGTATAGGAAAACAATCTTCACTCCGGATCACAACACACTCTGGGGGGCTAGCATTAAATTTAAACTGGTGAATGTCTAAAATGATTTACATTTTTGTTATATTTGTAGAAAAACCTTGCTAGGGTTGTGTTAGCAGCAAAATTATCTATGAAATCAAAGAACTCTTATGTACATTATTTCTATTGCAGTGCAATAAATCTGAGGCTTTCTGCTCTGAATACTGCAATATGTAAAACTGATGTTCTCAGTTGGATATACCTGTAGTTACTGTTCTAACTAATAGCCAGTTCCTCCAGCAATACTAATATGCCCTGTAGGGGTGCAGTAATAAGGTCAACAATGGTAATGTTGATACCACACTAGAGAGGCGCTGATTGCCCTGTCCTGTGGGTGCAGATGTCATACACAGTGCTGATCCTCAGTGCACCTATGATTCTTTGGTGAGATCTGTGATGTGTGGTTGGGGTAGGCAGAGGAAGCAGAGCCACACCTGTCCTACTCCAGTACACTACAGAACCTGATTACAATATTCAAATCATTTTCAAAGTCAAAATCCACCACCAAATCATATATGTGTGTGTATAGTCTGGGACTGATAACTAGTCAGTGCCTCCCTCGCCAATGACCTCACCACACCTCACTGAGTAGGGGTATTTCTTGATATGTGCTTTGGGAACAGCTGAGCACCAATTCTTAATTTCTAATTTTGATTCCTTTTAAATAGGACTTGTACTAGAATAGAATAGAATAATAATTTATTGTCACTACAACATTAAAAATGTACAGTGAAATTCACAAGGAAGAAAAGAAGAGAAGAAGGAAATACTCATATTCAACATTCGTATATCACAATTCAAACACAAAATAACAGATGGGAAAAAACTGCTTCGCAACATGCTAGTGCGGCAACTCAAGTACCTGTAACGTTTCCCAGAGGGCAACAGGGAGAAAAGAGAATAGCAGGGATGACTAGGGTCTAAAATTATTTTTTTAGCCTTCGCTTTCCCCCTCCTAGGCAAAGGTTGGCCAATGACTTTTTCAGCAGCCCTAACTATCCTATCTAGGGATCTACGATCAGAGCACTGAATTCCCATACCATACCGCAATGGCATAAGTCAACAGACTCTCGATTACGCAGCAGTAAAAGTTCATAAGCATAGGCCTAGATAGGCCAGCTGCCCGTAATCTTCGCAGAAAAAAAAGGCGTTCAGTGG
This sequence comes from Crinia signifera, assembly GCF_055691185.1. Taxonomy (NCBI): domain Eukaryota; kingdom Metazoa; phylum Chordata; class Amphibia; order Anura; family Myobatrachidae; genus Crinia; species Crinia signifera. The sequence goes on along the minus strand of NC_139220.1, from coordinate 250,530,999 downwards.
CGTGGCCTAATTATGGGAGGTATATCCACACCTCTTTACACAAATGTGTGAATCCTAGCCCCCTCCCACCCCCAGTATGTGTTACAGGAGAACAAAGCTGCTACTGCTGCTGACAGGTGAAGGGGGTTGGTTGGGCAGACTTGGGCCCCTACATCAGCATTCGGGCCTAGGTAATTTGTATCTCCTCTTGGTGGCAAAGCCTATTTTTATAATCAAATTTGGCCAAACTTAACAGCAGGTATAGGGCACTGGAAGCCTACACTTGTACCTCCCTTATACTATTCATTTTTTTTTTTTTGGGGGGGGGGGGGGGGAATATTTATTGTTTTTCATAGAAAATACAAATTAGGAAGTACATTAAAAGTTGACATTGAGATAACAAAAAATTCCTCTTTAAAGCAAATTTTTTAAGCAAATTACAAATTATATCGAGATACAATCAGAATAATAATATAAATAATAATTAATGTTTCTCGTTAGGGCAAAATATTTAAGTATCATTCCTAAATAACAAAAAACACATAAGGGGGGAAGGGAGTATGAGGGTAGGGGAATGACAAGACAAAATATGAAAGATTTTAGGTCTTTAGGGTCTGAACTTATTATTATATATAAATATTTATAGCAATTGTAATAAAAAGTAAAATAATCTCCCTAGGGGGCTCTTGATAATTGTCTATACAAAAAAGTTTGTAAATGAATGTCTGTGTATCTGCATCCAAACTATCAATGAATCTCTCCCAATTCTTAGCAAATTTCTGTACCCCCTGCTCCACATCTTCGTTCAAAATACAAAATCTTAAGTAACATATTTTTAACTGCAGATAATAAAGGCGCATTTTTTTTTTAATCCAGTGTATGAGGATTTGCTTTTTGGCTATTACTAAAATGATTGGGGGATTTTTAACACAGTTGCACTGCTAAATGATATGTAACTCTGAGTATCGATTTCTGACCAAAAATAACACTGGACACGCTCTGTATAATTAATATTTGTATTTTATAAGAATATGAAAAAAGAGAAAACATATAATTAAACAGTACAATATATAAAGCACCTAAATATTATAAAAACACGTGACTCAATGTCAGACAAGTGGGTCTCCAAGGGTTAATTAAGCTCTCCAATAATGCAGACAATCAAATATGGGTGGTAGTTTGTTCAGAATCTTTTCTGCATATTTCAGATATATTTTGTTTTAGAAATCACAAATCTCCAACCCGCAAATTATATTTATTATGCCAATTAGCATGCATACAGAACATGCACTAGGTGTGAGGCAGTTCATCAAAGAAAACAATATTTAGTTGGATTAGTAGCAATAAAGTTTCTCACCTACAGATGGTTGTAGCAGTGGGGAGCTTTACTTGGTGGTAGCTCTACCCTGATGTGAGGTTTGTAGGGTGTGGACTCCTGGATCGGAGTTTCTCCGTTTTAATATAGCAAGATAATTTGCACTTATAATGCTGCAGCTGGCGGCCCCAATAGTTGTTCCAGGGGAGCAGGCAAGCCAATGATGGAAGTCTCTCTCCGCCAGCCAGGGCGAGATGGATCAGACCGGCGCCGCTATAGCTGGTAAATGCTGGCGGGCAGATGTACTGAGAGCGGCCGCAAGATAAGCGGTGGCCGTTGGTACGGCTGGAGGAGAGCTGCCTGTGCCAAAAGTTCAGGGAGAGATTTCAAAGCCTTGGAGACACGTCCAGATACTCGGGTGTGACGTCAACGTGTTTCGTACCCACAGTGGTTGGGAACTATTAATTTATTAGATGCCATATAATGTTACAAATAAGCACTGTGATATCCAAACTACACTAGAGTCAACTGATTAGTATACTTTTAGTATGGCTTATTGGAGAAGGGGTTATTATTTATAATGATACAACTGAACACTACTGTAACCAGTGGCGTAACAATAGCCCCGCAGACCCCGCGGTCGCGGGGAGGCGCTGTGTAAGTGTGAGGGTCTGCGGGGCTATTGTAATGCTGCTGTGCTGCAGCCAGGACCCGCAGATTTACCTATCTGTGCAGTGGTCCCGGCTCCCTACCCTGGCTTCTGCTGAAATGAAAATGGACCATCATAAAATGTCCGCCCCCATACAGCAGATAGTTCTCTGAACCTGTCTACTGTATGGGGGTGGACATTTTGTGATGGACCGTTTTCAAACCAGCAGCATAGAGCATACCGGCAGAAGCCAGGATGGGAGCCGGGACTAAAGCACAGTGGAGGGTAAGGCACGGGGGCATGGGCAGCGGGGAAGGGGAGGGGGCGCTGCCGATATTTGTCGATTTTTATAGTTACACCACTGGCTGTAACTGTAGTTTCAGTCCATGAGCTGAGATGCGTTTGTTGAAACCTCAGAAAATGTGATGTGTGACAACAGCAACTGGAAACAGACCAAGCTAGTAATTTGCTCTTTTCCTACTGCCTGTTCTTTGATTGACCCTCCGGGCAGTGAACAGCTTATCAGTTCCCAATGCATATTTTTTCACACTCTTGTACTCAGACCATGATAAACAGCTCTCTATCTGCAATGAAGTGGGATCTTATCTTCCACTGCTAGGAGTTCCGTACTCACTCTGCTCCCTCCTGAATAGCACTTGAGTTTATCTTGCAAGTCTTGTGTAAGCTTTTAGCAGCCTCTCTCCTGAAGGGTAGTAAAGTCAGACTGGCAGGTTTTTTTTTGTTCTGTTATTATATTTTAACCAAAAATAATTAAGTTAAAGGTTTGCAAATTGCAGTGAGATCTCCTAAATTTCCTGGAGATTAGACCAGATTCCAAAATCCCACCCACATCCATCACTGGGGATGAACTGATCTATGTTGGATAGTGTTATTGTAGCCCAGTGAATCAGGCATTGTACAGGGGGGGGGGCAGAGCCAACACGGCATAATTTGACCCCCGCACTAGTCACTGGAATGTTCTCTCTTGGATCTCTTGGAGAGGAGGGGGAGGGGGACATGTAGGAAATAAGCAGTTACAATGTCAGATGTAGTACAACAGCTATCCCAACAACTAACTATGTGATAACATTTTTATCAAAACATCTTGGGCCAGATGCACTAAGCTTCAAAAGTGATACAATGGAGAGTGATAACCAACCAATCAGCTCCTGTCTGACATTTTGCAAACATAGGCCCTTATTCTGGTTCACTCGCAAAGGCACATTTTTTCTCAAATGGACAAAACCACATGCACTTCAGGTGTGGCAGATGTAACTTTATGCAGAGAGAGTTAGATTTGGGTGGGGTTTTACTTCAAAGTGAGATCTATATTGCAGTGTAAAAATAGTATTTACTCTGCACAGAAACAAAATAACTCACCCAAATGTAAATCTCTCTGCACATGTTACATGGGGATGCAGTGACAATCCCGGCGGTCGGAATCCCAGCTTTCAAAATACCGACCGCCAAAATCCCGACACTCTCTCCCTCTGTGGGTGTCCACAACACCCATAGAGGGAGAATAAATTAGTGTGCCGAGCGTACATAGTGGCAAGCGCAGCGAGCCTGCAAAGGGGGGAGATCCAAGTGTCCCCCCCCCTTGTCGGGATTTTGAATGCCGGGACTCCGACCACCGTGATTTAGTACCAATCCCGTTACATGTGCCCCACCTGCAGTGCACATGGTTTTGACCATTTGAGAAGGAGTTTGCCTTTGCGAGTGAACCAGAATAAGGGCCATAGTCTGTGATGTGGCAGGAAGGAGCTGATTGGCTTTTCACTTTTGAAGCTTAGTGCATCTGGTCCCTTTTCATTAAATAATCTTTACACAGTTGTTATTGATATGTAATGCTGCTTTCAGACCGCATAACTGGCTTTGACCCTGTATTTGGAAACGTTTCCAAAAACGGGTCTGCCAGATAAAACCCCTTTCACACCGCAGCACTTAAACGGTATATTACCGTTTAAGTGCCGGAAAGCACTTATGAAAAAAGTGTCTTCCAGAAAATGGCTGCCCCATAGGAAACCCTGTTTAAAAAAACTGTCTTCCGTATGGGGGGCAGCCATTTTCTGAAAGACACTTTTTTCATAAGTGCTTTCCGAGCATACTGAGCTGCAGTGCCGGGAACCACAACGGAGATACCGGCACGGGGTAAGTCGACACGGGGGGGGGGGGCGCCGACACGCGCGGGGGGGTCGACACGCGGGGGGGCCGTCGACACGCACGGGGGCGTCGACACGCGCGCGGGGGTGTCGACACGCGCGGGGGGGGGGGGCTCCAGTGCTGTGAATACTTAATGAGCGCTCATTAAGTATTCACTGTGCTGAATTTAGGACCCAGCTCATTGGCTGGGTCCTAAATACCGTTTCTGAGCCGATTTTTGCGCTAAAATACCGGTTCAGAAACGGGTAGGACCCTGCATTTTAACCGGTTAGAAAAAACGTCATTTTCTAACCGGTTAAGTGGGACTGGACCTTTCAGACCGCACACATTACCGTTTTAAAACGGTAAAAAAACGGCAATTTACCGTTTTAAAAGTGCGGTCTGAAAGGGGCATAAAGTGCAATGGTTAGGAATTTACAGCTATCCTTCAGCAGCAGAAGCAGGGTTGCCTACCTGACCATCTCCTTCAGGAAGAAAATGCTCTGTTCCTGTACTTCCCTGGTAATGTAGGATTGCCATCACCTGTGGTGACACCTTTCTTATCAATCACCTAGCTCAACACAGGTGAGGGCAATAATATATTACCAGGGAAGACTGGGAACAGAGCATTTTCTCCCTGAAGGAGAGGGTCAGGTAGGCAACCCTGAGCAGAAGTAACGTAATTCTTTATGGCCAGGCTGATGCAAACAATTCCTACAGGTGTCCCAACTTCAATTGATTACTTGATTGCAAACCCCGTTTGCATACCATCCATTAGGTACAAAATGCTCTGTTCCTGGACTTTTCTTAATTGATAATTGCAGTCACCTGTGTTGAACTAGTTCAGTGATGCTAACGGTGTTCCAGCAAAGGTAAAAGGCAATCCTAAATGAGTCCAGAAGCAGAGCATTTTGTACCTAATGGAATGGGTCATGTTGGAGGGTATGCATTTGTACTTTTCCATTGTCTGAGTGGGTGTGGTATACCCAAGAGCAGTGCCATCTTTCCCATTGGGCTTAAAGGGCAGTTGCCCAGGGGCCCAAGGACATACCTCCCAACATCCCTCTCCAGGAGGGACACATTGCTCTGTTTCTGGATTTCTCCCTTAATTCATGATTGCCATTACCTGTTTTGAAGCACCTTTCTGATCAATTAACCTGTGTGAAACAGGTGAGGGCAATCATACATTATGAGGGAAGTCCAGAAACAGAGCAATGTTGGGAGGTATGCCAAGGATTCTAGGGGCCCACCCCAATGGGGAAGATGGTGCTGCTGTGGGTGGCAGGCAGCAGCAGCTGGGAGCTTGTAGCGCTATTTGCCAGGCAGCGGATGGGAAGCTGATTTTGAAAAGACTGGCCGGATGCTGATTGACTGAATTCTATCAGCCAATCAGTGTCCGTCCAGTCTTTTCAAAATCAGCAGCGCTTCCCACCCCGCAAATAGCGCTGCAGGCTCCCAGCTGCCACTGCCCGGACCCCGCTGTGGGGTGTGGGCAGTGGTGGCCAGAAGCTTGTATCGCTATTTGTCGGGCGGCGGGGCAGGAAGTGCTGCTGATTTTGAAAAGACTGGCCGGATGCTGATTGGCTGAATTCTCTCAGCCAATCAGTGTCCAGCCAGTCTTTTCAAAACCAGCAGCGCTTCCAGCCCGGCAAATAGTGCAGCACTACAAGCTCCATGTACAGCGGGGTCTATGCAGCAGAGGTCCGGGCAGTGGCAGCTGGGAGCTTGTAGCGCTGCACTATTTGCCGGGCTGGAAGCGCTGCTGATTTTGAAAAGACTGGCCGGATGCTGATTGGCTGAATTCTCTCAGCCAATCAGCGTCCAGCCAGTCTTTTCAAAATCAGCAGCGCTTCCAGCCCGGCAAATAGTGCAGCGCTACAAGCTCCCAGCTGCCACTGCCCGGACTTCTGCTGCATAGACCCCGCTGTACATGGGTATGTGGGGGGTGTATGTGGGGAGGGGGCCCATGCTAATGTTCTGCCCAGAGGCCCCCGCCAATGTTAAGATGGCCCTGCCCAGGAGGAAGTAGAATAGCTGCAGTCAGGAAGGTGCATGTGGATTCCTTAAATATTTGTTATATCTAATTTCTGCAACTGTGTCCTAAAGAACTTCTCAACAATATTTGATTTCCATTGTAGAAACTAATCAGCTTCTGTCATTTATTTTGCAGTCAATGAAATGACAATAAGGGTGTATACACACTGACCGATTTTTGCCACTGTGAACCGCTTTCCATAGCAGGAAGCTTTAGAAAGCCCTCCACCCCATCTACCAGCGGATGAGCGATGGTTCGGGAGTTCAAATCAGCGATCACCGCTCATCGCTGGCCCATACACACTGGGAGACTTTTGAGCTGAAAGCAGCTTAAACGACAAAACAGAGATGCTTTTAGCTCAACATTGCCCATTATGTACGGGCCTTTAAGCTGGGTACATAGTAGATATATCTACAGATGGAACGGGCAGCATGTTCTCCATACACACTGCCATATCTGTCATGACTGACATCAAATGGGCTCATTTGCATATATATATATATATATCTCAGTGGTACCCACTGGCTGATGGTCTGTCAATATATATCGGCCAGTGTGTACGCATCTTTAGAAGCTTCTTAATTTGGGTACTCTCCACTGCAAAATCTCACAGTCCAGCAATCCGGTCTGAATCTGGCCCTTAAGGTGAGTACACATGGACAAAAATCGCTGGCAATATGGTAGATGAGGGTGCGCTCTCCCGTTTTCAGCCCCCTAATGGTCGCTGGTCGGAGGAGCATGCGACTTCCCCTCCCTCTTCTCCCGGCAGTGTGTCATTTTCATCAGCGACCATCTCTGGTCGCTGATAAAAACGGGACACTGAGCAATATGATTGCTGAGCAAATATTGCCAGAGATCATATTGCCCCGTGTGTACACAGTTTACGTCTGTATTTCTAAAATGGCAATAATTTAAAATGCAAAACTAGCCTGGTTTTGGCTTTTAAATGATTAATGGTGGTGGTGAGGCATCCAAGGTTACACGAGCCTACCTAATACAGATGATCATGCTAGCATGATGCTCGTTCATCATCTGGAGTGTGCACTTGCTGTTGATGTTGTGGTGAAGAGGTTAGCATATATCTTTGCTGACGTTCCTGCTCCCCAGATTCCAGTGGGGTGCCAGACGGGGTCCCCACAGTCGGGATCCCGACAGTCATTTACCAGAAGTCGGGATACCGACAGTCATTTACCCAACGTCGGGATTCCGACTGTTAAAACAACGACAGACAGGTTCCCGACGGCCACCGGCTATGTGCCAGCAGCGTGGCAAGCGCAACGAGCCCTCAAGGGGCTTTGTTGCGCTCACCATGCTGTCTGAGTCTGGCCAGTCGGGATCCCGACGTCGAGCTACTGACTGTTGGAACCCTATACCACACCAATTCCAGTGGTGGTGTGGGCTCAATGTTTGCAGCACCTGGCCCCTGTGACAGTATAGGATCCGGCATTACAGCTACAGCGGTCTCCCAGGGCATCCCTCATCTCCCCAATCCCCAGAATGACAAAAATCAGGGGTCATGACATGAAGCCATACCCCTTTAGTGAGATCATACTTGTTTTGGGCCTCTGATGTGCGGATGGCCTCTTAAAAACCATACAGGGTGTCATTATGATGTGTATGGCCTGAAAGTATTTATGTCTTTGCAATATTACATTATAGGATTTTACACACTTCATTCAACCGTCTATTTTCCGCTCGCCAGCAACTAACGGGGACTCCCAACTGCACCCCCCTCCGCCGCAGGACATTGCCAGTGGCAGGAGGGATGCGGGAAAACGTCCCTGAAAACCGGGACGTTCCCACAGGTTATCGAGACAGTTGGGAGGTATGGATTATTGTACACAAGATTCTTTTTTTTTTTTTTTTATGAAGCAAAAATTTAGTTTATGTCAAAAGTCATTTAGTAGCATACAAACATATAAAATGTGAATACAAAACAATCAAAGGCACTGCAGGTGCTTCAAAATATTTTGTGCATAACATTTAATTTTTTTGTAAAAAAAAAGACATATACAGTGCTCTGCTTGGGCTGTTTTATTGATATTGTGTTGAAGCAGGCCCACCAACAGGGGGGACTGCGGGGACTGTAGTACTGAGGCCTGACAGACTTGGGGCCCAGCAGCAGATCAGCTCTATCAGCTGCTATTTAGTGTCCTTTCTCTAATATCTAATGTGCTCCCCGCAATGTTCTTCAAAGGTGGCGCAGGTCTCCTTCACTCTCATGTCACATTGGCTCACTACAGTAGTTCCATTCCGACGATACGATGTCACGGGCGATCTCATGGTAATCGCCCGGTGACGTCAGCAGATGTCGGCTGGCCGTCTGCTTCCCGCACAGAGTGCTCGCAGATCTCACCATTGCAGGATCGGAAATATCGGCTGGGATTGAATACCCCCATAGTATGAATAAGTGTTTTTCAACTTCAGTCCTTTTAACATGTGTCACTTTGTAATAAATACACCTGTGCCCCAGCCCTGAGAATATAAAACATACACTGCTAACGTTCCCTGAGGAGTGGATTTAGGAAACACTGCTACTGTATAAATGGTCCACACTGTTGAAATGTTTGAGCTGGTTGCCAGGAGCATCCATAGACCATAAACCAGGCTTTGGTAAATATTGCTCCTTTATATAAATCCACCAATAATATCAATGAGTCATCATGGGATGCTGCACATACTGAGTGTGTACAGCAGCCAGGGAAAACAATGAGCCATGACAGGGACAATAACACAGAATAGTCACAGACAGATACGTGATTCATGTAGAATGATTTCTAGTGCAAACCTGGAACTAAACTAAATTTCATTACTCCATGTATGAGCTATCTGACCCAACTGAGAAGAATTCCAGAGGCTGCAAGGCCTAGAGTCCTCTGAGGCATCTAATCATGCATATATAATTGGTATTCTTCCTTAAGGTGAAATTGGCCCAAATCGAGTTAGTGTATGTGGTATACACTAACTCACTAACTCGATTTGGGCCAATTTCACTTGTTCCCGATGGAACGGGCCGAGAAATCGGCCCAAATCAGGTCAGTGTGATGTCCCCTCAGGTCCGATGCGTGGTCCTGTGTGCATCAGACCTGAGTCAGGGGTCGGACTGGCATGCATTGTTACATGCACCCTGGAGCTGCAATGGTTAAAGACACTTTGACTCTGAGCTGTAGCAAGGCACATTTGTAGTAAGCAGTGGTTTGCATTAAGACAATGGGGGGTGGGGGAAGTGGACAATAGTGCACTAGCACTTTTTCAAAAGAGAAAAGAAAGGACAATTGCACTGTGAGAACATAGGATAGCAGACTTTGGGGGTTATTCTGGTTCACACGCAAAGGCAAATTCACTCTCTAATGGACAAAACCATGTGCACTACAGGTGGGGCTGATGTAACCTGTGCAGAGAGAGTTAGATTTGGGTGTATTTTGTAAATACTGGCTGCTTTATTTTTACACTGCAATATAGATATCACTTTGAAGTATAAACCCCACTCAAATGTAACGCTCTCTGCACATGTTACATCAGCCCCACCTGCAGTGCACATGGTGTTAGCCATTAGAGCGTGAATTTGTCTTTGCGAGTGAACCAGAATAACCTCCATGATTCAACTGAGTATCAGTGTGAGGTAAATACTGTGAAAGCTTGCTTAAGCTTTGCTTCCTAAACATCAGCTGTAATGAGGTGAAAGACTGGGGTGCCAGAGGGGGGAGACGAAATATGTGAACTTCTTGGGGCTCATCTATTGGTTAATACAACCCTGCCTAATGCAAACAGAAATCCCCACTTACCCCTACAGTACAAACAGCATACACCAGTGGTTCCCAAACTGTATGCTGTAGTACCCTGGGGTGCCTTGGGACACTTGCAATGGTGCCTCAGGTTAGTGGTCTAGAAATAATTAAAATTCAAAATGGTCAGTGTAATAGGTAAAACGAGTGCTTGGGACTTCCCGTCATAAATATGTGGACAAACAGACGAAAATCCTGTCTCTCACCCAGGCCCAGTGACAGGGGGAGTCAAAGAGGATAGCTGTGACGGGCATCAATAGTTTCAGGGGCCACAGAGCATGGCTGCAGCAGCCATGATGTACTCAGCCGCCCAGCCCTCTATTGAGCCCCCCAGCTGCTTGGTCGTCTACCAAGATACCGGCCACTCAGCCTTCTACTGAGTGCTTTCTGCCACTTGGCTGCCTACTGAGTGCTCCTGGCTGCTCCGCCATCTATTAAGTGCCCAACCACTCAGCCATCTACTGAGCGCTCCTGGCTGCTCGGCCATCTATTAAGCCCCCGAACGCTCAGCCATCTCCTGAGCCCTCCAGGCTGCTTGGCCATCTTTTAAGCGCTCGAATACTCAGCCATCTACTAAGCCCTCCTGGCTGCTCAGCCATCTATTAAGCGCCTGACCGCTTGGCCATCTACTGAGTGCTCCTGGCTGTTTGGCCATCTATTATGCACCCGACTGCTCGGCCATCTACTGAGCTCCCCAGCCACTCGTCACCCTGGTAATCAATGCACGGCTGTGTGTGTGTGTCCCAAGGCGCCGCAGTTAAAATGACCCCCTGCCGAGTGCCAGAACTACCAGGATACAAATGATGTCATGAGCATCGTGAAGCTGTGCCATCTCTGCAGAGCAGGCTGCAGTGGATGCAGTCCTTGCTCCACCTCAGAGGAGCAGCACATGTGGAATTTGGACAGCAGGACTGGAGGTGGCAAGGGCAGTATTGTCATGTAAGTGGTGGGTGGTCTTACAACTATTAACATAAAAAGAGTGTTTCTCCTCAGATGTTCAATTTGCCAGGAATAATATTATTACAGTAGAAAATCAGCGGGGGTGGTGGGGGTCAGAAATATTAGAGTGCAGGGCCCCAAGATTTCTGTTGCAGGCCCTGCTCTCACCACATAACTAACCCTAAGGATGACATATAAACACAAATTACTTAATTTGACCTATTCTGATACTCCAGAGTGCTGTGATTAAAAAAAAAATTGGGAATGCACCATAACTACTTGACACTGCTTTGTGGTGGAACATTGCCTCCATCTGGATATCTAATGTCATTGGGCCAAGAAATGATGACTGATCAAACAAGACCAGGACTGAATTGGCTGCAAAAAATAGTGAGCCATCCCTTAGCAGCCCAACCTCTTTGAGAAATGTACATCAGATAATGAAATGATGTTCTCCAATCTATGATCAAGCCATCCATGTATCTCCTTACTCGCCATAAACCAGGTTACTATGGATTTACAAGTGATAAATAATTGAAACATGATATTCACCATTTGCAGGACATTATTATTCTCATATGTAGAATGAAATGTGCTACCAGGATACAGGGATAGGAGTATTGATTACATTTACCTTCAGCTGCAGAGCGGACACGGTCACTAGGTAAACAAGCATTAGGTGGACCACTGAAGGTCGGCATGACTGAAGGTTGACATGCATGAAGGTCGACAGTCAAAAGGTCGACATATGATTTTTTACTTTTTTATTGAACCGACATGTGACCACAGGTGGTATTTCATGCCCTACCATCCACTAGAGCATGGTGGGAGAATAAAATAGTGTGCCAGGCGTAGCGAGGCACCGTGCCCAAAGCATGGCGAGCAGACGCGGGGCACTTTTTAAGTATCTCTGTCGACTGTGTCGACATTTGGGTAAAAAGTGAAATACCACATGTTGACCTTTTTACTGTCGACCTTCCCCATGTCTACCTAATGCTTGTGTCGCCGCCTAATGACCCTGTTGACCTAACATGTCGACCTTCAGTCATGTCAACCTTCAGTCATGTTGACCTAATGCTTGTAGACCTAATGTCTGTTTATCCTATGATCCATACCCCTGCAGAGAGATGGCTGCATGATATTGCCATCCATAATACCTAACGCATACTGCCATTGACAATGTGTATAGATTAAGAACACTCATTGTGATCCGGTACATCAATCATGGGCCACCTGCCACATTCTATGTTTTATTTTTAAGCATTGCATGATAGTATTCAGCTGCAGCACTCACTCACAATGGTGCAGATATTGTGAATGATTTGTATAGGAAGTTACTATAGTGACCCACACACCTGGGATTACACACCTGCATGCTGTATTGTCCTTGCTTATCTAACACCACTTCAGCTACACAGCTCAGAACACTTCCCCGCCTGTAGGTTCCCATTATTGGATGTATTGTTCCAAATCTATAAATACGTGACCAAGGGCCTGATTCAGACATGCTGGTTAGGCTTGCTTATATTCAGGGCTAGCGAGTAGGTTAATGCCACCTGGGCGATCACGTGCCCAACCCCGCCACCCGAATATCCTCACTACGCTGTGAGCGAATGTGTAAGTTATTAACCATCGAAAGATTTTTTCCTCTGCAAAAACGTACTTTTCAGCTGAACGTTCTTATCCGTATGGGGGCGGGTGCCGATGTCATGTGACGTCATCCGCCCACCCCGAGCAGGCAGTGGCACGCCTGTATGTGCTGGGGTCCGCCCAGCATTTCTATGGGCACACCCAACGTTTTTGTGAACGCCGGCTGTCCACCCAGAAACGCTCCTGTCTGTCAATCAGGTGAATGAAAAATTCACCAAAGGTGTTCACTGCGGGGGGGGGGGGGGGGGGGGTTCACATGTACATTATCGCCTATACGCATGCCCAGACCCCCACCATTGGAATCGGGGACGAATTTGGGCCTTAGCGAACAGGTCTGTATTGGCTCCTAAATACAGGTGAAGGGACTAAGTGGCCAGATGCACTAAGCTTCAAAAGTGATAAAATGGAGAGTGATAAACAACCAGCCAATCAGCTCCTACCTGACATTTTTCAAACCCGGCCTATAGCATGGCAGGTAAGAGCTGATTGGCTGGCTGTTTATCACTCTCCATTTTATCGCTTTTCAAACTTAGTACATCTAGCCCTAATAATGACAAGTACAGTGCAATAAAAAGAGGCTGGGAGTGAAGATATCATACAGTTGTACAGTAGAAAAACCTTAATAAGTCACTATGGGGGAGATTCTCTAAGAATCTTCGCCTCTCTTCGCAATTATAATTATCGCATGTGTTCTAACATATTACCCGGCGTTACCCGGGTTACCCGGCGGGGGATGCTTACAGCATCCCAAAATGCGGTAAAAACTCAGATAACGGGGGTTTTACCGCATTTTTAACTTAGAGAATCTCCCCCTATTTGGCTAATACAATGGGATGATGGGCAAATGCTATATACCGGGCACACTCTGGATCTGGTTCAGACATGGCTGTTGCGATGATATGTTGCACTGCGGTGCTATATTTTGTCACTGCACATGCGTTAGAGGCATAGGCACCGAAACCGAGGGTGCTCCGGGGCCCTAGCACCCACGGAAGGTGAGGAGCACCCAGGGGCCACGGCCGAAGCTCACCGTCGGGGATCCTGGCAGCACCACATCGGGGTCCCAGCAGCAGATATGCCGTCAGCAGCGGGGGTTCCTGCGGCGGATGGGAACTAGTAGCGGTAATAATACCGCTGCTAGTTCCCATGTTCTGCAGGGACCCCCGCTGCTGACGGCATATCCACTGCTGGGACCCTGCTGTGGCGCTGCCAGGACCCCTGCTGCGGCGCTGCCAGGACCCCCTACCTACCGCCATCCAGGACTGGGGGGGCACCCTTGAGCACTCACCGGCAAAAACGTAAGCCGGCGCCGCTGGTTAGAGGCACACTGTGCATGTGCTGAAATGGTCTTGCAGTTGCTGTGAGGATTTTTTTATTTATTGAAAGGTTACAAAAGTACAAATAACATTTGCAAAGTACATGAGGATCGATAGACATTCAATATCCAGGTAGAACATGTGAAATAAATAGAAATTGAAACAGCAAACAAACAAAATGATCAAAATATGATTGTGATAAGCTTTGAGGTATTGTTACATCAGAAAGGGGGACCATTACTGAGCAATTCAAGATTATACCATTTGATGAGGTGAAATGATTTCCTTACCCTTTGAGTGCCAAAGTTGCTGTGAGAGAGCTTCAAAATGCCAGTGTTGCTCACAGCGTTGCAGAGATGCGGGTCCTCCTCGATACTCGATACTGAGGGAAATCCCAATGATGTCTGTCACTGGAACTCCCCTTTACCAATCAGGGATGAGCTCCAGCTTGGGAGTCCCAGTGACTTACTACTTTTTTTTTTTTCACTGAAAAATCATACTGCATTACGTTTACAATTTCTCGAAAATCGCACATCATTACTTACCACCCCATATCTTAATAAATATCTTTATTCAGGGTCAAATGCAGGATTTCTAGAGGGGGTTTCTAAATTTTTGATTTTAAAACTCGTGTGGACACCCAGAGTGGTGGTTTGTTTCTTTAGTTGCGTGAACAAGCTGCGTGCTGAAAAAATGGGCATTGCTTCATAGTCTGGGTGCTTGGCCTCTTGGCACAAACCCCCTTTTTTCTCACTGCAGGGGTCCTGGAGGTGTGGTATGTCCACGGAGAGTGCATTGGCTGCAGTGCCAGCTACTACACAGGGACAGGAGCAGGGATCTGTACTTAATATTACAGCAGCATGGGGTCACCTCTCAGCTGGTGACACCCAGGTGTGGCCCACACCCCTCTAGTGACACCACTGTGGACAGCATATGGAGGGCGAATAAGTATCACATAGCAAGCTTTTGTCTGTTACATACAGTACAAAGTGAAATATGTGTATTACTTCAGACTGGGGCCGAGATGCACTAAGCTTCAAAAGTGATAAAATCAGCTCCTGCCTGACATTTGCCTGCCTGACAAAAAGGGGCAGAGTAGATGGGCCAAGTGGTTTTATCTGCCGTCAAATTCTATGGCCGATATGTAATAGGGTGCGATTTTTAGACTTTTGCGATTTTTTGTCAAAATTGACCAAAATCGCATTTTTTCTAAAAATCGCACATGTAATAGGATGCGAGTCGCGGTAAAAATCGCATTTTTTACCGCGAAATCGCACATTTTAAAGATGCGATTTCAGGCACACTGAAAATCGCATCCAGATGTTTTCCCATAGTAAACTATAGAACTCGCATATGTAATAGGATGCGAGTTCTAAAGTCGCATATGGGAGCTTAAAAAAATCACAAAAAAAATAGACCAGCTTCTGACTGGCGATTTAGGCAGAAACATGCACAGATCATTGAGATCTGTGCATGCTTCTGCTGTAAAAAAATAGTTAAAAAAGAAATTTAAATAAAAAACTGGCGTGCGGTCCCCCTCCTAAGCATTACCAGCCCCGGGCTCAAAAAGCCGATGCTGGTATCATAAAATCAGAGGGACAAACAAATAGGGGTCCCCTTGATTTAATGAAACCAGCACCAGGTTCAAGGTCCGGCGCTGGTTCCCAAAATACGGGGGACAAAATGACTAGGGGTCCCCCGTATTTAAAGAACCAGCACCGGACCCAAACAGCCAGCAGGGTAATGCCACAGCCGGGGGGAGACTTTTTATACAAGTCCCCCCGGCCAAAGCATTCAGCCCTGTGACTGGTCATCATGGGCAGGGGTCCTGGGGAAGTGGGGACCCCCCCAAAGAAGGGTTCCCCCCCCTCCAGAACTTACCTGCCCATGCTGAAGTCCGGGGCTGTCCTCCATGCCCCTGGGCTGTGGGCATGGAGCTGATTTTGTGTAAAATCAAGTTAAATCTATTGTTTTTAACAGTGGTACTACAAGTGCCAGCAAGCCTCCCCTGCAAGCTGGGACTTGGAGAACCACAAGTCCCAGCCTGCAGGGCATTAAAGGGCCCGCTGTAACTTGTAGTTCTACTGTTAAAAAAATAGTACACAAAACACACACTGACACACATTTTAAATAAAAGTTTAATACACACATCACACACACACTCATACTTACCTATCTTTATCCCGTCGGTAGGTCGCTGGCTCCGGTGTCGCTGGCTCCGGTGTCGGCGGCTCCGGGGTCGGCGTCCTGTCCGACGATAATCCATGTTGGACCTGTGGAAGTAAATCCTACTCACCAGGTCCACCATGGATGGTCTTCTGTCTTCTCTTCTCTCTTTTCTCTTCTTCTTTATCTTCAAGCTCTTGCGGCTCCGGCAGCTCCATTCGGCAATATGATGAAAGGCGCTGGAGATGTTTGATCTTCAGCGCCTAACATCAGAATGATTCTATTGGCTGCTCAGCAGCCAATGAGAAGCGCCACTGGGAGCAGCCAATAGAATCATTCTAAGCACCGGTGTTGAAGAGGCAACATCTCTGCGGAGACATGTTGCCTCTTCAACGCCGGTGCTTAGAATGATTCTATTGGCTGCTCCCAGCGGCGCTTCTCATTGGCTGCTGAGCAGCCAATAGAATCATTCTGATGTTAGGCGCTGAAGATCAAACATCTCCAGCGCCTTTCATCATATTGCCGAATGGAGCTGCCGGAGCCGCAAGAGCTTGAAGATAAAGAAGAAGAGAGAAGAGAGAAGAGAGAAGAGAAGACAGAAGACCATCCATGGTGGACCTGGTGAGTAGGATTTACTTCCACAGGTCCAACATGGATTATCGTCGGAAAGGACGCCGACCCGGAGCCGCCGACACGGACCCGCCGACACCGGAGCCAGCGACACCGGAGCCAGCGACCTACCGACGGAATAAAGATAGGTAAGTATGAGTGTGTGTGTGATGTGTGTATTAAACTTTTATTTAAAATGTGTGTCAGTGTGTGTTTTGTGTACTATTTTTTTAACAGTAGAACTACAAGTTACAGCGGGCCCTTTAATGCCCTGCAGGCTGGGACTTGTGGTTCTCCAAGTCCCAGCTTGCAGGGGAGGCTTGCTGGCACTTGTAGTACCACTGTTAAAAACAATAGATTTAACTTGATTTTACACAAAATCAGCTCCATGCCCACAGCCCAGGGGCATGGAGGACAGCCCCGGGCTTCAGCATGGGCAGGTAAGTTCTGGAGGGGGGGAAACCCTTCTTTGGGGGGGTCCCCACTTCCCCAGGACCCCTGCCCATGCTGACCAGCCACAGGGCTGAATGCTTTGGCCGGGGGGACTTGTATAAAAAGTCTCCCCCCGGCTGTGGCATTACCCTGCTGGCTGTTTGGGTCCGGTGCTGGTTCTTTAAATACGGGGGACCCCTAGTCATTTTGTCCCCCGTATTTTGGGAACCAGCGCCGGACCTTGAGCCTGGTGCTGGTTTCATTAAATCAAGGGGACCCCTATTTGTTTGTCCCTCTGATTTTATGATACCAGCACCGGCTCTTTGAGCCCGGGGCTGGTTATGATCGGGAGGGGGACCCCACGCCGTTTTTTTTTTTTTGTTTTTTTATATCGCACATTTGAAAATGCGCACATTTTCATGACTGAAAATGCGCACATTTTCATTACTAAAACTCGCCCGAAATCGCACCACATCGCACTTTTTTCCCGTGAATTCGCATCTCATTACATATGCGAATTTGCGGCAAAAAATGCGATTTGGAAAGGTGCGATTTTGTGCAATATGGTGCGATTTTTGGACTAGTCCAAAAATCGCACCCTATTACATATCGCCCTATGTTTCTATTTTTCAAACACAGCTTGTGACATAGCAGGTAGGAGCTGATTGGCTAGTTGTTTATCACTCTCCATTTTATCACCTTTGAAGCTTAGTGCATCTGGCCCAGGGTCTGGACAATGGTTCCAGGTGCCCTAGGCAAATACACATGTAGCTCCCCTTGTAATGCTACTAAACACACATGTGTGGGTGCTCAGGGACTTGCCAGTCATACATGAGCATGTAAGGAAGGTTATACAACTGGTATGTAGGATCTAATGCTTGTGGCATATGAAAAGTAGATGTGAAAAAGATTGTGAACGTGTCACCTAGCAGCGTGGCTGTGTACTGCTACATCTGAGAGGAATCTTGTAAAATGACTCATATCCAAATGTAGATGAGCCCCAAAGCAGTTAGTAAGAGCTACTATACTTGGTAAAGTGCTAGGAAATGCTGCTGATGATTCAATGTAAATGCATCTATCTCTCATTCCTTTTTTCCCAAACATGTAACAGTGTAATGTGGGCTAGGTGAAATGAGGGAGATTGCTACTATTGTAAAGTGCAACGGAATCTGCTGCAGTATATAAGAAACTGTAAATAAATTAATATTTCAGGGAGTCTCCTGCAGAATGCAGGAGGGTAGGCAGCTATGAGTTACATTGGCACAGTCTGGCAGTCACCTTAAGAACTTTACCCCCCACAGTACATAGGGATGGGTGATAGCTAACAAGCATGAAAGGGAACATGGGCAGTGAACATGTTAAGCTATTATATACGATATTAGGGACAGCCGGTGTGAGCTGAACTTTTATTTCCAGATAAAGGCACCATTCCACAGTCTACGTTCCCTAATCTCGGGAGCATTGGAGCATGCCCACCTGTCTGGAGGAGTAGCAGAAGGGCCAAGCACTAGCCCTGCACATATATACTAAATTTTGAGCAATGTACAGTTAAATGTAGCATAATACATATAGGAAATTCTGTGGTCAAAAACCAGGATCAATATCTATATTTCATATGTAGACAAACATGAATTCTGCACTAAAAAGTGAGGGGACCGTAATGTAGTTTTCAATGCCACCTTGTTAGTACTGTTCTTTGTATATTCTTTGTAGATTCCATTGGTCTATATACTGTACACTAACTATTTTACTTATTTTGTAGCAAAAATGTTTTGTGATTCAAAAACATACGTTACAATTTAATTTTTACAAATATCCTAAACCATCGGTAGAATCACCAGATGAGTTATGTTGACTGTTTAAAGTAATAATTATTAAACAAGGTAATTAAATGACAGAACATTATACAAATATTGCTCTCAGTTGAGATATGTTGGCTTTTCTGCAATGATTCAATCCAGAGTCTTCGTCCAAAGTGAAAGTGTCATTTTGAAGTGGGTGTATGCTTCCCCTGTGTGGTCACATCTGGAATTGCATGTACACTGCAGTAAAATTAAAGCAGAAAACGACGTAAGACCTGCAATAGTATTTTCTGTAATTCGTTTCCTATTTTTACTGTTCTAGTATAGCTCATGTTACTTGTAAAGTATTTCCTATGTAGAAGCATCATCATAAATCTTTATTTAAATTTCAGAGGTATGCTCACATTGGTCAAGGGATCCTTAACAGGACTTAAAGTGGTCCTGGGGAGGTGGTGGAACTAAATGGTCCTGAAGAGGTGGTGGAACTCATTTTCCCTAACCAGAATCAGATTAAGGGGAGCTCTGGCGGTCAGTACCCATGGGCCCCCCTTCCACCCGTCACATATCGGATCTGGTTTTACGATCCAATCCACGGCACTGCATTATCCATTGCCAGCTGCCAACAGCCACCATGGCTGCAGAGTTGTGTGTGCTGGGCTGTGACAGCTGACTCCTTCAGCAGCAGGCAGGCGGGCAGCCGTGGCAGGCAGCAGGCAGGTGGTTGGGCAGGCAAGGGAGTAGGATCAGGGCACCCGAGAGGTGTGCCGGGGCCCGATAAAATTTTGGAGGCACGGCCTAATTGTGGGAGGCATGACCGCCTCCCGTAATTAGGCCAGGCCCTCAAAATGTTTAGAGAGGGTGAAAAAACACTCTAAAGTTGAGGGGGGTGTTATTGTGTGTGTGTGTGTGTGTGTGTCCCCCGCTCAGCAGCATACACCTACAGCATGTTCTGTGCTGACAGCAGGCTCAGCTTGAGCTCCCACGCTGTCAGTGAGACGCTCATGCTGAGCCTGCTGTCGGCACAAGCTGTAGAGGTGTGTGCTGCTGCTGCTTCCCGAGAGGGAGGAGGGGTGACCGGACCAGGGCACTCACCAGGCCCCTCCAGCAAGCCCGGGTAATTAGTACCCGCTCCCCCCTCTCGGCAGCCCTGAGTAGGATACAACTCCCACTCTCCCTCCCCTGCTAGCAGCTGCGGATGGGACCCGTCTCCTTCCGTGCAGCCTGCACTGGGAGTGGCCGGTGTGCAGGCTGCAAGGAAAAAGTTGGGACCAGTCCGCAGCTGCTAGCAGGGGAGAGAGAGAGATTGGGAGGTATATCCAACTCTGTTGTCTGCCTGCCCCACCACCTGCATGGTGCCTACCGCGGCTGCCCGCGCTACCGCTGGTCTACTATCTGCCATCTGCCCGCAGCTCAGAAAGGTTTTGGCCTGCATTTTGTTTTAAACGCCTGAGTGTTATAGGAGGGATGAGGGATGACTGGGATTTAGAGGTGCAGCAGTGACCGGGCAGGGGATGGAGAGGTGCAGGCAAGACGGAGAGGTGCAGGGGTAATGAGTACAAAGAGTTGCAGTGGTGACAGGGGGATGGAGATGTGTAGGAGTGATGGGGGGAAGGAGGGGTGACGGGACTCGGAGAGGTGCAGGGATGATGTGGGGACGGAGAGGTGCAGTGGTGACGGGGAGACAGAGAGGTGCAGGGGTGATGGAGGGGATGGAGAAAGGGTGGAGCGATTACCAAGTACAGGAAAGGAATTCTAAATTGTGATTTCGACAACTGTATGTGTACACACACACATATATACAGTGCTATTTTTCAGCAGGAACTCAGGGGGAGATTTATTAAGCTCGGTGTAGTGATAAACTGTCTGGTTTTTATCACCGGCCAATCAGCTCCTACCTCTCATTTTTCAAACCAAGCCTGTAACTTCACAGGTAGGAGCTAATTGGCCGGTGATAAAAACCAGACAGTTTATCACTACACCGAGCTTAATAAATCTACCCCACAGTTCCTGAACCACCTTCTTAAATAGGACATCATCAGGAACTGGTTTCCTGAACCTTTTCTGGCCCAAAAGTCCCCTGTGAGTGCCTTTGTTTCCCCCCTCCAGAATTAACCCTGCCGGGCTAAAGCCTGGCACTGTCTCCGGTGCCCCAGGGCGGTGGGCACCAGGCTGATGGCTTTTGTATAAAAAAATAGATTAAAACTGTTATGCATTGTTGTGGAACTACAAGTCCCAGCAAGCCTGCACTGCATTTATGGACCAAGTGAGCCACAAGTCCCAGCATGTGGGGCATAAAAGGGCCCACTGGGTTTTGTAGTTCCGCAACAATTCAAATAGTTACATAAATCCACCCCAGGCTGGATTTAAAAAAATATATATTTATTTAATTTATTATTTTTTTACACACTAAAGTCTGTATATATCTGACATATCAGGCTTCACCCAAATATGTCTGGAAAATGAAAAAAAAAAAAATCAGATTAGCCCCACAAATGACCTGTCTTTAATATGAAAAGGATGCAATGGGTTAGGTTCAAGCAGCAGAAATATGGGCTTTTCCTTCTTCTCTTGTAAAAACTAGATTCAGTGAAGGTTCTGGATGAAGTTGACATTAAGAAGCATATGTTATAGTGTCCAAGTCTGCCGGAGGTGCTGAGTGCCAAAGCCATGCCTTGTAAATTATGCTTTAAAAAATCGCCTGATTGGCTGGCATCTGGCACACCCGACAGACTAAAGGCCCCCATACACCTGAAAGACATTGCACTCAATCATACAATCTCAATGGATTGTATGCAGATTGTGTGCACACAATCATACAATGCCGGGTGATTGGAGGATTGGTCCTCTGATCTGACGTGCTGCACGTCAGATCACTTGGGATTCTTTTAAGCACATGCAATTTGTCTCTAGATAGCTCATACAACCAGAGTCATGTGACACTCCCTCCCTGACTAGCAGAGAACAGAGGTGCAGGTTCTGGGCAGCCCGTGGAGGTGAAGACACTGGGAGCCGCAGAAATGTCCAAGCTGCAGACTGGCGAGCAAATGAAGAGAGGGGTGGATGTCTTTTTGCTCAATTTTGTCACTACTCTGAAAAAAGTTTTGGGACAATTGTTTAATTAGGGCTATTTAATAATGGCGTAGCGCAGCAGATGTGAGCAGATTGGTAGTTGTGGCAACCTGTAAATTAAAAAAATTCTTTGTTTTTTGGTACTTTCCTTTTGATTCTAGTAGGCCATCCACCTATTTAAATGAAGCGTCAATCATACAATCATGCAGCTGATGAATTGTATGACTGATTGTGAGTACATTGTGTGTCCAAAACCCACCAAGGACTGCCGGGGAGTTGAAGGGAAATTGGACAGAATCATGATTGTAAAGCAGTGTACACACGGGGGCGATATATTGCTCAGTGTCTCCTTTTCATCAGCGACCAGAGATGGTCACTGATGAAAGGGAACCTCTGCTGGGGGAGCCACAGAGGGAATCAGCTGGTCGCAGGAGCAAGCTCCTGCGACCAGCGATCATAGGGGGGCTAAAAACGGTAGCGCGCACCTGGCAATTTATCGCCGGTGCACACTCCAATCGCTGGCAATATGATCGTTCAGCGTCCATATTGCCAACGATTATAGCCCGTGTGTACGCACCTTTAGACCTTTCTGATGTATGGCCACCTTAAGATGCCTTTACATGTGCCCCTACAAGGGAGATGTATTTATACTGAAAATGTTGTTAGAATATCATGAATCTTTAAGAAATCTTGATGTGTGTGGTCAATTGGCACATAAAGTTAGGCATCTTTGAGACCCAAGGACAGATGTACTAAGCCTTGGAGAGAGATAGAGCGGAGAAAGATAAAGTACCAACCAAACTGCTCCTGTAACATTTGAATTCTCTCTGCACAAGTTACATCTGCCCCACTTGCAGTGCACATGGTTTTGTTAATTTGAGAAGGAATTTGCCTTTGCGAGTGGTATAAATATTTTTAGGTTACTGTCCCATATGCTCTGGGCTCTTGAAGTGGAACTATCATTTCCTCCTTTAGTTCTTCTATCCATGAGAAATCTTTTGCATCTATAAGGAAATTCGATGTTTATTTGCAGTCTCCATGGCCCTTATTCTGGTTGGTGCGGTAATGTCCGCGTGCGGTCGGTCCGCCGATGTTTTGTGTCTGTGCATGTGCAGAGGCGTCTCTGCGCATGTGCGAACGGGACGCACGTCCAAATTCCGCATGAAATGTGTGCACTACGAACAGGGGGTGGAGAGGGGCGTAAAGGGCTGTTTGGGCTCATTACCATATGTTTACACCCCGCGTTTCATGGGCGTTCCCATGAAAACGCTGGGCGTACGTATGGTAATGCGGTCGTGACGCACGTGTAGGGGGCGGACATATGACATTGCCGGATGTCAGCTGCCCGCCCAGATCCCTGCTTTTGCACGGAGAAATGCCCATGTGGTCTGAGGTTGCGGGAGCTGCCTGACCACTCGGTCCTGCATTCGATGGTCTGCGACCATCGAATGATGGGGGAGGTTCCCTGAGATGGAGGAGGTGTATTCATGAGAAATACAAAAACAGAGTGTAGGTGTTATTCCCAAGTGGCGCCCTAATAAGAAGAGTACGTCCCTGTAGATAAAGGGACGATCCTCTTCTCCGTTAATGTGAGATATTATATAATACCGCCACGCTCCTTCTGATCGGAAGGGGGTCCTCTTCTCCGTATCAGACAGACCAACCAAATGATTGTGTGTTCCTGGACCACCCAAAGGTAACCAAGTTTCCTCCCCGATTATGGATACCGGAAAAAATGGATATAAAATGGCACATAGGGTAATACCATTTATTCAACAAGAGCATAAAAATACAATAAGTGAGGTAGACAGTGGCTAATTACCAAGTTGGTGGAGAACTAGGACGAACCAAGTTCTCTAAAGCGCATGGAAAGGAAGGTAGGTACCCGGGATGTACCTCCACGTCCAGGCTAATCGGTAATAGATCCAATGTCCAATCCTCAATAAAACCACAGGCAACAGGAGCTCCAAGCGCGCTTTCGATCATCTACTGTGATCTTCTTCAAAGGGAGTGCTCCTGTTTGCCCCTCCTTCCTATTTAACATAGCAGCATCCAATCACAATTAAGCAGTGTCTGGCCCACCCTGAATATACACCAATAAAATGTAGGGTGGTTTAAAACAAAGTCTGTACGTTTTATTTGTCTGTCCGGCCCGGAAGTACCCCACTTCCGGGTTGCGTTCCAGTTACTTTATGAGTGGACGCGATTCCGGAAGTTCCCCGCTTCCGGGTTGCGTTCCACTCGCTCAGCCCATAGACGCTAGACCGGAAGAGACCGACTTCCGGGTTGCGTCTCATACACTCCGCTCCCCAAGCCTCAGTGAACATTGCTGTGATGCCGCATCACTTCCTCCGGAAGTGTGGCTCAGTGTAGTACTCAGCGCCATCTTGGGGGTGGAAAAAACGGCAGAACGATCATAATATGAGGAACAAAGTGTCTCCATTTCTGTGATCACAAACGCCATTTTGTTGGTTGGACACATCACTTTATATTGTATTCCATACGTCCCAACTTTGAGGTTTTCATAGGTGTTTGGCACACTTGTATTCTGGAGACATATCAGAGTGAATGAAGTTTTGATCTTCACCATAAAAGTATCCCAATGGGGCAAATGTCCTCAAAATTAAAACAGAAAAACAAATGTAAACAACAAGGTCAGAAGGTGCACTTAATGTGCAAAATAGCAAATAGTATAAAACACATCACAAATAAATATGAGTTTAAAAAGATGGCATAATACATGTTTAAAAAATAGAATAAAATATCAAAGAAACCATTTCACTTCAAAGTCCATGTTAAGTCCACCAGGTGTGAGGGTATTTAATTCATATATACATTTCATTTCTTCCCTCACTAAGGTGCTTGCCAGATTTCTATTGCGGACATTAGTGTTAATTTGTTTTAATCCTAAAAATTTAACAATATGATTGCACGAAGAATTATGTTTGGTTTTAAAATGTTGTGGTAAGGAATGTGATTCCAGACCTTTCTTTATATTATTCAGGTGTTCACCTATCCTTATTTTCAAAGGTCTGGAGGTGCGTCCGATGTAAAACAAGTTGCAAGAACATTCCACAGCATATATAACGTTCTTACTATTACACGTGATGAAGTCATCTATTGTAAAAGAAGCCCCATTAATGATCACTGTAGTATATTTTGAGGTGCCATTACTTTTGATTTCACGACATCCTTTACACAGTCCACACCTGTGAAATCCTTTCATCAGTATTCTCCTCTTATTTGGGGCAGTTATCAATGCACTGCGAACAATTTTGTTCCTCATATTAGGAGCTTTCCTATATATAAATTTAGGGCGATCTGGTAGGATTTCCACCAATATAGGATCTTTTTTTAATATCCCCCAATTTTTTTTTTCCGTTCGGACAGCTTCTTACCGCATTCGGACGGAGTGAGCGATCCGTACGAAAGGCGGGGTTTAGGACGCATGGTCCTGGCCGCATATTCGGCTCCGTCCGCACAGACCAGAATAAGGCCCCATGTTTGCAGGTCAGGTGTGTCCTGGATTTTATTCTCCTTAGAAGAATAGCGGTACATAAAAATTAGATCATTCATGCTGAAGAGGCATTAGTCTGGTGTATCCACTCTCCCTCTGTGATCTCATTAAAAACATTTGCAAGGGAACAACCATTACAGACATATTATTGGTTACTGGGTAGAAAGGGTTTGGAGGACCCGCACCATAAATTCAATATTAGTGTTTTTGTATTATTTTTATTAATGGGTGGTAAAAATGCTCGCCTGCCGGGAATTTTTATCAGATAAAGTTCCTGGCCTGCTAGGGTGCAGCCCCCTGATTTATCATTTAGGCAATATGAACAAGAGGAAAGAAAAAGAAATCAGTTTTAAGTGGGGCGCACTCCTCACCCAAGGTGTCCCTTTTGGACTTTTTTATAAAAACGTATTATTGGTTACATCAGATGAATAATTGCTCTTTCCTAACTGTAGTGTTCATTCTAGAACCCTACATCTTTCAAAGCTGCTTTGACCAAGGCTGAGATTATGGACAGATTAAGATCATGGTCCACCATAGGCGAATCTAGAAATATGGTAATGGGTGGTCCCAGATCCAAATACTGAAGCAGGTTGGACCTTTGCGCGGCGAAGCCAAAAGGGGGCATGGACTAATGGAAAGGGGGCGTGTCATAACAAAAATGGGTGTGGTATTACACATTAGACCACACAACGTAATGCCCATTACACATTTTAGCAAACTCCGTAATACTCATTATAAAGCCGCACGCCGTAATGACAATTACACATAAGACCATATGCAGTAATGACAATTACACATTGTGCCACAAATCATGATGCCCATTACATACTATATAACAAATAGCAAACAGAGAGCGCACTGTATTGATCTAATTTACTTATTTTTATTTTATTTAATATTATAAAGATGATAATCTAAATCACATGTATAGTAAAATAATAATAAAACAACAATACTTAAATGTACCTTAAAAAGATTATAATAAATGCTATATTCATTAGATCACAATATGCATCGGCATCCACCTTATTTAAACGATTATATTAATACATTCCTTTCTGGGCAACTCAGACCCATTTAGAAACAATTGTAGCTTCCCTTGTATGAATATAAAAGATGAATATAAAAGTTTGTAGCAATAGTGGTGCAACAGAACTGAATGTTCTTTTGATGATCATATGCCTATATGGCTGAAGATAGTGGAAAAAAGTCCTGCAAACAATTAGATATTATATTACCAGCTGCTGGCTTGGTGCGGCGTTGAGAAGTGATGTTGGGGAATGTCCACTTCTACCGGCGTTGCTCCGATGGAAGGGTGCCGGGAGCAGACACGCAGTGGGCGAGATGATGGTAAGTTGGTCCCGTACGCGCTCACACCAGCGTGACTCCTATGGAATGGGTGCCAGCGCTGGGAGCCGTGGTGGGACGTCACTCTCTGCGTACTCAAGTGCCAATCACCTTCCAGATCATGGTTTTCACTCTTAGGGATCGCCGCAGGTCTCCTCTGCTAGAGTTCCACCAATTTTTTCTTAAAGGTAATTTTCCAAGGGTATGGAGAGATCAGGTGGATAGCTTAGATGCAGAAATAATATACATACTATATAGCAAACTGTAATGCCCATTACATATTTAACACATAAGTGCCGCTTACCTACATGTTCATTGCTCAGGGGTTCTTGCTTGATGCCAGTGGCTTCATGCTCGAGGCCAAGGGGGCTTTATGCTCGATGCCAAGGGGGAATACATGCTTGTTGCCAAGAGGGAGTGAATTGTTCCTAGCCTAGGGGGAGTTAAATGCTCATTGTAAAAGGGGAGTGAATTTGTTCGTTGGGGGGTGGGGAAATTGTTCATTGCCAAGGGGGAGGGGGATTGCTCATTGCCAGAGGGGAGTGAAATTGCTTGTTGTCAAGGGGGGAGGGGAATTGCTCATTGCCAAGGGGGAGGGTATTGTTGTTCGTTGCCAGGGTGGTGTTGCTCGTTGCCAAGGACCTATTAGAGATCTGACAGCCAGGCAGAAAAGGGCTGTATGCTGCCCGGCTGTATAATCACTGTAACTTCTAAGCAAAGCAGCAGCTCCTTCACCATCGATATCTCCATTCAGTACTCCCACTGGAACATGAACTCCGGCAGCCAATCAGGAGCGGCATTTGTGGTATTGATGGCTGCTCTGGATTGGCTGCTGGACCGCAAGCTCCTATTAGGTCCCGATCCAGCAGGGGCGTTGATGGTATCCTGCACAGGACAAAACTTTTTTTTTTATTTAATGTTTGTATAGAACCAACGTAACTAACGACATTGATCTTGCTATAAGATAGTTAGGTGCCCCCAGAAATATAATACTTGGATACTCGAGGGAGAAACGGCTGACAACAGGCAGTAGGCAGCCGTTCACAGAAGAGATTCCTACTTTTATGTAATATGTAATGATGAGTATAATAAAACTTAACTTTTAATTCCAATTGTTATCTAAAATATTAGCTAAATAGCCTCACAAAATATACAGTTTATCATAAAAATTTGAGAATATACACTTCTATGCAAAGCCGTCCTCTCCCCTCCGTCGGCACCGGGCAGGGGGAAAGCCGCTTAGTGTGTATGCACTGATCGGCTTTACCCGCAGTGGTGAATGTCATCATCGCTGTCCATACACGCTGGGCATAGTCGCCCAGTGTATATGGACCTTAAGTCAGCTACTGAGAAGCAATATCTGAAACAAAGAATTATGATAGAAGACAATATATCAAGAGTTAATTTATTTTAACACTTGTGATGTTAATATATTGCCAGGTGTGTCAATAGTAAATTAAAGTTGTTTAAAGTAAAAAATAATAATAATAATATATATATGGCTCTCCAGACTGACGCGCTGACCGTTGATTCCATCTATCTGAACCCGACCCAGTCGCTGTGCAGCATACCAGCTGTTTGGCTTCAAGTGTGACGTGAAAGACTCCCGGCGTATCGTGAGCAGCTCTTGCCTTGGTTTTATGTAAAGTCATGTGGTACCCAGCCCGCAGTGTTTAATCCTTTGGTACGAGTCCCATTCTATCTGTGTGCTGGACTTCCTTTATTAAAGTGTTTTTTTATGTGACATACTGCACCATGAAGTGCTTTTCTTCCATCTTCCACTAGATATATATACACAAAAAAATAAAAACGGTACTTATGTAGTATCTGTGCACCCGATTTTGTGATTTTCCATAGGATTCAATGTTAACATGGTCCTGTTCATTTCCCCACTATCCAAGTGGGCATAGAGTTGATTTTATATAGTGTGGCGAGCGCAGCGAGCCACCGAGCCCGAAGCGTGGCGAGCGCAGCGAGCCCCGCGGATTACTTAAAATGTTTTCCGCGTCCGCTCGCCACGCTTCGGGCTCGGTGGCTCGCTGCGCTCGCCATGATATATAAAATTAACTCTATGCCCACTTGGATAGTGGAGAAATTAACAGGATTCGATGCGATTCGATGCGATTTTGCCGAAAATCGCATTGAATCGCATCTGATTGTATGCCTTAAGGTAAGGCATACAATCACAAAATCGGGCGCCCAGATACTACATAAGTACCCTAAAAACTTTAGTTTGCTCTATAAAGGGCAGCAGCAGCTCTATGAGTCCACCCTGTTAGCGGAGAAGGCATAGCAAAATGTACGAATATAGAGCTCACTATAGGCAGGGGCGTAGCTAGAAATTTTGCTCCCCCCCTGCCAAAAAAGTTCCTGGCGCCCCCTCCCCATAGTATTTTGGTAAAACAAACAGGGAGGTTTTAGGCAATGGTGCCCCCATAGATATTTTCAAAATAAAGCATATGCATGTTTCTGAAAAACAGGTTTGTGGCCTTGCTGCAAGGGCTGTGGTCTTGCAAAAAAGATTACTTTGGCCACCACAGGAAAAATAAATCCCTGACTCATGGCCCATTTTTGTAATTTTTGCTCCATCTTTTTGCTACACATTATGCCACAAATCTTTATGCCCTAGTTGTCTAGTAACGATGTGTGTGTGTGTATGTATATATATATATATATATATATATATATATATATATATATAGGGCGTATACAGAGGTGCGTCACTCAGGACACGTAAAACCAAGTGGTGACTTCTCCGTGAGTCGGTTTAATTTGCCCGCACCTCTATACACGCTGGGTATCCATTTGTGAGGGCACCAGGAGCCGCAGATCTTTTGCTAGCTGGGAGTGCCGGACATACATACATACATACATACACACACACACATACATACACACACACACATACATACATACATACATACACACACATACATACATACATAGATACACACACACACACACACACACACACATACACACCATACATACACATACACACACATACACATATAAAAAAATCAGCAGTAGTAAAGAAGGGTCTCATATAGTTAAACTGTCTGCCCTGAACATAGAACACGTAAGTATTTGGAGGGGGAGGAGGACTCACGTCAAGGGAATAGTTCCGTGCCCAGTAGCAGAAACATAAATCTGACTGACAGCCTGTGCGGACGGAGTTTCCGGCTGTCAGTGTTTACGGAGGATTCCCAGCCTGGCACGGAGAACGGGAGGAGCCGGCCGCCTCTGCGCACTGACAGGGTGTGGGGGCGGGTTTAGACACCGGAGTCCAGACGCTCCTGCTGCACGCTGGCAGGAAGGGGGGGATGAGTTTAACTTTAGAGGCCAGCCGCTGCTGCACTGACAGGGAGATGAGGTAACCCCTCCTCCGTCTCCCTGATCCACAGCCATGAGAGCCCTGCGCCCACACAGACCCCGCTGTTGCTTGCTCCCCCATGCGGCAGCGGGGGCTGCCTTACACAAGCTACGCCACTGACTATAGGTATACCACTGCCAATATATCATATGATTTGGCTAAACAATCCTTACTTCAAATAGTGAAACAATTTACACAATACATAAGAAAATAGTATATGTTTATTAAAACATAGTTTAAAAACAATAAAGTAATACAGTTCTTGTTGTATAGGAACCCAGCAAGTTTAATCATAAAGACTTCCTCAGGGGCAAAATTCTGAGTGGTAAGAGAAATAGCCATTTACATAATGATCCAAATTTTAATTATTTTAATTATTTTATAGCCAGAGCTAGAATCGGTATACATACCCAAACTGTAGTATGAGTTTAGATTAAGCTGTTAGCTGGGCTCCTCAATTTTGAAGAAGTTCAATAAACTCTGTAAATATTGAACCGTATATGTATGGAGGAGATCATGTTTAAAAAAGGTCCAATAATGGACCTTTTTGGACCATTACCGGACCTTTTTTAAACCATTATCAGGCCTTTTTTTAAACATGCCATTTTATCGCAGTTAACCCGCATGGGGGAGGGAGGGCGGGCGCTGTAGCGGCAGGGATCGGGAGACAGGGCTGGCGAGCACCAGGAAATGAATGGAGCTGTGTCGCATGGGGTGCAGAGTCTCCGTCGACGTGCAGAAGGAGACCATGCGCCCCTCCAAATATGGCCACCGCTGTGGAGGAGATAGACACTAGAGGTGCTCTTTTACCTCTAGCGTCTGTCAGGGAAGTGCAGAGTGCCCAGCGCTACCCGGAAGTGCGGATTCCGAGAGCGCTGTGGACCTGCAACCCCTGGCAATGAGCAAGTAACCCCACGCCCTGGCATGGAGCAAGTAACCCACCCCCCCCCCCCCTGGGATGGAGCACATAACCCCCCCTCGCAACAATCAAGTAATCCCCCTCTGGCAACAAGCAAGTAAACCCCTGCTGGCAACAAGCAAGTAAACCCCCGCTGGCAACAAGCATGAAACCCACTATGGCAACAAGCATGCAATCCCCCTTGGCAACAAGCATGTAATTTCACCTGGCAACAAGATTTTAGGTAAGCAGCACTTATGTGCCTATCAGTGCGATTAATCAAAGTTAATCGCAAAAATTTCATGCGATTAATCGCGGTTACAAATTTTAATTGCTGCCCACCACTAATATATGTATATATACATGCATTTAATAAAGTTGTAAAAACACATGCCTATAACATATCAAAAATCTCAAACAGCATATATAAAATGGGTACTTATGTAGTATCTGGGCGTCCGATTTAGAAATCGGATCGGATCGCATCGCATTGCATGCGACCAAATCGTATGCGATGCGATGGTCAAGATTTTTCCATAGGATTCAATGTTAAAATGGTCTGAGTCCATTTTAACATAGAATTCAATGGGAAAAGGGGGTCCTTTTCCTTTCCCCACTATCCAAGTGGGCATGGAGTTGGATATAAACCTGTGGCGAGCGTAGCGAGCCACCGAGCCCGAAGCGTGGCGAGCGTAGCGAGCCCCGCAACGGGACACAGAATACTTTTTAAGAAATATGCGTTCGCTCGCCACGCTTCGGGCTCGGTGGCTCGCTGCGCTCGCCACGCTATATAAAATCAACTCTATGCCCACTTGGATAGTGGGGAAATGAACAGGACCTTCTTAACATTGAATCCTATGCAAAATCGCATCGAATCGCATCTGATTGTATGCCTTAAGGTAAGG
Organism: Crinia signifera; assembly: GCF_055691185.1. Taxonomy (NCBI): domain Eukaryota; kingdom Metazoa; phylum Chordata; class Amphibia; order Anura; family Myobatrachidae; genus Crinia; species Crinia signifera. The sequence goes on along the minus strand of NC_139220.1, from coordinate 250,499,071 downwards.
CATACAATCACAAAATCGGCAGCCCAGATACTACATAAGTACCATAAAATGTTGAAGGCATCCAGGAATGTATCCAACTGAATTGATTGAACGGTAGTGTTGGTGTGATGATACACCTTTGTCAGACATGCCTGCATGTTTGTGGCTCTGGGGGTTATTTTGGTTCACTCTTTCTGACAAATTCCTTCTTAGATGGACAAATCCATGTGCACTGCAGGGGGGCAGATGTAACATGTGCAGAGATAATTAGATTTGGGTGAGTTATTTTGTTTCTGTGCAGGGAAAATACTGACTGCTTTATTTTTACACTGCAATATACAGTAGATCTCACTTTGAAGTAAAACCCCACCCAAATGTAATTCTCTCTGCACAAGTTACATCTACCCCCCTGCAGTGCACATGGTTTTGTCCATCTAAGAAGGACCTTGTCAGAAAGAGTGAACCAAAATAACCCCCTCTGTGCCAATGGTTTAAAACGGTCATGGTGGCAGTCAATCTGATCTGTATGATCACAAAGCCATGGGTACACTTGTGGACAGCCTGAACCAGAGAATGGATTGCCAGAAGTATAATTGATTCCATCAACAGCGATCAAAGTCATCAGAGGCTTGATTACACAAGACTGGTTTGAATACCTTCTATTATAATCAAAGTTGATTAATCTTATCTTAATCTCCAAATTATGTTTTGATCACCTCTATATCATCTCTAGAATAAGACCCTTTTATCACTCTGAAGGATACAAATTTTTATTTTATTCTATTCTCAATGTTGCTCATCTCTTCTTCCCATCTTTTTACTCTGATTTAATCTGTCTTCTTTAAATGGCTATCCTTTCCCTACAGGATTTAATATAGTCACCCCATCCTTACTTTTAAAACAACCATCCCACTTATATATCTGACTAGAATCCCCCACTTATATATCGGACTACAATCCCTGTCCACTTTTCCTTCAATTGTTGCCTTGCATCCACACAAATGACCTCTGCTCACATCAAGTACATCAAACAGTTAAACTATGAGTACCGGAGCTGGAACAACACTGCCCTAAATTGTAAAAACTCAAGAGCAGGACTATCCTCCCTCTTGTTTTCTCACCCTGCACTATTCTACTCTCCCACTCAATTCTGTTTCACCTCCCTAGATGCTGGGTCACTGAGTACAGCTGCTAGTAGCGGTCACTTGCTTGAGTAATTATCTATGGTTTGAGTTTTCTCCCTGTATTTGTTGTTGGAACCTTTGTATAGTGCAGTGGTCTCTAACCTTTATCTGGTGTGAGCTACTTGAGACAAAATAACCCCCCTGAAGGGCTACTAAAATAATAATGAAAAAAATCTGCCTAATAATCAAAGACTGTGCCTTACACATTATGCCACACACTGCAATGCCCCTGACATATTATGCCACAGCCCACAATGCCCCTGATAATATGCTGCACATTGTAATGACACTGACACAGTATGACACATACCACAATGCCTCGGACAAACTGTGCTGCACATTGTAATGCCCCTGACACACTATGCTGCACACTATAATGCCCCTGACACACTATGCTGCACACTGTAATGCCCCTGACACATGCATGCCAGTGGACAAAGAGGTATAACCTCCATCCCCTGTCTCCTACGACGTGGAGGGGTTCTGGGTAAGGAGGTGGCTGTCTTCTCTAGCACTCCCTATCCTCCTCACTCACCCCCTCCCCCTGGGATTGAGCCTGTGCCCCCTCCTCCTAGCTAGCTGTTGTCCCCCTCCTCCCCGGGCAGGTGACCGCATGTTACATCCCTTCCCCAGCACTGTGCCTGCCCCTCCTGGCTGGGGAGCTAGTTGGCTGTCAACCTCCCCCCGGCGAGCTGGATGATACTCCCCTGACGCCGAGCCTCCTGCTGCATTTGCTGGGCTGTTACCTTCTCCGCATAAGCCTATGACCAGCACTGGAGGCAGATAACTGCAGGGGAAGGCAGAATGCTAAGGAAGGCTTCAGCAGCGGGATGGTGGAGAGCAGTGTTTGTGCCAACCTGATTGCTCTAGTGAGTTAGAGGTAGCGTGTGAGTGACGGGTTGGCGACCACTGGTATAGTGCATTTTTTGTTCACACAATATTGTAATTTGTATTTCCTCAATATTGTGGTACACTGCCCTGGGGTATAGCGAGTATGAATGCTTGAGTAAGGCACAACTATACTACAGACTTAGGAGGAGAGGCCCTAGACTGCACAGCCTGAACATAATGTGAGATGCTACCTGCTAAGACTTTTTGTATGTTCCTACATTTAACCCCAGGAGTCAACCTTTCTGAGACTTGTTGCTACAGACAGTGAATTAAAACGGTTGCTCAGTGGCTCCTCGGGGGAGAGGAGAAAACCCACAGGCAGTATTGCCCATGAGAGGGAAAGCACCAAGGGTTAATGGAAGAGCCTAACACTCTGACATGGAGCTCCAGGGCAAATGCTTACTGGAAATACAGAGCCCTGTTATCTTCACCCTGGTGGTCAGGCAGGGATGCAGGTGACCCAAAGAACTGATTGTCAGCACCACTGAAAGTCTCATTTCCAGCAGTGAAAGCTGCCTCAATATGGCTCCCAGCAGGTAGATAGACATGCTATCCCCTGTGCCCCTTGGTGCCTGGCTGTGTGCAGAGGAGGACCTGGCCAAGGGCACTGACCCATTTGTCAATGCTGCTGCCAACCGTGCAGGGGGTTGGTGAAGCAACAGCACTAGCATCCTGTGGGAATAAAATAAATGAAAGTTTAGGCTGCTTTAAAGCAGATCCTGTTTTATTTCATTCTGCTCATGCAAGACACAAAAATGAAACTTGTTGGCCTGGGATATAGGGTGAGAAGGTGTCTGTGCTGCTGCTCAAAGAAAGAAAGTTAGCTGTTGCCCCAGACTCAAATTCAGCCTATACCCACTGTTTAAATCCTGGCTTCCCCTATGGCATGGAGAAGAAATAAGGATAGCAGACTTCCTCAGTAGATAGACCACTCACCCTCAAAAAATAGTATTTTCATCCAGAAGTTTTAAGAAAAGACATAGTTGGAGATGACAGTTACAAAATGATGGCCTCTCGGCTAAACCTCTAACTGCTTCACTATTGTGAGAAAACACAAGACTCTGGCATCATTAGAAGATACAATGGCAGTCCCTGAGTAATACATTTTAGTGTATCTGATGATTGGCAATTAGATATGACCTGCTAAGTCAAGGACTCTTATTCCATCAGGACTTGACTAGTTTAGATTTGATGGCATGTCTGTTTAGAGCAGGACGTTCAGAATGTCTAGGCTGGTCTTTTATAATTGTCTGCATACAAGATAATGGGTGATATTTAATAAGATGAGATATTCAGAAATTGAGAGATTTGGGAAGAAATTTCCATTTTTTTTTAAAGCGACAATCATTTACACTGCAGAACCAGTTTGATTTTGCAGTGTAAATGATTGCCACTTAAAAAAAACTGGAGATTTCTTCCCAAATCTCTCACTTTCTGAATCTCTCATCCTATTAAATCTCACCCCATGTCTTGCTTCTCTCAACACTCAGATATTGTTTTATTTGTATGGATTATCCTGCAAATTCCTTTCTTCTCGGTGTTGTAGACATCCCAACACTTTATTTACTACAGTACCTCTTGGGTAAGTGGGACATAAATATGGTACGCCCTGTTTCGCAGTAGTCTCCACTAAACCAGCTTGAGTCAGATGATATGAAATTACTTGGAAAGTTACCGGTTAGGCATCTTATCAGCAATGAGTGTGTCCGAGCTGACAGCTCTGTCTTTTAACCTTGAACTGTTCTTCATACAATCCAGACTTCGATTCCTTCTCAAACAGGAAATTGTAATTAGAGCTGGTCAGATCAGTGTCACTTTGTGGAAATACCTCCTTGCACAAAACCAACTCTTTATTATGACGACCATGAGATGTTGGCCCGATTTGAAACCGTCTATTCTGCAATGTATCATAGCCACCATACATCAAGGCTATAGTACTGAGGGTGTCCTATACAGGTTTGGGTCACAGATTATTCCACCAGGTCAGCAAGCACTATCCGGGTTGCGAGGAATAGAACAGAGCTGTGTTTTGGTCTTGTTGTCCATACCGTCATGAAAAATCTTGTCTGCAGAGACTGTTGAGTGCACCTTCACAAAGGGGAAGCTTTGGAATGTCTCCAATATAGAACAGTGTCACCCAATATTAATCAAAGTTTTTCTTCTTTGTAGTTACCCATGCTGCTATCACCACCCTTTTTCTAGTCTGGTTGTTGATTTAATAGTTTACTTATTTTATTACTTATAAAGCCCCTGAGAATTAATGAGTTATTTCCAGAGGAGAATAAGTCTAGAGCAGGGTTAGCCAACTTCGGTCCTCGAAAGCTACCAACAGTTCACATTTTCCAGACAACCTAGCTGCTGCAAAGGTGCACTCATTACTAGCTGAAACATTTTCAAAGATCCACAGGTGGAGCTAATTACTTCACTTGTGATTCTGTGAGGAGATCTGGAAAACATTAAATGTTGGTTGCTCCCAAAGACAGGAGTTGGCTACCCCAGGTCTATATATAGCTGTGCCCTTCTCCAGCACTAGAACCCACTATAACCGCAGTGTCCCCCAAATAAATGAAAGGTTTTTACGGTGCATAGAAAAAATCCTATTTTTACCTGCACAGCAATGTGGATATCTAGTGATGCTATATAAGGGAATAACTAAAGGTTAGCATTGTGCACACATGTGGATTAATGAGTAAGGTATCTATTGCAAACAATATACATATAAAAATGGGTCATAACGATCTTATTTTTTAAGTATTTGCTTTTGACATATTTTAAACAAATAGAAATGTAAATTACTTATTTCAGACAGACCTATTACCACTACGCAAAATTACACACCTGTCTTACAAAAGCCCAATAATAACATGAAGTAAAACACAAACATCTGAAAAAAACTGAATCACATTTTAATATACAAGAATTAAAAGTACAGCAGTTTTACAATGTAGGAAAATTGAATACATACTATATAAACAAACTATTTACACAGGAAAAGCACAAAGGGAAATTGGCTTTTTACAAATATAAATAATTAATTACACCCCTTTCCAAGTTATGTCTGTTTAGTAATCAGGTGGGTTTTGCTGTATTACTTAATAATTAAACAGTTAGGTTGGTGCGTGTGACTGTGGTAACTAAGAAAAGCTTTATGGGGTTCTATACATCACACTCTAAAAAAAATCAAAACAAAACAAGAGAAGAAAAAAACAATCAAAAACAGGTTTTCAGCAATGAGCCATGATAAAGAATTGGTCGGTCCCATTGAATTTAATAGAATGAGCATTTCCAATTCACATCTTAAATGCAGGAGTAATTGAAATCGTATACTTTCTTTTAACTTTTAAGGGGTTATTCAATCTGAGCCAAATTTCCAGGCCAGGTGAAAAATTAATAATTTGCCGATTAGTACAGAGTCATGGGCGTTTGACAGTTTGAGCAAATTTCCACCTATGCCGTTTCACATTTTTTTTGCCGCAAATTCGTCAAAATACGTGACTTTCACGGCAATTTCGGCAATCCGTGCGGTTTTCACCGAAATATCAGCACTGGGATTGAACAGGGCAAAAACTACAGATTTTTTCCCCTGGGAAAAAATATGTCTGGGATTGAATACCCCCCTTAGTGTTCAAAGGGTGTTCTTAAAGCAGCTTACAAATCTGTAACATTTATCTTAAGCAAAAAGAAGTAAATGCTTGTGAGTGTGTAGATATACATTTACTAACGTCATTTCATTGGAGTAGTAGTAATACTAAGCTAACAGACTAGAAGGACATAAGGGGCCTGTGCTCTTACATGTTACATTGTGATGTTGGACCCAGAATCATCATTAATATGTAATGGTATAGGGAGCCTTTTTAAACATAGGTGTACGCACTGCTCATCTGGCATAAACCTAAGGATGTATAGAACACCCAATTGGGGTTGTTATTATTATTATTATTTTCTAAAAATATAAACATGTATTCATAACACAATGCCTCTAACACAGATATCATATATACTAATGTGTGTGCTTCATTGCTGTAGGGGGATGAAATGCCTTTAGCTTTATTGTGTTTTATACAAGTGTACCCTTGTAATATGTGGAGTAACATGTTATCGCTGTGCAATACAAAGATCAATGTGTTTTATCATTGACTACTGTATGTTACACAATATTACACATTGTAAGACACAGGAAAAATAAACGGATGCCTGCAGATACAATTTGTCATATGCACAAAGAGAATAAATACAAATGTGTGTAAACCTCTTTAATATTCCAATAGAAATCATATTAAGCATACAGCCCCAAGTTTTTAATATCATAAAAAGTTATCTTGGGGACCAAAATATAACCTTTAAATAAGAGAAATATATTTATTTTGACTCACTTGAAAACATAGTGTTTTTCTTTTTACAGACACAGACAGGTAAACACTGTTATATCTTGTTATAACAATCATAAATAACCACCAGAATTGCCGCACAATAGCGGTAACAGTATCTGAAAGTCCAGTCGTATCACTAGGCCGCCTCTTCTCTTGTAGGGCACTATAACAAACACGTTCAGTGATGGTGGCTTCTCTACTGCTATTCACATATGGGATGTAAAGGTGGAGGAATTAATGTATGATCACTGCTCATATTATGTCACTAAAATAAACCGTTCTCTTTCCTTAGAACAATGAGAAAACTCAGTTTAATACAAGAACCCACCACATGTCCAAATGTCATAGCCTATGATTTACGGTGGTTCGGATTGATAGCTCAACAGTGTCTAGGTCAATGGGTTGGCCACCATTGGTCGACTAGCAATAGGTCAACACAAGTAAAAAGGTTAGCACGACATTGACAAAATGTCAACACAAGCAAAAGGTCGGCATATGGTATTTCATGGTTATTATTATTTTTTAACCGACTTGTTCTTGACTTCATGATCCAAGTGGCCAAAGAGGGAGAATACAATAGTGCCTGAAGCATGGCGACCACAAATACGGGTCCGTGTCGAAAGGACACAACCCATGTGGACTTTTTCCTGTCCACCTTTTGTCAATGTCGACTTAGACCATATGGACCCTTTTCATGTGTTTACATATAGCATGTCTTCCTAGACCAGGGTTGCCGACCCTCCCGGAATTTGCGGGAGTCTCCCGAAAATCGGGTCCTTCCTCCCGCCCCCCGGAAGGGTGGGCAACCCTCCCGGAATCAGGGGGACCCCCACTGAGCCCCCCGATCGCGGCATTTATATGCCGCAATCCGCGGGTCTCAGGGGAGGGGGCGGGGCTAAAACGGCACAATCGTGATGTTTTAGCCCCGCCCCCTCCATGGATAACTGTTATTTCGGCTATTTGTTGTGATGGGGGCGGGGCTTAATGACGTCACAGTTAAGCCCCGCCCCCAAACGCGTAATGCAAGATTCCTCTCCGGGCTTCTCCCGGAGAGGATTTTCTGAAAGTCGGCAACCCTGACCTAGACACTGTCAACCTAATAACCCACACTCTATTTGCAGCAATATTTTTGGTGATTTAGAAGTGAGATTTGGGATGATTTGCCATTGAAGGAAAATTTGCTGCTAAATCTCCAAAATCTCAGCACTTGCAGCAACTCACAAGCGGTTACTTTTGACTGACAAGGTGTGCAAAAAATTATCATTACACCTTTAAGATCGCTCAACCATGGCTTAGTTATTTTATAACATGGTGACAGACTAAATTACTAAGGCACTCAAAGTTAATTCAATATACATTATCAATACCAGATTGCGCAAAAATACCTAATTAACACCATGTGGAATAATTGATATTGTTTGATTTTATAAGTGTGCAAATACCAATCTTTAAATCAGTAACATTTGGCTCAGGAATACTACTAGTTGCTAAACCAGTTATTCCTAAACAGATCAGGGATGCTAATCCTTTTACTATTTTATTTTATATTCCTTGTTATTTTATATCCTTAAGACCACAGCTTGTCAAATCCATTAAGGCATACAAGTTCTCTGGGTCACCACGGGTATGGTTTTGGTGCTAAGGTACACTACACACAAAAGAATACATTTTGTGTAGCTATGATCTGTCCAAAGGAGTAAAGAAATAAATGTATAATTTCCCTTTTTTAAAGAATAACTTTAGAACAACATTGTAAAGTAGTATAGCCTTTAACACATGGTAATTCTGGTTGACCGCCAGCAAATGCAAAGTAATCCAGAACTTACAGGACTTTCCAAATGCCTGACAGTGCTATCAGACGTAACTGCATGTTTAATAAGGATGCATGTCATATCAATAAGCAGGATAATCACAAATATTAGACTCCAGTATTGGAATGGAACATATAGAAAAGAAAAACAGTACCTTTATCCGTAAGTAGATTTAATTTCCTATAAATTTCCAGGCATTTATAAGATTGGTAATTTTCCAGCGCATTCCTTTACATATGTTAATTAATATAATATTACAAAGGGAGTGGCTGGTTAATGTAGGATGAAACAATACTGTGAAATCTGTGATAATGGCAGATGTCTAAATATTTTACCAAATTGATACTTTAGAGAACACTGAAGTGGTTTGTGGCAAGTAACCCTAGAGAGGCCTCAGACACAACACATGTTGTGTATGATGAGAACCGAAGACTGCTCTTCTGTGTACCCTGCTGTGCAGTGGCCCCTACACAGAAAATAAAGTGGGTACAATTTCATTGCACTTTCAAGAACTTCTTCATAGTTTCTGCTGCCAGCCCTTATTATACAATAGATCTCGGAAAGGGTGCGCATATTTACATTGTCACAATGTATAAACTTTGACACTGGGTTCCAGGACTACTGGAAAGCTGAAGGAATACTCTCAATTGTTGGAAGATTGAAATACACGGTTTGTTACCAGGTCTACATTACATGCTCTGTACCAAGTTTTTTTCTCCTTCTTCCGTTCTCTTCTTAAGGAAATGCTCCCACCAAAAAAAAAAAAAAAAAAAAAAAATTTGAATAGAAATCTATTGAAACCACAGCCACTGAGTCTGTCTCCATGGCACAGTCCGCAATGAGAGTACACTGTGCACCTCTGGTAGCAACAGTAACCAGTCTGAACCAGAGTCCTATGAACACAGGAGGCTCCGTCCTTTTTATGGCCCTGAAGAACGAAAGTTAACACACGCACGATCATTCTTGACAAATGATTTGATGTGGCAGTGTCTCAGATCCCATCAACAGTTGAGAAAGAGGGTGGTTACCGAAACTCCATAAAAACATTTAACAAGCGTATGGGAACTAGCGACACCTGTTCATACACTTGGCACAGTTGTTGAAACCTTTATGGAAAAAAAAAAAGGAGCCAAAACTCTCTCATAAGCAATCCATAGCAGCAAGTGACAATTGTGGGCTGTTATTAGGACTCAAAACTGTTCTAGACTATGTTTTCCTGGTGTTCCAATTGTAGTCTGTACTCTTCTGTTCTAATGATCTGTCCATTGGAGATTTGGAATCGTGAGAGGATTTCTGTGTTGGTGGAGAACGAGGATCTGAAAGAGAGGATGACTGCTGGGAAGAACCCTTGTACTCCCCAGGTTTTTCCGGATGGAATGGACGATAATGGTCTGAAGGTCCTTGACCATGGTATCCCATGGGTGGCCTATGGTCAGACCCCATTCTTCTAAAGTCCTGTTGATGGTAACCCGGAGGACGAAATTCATCTGTTCTTCTCCGCTTATCATGGTGATGTCTGCAAAAATATAAAACCACTTATATAACGCTAAGAGGTTTGAGGAGATAATATAAAATAAAAAGGAAATATTATTACTATTAGACATTTTTTTTTCCCCATGAGAACAAAGACAAATAAAACTCAAGTGTAGAAATAAATGGCTTCTTGTGACTTGTTATAAAATACAGGGCCAATATTAGTGCTCAATACCTGTCATAATATTCCCTGTAAACACGGTGGTCCCGCTCATTGTTGTAATTCTCATAAGGTCTCTTGCGGGATACCGTATTTGCCCTGTAATTTGCAGAATTCCTTCGGGGGTCGCCATGAGGACGCCGGTCTGAATAGTGATGTTCTTTGTACCGGTGTTGATCATATTGGTGGTGGCGTTCATTACCCCATGGCTGATTGTTGTTGCCTCCGTAATTAAATTTCCGATCCCTCCACTCCCCTCGATCTTAAAAAGGTAGAAAAGGGTTATTGTAAATAAACTATAAGAAAGTCAAACGCACAGAATCTACAAATGATCAGAATACAGTAACATTTTGGGAAACAGTCGTATGTAAAGGTTGCTGTGGTATGTAGATCGAAAAATTGCACAGGTAGAAGGGTTTGTTGCTCATGAAAAGAGGTTTTATATGTTCCTGGCGTGTACTGACTTTATGGTTGTGTCAAGTATAAGTCACCTAGCAACCAGGTAAGTAATTGATGGTGCGTTTGTAGTGACCATCAGTGGTGTTCCCAAGAGTAAGAAAATTCCAGATTTAGAACAACAGAAGGGGAAAGAAAACAGTTTTTCTTTCCCTTTCTGTTGTTCTAAACTTCTGTAAAGGTAAAGTATGGCAGGGTTGCTAATAATCTATAGATTTGCTCTGCAGATTTCGCTCACCAGTATTATTGAATGGTCTCTTGTTGGCACTGGGGTAGTTTTCTCTTTGGTGCCCATGCATCTGCTGAGGATGGGGCGGCATACCGTGAGGCTTTTGTTGCATATGGAGGCCATAGGGCTGTGAGCTGGCAGAGTCACGACTGGATCCAGATGGCTCCTGTCTAAAGGGTTTCTTGCTAGGAGTGGTGTCTTTTTTCTTCTGCTCCTAAGGAATGAAATCATGACATCATTTAAAATCTCTATTTCATGAACTTATAGCCTTATTAAATAAAAATACAGCTTTTTTTGTATCTGCACTGTATTTGAGAATGTTAAAGTAAATGTAAACTGGGAATTAAAAAACAAAGTTCTAACAAAGGAAATTAACTGATTACCTATGCACGGAATGTCAGAGACCTAAATAACTGATAATAATCTGAGTTTGTATTAAGGTATTTGTGACTGGCAGAACACAGCAAGTGTTGTAGTAGGGTAACACGCCAGCACATTTTTTCAATGTTTTTCCAAAAAATCGGAAAATTAAATACCCAATCTCTAAGTGAAAACAACATAGAACCATTTTAATTGTGGATTTTAACAGACTGAAAAGCAAAAACTAAACCATAATTGTAGCATGGGCACACTTTAGCCCCTTACAATAATTCTTTATTATTTTTTTTAATTTTGTCTAAAAAAAAAAACAAGAAAGTTCAAGCGTATTACAGTCACAGTCTACCTTACATTTAAAAAAAGGAAAAACTATGTAATTATATTTGTGATACAAATGGTAGCACAATCACATATAAAGAATAACTCAATGGAAACAGCAGACATGCTTTAGGGATAGTTCAGTTTAAACAGTTTTAGATGTTAGCTTTATGTAAAAGTGTAAAAGGTGCTATACACGCTGAGAGAATTGCATGCGTTATGGGCTAGATCGCACGGCATGCGTTTTGCATGCAATGTGCGTGCGATGCAATGCAGTACATAAAGTATGCGCAGCACATACTTTATGTACTGTGCGATGGGATGCCCCCGCAGGAGCGGGCATCGCATCAGAACGTATGCTGCTATCGCAGCGTGTATGGGCACCATTAGTCCTATTTATTTCAAATGTATGGAACCATCGCACAGGGAGCCCAATGTCTATACAGGCCCTGTCGGCAGGAACCATTTTATTTGTGTGGCAAGCTGACGTCACATAAAACTGAGAATTAATGCAACAAAGCAAGGTATGCCACAGAAGTCCTAACAGGGGAATTGAACTCAGGACCCTTTGCACTGCATATCACGTGCATAACCAACTGAGCCTCAGGAAACACAGGAATCATTGTTCCCAACAATATGCTGTAAAAAAAATTAAAATAAAATAAAAGCCTTTTCATTAAGTCCAACTGAGGCATAATAATAATTAACCCCCTTCATCTGCACATTTGGGTAAGTGCCCAAGGAGTGAGCAGTTTTTTTATTCCGCTTCCCTTACCAGCGTCTGGTTTAGGGCTTCTTTTCATTTACTGTATTTCCTGCTAAACACGTGGCGATGTCGTACCGTTCCCACCTCTCTCACCATGGCCACCACACACGGGGAGAACACTGCGAGAGATCCTCTGGCCAAGGATCATTTTCTGGACTCTATCTAGCATTTCCAAAATGGTCACCACCCCATACAAAAGGGTTGGGATCATTTGGTCTACAGCATGATGGTCGACAGTCATTAGGTCGACACAATTAGGTCAACATGGGTCTAAGTTTAACATTTTTATTAACGATATTGGGATAGGGTTACTCAGCAATGTATCCATCTTTGCGGACGATACAAAACTTAGCAAAGTCATCAAATCATCAAAAGATGTCACCATGCTTCAAAATGATCTTGCAATTCTAGATGAGTGGGCAAAAAAATTAAAGATGAGGTTCAATGTAGATAAATGTAAGGTTATGCACCTTGGGAGACACAACCAGTGTGCTAGTTATAACCTTAGCGGAGAGGAACTGGGTAATTCCATACTTGAAAAGGATCTAGGAGTCCAAATAGACAGCAATCTAGGATGTAGTGCCCATTGTAATGTAGCTACAAAAAAGGCCAACAAAATTCTGGCATGTATTAAGAGGGGAATGGAAACTAGGGACTCAAGGGTAATTATGCCACTATATAAAGCATTGGTGAGACCTCACCTCGAGTACGGAGTACAGTTCTGGGCCCCACACTATAAAAAGGACATCATAGAATTAGAAAAAGTCCAAAGGCGAGCAACAAAGCTTATTAGGGGAATGGAGAATTTAAGCCACTGGGAGAGATTAAGCAATTTGGGACTATTTACATTAGAAAAGAGACGTTTAAGGGGGGACATGCTCAACATGTACAAGTATATCAAGGGCCAATATAAGGAACTGTCACACACCCTCTTTTCTACTAGAAAGGAATCTAGGACACGAGGGCATGAGTATAGATTAGAAGAACAAAAATTTCATTCAGCTAGTAGAAAGAATTTCTTTACGGTCAGAACAGTCAAACTCTGGAACTCTCTTCCCAGAGAGGTGGTAACGGCTGGCTCATTAAATGCGTTCAAGGCAAAGTTGGACAAACATTTACTGGAGAAAAACATCCATGGGTACAAATAAGAAATATAATTTGTCTGTAAAATACCAGAACCTACCAAATCAGCAATGGATATCTATACCAGGTTGAACTAGATGGACGCAAGTCTTTTTTCAGCCTTACCTACTATGTAACTATGTAAGTCGACAAAGGTCATTAGTGCGACATGGGGTTTTTCAGGTTTTTTTACCCGAATGTCAACACAGTCGACATGGACATAGTTTAACCCCTTCCCGACATTGCCTTTTAAGGTAATTTTTTTTTTTTTTTTCCTCCTTGTGTTCAAATAAGCGTAACTTTTTTAATTTTCCGGCTATATAGACACATGAGGGCTTTTTTTTTGCGGGACAAGTTGTACTTTCTAATGGTACCATTTACTATACCGTATAATATTCTGGGGAATCAGGAAATAATTCAATGTGGGGTAAAAAAAAAAAAAAACGCAATTCCACAATTTTGCGCTGGTTACGTTTTTTTTGGAGTTCATAGTTCGTTTAAAATGATGGGTTATCTTTATTCTATGGGTCGTTACGATTCCGGTGATACCAAACTTATATAGTTTTCGTTACATTTTACCACTAAAAAAAAAAATAGAAAATGTTACGGTTTTTCGAATTTGCGTCGCGTCGCCATGTTCTGCGGCTTATAACTTTTTTATTTTTCCACCTACGGACCTGGGTGAGGGCTCATTTTTTGCGGGCTGAAGTGTACTTTTTAATTAATACCATTATGGGATATGGGCGACTTTCTGATCTCTTTTAGCTATTTTTTTTTGGGTAGGCGATGCGACCAAAAAGCGTAGTTTTGGCGTTGGGGATTATTTTCCGTTTACGCCTTTAACCGTGCGGGATAACTAATGTTATATTTTAATAGATCGGACTTTTAGGAACGCGGCGATACCAAATATGTTTATTTTTTTTATTATTTATTTATTTTTATTTGGGAAATGGGGAAAGGGGGGTGATTTGAACTTTTAATATTTTATTATTTTTTTTTTATTTTTAAACTTTATTTTTTTTTTTTTTTTACTTTTACTACAAGGCCCCCTAGTGTACTTGACCACTAGGGGGCGCGATCGCCTGTACTAGGTTCAGCCATAGAGCTCTATGGCTGAACGTAGTGATTTTTTTCACTTCCTATTACATCCTGCCTGAGGCAGGATGTAATAGGTATGAATACACGGACAGCACAGGGGTCTACATTAGACCCCTGGCTACCATGGCAACCGATCGGCACCCTCCGATCGCGCTGCGGGGGGCCCCGATCGGCGCCGGAGGGGGGCGCCCCCCCTCCGATCAGCTATTTAAGCACTGCGGGCGCTTTGCCCGCGGTGCTTAAAGGGTTAAACGGCCGCGATCGGCGAACTCGCCGCTCGTGGCCGTGAGAGCAGGGACATGGCTGTAATATACAGCCATTACCTGCTCTCTATCAAGCCAGCTCACTCCGTGAGCTGGCTTGATTCACCCCCAACCGACATATGACGTAAATGTACGTCATATGTCGGGAAGGGGTTAAAGTACACCGCATCGCTCGCAATGCTTCAGGCACACTATTTTATTCTCTGACCACGCCCTAGTGGATGTAGGGCATGAAGTACTGCCTGGCTCAAAAAACAGTGAAAAACCCCATGTCGACCTTTTGACTGTGGAAATAGACACTGTCGAACTAATGACCTGTCGAACTAGAACCATGTCGAACTAGAACCATGTCGACATAGATCCATGTCGACCTAATGGTGTCAACCTAATGACTGTTGAGCTTCATGCTGTAAACCAAATGACCGCATCCCATACAAAATCATTCAACCCAGATTCTATGGGAGTGCAAGGGAATTACCTGACTCAATATATACTCGCAGCCTAGTCAATACTTACTCTTCACATGGTCGCTGCAGTCCACACCGGCATACCCATGGGAACACCCAGCATTTTTACTGGACACCCATAAAACTCTGGGCGTTCCCCTGCTATTGCGCCCCCATCCTCTTAGTGTGTGACCGCCTCCGCTGATACTCACTGAAGGCGTTCGCACAGGGGATTGCACATGTGCATATTCACGGATGCGCAGACCCCCCATCATTGAGAACAGGTCAAATTTGGCCACTTGGCCCACTAGGAGCAGGGGACAAACAGGATCTCTCCCTTTTGGCAATAATAAATGCCCAGCTGCAGGCCCTCAACACAACCCCATTGTAGCAGTGTCCCCATCATTGGAGGCAGCAGAAAATGAAAGCTAATAACTTTAGGGTACAGTTGCATACAAATTAATTTTAACAAAAGGTCCAACTTGATTGATTTATTAGTTCTTAAACTAGAATGGTGGAGGATGTTGTACTTACTCTCAGCAACCTGGGTTCATCTGAGCAGAGGGCGGTTTTGAAAAAAAAAAAATCTGACTGATTTACAAAGCAGGAAACTGCGGCAAAAGCAAAAGCCTTCCAGCGTCAGAAACCAGTTCTAGGAGCTCATAAACTAGTAAGATAACTGCTGGCCACTGAGGATTAGGATCACTTTATAGTGATATCACTATAACAAGAATAGGGGACATGAAACATATAGGGGTTCTCACCTCCTCTTCCTGCGACCTCTTTTTATGTGCCATTTTGTATAACTTGTGCAGCTTCCGGGCATCAAATTCAGTAAATTTAGATACAAAAATCCAGAGATGTCTAAAAAAAAAAAAAAAAAACTAATTACAAATCCATAAACAGAGGCTTATAAATGCTAAAAGAAAAATGAGCAATTGATTCAAACATTTGGTTTGGACTATACATTTAGAAATGACGTTCACCTTCTCCATATCTTAATATGTTCTTGGTCAGAGTAAGATTTAAGGCACTCAGAGATTCGGTCTCCAATCTTTAGCAAGCAGGTCCTGGTGTGCTCTAGCTGCTCCTGGACACTCAGGCCCTTGTCAGGTTTATCCAGCTGTTTGAGGGCCTTTTTCACAGGCCTCATTCTCTCCTTGCACTAAAGAAAAAAAACAAAAAAACTTATTACAAGAACATAGCTCTGATAATGACTAAATAAACACACAGTATACATACACCCAACACACACACAGTGCATATACACCCAACACACACAAAACATACATACACCCAACACACACAGAGCATACATAATACCAACACATATACACAGCATACATACACACACACACACACACACACACACAGCATACACAACACACACAAACACACACTGCATACATACATACATACATACATACATACATATACACACACACACACACACACACACACACTGCATACATACATACATACATACACACACACCAGACACACTGTATACACACATGCGCTAATGATATCAAGAGAGAAGGACAGGAATCGCCACTGCTGGAGTCCCATGTAAGCGGAGGTGCTGCTGCTGGAGCTACATGTGCCTGTGGAATATACTGCAGAAAGTTGCTCCTGTCTTGCCACGCGGGTGGCCCCATCCATTGCAGAGACGGAGACAAGCATGTCTCCATCTGACCGGGGGGCCCCTAAGTAGGTGGTTTGAGGGGCAAGATAACATAGCTCCCTAAAGCCACCCATTAGTCTGGCTCTGACCTGTACCCCCCACATATTCTTTTACATCTCATTGGGATAATTTGTGTATGTTAACCGTGCTCCAGCAGATCACCATCTATACATTGTAGACAACAGCATTATAGAGTACCCTTCCTGTGGCTGGAGGTAAGAAGCAGACAGTGAAGGGAGAGATTAAGATTCTTTCTCTGCCACATGCAAGGTCTCAGTCAAAGCCTATCCAAAGCAAATGTGAATGAAATACAAAAAAATATGAAAAAGAATAGAAGGAACATGAAAATGCGGTATCACAACCCCGTGTACTAAGCCACTTCAAAAACTGACCCGGTCTGCCATTGGGGCTGGTGGAGCTAGATACTTAATGATAAGTAATATATACATTCTATTACTATTTTGGCACAATATTATATAAACTATTAAAGTGTGTGTGTGTGTGTGTGTGTGTGTGTGAATGTGATATATGATGGCTTACAATGCTGAAGGTTTCCTGGTCCAAATCATCATCCTCTTCTTCCCCAATAGGAACAGGATCACTTCCTGCAGTAATGTGGACTGGACCCTGGTTCTTCCTGCTCCTGGCACTGGTCTTGGCTTCACCTCGCTTTGGCTTCATTGTAAAAGAGGAATACTGGTCAGTGAGCAGTTATCAGGAGACCAGTTATTATATGAATGACAAATAACACAGCAATGCATTGCTCCAGTTGCATTTTAGTTTTTTTTGTAAAAAAAAATGTACGTTATCATTTCTCCACTTTAAACATTGGGGAACCTTATCCAAGGACTGAAATTGCCTGGCGTACAACAACTGAGAGTCAACATAGGAATTGAACGATAGAGCAGATAGACCCTGGTAGCTTTATACCAAAGATATAATTTATGCGTACAGATATATCCTACTTCTAGATTGGTCTGGTGGTTTGTGATTTGGTTTCCTAAATTTTCAGCAGGTTTAAAAATCATTTGACAAGGTCAGAATACCAAGATTGGATAAACTCCAGAGGTCTTGTGAGCATACACACTCCACAACAGCATCTACCAACTGTTGACCTGAAGTTGGCCTGAATGAGAATTGGTCAGCTGTGTTCCCCAGCTTTAGTGGGAAATTCAATCCTGGGACACAACTATCAGGCTGGCCCGACAGCCATGACCCTGTGCTGTTCTCGACTGGCAATCTGTAGGTGGGATTCAATGCCCCGCCTTCCGAACGTCGAAAAGGGGGCATGGACATGATATACGGCCATGGATCGTCAAGCTGTGTCCAGGAGCTCGACAATCCATGGCCGTTCTTGGCAGAACGGCCCGACTGCTTCCCGAGTCGGGCCCATTCTGCAGAGATCCCTGTTCATCGCTTTCGGGAAAGACAGCATTGAATAGGGCACACCGCTATTTCGCCCTATGGGAATAGCGGCGGGAGATTGAATACCCTACTTAGACCGGCAATCGTACAGGCGCCAAGTCAAACATTAGCTGACCATTTGTTTGCATTGCCTATACATCTCTGCACTAGGTTTTGTTCTGTTGTCTTTGTATGCTTACATGTGGATTGCACAGTATTAATGCCTATGTCCAGCGGTGAGCTATTGTTGATAATGGGCTGGTTGGCACGACCTGCCAGTAGTTGGGCTTTTACCTGTGGGACCTTTATGCCTTAGAATCTCTACATAACACACCTTCTCCTTTGTCTTTCTCTTGTCTTTGGTGCCATCTTTTTTTTGGTTCTGTTTATCCTTGTTTTCCTTATTATCTTTTTTCTTTTGCTTCTTCTTGTTTGGGCTCTTCAGTGTGCCATCCTCCTGTAAAAAGAACTAGATTTTACTATATATATGTAATTCTGTCACAAATAATGCTTAATGCAGGGGTTCCCAAACTTTTTTGAATCACGGCGCCCTAGAGCATCAAAATATTTTCAAGGCACCCCTAGGCCAAATACTTATCGAGAAATTCAGGAAAAAAAATATTAAATTAAATGCATTGTGTTTATATGTCAGTTATGTGGTGAGGGGCAGGATTTTCTCCGTTTGTCCACATATATTATGATTGGCAGCCACAAGCACTGGTTTTGCCTGTTACATTGACCATAAATAATATGAATTGATCCTCGTCCACCAACCCAAGGCACCCCTGCAAGTGTCCTGAGGCACCCCAGGGAGCCTAGGCACACAGTTTGGGAACCACTGGCTTAATGTGATTACATGAATTTGTTTGTCATTATTACCATGGTCTTAGAAAATGTACAGCTGCAACAGTAAGCTAGATGCGAGACCAAACAGAGGACAATTACAGGTGCACAAGAGCCTTTTGCGCATTCTTTTAAAATAAATATATATATATATATATATATATATATATATATATATATGTGTGTGTACTAAAACATTATTTTAGTACAAAAAGAAAAACAATTGAATAACTTCCTAAAACAGGAAAAATGTAATGAAATGCACAAAAAAGCCTAGAACCACCATACATGTTAACGTTAATTCTTCCTCCCTAGTGGGCTGTTGGCGGCATTTCTTAAGAGACTGTAAAATGGCTGACTGAGTGGGAACAAGGAGTCAAAGTGAACAGTTGTATCTCTGAATTCTGCATGTGACGGCAAGATATATGCATCTGTACTCCTCCTTCTTGAGCCACACACATTTATATTTCCAACAACTGAACACAAGCTGCTCACCTTCCTATCTCCATCTTCTGAAGCATTGTCAGAGTTCTTGGGAGATGAGATGTCATTGCCATGTTCATCTTTTGCTTTTCCTGCTGCATCTTTCTTCGCACGCGGCCTTCGTCTCTTTACTTTTGTCTGCAAAAAAAGATGAACTTATTTACATAACACCTATGTTTTATGCAATGATTTATGGAGAGAAAATAATTCAACATGAATTCTTACTGTGTAGCCATTCTGATCAGCGAAAATGACTCAACAAATACAATAAGGTGTCTGCATAACATAAAAATGTACACCTCTTTCTAGAAACAGATGCAGATGAGTTATTAAACCAAAAAAATAGGTTTTTAAATACCTACCAGTAAATCCTTTTCTCATAGTCCATAAGGGATACTGGGTGTATAGATGGGGTCCAAAGGAGCCAGTGGAAATAAAACTTCAAACAGGGTGTGCTAAGCTCCTCGCCTCTATCACCACTCCCACAACCCCTGGAGTTACAAACCTGCCCTTTCCATCAAGGACATTACTTCTATGTACCTCCGTCTCAAGAACAGCCCTTTGGTAATCCACCAACTACAATTTACCCTTTTGGGCATACCCGAGCATTATAAAAACCACTAACCGTCAGAGATTTGAGCCAACTTTGGGCCGACCCGTGGACACTCGGAGGAGGACATCTATACCCTACGAAGGGTGGTAAATATCATATATCACTACATTCGTCTAGGGGTAACATAGGAACGGACTCTACAGTAACTTTCCCACCCCATTGGGGGAACCCCCACATTGTTTTATATGCCAATCATTCATGCTAAATTCATTTTTAGCCCCAAATGTTTTTAATTCTCATGTATGTACATTGATCTTATATGTAGACTTTTCATTGTTTAATACATTTTTATTTCATCGATTCTCATCACATGTGCGCTGTTCACATTTGCTTTTTCCTTTGTCCTTCCATACGGGACTAACTACCCCGTTTACTGAACAGCTGCTGGTTAAGCTCCCCCAAGTTCCGACCCTTAGGGGACGGACCTATTACCATTTTTTCTTACTCCCACAGCCCAGTCTAGGTAAAACTTTGCCCGAAGGAGGAAGACATACTTCCCATATGGACTCTGAGAAAAGGATTTACCAGTAGGTATTTAAAATCCTATTTTCTTTATCATCCATAAGGTATACTGGGGATTTCACTTTGTACAATGGGGACATCCCAATGCTTCCAGAACAGGTGGGAATGTGGTGAGACGTCTGCAGCACCACCTGCCCAAACTGAGTATCCTCTATGGCCAAGGTATCAAACTTATAGAAGCAAACAAAGGTGTTCTTCCCAGAATAAGTAGCAGCTCAGCATAGTTGCATGGCCAAAACTCCCACGGGCAGCCATCTAGGATGAACCCAGTAATCTTGTGGAGTGGGCTCAAATAGACTGCGGAACAGGCAAGGCTGCTGAAGCATATGCTTGTTAAATAGTCAGCCTAATCAAGCGAGCAATAGACTGCTTCAAAGCAGGATAACCTCTTTTGTGAGCATCATACAACACAAAAAGAGAATCTGGTCTTTCTGACACTAGCCGTCCTTTGAAGATAAATCTTCAAAGAACGCACAACATCCAAAGATGTCAGCATGGCAGAGGAACCGGAATGTGGCTGAACAACAATTGTGTTGATTCAGGTGAAACTGTGTACGAGTCCTGCTCTGTCCTTGTAGAAGACCAAATAGTGGCTTTTACACGATAAGGTCCCTAATTCCGAGACACGCCTAGCGGAGGCCAAAGCCAAGAGCATCCCCGTTTTCCATGTAAGGATTTTTTCCTCTACAGATTCCAACGGTTCAAACAAGGAGGACTGTAGAAACTTCAAGACCACAGACAGATCGCACGGAGCTGTGGCAGGTACAAAATGAGGCTGGATGTCTAAATACCCTGTAAAAAGTTCTGAACCTCCGGTAACAAAGCAAACCTTTTCTGAAAAAAATGGATAAGGCAGATATCTGAACCTTTATGGAACTTAAACGTAGGCCTAAATCTACTCCAGCCTTTAAAAACCGCAAAAAAACAGCCGAGACAGAAAACTGTCGGGTGACAGTTTCGTCCCTCACACCAAGACACATATCTCTTCCAGATAAGATGGTAGTGCTTTGAAGTTACAGGCTTTCTAGCTTGAATCATTGTGGGGATTCACCTTGTCCGGAATACCTTTTTTGCCTAAAATATTCCGCTCAACCTCCAAGCCGACAAAATAAGCTGTCATAAGTCCGGCTACATGAAGGGACCTTGCTGAACAAGATTCCTTCTCAGCAGCAGAGGCCAAGGGTTGTCGGTACTTGTGGATTATCACGGCTCCCACAATGGCCATCGTATGCGAAAAAATCGCATTGCATGCGATGCGAGGGGATGCGGAAACCTTCACAGGTATTCGCGTCCCCTCATGGGCTTCACAGGTGTCCGCGTCCCCTCGCCTCGCTGAGCTCGCCACACTTTCTATTCTCAACTCCACGCCGACGTGGATAGTGGGGGTATGAAAAGGTCGTAGGACGCGTACCGCTGCCCCTCGCGGCCTCGCTGCGCTCGCCATGCTTCGGGTTCGCGTTGATAGTGGGGGTGGTACAGCCTCAAAAATGCCATTTGGGGGCCATTGAACATGTTTCATACTAATTCCAATGCATTTGGATGCTTTTTAGTGAAAAATCGTATGCGATCGCATGCGATTTTGACAAAAAGCGGCAAAAATCGGTAAAAATCGCATCGCATGCCACTATATATGGCATGCGATGGCATGCGATGGGAGCCGTGATAATCCACAAGTACCGGGTTGTCTATTTACATGGCTTGACGATCTGCATAACAAGCTCTTTGAGGCCAGTCTGGGGCATTCAGAATTGCTTGCACCCTTTCCCTGCTGATTTTTTGGAGTACCAGGAAGAACAACATAATCGGAGGAAACAGATACACCAAATGATCCGACCAGGGCATTGTCAGCACATCCGCCGCTGCCTAAGTGTCTCTGGTTCTGGCACAATATAACCAAAGTATTTTGTTGAGCAGCGATGCTATCAGGTCTATCTTTGGACAGCCCCACCAGTCTGTGAGCAGCCAAAAAACCCGTGGATGAAGACCCCACTCCCCCGGATGCAGGTTGTGACGACTGAGGAAGTCTGCTTCCCTGTTGTCCAAAACAGGATCCAAATCCTCACCCTCCTTTTGCTCTTCCTGCTCATTGGAGTCACAGAGGACATCTAAACGCCCACGTTTAAGTGGTGGATTAATACAAGAGGAAGGATTAACCTGTTTTTCTGATTTTTTTTTTAGTTTCCACAGACACCTGTAGCTGTTGAATCTGGTGCTGTCCAGCAGCTATCTGTTGAAACATTTGTGTTCTCACCCCCCAGATGCTTTACTGTGCTGTGAAAGCTGGCTGCACTGATATTAGAGTGTTAGCAGGGGGGGTGAAAATCTGGTGCTACATACAGTGCACTATGATGATAGGAGAAAATCACCACACACACCCACTATAACACAAAAGGGCTATAAGGAAGCCAAAACCGTGTAAGAGACCCAGAGAGGAATGAACCAGCACACCAGCCAAACAGATTCAGCAGGAATGTAATGGTGCTATCAATGTAATGTTTGTCAAACACTGATATTATTCCATACATAAATATACATGAAAAGCCCTGAAATAGCTCTCCAGCGATTCTTCACCAATTAAAACACCCCTGTATGTAACCACAGTGTTTTGGATAAGTCTGAACAAGCTGCAGCCTGTCCCTTTGCTGAAGAATGGCGCTAAGACGCCGCTGTTCCCACTGTAACGTAGCTCTGCCCCCCCTTTAATGACATGGAGCTACTGATAATCTTTATAGTCGCAAGTCTCCTATACTTGGTAAATCTGGGCTAAAGAGCCTTATTTACCCAAAACGCTGTCAGTGTGTGCAGGAGGGGGGTTTAAGGGATCCCCAGAGAGGGACCATAGCCTCACCCTGCGCTTTATTGCAGCACTAAAAAAATGGGGTAACCCCTAGCAGGGCCCCCCCTGGTTCTGCCCACCACTCTGACAACCTTCGTGTGTGGCATGCTGCGGGCGTGTGCGCAATGGTGCCATGCCAAGCGGTACACTGACCCTTCCAAAACTGGTGTTCTGTCAGCGGGGACCAGAGCAGCACCTAAAGAGGTTGGTATCCGTCCCCCGCTAAGCTCCCATGGTGCATGCAGCATGCCCAAACACACAAAAAATGTCATTCAAATGAAGAAAATTCTCTGGAGCTCCAGAGTGTGCATCCTCTCCTGAGGGCACATTTTTCTAAACTGGGCTGTGGGAAGAGCCAGCACACCCTGTTTAAAGTTTTATGTGCACTGGCTCCTTTGGATCTCATCTTTACCCCATTGTACTAAGTGAAATCATCAGTATCCCCTATGGAAGATAGATTTTAAAAAAATGATCAAATGAGAAAGCCCAATGCAACCTTCCCACCACTTATCTAACAATGCATTTATTGCACTCCCTCTCACCTCATCTCCCTGAGTGCCATCTTTCTTCTCCATTTCTTTTTTCACCAATTTCAGCAGGTAGTCCGCTCTGGTCTGTAAATGTTTTCCTTGAGGTTTTTTCTCAGTTTCCACAGGCAAGATCTAGACGCATGCAAATTACATGCAGCTGTTAAGTTTCTTTACATAACCAATACGAAAAGTAATGAATACAAAATGTAAAAAGAATATAAAATGAAGAGAACCAGTTGATAAACACTGCATATTTGTGTTGTAAAGATGTACAGACATCAGGGGTAGGTAGAGGAAATCACACCACATAATCCAGATTTTTTGTTAAATGTTCTGTAGGGATAACTATGGATGACTGGTGAATGGGATGCCATCTGCCAGAATAAGGACACTGGCATCCAGATAAAGAGAATCCCGACAGAAGTCCGGTAAGTCGTCCCCCCCCGAAGGCATGTGTTGGCTCTAGTCTGGGTTGGGAAAATGTAAAATTGGCAAAGTTTAACATTAGAAGTTACCTTCTCAGCTAACTTTAATTCAGGGTCACTTTTAATCAGCTCCCAGTTTCCATAGCCATGCTCAACAATCCCCAGCAGCAATCGCGAGTCCTCTTCTACATCCCAATCTACATCAAAATGAGCAGCTTTGACACGACTGGACAAACGGAACCTGGCAAGAGAAAGTAAAGGCATGAGAATAGGGTTACAAGCAGAGTATGGGGGACAAACAATGAAGGACACACAATAAAAATACACACTGGGCCTGATTCAGAGATTCACGTCAATCCAATACTCAGGTAAATCTCCGGTGTTTCATGAGCTACAACTGGTCCTGCAACTTTACCATGCCAACAAAATGAACACATAGGGGGAGATTTACTAAAGTGTCCTAATAACCAGTCAGGTTATAATTATCATTTTCTTAGGAGCAAAAAAAAAAGGGTAGCTAAAGTCTGATTGGTTGCTATGGGCATTACCAACTCTTTAGAAAATCCACCCACAGTCTGTCACACACTCACTTTTTCTTCTCCTCGGCTTCTTTGGGGATTATTTTGCTGAGAATTTCAAAATCTTCCTCGTGTTGAATAATTGCTTTTACATTCACCTGGACACCAGAAATTTTAATGGTTGGACCCCTCCTCTTGCCCGGACCTTTTCCTAAAACATAAAAACAGATACAAGCATTAACCAACATTATTATTATTTCTTTTTTTAAACGCTCCATTCAATTGGATATTAGTCTACAAAATAAAGCTTTACAGATCAGCATCTTACCAATAAAATAAGCTGCACCAGACTGTTAGCAGAACATAGTTAAACACTAGAACTCAACTCATCCTGGAAAACTGTTTGGGTAATATCTTTAAGTGGCACCAATGTAGATTTACCTGCTTCTAGCTTACTCTGGTTAGTTTATCCCGAATAAGTGATTGCAGTTTCAAATCTATAGGCTAAATTGCCAACTCTCAGTCCATTACAGTGCATATGGGCCCAGGACTGGGTATGTAGTTACTATGTTACCATTAGAAGAAACCAAAGTATTTGCCGGCAGATAATGTTAATGGCCGCGACGCCCCCGATTTTGCCTTTGACGGTAAAATGGACCTGATTTCAAAGGAAATCGGGTCCATCGTGGGCATCGTGTACCTTAACTTTAAGGTACAAGATGCCCGCGATTGTGGCCGTTCTAGGAAACAAGTACCGTAGATACTAATTATTTGCCCATAGCAACATCCCATGTGAAACAGAACTCCCATCTTAGTAAATCTCCATCATCATGTCCCAATGGGCGACAGTACAGGTTTAGGACGTGGTTAACATAAGGTGAGGGCTCGAACACATCAACTAACACAATTAGAACTGAATGTGGGAGAAGTAATACTATTTTACTATGTTATACTTTTTTTTCACTGGCTTTAGGTGAACAGCCCCTTGACAGATATTAGAAAACCAGTGTACGGATAACCTACCCTCAGTGGGAGTCTCTTTCAGCTGCTCTTCGAACTCCTGCATGGCTGCCGCACAGCTGGAGTGCAGGAGGTCTCCCAGCCTCTTGAGATCTGCCACAGATTTCTCCACAAGCTCTGCATCGCGCGCAATGCACTCCAGCCTAGAAACACAGCAGAGACAAAGCAGTGCTGCTTGTGGTAAGAGTGTCAGCCTAAAGGTTTAAGTGATAGATGCATAAGGTGTTACATAAGCAACATACCTTTCTAGGGGAGTCGGAAACTTCTTATAGGCCTTTATAAACCTAAACAAAACAAAACAAGATTGTTATTTACGTTCATTAAAGATTACACACCCACACATACTGTACTTGTACATACATAGGGCAAGTCAGTGCAAGGTCCAGTACCACTTACCTTCTAATCTCTGCATCTGTAAATCCCTCCACAGTGTCCTTTCGAACACTGCGGGGACGCCCTCTGCGCTTCGGTTTTCTGTCATCATCCGAATCATCAGAGTCACTCTCGGATCCCGAGGACCGCTGAGCTTTTTGTTTTGACTCCAGATCAGACTCGCTGTCATTTGCCTGGGCCTGACAAGTATAAGGATCATTCTGGTCAAGGCCCTCTTTTTAATACCATTCTATATAATTTATTTCTAAGCATAATGTAGAATATCAGTGGTTTATAACAAATAATAAAAACATAAAACAATCATTTCTGAGACATTATCCTGGATTATAAACTTTATAAGATTATAATCTTTTTTATACCTATCCTTAAATTATTTTCTTTGAATCTTGGGGACACAACTATCATGGGTTTGCTGGAGGGGACCACAGGAGCAGTTATTACATAGGACTACAGCTTTAAACTGAAGCTCTTCTCCCAATGAATATCCCAGGTGTTTGTACAATCAAGGACTCTTGCATTCAATGGGTGGACTCTGGTAACTAGACAAACTCCTCCTGTATAAATTCCTCCCCAGATAGACATTGCCACAACTACCACAACAAACAACCCACAATCCTGCCATAATCCAAGAGAGTGACAGCACTGGTCAGTCGACTGTCAGACTTTGTGGGTGTCTAGTTATAAAGGGTCAGTTTTAAATTAATAGCAGCGTTATACCGGCGTTAAACCGAAGGAAACCAGAAGGCACACAACAAACCAACATTACTGCTGAAGGACTGCATTATAACCAAAAAACTCAGGAACATCATGTGGCCTCAACTCACCTTTGCCATGAGAACAAATGGACTAGGCCCACCACCCCTATGGCTGAGAACACCAGGACTGCCCCCAAGGCCAACCCCTAACAGCACTTAAACACTGGCTTCTGGGACTTGTAGAGAGGAGTAGCTTCTGGTTTACATTATAGTTCTTTAAAGTGCCAACTCCTTTGGTCCCCTCCAACAACCCATACTATCAGTGTCCCCAGATTAGATGTAGGAGAAACTGAATATTCTAAATTGACAGTAAAAATAACTGTATTCCACTTACAGTTACAGTTACGGATGTGTGAACTAGTGGCTCTGTGTTTTATACAAAAGGCAATTTATAGGGGTTGAATTTCACTTTGACTTGTTTTTTATTTTATTACATTTAAGGAATTACCAAGGACATTCATTTTATTGTGGGTATTCAATTGGTGGTGTGCACATAGAGATAACTACAGCAACAATGCAGATTTTCCTGTGCATTTCTAATGCCCCTTTCATATTGCACCTCGGACCCGGGTTATTGCCAGGTTGATGACGTATGGACTCGGGTCGAGGTGCAGTGTGTAAAGGCACCACAGTTTATAACCCGGAGCAACCAACCAAGCAATTCGACCCGAGTTATAAGAAGGATTAAACCTGGGTCACCCTCTGTATAATGGGCGACCTGGGTTTAATGTGAAAGCGCTGGACCTGGGATCACAATCCCAGGGCCGACTCACCTTTGCGATTTGAATGGGGTAAAAATCTGCAATATTTTTGGCTGCATGGTGCCAGAGATATGGCCGGAATGCCCGCCTCTTGCTGCTATATCCCCACTAACAAGAATTATACTAGTGATGAAGCCTGGCATATGATCCAACTTGCTGCAACAACACAGCCATCAGCATCATTGCAAAACACAATGGCACTCAAGTTCCAAATGGTGGTGGTCTTGGATTGAGCACCCACCATTGTTCTCTAAAGCTGGATACATGTCAGTCCTGCAGCGCAGCTGGTGCCGATTTATCTTGTAGATATATCTGCAGGTCTGGATGTGTACAGATGACCGCCTTACCACCTGTGCACTGGCTGAAAAAACTGCTGTCACAGCTGTGCAGGCAAATTCTCATCCAGATGTGATGACCAACATTATCTAGTGGCCGATTGGTAAGTGTGTATGCTTACCTGAATTGTCTTCTTGGCCTGTGTGATAACAGGTTGGCAGATAGGTGGAACTGTCATTCAATTGCGTTCGAACTACAAAATAATCTCAAGGTCTTACCTTTTTGTTCAAGCTTCGAATCCTGGGAAGCATGTAAATCTCCTCCATTTCTTTCTGCCGAGCTTCATCTTCTACTTTCTTCCTCTGTCCCTCAGGAATAATGTCATCCCATTCTTTCTGTGCCTGGTCTTCCAGTTCAAGCTCTATGTTTTCCATGGTTGCAAAGTTAGCCACCTGAAAGTGAAACCATAAAGTTATTACATAGAACGAGATTTACCCATGAAATGATCGATCTTGCTGAGCAATCTAGCATCACTCCGATCGTTCTGCAACATCGCCAGTGTGTAGGCCCCTTAAGATTTGTCCACTTATTGAAGCCATTGTTATTTGCAAATAAGACACCTGTTATTAATAATTCTCATCCAGCTATACTAGAACCGAGAGTAATGTAAGTCAGTGAAGTCTACCTTGAATTGAGACAGCAGCTCATCTGTGGCACTCGAACTTGGCTCATTCTCTCTAGTCTCTGCCAAGCGTAATATCTCATCAATGTCCATTTCCTATTAATACACAAGGAAAAATGTTTGAGAGAAGATCACCAAATGCGGCATCACATTTACTAAACCCCCCCCCACATCCCAGAATTTTATATTTACTCAATCATGGAAATTAAACCCCTTTGCGCTCTATATTTATATAGTTTACAATATAAAAACAAAGCTATTCCCAACATGACACCTTTCACCAAAATGTAGATGTACATATACACACACAGAAAAACTATAAACAAAATAAAAAGTGTAAACTTCCTCTAATGCAAAAATCGATCTATTTGTGAAGCCTTCACTTACATCTTACACAGACACCAGTTAATTCTAACCTGAGGCTCTGACTCTTCTCCTTCAGGTTCTTTAAAGAGGTCTGCTGCTCCGAACTTCAGAATAGCAGCCAGTTCCTCCTTGTTAAATGGATTGGAGCTAGAACAAAAAGTTCATAACAAAAGTAAACACATGACAAATGCACATGTAAAAAAGTAAGACAAGCAGAGGTCACCAGATTTACAAAAAAATCTATTTGTGCTTACTTTGAACTTCCAGAGTTGTTCTCCAGCACAGTACGACCAGTTGTGTCCATTCGTTGGATTACAAGATGGTCAAGTACCATCTTTTTCTTTGCCCGTTCTATAATTTCTTCTTCTACGGTTCCCTTTGTCACCAGGCGGTAAATATTTACCTGTAATGAACATGTAAAACTTGTAAAATATCACAATCACCTTAAAAATAAAATGATAAAACAAGTAACATTATAATAAGCTGAAATATCTTTTAACATGTGCCATTACTCAGAGAAAGACAAAACTACAGAATTTTGAACAGGGAACTAATGGAGAAATTCAATTGTTTCCCCATTTTGAGCTTTAAAAACTGCATATTTGCTCTTTGGTTCCCACATTTTTTTCTGGGTGATTCAATTACATCATCAATTTAATATTTCCTATTTCACAAGGAAACACGCAATGGGGCAGATTCAAGTAGGCCGATTCAGCTGCGAAGATCGCGCTTGAGACGTCACCCCCGAATCACCCCAATATCCCAGATCTATGTTTTTTGCATTCTCGGATATGAAAAAAGGGGCAAGTGAAACAAAATCCTTGAAAATGCCGGCTAATGCGGACATTTGAATTACCCCCAGAGATCACGTAGCCGCACGGTTCAACATTGTGACTTCCTGATATTCCCATCCAACAATTTAAAAGATGCTTAACCCTTTGAGTGCCAATGTTGCTGTGAGAGATGTGCAAAATATCCGCTAAAAATACCAGGGTCGAAGTGGAGGAATATGAATTACTTTAGTTATTGCCAGTAAATTATCTTAAGTCAATTTATTTAAGTTTTGTTAAACATTGCACCAAAAAAAGAACAGTTGCTGTGAGCGACACTGGCATTTTAAACAGATATTTTGCACATCGCGCACAGCAACGTTGTCACTCAAGGGGTTAAGTGGATGGACATGGGCTTTGGTGCAGAATGTACCTAACTGGCACAGGAACAGTTCATCTCATCATCATTCCTTCAATGCAAATGAGCTATTAGTGTCTTCTTGATGGCATTGAAGCTGTCTGACCAAATACCTGCAGGTATTTCTATGTTTGATAGAGTTTCATATAAATGTCTGAATATATGAGCTAGTTTCCAAAATGAAAAAACCCTGTAATGAAAAATCATGGAGCATAGAAATTAACATGTGGCAAATGCCTGTATAGGTGTATTAACTATAGACTGACTGGTAGGTTACATTTATGAAGTCATGTTAGACTGCACATGGCATAATGGTAAGGTAGCACATTTGCATTTTGTTTTTCTGCAAAACCTAGCTTGCTGGGGAACTGACCTGTTTCTTCTGACCAATCCTGTGAGCTCTAGCTTGAGCTTGCAAGTCATTCTGGGGATTCCAATCAGAGTCGAATATGACAACTGTGTCGGCAGAAGCCAAGTTTATTCCAAGACCACCAGCACGTGTGGAAAGTAGGAAACAAAAATCCTAAGCATTACAGAAAGATAATGTTATTATTGGGAATTTGAATAAAATCTTACATTATATGCTATGTATCATTGATCACAATGGGAGGGAGGCACTAAATTTTGCCGGTGCATCCCGCCACACATTGCATCCATACCAATTACATATGCACTAACATATGCGATTAGTAATGCAAAGGGTAGCTCTTCTGGACTTCTGAGAACCAGGAGTCCACATACGCAGTGTGACGCCGGTGGCCACGGGCTATGCTGGGAGGAATCTGTCACGGTTCCTTCAAACAATGCTGCAGAGTGAAGTACATAGGCTTCTATAAGGGAACGCCAGCTACAGTAGTTGACGTCACCTTCTGCAACAAAGCCCCAACTTGCGTGCTTCAGTGCATACTGAAACCCTGAAAACAGGTTTTTACCGCATTTCTCACCCAATGTATAAATTTACTGAAACGGTTTACACTGAAAACCATACAAATACCCTCCTCTCTCACCTCTGAGCCTTCAGCATTAAAGTGATCCAGTGCTTGCTTACGAAGTTCTCCCTTTATTGAGCCATCGAGTCTCTGTAACAGAGAACTAATCAGAATCAGAGGATGTCAGAAGCAATTCAATATGAATATATAATATCCCTAATACTCAGGGGTTATAAATAGCCTTCGTACTCTAAACACCACATGAACATACCCTGGAGATAGAAGCATCCTGTGACCCCATACCGGGATGGTCAAGATCCACAGTTGGAGAACTTCTGCTCTAAAACATGATTGATCAAGTACAGATGTAGCCACACCAATTGCCTATGCAACTCTCATGGTGATTACCGCTATATAGTCGCAATGTGTGCGCATCTAATTCGCTTCTACGGCTCATAGAAATGCATTTAGCGGCGATATTGCAGCATGGTGGTTCCGTACAACAAACGGGAGTAAGCTGCGGAGATCCGGCAACGATGACAGTGGCTACATCTGTACATTCTATAAAATGATAGATAGAAGCTGATTTGTTGCATTGGGCAACCCATTAGAAGGTTTGATATATCCCCTTCTTGGTCACACAATACTAAGCAAGACACAAGAGTTTATAAGCCAGACACAAGGTAAATATGGCTGATCGCAGCATGAACAGGTCTGACCACATGGCAAACCTATGCAACAAGTTACAATGGGAAAAGACAGGCTGGCTACAAAGTGTCTGGTAGAAGTATATAGATTTAGGTTGTTATTAACTGTAGGTAAGTAACTGCAAGGAGATCCTATGTTGCCTATGAATACAAGATGTCTATTCACCATTTAAATCATGGTCTGGAAATTAAAGACCTAGGAATCATATTTTACTTTAAGGCAACTAGAACTTCACAGCTAATGGGAGAGGCACTAAACATACTCAAAAATGAGTGGAGCACAATTTGCACTTCTGTAGAGGAAATGGGTAATGTATTCGGTTAGTAGCAGTACCTGAAAAGGGTAGTGTTTTATTGTAAGATATTCAGCCAGGATGTCCAACATGCGCACCATCTGAGAGAAGATGAGCACTCTGTTACCTCTCTCACGCAGCCGGGTCAGCAGCTTGTCTAGAAGAACCAGCTTCCCACTGCTCCGGATCAAAGACTGGTAAGAAGCAAATACATATATATATGAAAATAGTAATGTATTACTAAGTTGACTAAATGTGAAGATACATGTTTTTCTAATAAATGGAAATTTATTCAGAACTTGCTTTATTAATATCTGATGTATTCAATGTAATTTTTTTAAATGTCCACATTGAGCTTCTAGTTGATTTGATCATCAACAGAACTCAGGAGTTACTACAAGAACCTCAGTAAGACACATTGATGGTTGGGCAAAATAAGCTGAAAAGCGAACTATATTGATGTTTAAATACTAGAATTTTTTTTTTACAAATAGTTAGAAGTTAAACCACATTTTGATGTGTCTAAACAGATTTTTTTATTATAAATGTATTCTTATTTTATTTTTAGCATTTTTGAAGTACTTTGATGAGATGCCAGTTAAATGTGTGGGAAAGAAGGATGACAGAGCAAGGAAAAAAATGCCTATGTGTAATGACATATGGGACGCATATGGCAGACCTATATTAAATGTGATCTAACAAAATATGATGCAAATACATTATAAAGCAGCGAGATACAGGTCTAAAACCTGTACACGGGTGGATTCCCTTTAGGAAACATGCAATAATATTAGGAAGGAATATCTTCTGGGGACATTGAGAAGGTTGCGCTCATAACATGAGTGCCTTAGTGTTACAAAATATGTACACTAGAAGTAGTCATTTACTGACCTGTAGTCCCTCAAGCCTGGTTTCTTTTTCTGTTTCTTCTGGGAATTTAACAAGGAAACAGTGGTTGCAGCACTTCTTCAGTTCCATTACAATATTAAGGAACCCAGATGTGCTACCTCGTGTCCCTTTGGACAAAGCCTTGTAGTTTCTTGTTAGGAGCCACCTGGAACCAAAATAGGGGAAGAGATGTTGTGAGAAGGAAACAGACTATACGAATGATCTAGGGTTGGGATACAAAATCAGACTTACTTGTAATACTGTTTCTGCAGAGCACACATCTCCACTCGGAGAATCTGCTCCACTTTGGCTGGAAGAGACTTTTCTACATCTTTCTTTACTCTACGCAACAAGAAGGGTTCAAGGACTTTGTGGAGACTCTGGTAACCATTGTCTCTTCCTTTACCATGTTCATCTTCAAAGTCCTCCCAATACTCAAACCTAAAATAATAAAAAGGTGTGTTTAATGTATCACACAGCAGGGCTGGTCAATAATTTGCAGACTAAACTAATAAAGAAGAAACACTGTACTCGCTTACACATCAACTCACCGGAATTATGACAGGTTATATGTATAATGTATACATATTACAAGGAAAGAACATCATTTCACACACAATTAATGCCATCTTTAAGTAGTTCCAGTTGATAGATCTACAGTATCAATATACAGTCAATAGGTCGACACCAAATGGTCAACATGACAAAAGTAGACACATGAAAAAAAATAGACACATGAAAAGGGCAACATAACATTTTCAGACTTTACTATCCACTATCATATTTACTATCCTTTTGTTGTCGACTTATTGACTGTATTGTATATCTAATCATCCACATCCATCTTTACGTATCAGCCACATCCATCTTTACGTATCAGCCATAAAGAAATAACTTCTTAAAAAGTTTACTATTTTTACCCTATAACAAGTTTTTGCAGGATAGAAGCATTTGGGAATCCAAATAAAGTATTAAATTGTTTCTCATGTGTGACATCACCAAGTTGCCTGGTCGCATTAGATAGTACAAGGTACTTCAAGTGAGATGGGGATGAGTTAGGTTTAATAGCTCTGTATGTTACCTAGAGCAACCAACAAATCAACAGCAGACCAAAATTGCTGTATATTCAAGTAAACCTCAAAGCGACCATAGTTCTATTGAAAAAGGGTGCAGGTTTAACTTATATAATGGAAGTCACTTGTTTGAAAGTGGAAATATCCTTTAAGATTTCAGAAAACAAACTATATCATGATGCAATATGAGTAAAAGAATATCTACTACTTATAACTTTTGATGGCATTCCATAATAAGTGTGTTTAATGTTTTTTTCCTTCACCTGAGGGGCGTGAAGCGCCCCTCAGGTGGGATTGATTATCAAACAAATATATGTACCGTACCATTCATTATATGGGGGAGTGTGTGTCCATGTCCATCAATTGACCAACCAGTTTAAATGGATGAGAATGTTCATAAGTGTATTTATTATTTATTTATTTACAGTTTCTTATATAGCGCAGCAGATTCCGGTGCGTGTATTCTCACTTCCGTGCTCTGGGACCATAAAAATGAAGGATTACCTGGCGGGCTTCAGCCCTTATAAGGACTTCCGCGGCTTGTTTAGAGCTATTATCGTAAAAACACCTTTTAACACCTTGTATGGGGTAATCAAAAACGATTACGTTATCCTGTCATTATTGGGAATCTAGAGGAAGGTGGCTATACCCCCTAAATTGTTTATTTTACGTGTTTCTTACTTACAATACAGAATGATGGGAGGAAGGGGAGGAGTTACCCGATACCCTTATATACCTGTTGTAGAGTGGATGGAGGCACCCCCTTGAAACAGACCAGCAGGTCGAAACGCATTGGTATGGTGCCTTCTTGACACTTTTTTATTGTCCTTTTTTGTGTCCCTACTTTAAACTGGTGAGACATCCAGGGTTTACATCATTTTACTCCCAGGGAGAAGTAAGGGATAAAATGAGGCTTTTAATTGTGCTGTTTTTTTTGTGATATATGTGAGAAATAAAAAGTTTTTTCATTTATCACTGGATGGAGAAACAGTTCTTCCTTTTTATCTGGACACCAAAGATACCTTTATGAGAGGATCCGCAGTTGGAAAAAAGTAAGCATACATGTAAGCACCTTGGAGGTCTTACAAGAGTGGGTGTGATTTTGACCCCCTAAAGAAACCTTGATGTGTATGTCCTCCATTTTATACATGTAAGCATACATGTGAGTTTATACAATCTCAGACTACACGTGGTGAACCTTAAAGAACATAGAAAAGAAACACTGGGCTTTAAAGAGGATCTACTATCACCAATAATTGTTATTCAGTAAATTGACTTACATCATTTATTCGTTTTCCTTAATTTTTATGGTCCCGGAGTACGCAAGTGAGAATACACTTATGAACAATCTCATCCATTTAAACTGGTTGGTCAATTGATGGACATGGACACACTCTCCCCCATATAATGAATGGTACATATATTTGTTTAATAATCGATCCCACCTGAGGGGTGCTTCACTATAACCCTTGATTATTGTGTATCCTTTTCAACCAGGCTGATAATACCTGGTTTTAGTGTTTAAGCTGACTCTTTCTTTGTGCCGAAACGGTATATCTTTTTGTATGTTGTATCTAATGTTTTTTCCGCTTTTGACGGCTGAAGGGATAATAACCCCCCAAAAAAAGGCAGTGACTCCTGACTTAAAGGTTGCCAATGCTATCTATTTCCACTATGTTCCAGCTCTTTTTTAGTAAAGTATTTTTATTTACTATTGCAAAGTAAAAATACTGAATAAAAAAAGGAAATTAAAGATATTTCACTTTGCAATAACTACTGCAATAAGGAAACATTAGCCAGGATTTATATGGCAACTCTAACTGTTTAAATGTCTCAACAGTAGTTTTTACCAAAGTACAATATTGTCCTTCCTTCATATTTTTGTGAGTTCTCAGTACAAATGCAACCCCACAGATAAATTGACTATATCTAGTCACCAATTACGGGGAAAAAAACATTATTTTATTTATGCATAAATGTATGTCTATGTCCAGTTCGTTGGCAAAGCATTTTTAAACCTTATGTACCAATAAAAGTAAATTTTTATACACTGTAAATACTACACAAGAGTGCCCCACAAACACCTGAATCTAATAGAATGAGGAATGTCTTACTTCTCAGGCATAATAAAGTGCAGGAGTGACCAGAGTTCCTTCAGAGAATTCTGGAGAGGAGTCCCAGTGATCAACAGCCTATGGTTGGACTTGAAGTCTATAAGTGTCTTATACAGCAAGGAGTCATCATTCTTCAACCGATGTGCTTCATCAACCCCAAGAAAAGTCCAATTAATACTGCTTAATACAGCCTGCAGGGAAAAAAAGGGTTCTGTCAGATTACTGGATGTAGAGCTCCATATAAATACTGGAGCCCGTATTCAATCCCGGTCAAAACTTTAACCAGGGAATAATCTGCAGTTTTTTGGGTGAATTCGATTCACCTATTCAATCCCAGGGCTGATTTTTTTGCCCTGGGGAAAAAAAATCCAGCATCGGTGAAAACCGCATGTATCGGCGAAATTACCACAAAGTAAGATAAGTAAGTAGAAGTAAGATAATTCACCTAAAAAAAAAAAAAAGGGAAAAATGGCATGGGCGAAAATGTACTAAGAAACGGGCAAAAATGCCCATAATTGGATAGTGAAAGGCAAATCTTTTCCGTTTTTTTTATGTGTTGAAAAATTCGGCCAAGATTGAATACGTCCCTAAATATAACATCCAAAATTGCTTGCAAGAGAAATCAATGAACTTGGTAGTGTAGGTACCCTCATTTCCTACCTTGTCCTTCAGCAAAATCTCATAGGTTGTTAGTAGTGCATTAAACTTCATCTTCTTGCTTTGTTGATGAACCCACTCATACTCTCGTATCTGGAAGCAAACAAACCTAGGTAATTTTAGGATAAGTGAATGACATATCAAAATGTAATACTTTAAAACTGTAACCTAGAATGTATTATTTTTACATATTTCACAGCATTCAGATGTAGACTCGCAGAAGTTACTTACCGTGTTTCTACTTCCAAGATCTCCGATGTAAACCACAACATTTATCTCAGGGGCCCATATTTCAAACTCTCGCTGCCATGATGTTAGAGTAGATAAGGGCACCACTAGGAGAAATGGGCCATAGAGAAAATGATGGTGAAACAGGTAGGAGAGGAAGGATATTGTTTGAATAGTCTTTCCCAGGCCCATCTCATCTGCAAGGATTACACTGTTGTTCCTACAGAAAACAGAAGAAAATAGAAACATTTTAATACCAGGAAAAACAGAATTTAAGCTCTAACCTTGTTAAATTATTTTCTTCGAGTCCACAGGGGGCACCGGTACACTGGGCATAGCCGGAATCCAAAGATGCAAAGTTATCAGATGCGTAGAAACAAGCAAGGGCAGAAGGCCAGGTTACTGCTTTACAACATTGCTCTATCAAAGCATCATAGTGATCTGCCCAGGAAGGGGATGCAGTTAAAATCCCGGCGGTCGGGATCCCGGCGTTCAGAATCCCGACCGCCGAAATCCCGACACTTTCTCCCTCCGTGGGTGTCCACGACACCCCTGGAGGGAGAATAAATTAGCGTGCCGAGCGTAGCAAGGCACCGGGCCCGCTGCGTGCCCGCAAGGGGGGGCGATCCACGTCCCCCCCTTGTCGGGATTCCGGAGTCGGGATTTTGAACGCCGGGATCCCGACCGCCGGGATTTCATACTGAATCCCCAGGAAGGACCGACCAACCGGGTAACATAGAATTTAACAGCAGTTTAGAACCATTCGGCGCATCTAGTCTGCCCCCTTTTTAAGGCCCATTCACACTGGTCGATTTTGAGCTGAAAGCAGCGCACTTTTGGTGTTTTGAGCTGCTTTCAGTTGGTGCCAACATTCTAACAGCTCCAGGCTATACCCAGTGTACCTGTGCCCCCTAGTGGACACTGAAAACATATTCTCCCAATAATAGATACATTTATATGTAAAATTACTACTGCCTATTCCCATTAGAAGAGAGAGCTGATTGTGTAAAGAATATAATGTAACATACCAATAAATAATAAACAATACATAATCACAAAGAAGAAAAATGTTACATACTTGCACCAAGAGTGAGCTAGCCAGTTGAGACCTTCCAGCTGATAATCCCGGAGCTCAAGTCCCTCACCACCAATATAAGTAGGCTGTGTTTTCAGAGTCACAAACCGGGGTCTTTGTCGCAAGATCTGTTCGTAGACAAACTCACAGGTCACATTTACATTATCACACTCAAGGTCCTAGTTGTACATTTACTAAAGCGTGAGTATATGTAAGGGATATGTTGTCCATGGACAAACCAATCTGATTCTATTTATCTAGCACTTCTAGAACAGCAGTGGGAAATATACTTCCTCCCAGCTGCTGTAGAACTACACACCCTAGCATGCAATACCACAGTTTTGCTATTTGCAAAAACTTTCGCAGGACATGCTGGCACGTGTAGTTCAACAACAGCCGGATGGCCATTTAGTGTCAATCACTGTTCTAGAATCTATAAGAATCTGATTGATTGATATAGGCTCCACTTCTATAAACACATACTTTAGTAAATATATCACAAAGATTAACAGATTATTCTAAAGAGTTAATCCATAGAGTAAAACAAAAATATAAAAACAAGAAAAGCATCAAACATTGTGACAGCAGTAATAGTAAAAGTTGTATAAAGCATCAAATGTTGTTTATATTACACCAAAACTGCGACTTCCACCACAATGTGTATAAATGTGAAGAAACACAATCATTGGTACATTTAACTGTACATTTATCGAGAAGTGTATTCAAATTATGTTCAACACAGTACGTTCTAACCAGTGTATTTGTGTATGCTTAGTATATGGTAACAACTTTGTTGTCCATTTGTGCATGTGCAGTGCCAGAAGAAAAACAGTCACAAAACGTGCCTGTGCTTTGCGATCCCGAAGTCTCTGCTTATAGACCGAATTAAATGGGGCCGGAAAGGGGGTTAAACGGCGAGGCTCGCCGACAAAAAAGCGAGGACAGTGAGGATTCCCAAACGGCAAGGTGTGTGGCTAATGTAGGGAGCCCGCTGCATTTAACCCAGAGCCTCGCTGTTTTGGTGGCCGCAGACACCGCTGTAAAAACCCGGCAAAGTTGAAACGGCGTGTGCAGGGGATAGTTGCATACTGACCGTGCGAGCTGTGACATCGAGCAGTTAGCACTGCTTGCTGTCACAGTTCGCAAAAAGCAGTGAATACTGCCCTTTGTCTCAGCTAAGCACTTGCACTCGGCAGCTAGTCCATATTCTGCTATGGTGGTTTATAGTG
Source organism: Crinia signifera (assembly GCF_055691185.1). Taxonomy (NCBI): domain Eukaryota; kingdom Metazoa; phylum Chordata; class Amphibia; order Anura; family Myobatrachidae; genus Crinia; species Crinia signifera. The sequence continues at coordinate 250,459,575 of NC_139220.1, read as the reverse complement.
AAACCTTTCTATGTATACAATAAAAGAGTAAACAATATACAGTCACCTTGGAGTCTTTCACTGGGGTGTTTTTGGAGTTATTTCGATTGTTGAAGCCATCAATACAGTTTTGGAATTTCTTCCCAATAAGTGCTCCGTCTTCCCAGCTGCACTCAGAATAGGGGAGACCCATCCACTTGCACAGGTACTCCGGCTCAGTGGAGGAGGAGTTCTTCCTGCTGTGGACTAGAGCACATTTCACAAAGTGTCAGTCAGCTCACAATGGTGCTGTTTACAGCATACCTCCCTATCTGGCTCCTCACATTTCTTAGTTTCAGCCAAAACTACATAATAGCTTTCGGTGGAAAATATTATATGTATCTATGTACTGTATAGCTACGAGTTCAGTCAACAACAAGAACAAAAAAGGGTGAAGAGTCTTTTGTCACGTAAAGGATAATGTGAAAGCAACTTACACTTAAGAATAAGCTTCTAGCAGTTTTAAAGACTGTAGTAGTCCCAGAAACACAATGCGGTCATTGCAGGCCCCACAGTTGGGTAAAGCCAAGTGTCACAGCCTATTCCTATTTTTTTTTTTTTTTAAATGACAATATCCTGCATAACTAAGATATTATACAGAACATCAGGGTTCCTCAAGGCATAGTAACAGTCCAGGTTTTTAGGGTATCCATATATTAGCATGGATGATTAAATCAAACTAACTGAGGTACTAGATTGGCCAAGCGGTTCTGATCCGTCACCAAATTCTATGTTACTAATTATGTCACCTGTGCTTACGAAAGCTATCCTTAAATCCCACGCTGTTGAGGGGCCTTGAGGACAGTGCATGCGACACCCGGATAAACATAGTTCATTGAAAATACATGATGCCACAGACATGCAGTCATTAAGCATGTGCTCTGGTCACGCCTGGCAATTCCAATCTTTGTACTTAAGGTATTACCTGGAAAGTCAGAATGTCCGGAAGCAGATTTACCAGTTTGTACAGCTGAAAAACAATGAAAAGTATTATGGGAAACTACACTTCATTAAACATGTGGTTATGAGCTGTTCTGCCCCCGATCAAACATTAAATTGAATTTTTTCCTTAAATAACCACATTGTAAGCTGAAAAATCATTAAAAGGCCCCAGCAGTTCACCCTTCCTGTAATGTGCGGAGTGTGCTGCTCGTTAGATGGGAGGAGTCACACCCCTAAAGCAAGGGAACAGCGGCACTGAACAGGCTGGCAGCTGCTGTGTTCCAATGACACAGGTTGCCAGCTTACTTGCAATGTCACGGCCAGAGAGCCCTCTGTGGCGCCCTACTCGGCAGCATAGCTTGCCTAAATATAAAATGGATCCTCTGCAGGCAGCTGTGGCTGCAGTTGCTACTCATTGGAATGGAGTTACAGTTGTCCACTGACAAGTGACACATTACTTTGTACACACTGAAAAGCTACAAAATCTTAGCATTCTTGGCATAAAACAGCAGGGATTTAACAACACATATGGCTTAGGGTAACAATGGAATCAGATCTGATGTCTGCATTTCTAATGTTAAGTGCATGTATAGGCTTGCATGTTATACCGGCTTGATTATAGTCTAGGCCACTTCATATTAACGCCACTTACCGATGACCCTCTCAACAATTTGATACTGCTTGTTCAATTCTAATGACAACTCTTGCTGGCAATTAAAATACTCAACATCTTCAGGAGTAACCTTTGACAACCTGTAAAACACAAATGTGTATGGTAGGTAAACACTGCTTTGGCTCTAGTCATTCAAACTAGTCTTCCTGCTAGGCTGTTTAAGCAGGGCATTGGGCCCTGTCCAATTTTAAATGAACAACCTGCCCTTATGGCGGCGACAAGCTGGAACAGCCTGCCCTCTACCATCCCATGGGTAGGAAAAGTTGTGGTTTGCAATCACCACCAGTGAATAGAGGCACACTGAATCTCACATTGGGGGAAGGCTTGGGGGCAGTCCAGCATCTCCGTATGAGTGATGCGATGGATGCTTGTCCAGCAAGGCCACATGCATAACGTGGCATCCAAAGCCAGCCTAGGCATAACCAAAAGTATGGAAATGCTCCCCATTCCTTAATTATTTTATGCTGGGAGAAGTGTGAAGCAATAGGGATATAACTGGAAAGGGCATCACGTTATTGTTGAAGGAGTTGCAGAACCAATGAATTAATCATGATTGGCTTGCATAGAAGACCACCTCTGACTGATGGGATCCACTCTGACTGCCTAAGCCCTGTAAACAGGAGCTGAGGCTGGTGACAAAAAAAACAATGTAAAATAAAGTAACTAAGGAGCAAAGAAACATAGTGCCTCACTCATGAGGCACTATGAAACAAGAGGGAGGAGTTATGCAGGAGGTGGAGCCAATCAGATTAGTCTTCTAGTGCCTACTGCTGCTGTTCAACCCACCATCAGTTTAGCAGTGTCCCCCAGATCAGATTATGAGCAATGGGTTCTCTTGCTTTCAGCCAATTGTGCCCAAATGGAGCAACAATTGGATAGCTCTGTTGGGTGCCAAATAGTGCCGAAAAAACAATTGACTACCACCCTAAGAGGTCACTGACGATTATAGAACCATACTCAAAACGTACCATTGATTGATTTCATCCTCCTTCTTCTTAAAGTTCTCCAGCTTTTTCATGCCTTTCACCTTCTGTTGCTGTAGAGAATCCTCACTCTCCCAGGTGCTGTGGATATAAGACCAGCCCTTCCATTTGATAAGGAACTGATGCTCCCCTTCTTCCGTTTCAGGGTTGAAGTCAGCACAAGGATCACCGTTGGCTTCAGTAGCATACACTGTTGTTGAGGCTCCAATAGCTAAAATTGTATATCAGAAGTCACAAACTGCTCAGGAACTAAAAGTAATAGTTATTTAGAACTGTAGAGTGCACACCATATATGCGCTAATGGTCCAATATTTTTACTATTAATACAAATATACAAAACAACCACAGCAAACAACTACAACAGTTTTTGTACTAAGCTTTGAAAAAAGAAAAAATGGACAGAGTTAAAGTTCCAGGAAATCAGCTCCCAACCATGTTACAGGCTGGGTTTAAAAATGAGAGATTGGAGCTGGTTGGGTGGTACTTTACATTACCAGTGCAGTGTTATGAAGATCATGCTGTGAAATAGATGTGACTATGGAAGTTATTTTGGTTCACTTCTTCTGGCAAATTCCTTCTTAGATAGACAAAACCATGTGCACTGCAGGTGGGGCAGATGTTACTTGTGCAGAGAGAGTTAGATTTGGGTGGGGTTTTTCTTCGAAGTTAGATCTATATTAAATAAAGCAGTCAGTATTTTCCCTGCGAAGAAACAAAATAACTCAGCCAAATCTAATTCTCTGCACATTTTACATCTGCCCCCAAGCAGTGCACATGGTTTTATCCATCTAAGAAGGAATTTGTGAGAAGGAGTGAACCAAAATAACCCTCTATGTGTCTGTATGGTTTGCTGTATATAACCAAACAGAATTTTCACCTCCTTTCCTCCCAATCCTGGATTCCAAAACTTTCTCAATAGTCTCATGGCTATCTTCCGGCTCCTCTGCCTCCTCTCCTGCCATTTCAATAAGATCATCGGAATCAGTTTCAAAGTCATCATCTTCTTTGTAGCTGTAACAATTAAATTCATTATTATAAAGTTAAGGCGTATGTGGCACCATGTAAACATTTTTACCACCTGACCAGGAAATTGCATTTTTTCCCATTAGATGACAATGGTTTAATTGCATTGCTTTGTTTCAAGACTAATACTGGTTCTGCTGTGTATAACTAAACAATACAAAATGAATAAAGTTTGTAAGTAAGGGGTGCAAAGCTAAAGGCTTTCCTGAAGCCTGTGAAAACAAACCACATCATGTGATATATAGTGATGGCCATGGAGTTATATAGGCCCTTATTCAGATCTGATCGCAGTACAATTTTGTTCTCAAAATGGGCAAAACCATGTGCACTGCAGGTGGAGCAGATGTAGTATGTATAGAGAGTTAGATTTGTGCGAGTTATTTTGTTTCTGTGCAAGGTAAATACTGGCTGCATTATTTTTACACTTCAATTTAGATTTCAGTTTCCACACACCCAACCCAAATTTAACTCTCTCTGCACATGTTACATCTGCCCCACCTGCAGTGCACATGGTTTTGACCATTTTGAGAACAAATTTGTACAAACAAATCAGATCTGAATAAGGGCCATAATTTCTATGTGGTCTGGATTCCTCTCATCAGTGTATTAAAAAAGAATAATAGGGGACAATTCGGAACTAAAGTCCAGTTGAAGATAATGGTTTATTTGCACTAAGTTAACAACATTATAAGCCAGGCATGTCCAAACTGTGGCCCTCCAGCTGTTGTGGAACTACACATCCCAGCATGCCTTATCCATTGTTTTAACATTCCCTAATAGCAAAAACTGTGGCAAGGCATGATGGGACTTGTAGTTTCACAACAGCTGGAGGGCCATAGTTTGGACAAGCCTGTTATAAGCAAACATAAATAAATACCCTGCATTCTGTAGTGTTATGTGAATGTGTATACCATAACAGATTAATCTCACCTAACAGTTTTAGCCACTCTGCGCCTTGTCTGCCTTTTAGGCGTTTCATCATCATCATCTTCATCATCATCCTCCGTGGAATCACTCTTTCTCTTCTTTCCGCGCTGAGATTTCTTCTGAGTCCTTGTGCAAGCTCTGGATAAAGCTCTTAAAAGTCAAAATGATGAATTTACCTCACTAATTTACTAAAAAGATCCTTACAAAGAAAAAAGAGAGGAAAAGTCGTTGTACCTCCTTGTCGCCAACCGCCGTGATCTGGTTCTCGGCTGTTCGGAGTCACTTTCCTCACTACTCGCTTCCTCCTCCTCCTCATCATCGTCGTCATCTGATAAGTTTTTCTTTTCCCTGTCAACAGGATAATAAGCATTGGAACATTTCCTACCAAATAGGACTATAGAATGAGCTAATATAAAGCATACATGAATGATGCAAATGTGAGACATTGGTGTTCTCCTGAAGTACTTACTGCTTGCGAATGTTTCTTAAGCTTCTCCTTTTAGGGCTTTCACTTTCAGAATCTGTGCTCTGAAAACCAGAGAGGAAAACATATAAACACACACACTTATAAACCACACTACACAAAACAAAACGAAATGTAAATAAAACTACTGCCAAACAAGTGTTTTATGAAGAAGTCCATTACCTCTACCTCTGAACCTCAACTGTATACCATCTATCTACAGCCAGACAGGTGGATCGGATTCTATTAGCAGAATTTGGGGGGGCATTATGGTAGGCAGAGTGTGTTCGCACCACCGTTGGATTCGGGCAGAATCTGCAGTTACTAGTTGCCGGGACCCATTCTTCCACATAAAATGGCATTGGCCACTATATGTGTAAATTGTTTGGGCACTTGTGACACAATAAATGCTGAGATTTATTCATTGTCCACATTTAGTATTCACTATTAAGTAGCCAACTGCAACTTACTGTATCACAGTTGACAGATAATATACAGTAACAAGGAGTGGGGCTATTTTCCATTTAATGTAACATGAATAATGCAATCCGCTTTTAATGTGGGGCAAATGTACTTATGGAGAGGACATTAAAGACACAAGCAAAGGTGAAAAATCTGTGGGTAATGGAAGGCGGTTTCCTTAGCGTGCTAAAAACGCACATGCAAAGCCCCATCTCTTCGGTACCTACTTTCTAAGGAAAAGGTAGGTGAGGGCTTCAAAACATGTTTGTTAGTGATTCTGGTTAGAACATGAACATAATTTATCATTTTAAAACAAATGGCTTGGCCCAAAGCAATTCACAGCACCAACCTATAGTGCAGGCATTCCCAACCACGGTCCTCAAGGCACACCAACAGTGCAGGTTTTAGTGATATCCAGGCTTCAGCACAGATGGTTTACTCAGAATCACTCAGGTACTATTTAAGTCACCTGTGCTCAAGCCTGGATATCACTAAAACCTGCACTGTTAGTGTGCCTTGAGGACCATGGTTGGGAATGCCTGCTATATTGCATTGTTTTTAAAAATCCTCTAAAAATTACTATTAAAAATGCATTAGAACAGCACGTCTCCAATATGTCCAATAACTCTAATGTTTACGACACCCCCCCCCCCCAAAAAAAAAGACACATGTAAATTACTGTTAAGTACCCATTGTCGGCATTTATGGCAAAAAAAAAAAAAAAACAGACTTTGCTAAAGATTACTAACTAGGTACAGTTTGTTGGAAGGCATCCGCTTTCTCACCCCTGGTTTAATATTAAATCTTGATGGCTCTTGTCTGCTTCGGTTGGACCTCCTAACCCCATAAACATCAGGGTATTCATCCCACATCTGTAAAATAGAGAGACCATCGGCATGCATGCTTAACACTTCACATGTCAATCAAAAATGCCCCATTATACTACTATACATTTCTCAAGTTGTGTTCTTTTAAATAAAATACTATAACCAAAATGTATTGTATATGTATCCTCCTATGAATGCTAGAGCAGCAGCTAGGTCTGGTCTTGATGACCTCTTTTGATCCATTGACTCACTTTAGAATATCTTGTGAGATAGTGAGAGAAGCAACCCCCCCCCCCCACACACACACACACACACACACACAAAAGAGGTGTGTCCAATTGCTTCTGACAATAAATTACCTATATAGTAATGGATTAAACATGGTATAATTATACCCAATTTTAAGGAGCGCTTTCACCTTAGGGTTAATATTAAAAATGTTAAACGCAGAGAGAGAGGGAGGGGGAACGCAGAGAGAGAGGGAGGGAGGGAACGCAGAGAAAGAGGGAGGGGGAACGCAGAGAGAGAGGGAGGGGGAACGCAGAGAGAGAGGGAGGGGGGACGCAGAGAGGGAGGGGGGACGCAGAGAGGGAGGGAGGGGGGACGCAGAGAGGGAGGGAGGGGGACGCAGAGAGAGAGAAGGAACGAAGAGAGAGAGAGAGAGAGAAGGAACGCAGATAGAGAGAGAGAGGGAACGCAAAGAGAGAGAGAGAGAGGGAACGCGCAGAAAACGTGAGGCTTCTGTGCCAATGTTGAATAACTTACTATAGCCTGAAGGGCCCCATATATCAGAAATTAATTGTGACAATCCTGAGATCTGGAGAGGATTGGCACAATTAATTTTAGATGTGTGGGCTCCCCCTTTTGGCAATCCCAATCAAAAATGAATAGGGATCGCCAATCGATTGCTTAATCAGATTTTTAAACATGTTTAATAATCTGGTATTATCTGTGGATCTTTTTTATATGTGTGGGCATTCCCAATTCGTCTTCTTCATCTATTTACATTATGAACAGCTGAAATGACAATCGATTGGGCAATTTCCAGATATGAAGATGCAATCTTTAGATGGAAAAATCTCCCGATCACTGAAATAAATCTGTAATGTGTGGGCAAGTCAAATAGATTGTAGAATCCATTTATCTGGCCAAAAAATCCCTGGATCTGGAAATCCGTTAATTGTGATTGCTGATGTATGGGGCCCATGAGATCAGGAGTCCTCAAACTATTTTGCTCTCGGACCCCATCAGACAATAAAAATAGAGACAGGACCCCAGCAAGTTACTGCAGACATGTATAGTCAGCAGATAGCACATACAGTAAATTGCAGCATTGCGGAAGCACAGAAAGATGGGAGGAGTCTAAAATAACAGACAATTCAACAGATATTTCAGACTCCTTGAATCACTGACTGAGATTAGAAAAGTCATCAGCCTGATGGTCAGCAACATGGAGTCGCGACCCCATGCTGAGAAGGTCAAGACCCCCAGTTTGAGAACCGCTGCCTTAGATAATATACTGTAGAACCGGTCTACATATTCACTGTTACAACCAAAATCTAGGTGTTGTGCTCAGTCCTTACAGTATAGCTTGCATTAACCAGATCACAGCTGCCAGGACTGAGATGCCCACTGTTAGCATCCATATACGCTGTAATATTGATTGATGCATCTTTATTTGCAAAACAAAAATCAGTCATACCATCAAAACCTCTATATGCAGGTTTATCCATCTAACCATAGTCTCCTATGCCGTTGGGTCTCTGAACACCTGCAACACTCTCACAACACACCCACTGCAGACATTTTTTTGTGTGCATTTCTAGCCATCTCCCAGTCATCGCTCCCTTTAGGTCTACTAGCTTTCGAAGCATTTGCTTTGAGCAGGTATATATATATATATATATATATATATATATATATATATATATATATATTATTTTTTTTATTATTATTTTTTTTTAATTACAATTAGACACTAGAGACATAGGAGTCAAATCACTGATTCAGTTGTCACCCAGTACTCATTGGCAAAAATCTTTATCTATATATCCCGCTTAAGATCTATTTATCCTGCTGGAAAATAGTGTTTTTCCATATACATAAAGAACTTAAGTGGATACACTACTTTCAAACTCTAAACCCATCTTCAATGGTTTAGATAACATAACGGGGAGGACAGAGAAAGGGTGTCTTTGGTTGGTGCACCAAAAGAGAATTTAATAATAAAACATGACTTTTATTGGTTTTATTAAAATAGTTGCGAAGATATAAAAAAACACGAAAAACACATAGGACAACATTGAGTGATTTAAAAAGGATATAATATATCCTCACCTAGTGGGACCCCACTTCACACTGTCCCTGAATAATTTTATAATTTTATAAAGCACAGTGGTTGAAATTTAAGGGTGGAAAAGTTATGTCTGGTATTGACAGTTTTACAGTGTGTATGCTTATCCAGGATGTAACAATTATCAGATACAATGTATATATTCCTGGGGCTCACTATGCAGTAGCGATAAGCACCTGAACACGGGTGTGATCCCGTTTCAGCGCTACCGCTGGCTGGAGCCGCTAGTTCCACAGCCTGTGTGCTGACCGCAGAGCTGTGTCTGAGTTGTGCCGCCGTGCACTACCTCGCTCTTGCGTGTCAGATCAGACAGGAGTGTACACGGCTCTTGGCTAGAGTCCGTGTCACTATACTACAGGGAACCGTGTGCTACGGATACCCTGTGTCGCCACCGGACTGAACAGATTTAACACAGCTCTTGCGAAAGCGTACGCTTGACTGCACACCTAGTGTGTTAAACCCCACTTCCCTTACCCCCATATGATTGTATTTTGATCTGTTTAGTCCGGTGGCGACACAGGGTATCCGTAGCACACGGTTCCCTGTAGTATAGTGACACGGACTCTAGCGCAAGAGCCGTGTACACTCCAGTCTGATCTGAGACGCAAGAGCGAGGTAGTGCACGGCGGCACACCTCAGACACAGCTCTGCGGTCAGCACACAGGCTGTGGAACTAGCGGCTCCAGCCAGCGGTAGCGCTGAAACGGGATCACACCCGTGTTCAGGTGCTTATCGCTACTGCATATTGAGCCCCAGGAATATATACATTGTATCTGATAATTGTTACATCCTGGATAAGCATACACACTGTAAAACTGTCAATACCAGACATAACTTTTCCACTCTTAAATTTCAACCACTGTGCTTTATAAAATTATAAAATTATTCAGGGACAGTGTGAAGTGGGGTCCCACTAGGTGAGGATATATTATATCCTTTTTAAATCACTCAATGTTGTCCTATGTGTTTTTCGTGTTTTTTATATCTTCGCAACTATTTTAATAAAAACCAATAAAAGTTATGTTTAATTATTAAATTCTCTTTTGGTGCACCAACCAAAGACACCCTTTCTCTGTCTTTCCCAATATATTCATTCTGTGTCTATGGTAGCACACCCTCGCATATCGAAATATTGAATACTAATAGTGCACAAAGAGGGTCCACCCGCATAATAATTTTTTGATTTCTGTGTGACTGGCACAGCTCTCCTCAATCTCCTCAGATAACATAACCCCTGAGGAAGTCATTTATGACGAAACGCGTCGGGTATCATTGTATCTTGGAAGAATTGGATTATGGAATCCCTGTCTGATTGACTAATGAATTTTATATGATTTTAATTGTTTTTGTCTACCCTTAAATTGTTTAATAAGGTGGTGGACGATACTAAGTGCACACTATATATTATCTCTCATATATATATATATATATATATATATATATATATATATATATATATATATATATATATATATATATATATATACACACACACACACACACACACACACACATATTGTGCAGCGTATATGGTCCAGCACTCTGTGCCCTCTACAGTAAATTTACAAGTATAGATAAAGAAAGCAGCACTAAAGAGTCTTGTATTATCAAAACTTATGTATTGAGGGGTCACATATTAAACCAATGTTTTTGGGCTCTCTGGTCATTCTTACATCTTGAAAATTGGGCCAAGCCCCTGAAACATTGACCCAAGAACTGCAGGAGTGTGTAATTATTGTGTTTAGATTTTTCAGTAAGGGTGTAACTGTGCTAGTTTTAGGCTAGGAAAAACCCCAATACTAATGGCATCTTGGTTTTTGCACATTAGCATGGATTTAACTGGACACTGCGCCATATCATTACTTTTCCCCACCAGCTTTTTTATATTCCATAAGATATCTTGCCTTTTTTACATCAGCTATTCTCTCCTTTTTAGGAACAGTCTTTTCCTTTGCATCCGACTGTGTTTCTTGTGTTTTGGAGCCTCCTGATTCGCATTCTGAGTCAGACTGACTTTCCGAAGATTCTGAGCTGCTGTTGGATTCGCTGGCTTGTTCACTCTCTGACTGGCTGCCGGACTCTGACGCAGAGTGGTTGGACTCCTCTGATGCGGAATGGCTGTATTGTAAGAGATAAATAAACGTTCTCTTAAATGTAATCCTTACAATATATATTTTTTTGGTATTGAATATATTGTTAATGGATAATATCACAACAAATGGTTAAATAAAGAAAAAAGTTTAAACTAGGTAATGCTCTTATTAAAAAAAAAATCTTCATAGGTATAGCTGTTTAACATCAGCACAAAACATACAACTTTTTAAATTGATTGGATGAATGTTTACATGATAAACCTGTCCTTCACTTTCCCAGTACAGTGAAATTTGCAAAGCATTGACATTGATTATGGTTGCAGAAGCACAAATTGGGGGAGGTCAAACACCCATAGAGTTGCCTTTCTTACAACTTGTATAGTGAACTTCACTAAAAATTTGTTCAAAATGCAAAACAGGAGGGGTAAGCTGTCATTCCGAACTGTGCTAGAGTCTAAACACATTACTTTGCATAGACTAGCATCTGTTACCTAGAAGTCTGCAAGCCAAACATATCTTTAACCCTTTGAGTGCCAAGTGAATTTGTCAAAAAAGGTGTGAAATGCCAAGCAAACATTTTCTACATCATAATGATCTGTTGTGTTTACCTTATATAAAAAATATAATCATTTTTTTTACTCATTTTTTTATTTGAATTTATATAACAAATGTGAGCGACGTGGGCATTTTTTTGTGCATATTTTTGAACATCTCAGAGATGTTGGCACTCAAAGGGTTATTGTGCAGCTTTATCAAAAAAAATTTCATAAGATTATAGAGAATTAGGGCAAATATTTCACCTCCATTCACATTCAAACGAAAGATACCTGGCAAGGCATGAAGGAATGTTTCAGTTGCACTACATGCCATGCCAAAATGTATTGTTAAAATGCCTTTTAAACTTTTCAGCCTCAGACAAAAAATGTTTTAAGTACAAAAGGTGCCCATACACGTACCGATTATACGGTACATTTTGTGCTAAAATAGCATTGCATCGCATGCGTTGTGCATGCGATGTGCGTGCGATGCGATCAAAAGACAGTACAAAAAGTATGTGCAGCACATACTTTTTGAACTGTGCGATAAGATGACGCGGGAGCGCGCATTGCACCGGGAAAATCGGTGCGCGTATGTGCACCTAAACATTCATTTGAGCAAATTTCATAACTCATTAACTCTGAGTGCTAACGCTATTGTGAGAGATGTGCAGAATATCTGCTAACAATGTCAGCCTCGCTCAGAGCAACTTTTTTTTAGGGGGGGGGGGGGGGGGGCAGAATACTTATCTGCACTTAATTCAGATCATTTGACGGTGAGAACTAAAGTTATTAATTTTCCTCGAATAAGGCCCTGAACATCTCTCACAGCAATGTTGACACTCAGAGGGTTAAAGAAGCAATCCCACGTAAGTATTTTTTCTTTTGAAAACGTAAATAACTTATATTTTTGCAAACAATGTGATCAGACCACCACTAGCGCCAGGGGCTGGCTGGCAACTTTTAGCCTAGGGGGGCAAGTCCAGAGCACTGGCCCATACACCCCCCCCCCCCCCCAAACTCTCTGGAAGACGGAATGCTTGTGCGCGTTGAAAAATTAGGCGTGTGGCCTATCATAAGGGGGCGTGGCCTATACCATGATTGTATTGTGTACCTGCAGATTGCACATTGTGATGCTAATTACACATTATGCCGCACACCTTGATGCCCATTACACTCTATACTGTGATGGCAATTACCCAATGATCCCCCACACCGTAATGCCCATTACGCCCCATACCATGATGCCCATTGCACCGCACAATGTGATGTCCACAGTGCCAGATTTGCCCCCACAGTGCCAGATATTCCGCCACAGTGCCAAATACACATATGCCCCCACAGTGCCAGAGACACATATGCCCCCACAGTGCCAGATATTCCCCCACAGTGCCAGAGACACATATGCCCCCACAGTGCCAGATATGCCCCCACAGTGCCAGAGACACATATGCCCCCACAGTGCAAGAAATGCCCCCACAGTGCCAGACACACATATGCCCCCACAGTGCCAGATATGCCCCCACAGTGCCAGAGACACATATGCCCCCACAGTGCCAGATATGCCCCTGCAGTGCTAGAGACACATATGCCCCCACAGTGCCAGATATTCCCCCACAGTGCCAGAGACACATATGCCCCCACAGTGCCAGATATGCCCCCACAGTGCCAGAGACGGCGGGGGAGAGCACAGTACATGCCCCTCCTGCCCACACCCCAGTCCGGTGCATCCTGCAGCCCCAGTCCGGTGCATGCCGCGCACCTCCTCCAGCTCTCCTGCACTGGCCGCGGCTTTCAGAACACGGCCGCGGCTACAGGAAAATGGCCGCCGGCCTCCTGCACTGAGGACATGTCCTCAGTGCAGGGGTCCGGCGGCCATTTTCCTGTGGCCGCGGCCATGTTCTGGAAGCCTCGGCCAGCGCAGGAGAGCTGGAGGAGGTGCGCGGCCCGCAGCAAGTGGCTGGGTAAGCGGCCCGGGGGGCACATGGCACCCTGACCCCCGGCTCAGCCTGCCCCTGACTAGCACTTCATGTTTATAAGTTTACACTCCAAATCTCACAGACCAATAGATAGTGGATCATGTGCGGAGTTAACACAATAAAAGTGAGGTCCTGAGGACCAACTTTGAGAACCTGTATTATATTTGAATTGTTTTATGCCTTCTGATTAAACTTTACTTCACCATATGTACCTCCTATTGTGTTTCCGCCGCACCTGATCCACTATCTATGAATCTATGAGATATGAAGAGGAAATAATGTGAATTTATGGTACTGTTTACCTAGCACGGCGCCCATCGCGGGCATTGAATGCACTAAAAAAATCGAATGCGACGCGACAGACGCGATGCCCGCGATTTCCCATAGGGAACAATGTTAAATGTCTCAATTGACCCGATTTTTCTGTTCAATGCCTCAATTGACCCGATTTTTCCATAGGAAACAATGTTAAATGGCCCACAGAGGCCAAATAGGCACCCTAAAGTGTGAAATGGCCCCCACAATTGTTAACGCCACCCCACGATCAACGTCAACCCGAAGTGTGGCGAGCGCAGCGAGGTGCGGCGGTACGCGTCCTACGACCTTTTCATACCCCCACTATCCACGTCGGCGTGGAGTTGAGAATAGAATAGTGTGGCGAGCGCAGCGAGCCACAGAGCCCTAAGCGTGGCGAGCACAGCGAGCCCCGTGAGGGGACGCGGATACCTGTGAAGGCCGCGAAGAGATGCGTTTACCTGTGAAGGTATCCGCGTCCGCTCGCCACGCTTCGGGCTCGCCACACTATTCTATTCTCAACTCCACGCCGACGTGGATAGTGAGGGTATGAAAAGGTCGTAGGACGCGTACCGCCGCACCTCGCTGCGCTCGCCACACTTCGGGTTGACGTTGATCGTGGGGTGGCGTTAACAATTGTGGGGGCCATTTCACACTTTAGGGTGCCTATTTGGCCTCTGTGGGCCATTTAACATTGTTTCCTATGGAAAAATCGGGTCAATTGAGGCATTGAACAGAAAAATCGGGTCAATTGAGACATTTAACATTGTTCCCTATGGGAAATCGCGGGCATCGCGTCTGTCGCGTCGCATTCGATTTTTTTAGTGCATTCAATGCCCGCGATGGGCGCCGTGCTAGGTAAACAGTACCATAAATTCACATTATTTCCTCTTCATATCTCATAGATTCATAGATAGTGGATCAGGTGCGGCGGAAACACAATAGGAGGTACATATGGTGAAGTAAAGTTTAATCAGAAGGCATAAAACAATTCAAATATAATACAGGTTCTCAAAGTTGGTCCTCAGGACCTCACTTTTATTGTGTTAACTCCGCACATGATCCACTATCTATTGGTCTGTGAGATTTGGAGTGTAAACTTATAAACATGAAGTGCTAGTCAGGGGCAGGCTGAGCCGGGGGTCAGGGTGCCATGTGCCCCCCGGGCCGCTTACCCAGCCACTTGCTGCGGGCCGCGCACCTCCTCCAGCTCTCCTGCGCTGGCCGAGGCTTCCAGAACATGGCCGCGGCCACAGGAAAATGGCCGCCGGACCCCTGCACTGAGGACATGTCCTCAGTGCAGGAGGCCGGCGGCCATTTTCCTGTAGCCGCGGCCGTGTTCTGAAAGCCGCGGCCAGTGCAGGAGAGCTGGAGGAGGTGCGCGGCATGCACCGGACTGGGGCTGCAGGATGCACCGGACTGGGGTGTGGGCAGGAGGGGCATGTACTGTGCTCTCCCCCGCCGTCTCTGGCACTGTGGGGGCATATCTGGCACTGTGGGGGCATATGTGTCTCTGGCACTGTGGGGGAATATCTGGCACTGTGGGGGCATATGTGTCTCTAGCACTGCAGGGGCATATCTGGCACTGTGGGGGCATATGTGTCTCTGGCACTGTGGGGGCATATCTGGCACTGTGGGGGCATATGTGTGTCTGGCACTGTGGGGGCATTTCTTGCACTGTGGGGGCATATGTGTCTCTGGCACTGTGGGGGCATATCTGGCACTGTGGGGGCATATGTGTCTCTGGCACTGTGGGGGAATATCTGGCACTGTGGGGGCATATGTGTCTCTGGCACTGTGGGGGCATATGTGTATTTGGCACTGTGGCGGAATATCTGGCACTGTGGGGGCAAATCTGGCACTGTGGACATCACATTGTGCGGTGCAATGGGCATCATGGTATGGGGCGTAATGGGCATTACGGTGTGGGGGATCATTGGGTAATTGCCATCACAGTATAGAGTGTAATGGGCATCAAGGTGTGCGGCATAATGTGTAATTAGCATCACAATGTGCAATCTGCAGGTACACAATACAATCATGGTATGGTAATTACACATCATTTTAACATTGATTCCTATGGAAAAATCGGGTCATCGCATCCGATGGTCGGATGCGATGCGATGCGATGCGATATCGTATCGCATCGCATCGGATTGTATGCCTTAACTTAAGGCATACAATCAAAAAATCGGGAGCCCGGATAACTCACAAGTACCAAATTTTAATATAGCAGCAATCATTTATGTGGCAAAATCAACTTGGTTTTTGTGGCGAGCGCAGCGAGCCCCGCGGATACCTTCACCGGTAAACGCGTCCTTTCGCGGGCTTCACAGGTATCCGCGTCCGCTCGCCACGCTTCAGGCTCGGTGGCTCGCTGCGCTCGCAACACTATCTATTCTCAACTCCACGCCGACGTGGATAGTGGGGGTATAAAAAGGTCGGCGGATGCGTACCGCTGCGCTCGCCACGCTTCGGGTTGACGTTGATCGTGGGGTGGCGTTAACTATTTTTGGGGGGCCATTTTACTGGTCAGGGTTTTTTTTGGGGGTCTCTGGTTCATTTAACATTGTTCCCTATGTTGATTTGGTTAAATTGAGGCATTTTACATTGTTCCCTATGGGAAATCGTGGGCATCGCGTCGGTACCATCTTATGCTTTTTTGGCCGCATACGATGCGACCGATACGATTTTGACTTTTTCAATGCATTTCAATGGGAAATCGCGGGCATCGCGTCGGTCGCATCGTAGACCATTAAAAATTACCCGCGATTGTGGCCGTGCTAGGAAACAAGTACCAAAAAAATTGCTGCCCCAGCGTCCCTGCAGTGCTGGGGCGGTCAGGGGTGTCCGTGCCGTAGGGGTACCTGCGGCGCCGTCATGTGTATAAAGCTGGCTGCGGCCGGCGGGGTCCCTGTAGTGAATAGCAAATAACTAGCGCTTCCCGCGCGCATATCACTAGTTATTTGCTATTCACTACAGGGACCCCGCCGGCCGCAGCCAGCTTTATACACATGACGGCGCCGCAGGTACCCCTACGGCACAGACACCCCTGACCGCCCCAGCACTGCAGGGACGCCGGGGCAGCAATTTTTTTACACAGTTCGCTGGGGGTGAGGGGCGAACTGCTGTCCTCCAGGTGCCGGCGCCCTAGGCAAATGCCTAGAGCTGCCTAGTGGTGGCGCCGGCCCTGCCTCCAGGGGAGCTCAAGGGCAAATTTGTCTAACAAGTCAGACTAGAGTATAGGTGTCTTTAATGCACAAGATCTTGCTTCCTACTTCAAGGACATGATTGATAAGATACAGGATGAAATGGTATGCTCCTCCTCAGGCAGTGATCTGCTCAATTCCCTACCTGAATCCTCTGGCACGTTCTCTTATTTTGATCCCACAAAGTATCCAAACTCTTCTCTTCCTCCTACTCTATTACCACTCCTCTTGATCCTATACATGCACAAATAAGTAACGCTCTGTCTCCTGTGCTCATCCCACCCTTAACCCCTTGAGTAGTATGCCCGGAAGTCTACCGGGCTCAGCTGCGCTGCCACAGCAGGCTGTCCCGGAAAATTTCCGGACATACCACTAAGAAGGTGTGCGCCAGTGTTGTCCAGGTGTGCACCACTAGTGCATCACCTGTCCGGGCACCCCCCACCTCCCCTCCCATCGCTCAGCCTCACCTCTCCGGCCGGAGCTCCCCTTTCCCCGCCGCCATTAGTTGTATAAGCAGTCAGCAGGCTCGGGATGTTCGGGAGTTCGGGCTGCCCCGAACATCCCTGAGCCTGCCACCTATTATGAACTAAGGCTGCGGCGGTGGCAGGCCCAGGAGCTCCGGAGTGCGATCACGGACCTGGAGCAGGGGGGAGTTACGGGGGGGGGGGGGGGGTTTCGGTGGCAGGACTAACCTGCCCTGGTAGGTTTGTCCTGCCCCAGCAAGATTCACCACTCAAGAAGTTATCTAAAATCTGTAATCTCGCTCTATTATATTTCCTTCACTGTTCATAGACGCAGTAACTACTCTAATTCTGACCCAAACTGTCCCTTACTACTATCCCATCTCTCAGCTTCTTGAGAGACTTGCCGACACTCGCCTCACACACTTTCTTAACTCGCACAATTTATTAGACCCACTTCAGTCAGGGTTTCGTTCCCAACACTCAACAGAGACAGCATGGACTAAAGTAGTAAATGATCTTATCACTGCTGTCTAAAGGCCAGTACTCACTTCTAATTCTTATTGATTTCTCTGCTGCTTTTGACACTCTTGATCATTGCCTTCTCATACAAACACTACAATGCCTTGGTCTTCAGTACACTGTTCTTTCTTCTTTCGTTCTCATCCTATATAACCGCTCTTTCAGTGTTTGTTTCTCTGATACCACTTTCTCTTCTCTACCTCGATCAGTTGATGTACTTTAGGGCTCAGTCTTTGGTCCTGTGCTTTTCTCAGTCTATACCACATCTCTTGATAAACTAATCAGCTCTTTTGGGTTTCAGTATCATCTTTACACAGGTGATACCCAAATCTACCTAACCACCTCAGACCTATCACCATCTGCATAGGGCCATGCCAAAGAATGCCTTTCTGCCATTTCATCATGGATGTCACCTCACCACCTGAAACTGAATATCTCAAAAACAGAATTAATGATATTTCCTCCAACCAATAGTAGTTACCAACCTGATATCTCTATCACTGTTGAGACCACAATCAATCCTACCCTACAAGCATGCTGCCTAGGTGTCACCTCAAAATCATGTTACATACATCAAAAAAACCTATCCATAATTCTTCCATATCTTACACAAGACACTGCAAAAACTGTAATCCATGCTCTCATCTCCCGCATTTATTATTGCAATAGTCTCCTTACTGGTCTTCCCGAATACAGACTGTGACCACTACAATGTATTAGAAATGCAGGCTAATCTTCCTTGTCAGATGCTCATCATCTTCAAAACTGCTCCTTCAGTCCCTCTATCGGTTACCTGTATTCTACCGTATTCAATATAAAATGCTTTTACTTACACACAAGGCCATAAACCAAAGTACACCAATGTAAATCTCTTTGCTTATCTCAAAATTTCTCCCAACTTGCCTTCGTTCTACATCTCCCTTCGACACGCATTACCTGCTCCCAGTCACGACTGCAGGGCTTTCTTCAAGCTGCACCTACTCTGTGGAATTCCCTTCCACGCAAAATAAGACTCCTCCAGTCTTGAAACCTCTTCAGGCAAGCTGATCAGATTCCAGAACCACCCACACTACCTTCCTAAGGGCCTTATTTTGGTTCATTCTTTCTGACAAAATCCTTCTTAGAGGGACAAAACCATGTGCACTGCATGGGGGGCAGATGTAACATGTGCAGAGAGAATTAGATTTGGGTGAGTAATTTTGTTTCTGTGCAGGGAAAATACTGACTGCTTTATTTTTCCACTGCAATATAGATCTCACTTTGAAGTAAAACCCCACCCAAATCTAATTCTCTCTGCACATGTTACATCTGCCCCACCTGCAGTGCACATGGTTTTGCCCATCTAAGAAGGATTTTGTCAGAAAGAATGAACCAAATTAAGGCCCTAAGTCTTTCCCTTCCATCCATCCCATCTTCTGTACAGCACAAACTTGCTCTCCTATTTCCCTTCTAACCCCTGGTTTACTTTGCTGGGTCACCATATTTTTCAAGCCCACCAAGAACCTTTGCAATCTGGTGGACCTTTATGCAACATAGAATACTTAACCTTGTGGATCAATGCCTAGTCCCCTATAGATTGCAAGCTTGCGAGCAGTGCTCTCCTGACCTTTTGACTGTCGGTTACAACCTAGTTTGTTTTATCCCTATTTATAATTGTAAATGCAATGGAACCTTCTGCACTGTATAAGAAACTTTAATAAATAAATGTCAAATTGTTTCAATCAGCAAAAAAATATAACATCTGCTCTGCAAGTTACAATTGTGATACCAATGGTCATACACCGAGGCGTGAATACACTATGCAGG
The DNA here is from genome assembly GCF_055691185.1 of Crinia signifera. Taxonomy (NCBI): domain Eukaryota; kingdom Metazoa; phylum Chordata; class Amphibia; order Anura; family Myobatrachidae; genus Crinia; species Crinia signifera. The sequence goes on along the minus strand of NC_139220.1, from coordinate 250,440,004 downwards.
TGATGCTTTACTAGGATTATAGTCTTCATAGATTTGCTTATGTGTTTTATAGTTTCAATACAGTGTTCTGCTGCTTAAAACGTACAGGAAACAGCTAAAATTAGCTGCAAAATGCTAACACTCTATAGCAGTGTTGTCAAGCTCATGGCCATCCAGCTGTTGTGGAACTACACAACCCAGCATGCACTGCCACAGTTTTAGCAATCCATTATATAAAATCTGTGGCAGGGCATGCTGGGATGTGTAGTTCTACAACCGCTGGAGGGCCATGGGTTTGACACCACTGCTCTATAGCACTGCACAATTAAAAAGCATATATCCTTTTGCGGATTACAATGGATTGAGTAAAAACTTGCTTAAAACTTTTTGACAATGTTGCAAACTTAACTGGTCATAAAGAGCGGAGGAACTGGCACTTTATTGACCTAGTCAGAAGGACATCTCATTTACTAATAGACTACAAAAATAAAAAATTTTCATAGAAAAAGTGTAAAATGTAGTAGTAGTGATCAAGAATACTCTTGTATAAAAGTATAAATCTTCCATTTCTGCATGCGCTAAAGCCTGTAAAACTGAATGTGAGGCGTGTGTGGCAACAGTATCCCTTCATCAGATCAACAGGCAGAAGGTCGACACCTGAAAAAGGTTGACATGAATTTATTATTTTCTTTAAACTGTTTTTTTTTTTCATAAATGTACCATCCCAGTGGGCATAGAGGGGGAATATAATAGTGTGCAGGGTGCAGCAAGACACTGTGCCTGAAGCATAGCGAGCCATGTGAGGAGACGCATTACACAGATATGGTGTCCACGTCGACCTATGTTGACAGACACAAAATAGTGAAAAACTTAGTTCAATTTATTTTGCCGTTGACTCAATAATCCATAACCGTGGTAACAAAGGCCAATGTGCTAAATATACACCCAGTTTCTTTTACTTATTAAAGTTGTTTGTCCATAAATCCACCAACTGCACAAATTATAAAAAAAAAAAAAGTATATGTATCTTCTGTAGCTGTAAAAAAAAATAATTGTACTGCATGTTCTTTAAAGACCAGCAGAGGGCAGTAAAAACTCACTTTACTTATTCAAGGAGATTTAGAAAGCAGAGGCTTATACGCCATTTTGTCATATAATCCACAAGCTTGTTCTGTTCTAGCAGCTGCTACACAGCCTCCTAAAATGGAGACTTTTGCAACATGAATCATTCTAGAATTGTGAATTGAACTGTTAAAGCTATGGGCTTTTCACTTAAAAAAAAAAACCTTCAAAAACAAAACATGAATTTAAATTCTTCCTAATAAAAAGGTAATAATTACAAATTGTTGTCTTGTTCATGGAGTGCCTGTGTTTAGTAGGTTTACATATAAACCATGGGTCTGTAAGAGCAAAGCATTTTGGGGAATAAGTTTTATGAGAATATAGAAAATAGTGAACCACCCATTTGGTCTAGTGTGGGTGAGGCGTCACATCATGGTGTACATCAGTGGTTCTCAAACGTGGTCCACAGGACCACACACAGATCACATTTTCCAAGTCAACCGACAGGTGCACTCATTACTGACTGACACACTTTAAACATCCACATATGGAGCTAATTATTTCCCTTGATTCTGTGAGGAGACCTGCAAAACATGCACTCATGTGGGGACCGACTTTGAGAACCTGTGGTGTACAGAAACAGTGGAATCAAAGTACAAAACCCCAGTAAATGTAAAAACGTTCTGGCAGTATGTTAGGAAAAGCAAGGAAAAGCTGCATTTAAGAATGTATGTAAAAGGCCAAATCAGGTTATGAAACAAATTGTGACTTAAATATGGCAAATCAGCAAAATATACTGCGCAGTATAAAAGCTGCAGACTTAGCTATGTTGTTCAATACTAATGGTTGAAAATTCCAAGGGGCCACTAAATACATTTACTACAGAACATGTGTTATACAAACTCTTAAGAAAAAGAGTGTCACTTGATCCAAGTGGAACATATTTGCAGCAGCACAGACCCATCATTGATAGAAAGTGTAACGCCAGGTTATTGACGAACGGTGACTTCACTAAACAAAATACACAGTAGGGAGTGACATGATAACTATAAATATGTGAGTCTTGTATCAATATGATGGAAACTATCAATAACAATTAGGATGGGAGCACAACAGATCCCAGAGGCAAGTATATGTGTTTGGGATAGGATTAAGTTGTGGGGGTGGGGTAAATTAAACTTTAGTCTGCAGGGATAGGGGCATTTAGCGTTAGGCTGCAGGAGGGTATGGTTAGGGGTAAAATACTTACCTAGAAGCCATCAACATTCTCAAGTCAGGACCCCCACTGCAGGGATTTCATACCCAACAAATAACAAGATCCAAAGTTGTGTAGATTTCTTCTTTATTTAGTAAACTAGTGAAGTGCAATCCATGCATGTAATTGATTCATATTTTAATTTAAGTTTTCCATATGGTATCCCACAACAAACTAAAGCATTCAATCCGACTCCAAAATAGCTGAGGATATGAGCATAGTGCATGAGGGAAGTTATCAGCCTATACCCCCTTTCATACCCCACACAAATAACCCGGGTCGAGGTGCAGTGTGAAAGCACCAAAATGAACAACCCAGAAACCCAACCTGGGTCGCAGTGTTTATTTTGGGCGACCCTTTTTCAGTGTTATAAGGTCTGACCTTGTTCCGACCCAGGTTTGCAAAGTGAGCAGGGTAACAACTCAATCCAGGTTATAAGGAGATGCATGCTTAAACACAGATAACTCTCAGCACTGAGATTGATTTATCAAGATGTGCTCAAACATGAATCTAATTACACCTAGACTGTAAAGGTGCCCCACACACTAGAACGATTTTTTTGGCCGATATATGGTCCGATGTTTACAGATAATCGGTCGAAAATCGGCTGATTTCGGTCCGATGCGCGCTCCCGTGGATCTTTTGCTAAATCTTCTGATCTTACGTGCTGCATGAAAGATCAGAAGATTTAACAAAAGATCCAAAGGAACGCACACGGGATCTTATGAAAGCATGGCGCCGTGCGTCTGAGTCCCCTTGCGGGGCTCGCTTCACTCGCCCACACTGCAGGCTCGGTGGCTCGCCACGCTATTTAAAATCAACTCCATGCCAACATGAATAGTGGAGGCATGAACTATCCATGTTGGCATGGAGTTAAGTTAGTTTATTTGACATATTTAGTGGCGAGCAAACGCCGTGAAACTACACAAGTACCGAAAAATCTTTGGTAAAGATGTGCGCTTGCCTGAAATCTTTTGTCCAGGACAGACAGAAGATTTGAAGGCTAATTTATGCACACATCTTAAGATCATAGATCTTTCTAGTGTGTGGACAGAAATTGGGAAATGCTAACCTAGATTTGTTAATTCATAATATTGTTAGTCTACCATGGAAGCGTGCGGCTCATAGGATCGACCGTAATTAGGTCAGCATGCACAAGGTCAACATGGGGAAAAAGAGTCAACATGAGTCACCTTTTTGTGAATATATGTCAACACCTGAGCACGTGGACCCCCAACAAATGTACCGCTTTATACGGCATGCTTCAAGCCAGGTGCCTTGCTTAGCACACTTTACGGGTTTCCAATCATAGTCCACGTTTATGGTGTATGAAAAAAAAAAATAGATTGTGAAAAACTAATTTTGACCTTTTCATGTGTCAACCCTTACCAGGTCAACCAATAGTGGTTGACTAATGGACGTCGATCAGTAGTCCTGGCCCCACCAGGGAAGGCATGACTTTTTATATATCATCCATACATTTGTAGCAAGGATGATTCTGTGCCCCCACCCCCCCTTTCATCCCTGCTGATGCTGCACTGTATATCCACAAAAAATTCCTAGTGTGCGCAAGCACACATGGCCAATAAAGTTGATTCTATTCTATTCCGAGAAATGGAGTAGTGGACTAAAGTGTGCAATCCTAAGTGTAATGCCTGATAATGTACAGAAATGCACAAAGGACACAAATTTGAAAGCAAATATACAGTGTGAATGGTTATGCAATGTTAACATCAGCAAAAGCTAGATTACTTAAATGCATAAAGTGGTGTGTTCGTTGCAGGAAGGAGTGAGTCTTGTCACATGAAGTGGAGGAAAACACACTCTGGAGTAAATGTAATTCATGGACCGAGGTTTAGGAGTTTGAGAGCAGAAATGTTTAAAGTGCCAATCAATTACAAAGCAAAACCAATCTGGGTTTGTCTTATAAATAATTGAGGCTTTACATATACAGCCATTCATGGTCAAGCTCCCCCACCTCAGGAATCTCAGACCCCAATACATTTACCCCTTTATTTTATATTTCCCCCACAATGGGAAAATAATAAAATCACAGAACATTGGATCCAGACTTCTTGGTGGCCAATGTTTCAGTGCCATGTTCTTATCTGTTCAGAGGTTACTCCAACGTCGAGGCAAATGTTTATCCAGATATCGAACTTCAGTTAGTGTAAATGAGGACAGCAACGTAAGAGCTCCTGCGAGTGTTGACGAGGACAGTGACATTTGACAAAGGACATCAGCATCTTGTTACTCGAAAGTAATCCTTTAATGGTTCATACCGTTATAAACCCTTTTGCAAATAAAAATTCAGCCACTAGCATCTGCCTGTAATAACACAGTATAGAAAGTATTGCTGTAAAGTGTACGGGTGTGGATCGTATTATCGACCACACTTAGGTCGACAGGGTTCTAGGTTGACATGGATGAAGGTCGACGGGTGTTTAAGTCGACAGGGGACTAGGTTGACATGGTTTTTTTCACCTGAAAGTCGACACAGTCGACATGGACACTGTTTGAAGTCAACAGCAGCCCCTCGCTTCGCTCCGGGCACGGTGCCTCGCTGCGCTCATCACACTATTTTATTCTCCCACCATGCCCTAGTGGATGGTAGGGCATGAAATACCGCCTGTTGGCTCAAAAAAACAATGAAAAACCCCATGTCGACCTCGCAACATAACCCATATCGACCTAACGCTATGTCGACCGAAAACCATGTCGACATTGTCCCCTTTTGACCTAGACACCTGACGACCTTAAACCATGTTAACCTAGAACTGTCGACCTTCCTGCATGTCGACCCAATGACTGTCAACCTAAGTGTGGTTGATAATACACCCGTATCCCAAGTGTACCCTATCATCTGTAAGCAGGTAAGTGGGCTTCCATAATGTACAAAAATGTGTGCCTCAGTATAACACAAACAAATCAGCTTCATATCCAAGCAACTAGAATGAAAGGTGAATCGAAAAATGTGGCTGCTGAAAGCCCTTCCTGATCACTAAGGAGCTGTGTTCATACGGTTTGCCCCTCAAGCCCAGTACTCATTGTAAGTGTCCACACACCTGGCTCCTGGTGATGGGTTACCCCCATGGAAAGGGTAAAGAGAAGAACATTTGGCTAACTTGCAAGGCTTGGAGTGAATTAGGTCATTTGTGATGTAACACATTATAGTGTACCCCTGAGCACTGTTCATTGTTAGTGCAATCAGTTTAGTTGTCAATTCAATGCACAATACAATTGAACAAAATGCTGTATAATAAATATCTTTATTGTATAACAATAGTGTACAGCTTTGGTGCTGAAAAGGACAAAGATTATTACATTATACAGAACTGTAAATAAATTCCCCAATGATAGTAACCGTTGTATAAGTAAATGGTGATTCAGAAAATCAAAACACAAAATATATTGTACCATTTGTTAATGAATATAGTTCAATAGTAAACTTGCACACTACAAATCATGCTGTTTATTGGACACTGTACAAAGGGCATGCAGTCAGTGGATAGACAATGTCTAGGTCGACAGTCACTTAGTCGACACAAGCTTACTAAGTCATGAAAACTCATGTCGACTTTTCGACTGGCAACCTTGCCTATGACAACCATAAGCCTGTGGCGACCTTTCGGCAGCATCAACCTATGGTCTGTCAACCCCTTTTCAGTGTCGACCTAGACATATTTTATCATCTATACTGCAATCGTCCCAATTACATAATGTAACATTTCAAAAAGCTTTATTATATGCGTTTACAATATTTAAACCCGTACACAGAAGTTTTAGAGGGACAAATGCAGGATTCTTTGTTCATCAAAAGTACTGTTTTGCAAAATAAAGGCAGCAATGATTATATTAAAAAGTTATTTTCCCTTACATTTACAAAAAATAATATTTCTCATTTAGATACATAACTTTGTACCTTAGCTACAATATGCTGTTAGCTCTTAACCAAATCATCATAATTGGAGTTTAGGTTAATCTTTAATAAACAAAATTAAAAGGCCAGGGAAATACAACTGGGAAGAAATAGCTACTGTATTATTTTTTTTATATAAGATCCTGAATAAATAGATCTTAAATAGCTTTAATTTAATGTGAAAGTAACTAAAGCCTCTGTTAAGAAAAAGCGAATTTAAATTGTAGCAGGCAGCTTTGAAAATGTAACCTATTGTTAAATTAGCTAATCAAAACAACTTGAAGGAAAAACCTGCTTGTTCCAGAAGGCCCTGCTAATAAATTATCACCTTTTTCAATCTTAAGAGATCTATAGTCTGCACAAACTTTACATTGTAGATCCTTTGTCCCACCCAGAAAATCAGCACAAGTCAGGTTGGGGGTGGGTTGTGCAAAGGGCTGTGAGGATGAAGCCTTTTCACTCTTGAATCTTGATATGCTATAAATAGAAAATGAGACATCTTCTAGAGAGCAGACACGCTTAAATGGCTGTTCTATTCTATTTCCAGTCTGTGAAACAACTCGATTATAACATACGAATAAGGAAAAGCAATCTATAAAAATACTGTGTGTAGTCAATATTATCTTGTAGACAAACTCTGCTGCTGGAATAATGTCCCAATTGTGCTTGGAATAATGTCCCAATTGTGCTAAAACCTGGGATCATTTACATAAACGGATTTAAATTTATTTCAGAAACTTTTTTTTTTCAGATTAAAAAGGGGATATTTATCAAAGCCTGGAAAGATAAAATAGTGATTGATAAAGTACCACCCAATCAGCTCCTCACTGCCATTTTACAAACACAACCTGTAAAATGTAAAACAGAAGCTAAGTGACTAGTATTTTATCTCACAGGACTGATTTAAAAAAAAAAATCACTTTAATCCATTACAGTTGATGTATTGTTGTTTTAATAAACAGATGCATCAGCTACTGCTCCACACTAATAAATAGAAAAAGCCTACTTGTTTAATATAAACAAATCCACAACAAAGCCAACTGCAACTGCTGAGCATAATGTATTGTTTACCAGGCAGATGGAGGAAAAAGATGGACACGGAAATTCAAATAGATTAATGCAAAATAAAAAAAAATCTAATTTCCTGCAACTTTCGAAACATCTTTTGAAGGATGTGAGTATTTGGACAAGAGTGCTCTGAAATACTCAGTAAAGGATAGGAGGCAGTCTCTGCACAGTGTCTGCTGCCAGAAGGGAGGGGGGAGGGAAGGTGGTGAACAGCTGACATCACATGGGAGGCAGGGAAGCCCAGCATTGCCAACGCCCCCAGTTACTAGGGACCCGGCAACCAATCAGATCTGCAGAAGCACAAGATGGCCTTTGAACTCCTAGAAAGCAACTTCCTCCTCCTGCTTGTGCAGAGCACACAGTGCATCACAGAATGTCAGCCTGGCATTGCAGCACAAAGGAAAAGCCATTTTGTAGATGCAATAGAAAAACATTTAACGCTTAAACACTGGGTTCCTGCTTCTCATTTATACACTATCTCAAGTCCTGCTTCTCCCTGGTATAATAGTAATAATACACATTGCACAATAACATGCTTTCTGCTTGTGGAACTGAGGAAAATGCAGCTCGGTAAAGACTATTTTTTTTTTTTATCTCAGGCGTTTTCCTAAAATGGCTGCCAGTCATAAAATGTACTCCAAGGACAATATAACACAAGGATAATGGCTACAGCAATCCCTGCCTTGAAACACAAGCTATGCAGCAGTGTTTAATACACAGACCTCATGTTCTTAATGTACATCTGGTTTTTAATGCAATTTTAAATAAAATATAATGCAGCTATTAAACACTAATGGACCCTTTAATAAATAACAAATACATTGTATTAGAACTAGAGAAAGATATATGCAAATACATCTCATTAGTGTTTCTCACATAAACAGTGCACAATATTATACTTCACGAACACAAATGTAATCAGCTGTAAAAACACTGTCCATGCAAGCATTTGTATAACATTTACACTTGAATGGTGCAGACTACACACTATATAATATAGACTATGCACACATCTACTCCCAGCTCACAGAAACAGGTAACTAGGAAAGGAAGGAGGAAGAGTACATGTGGATAAGTGATATATCCCACACATTGGTAAATCCACTGTGGCATAAAGCATACAAAAGGTTAAATGCAGCTTATTTATCCAGCAACTCCAAGAGCAAAACACAACTGCCAAAACATTTATTAACTCTATAGGAAAAACAAAGTACTGCAAAATATTGGTGAACTACTTTTCAAGAAATAATACTATGTAAAAGCTATAGTCATAGAAATAGAGCAGAATATATCCATTAACTTACTTAACTATTGTGAATAAATAATAATGTAGTTAATAAACATGTGAGTGTGTATAACATGCAAATGTGCAACATACAAAAATGTCTTATACTTTAAATAGCATAGATAGGTCATACAAACTTCGATATGAAACGCATTATTACTTTATAAAACACAAGTGAAATAGGATCACAGCCTGCACAGGTGAAGTTTGCAATGTGATAGACCCTGTATTTGCATATAAAGCACACTGAGGTAGTGTAGATATTTGCATTCCTCATACAAACACATGTAAATTGAACTGTACATGCATTAATTGGTGTGTAATAATGCTGGTGGGTCACAGGGTATTGAAAATAATCAAAAGTGAAACCAAAAGCAGATAGTACCCCCCACATACACAGCAAACAGATGATCAGTAAACAGTCAGCTGGCAATAGTGGAATACAGAATATAATGTATGTGTAAATGGGGGAAACAATGTAACGAGCACTACAGATGCGTAAGTTTCCTGCAAGCACCCGGGCAGCTGTGTGCACACTGCAGCATGGCCTAACTATGGGATATACAGTAGGGGGGATACTGGACATAAATTTACACCGAGGCTTCTGCACGGCCTTGTTAGAGACACGGCCCCGGGAGCGGGGTGCAGAGAAGAATGGTGCAATGCGGGGGAACAGGGAACACAGCACACAAGGTCACATATGTGGAAGCATTAGGAAGCAACAGAAGCTAGAATATGGGGGTAACTGTGGCCTTTGGGGCAGTGACTGGGGAGAGGGGATCTGGGCCTCTAATCTATTCACCTCTCCGGAGAGGGCCGGGGAGATCAGGGTGTGGCAGCGGGAGAACGTCAAGGTCAGAGCTGGGAATTAAGGTATATTGGTGGGGGACAGTGGTCGGGGTGCCCGGGGAGGGATGGGGGTCATCGCTGGGCAGCAGGGCACAGTGTATGAGGGAAGCAGGCGCCGGCGTACCTGGATGCATTGCTGCGGGCTGAGACGTCCTCCTCATCAGTCATCATGCTGGCACCGGTGGCAGACTGGCCTCTGAAGTGGGATGCCTGGAGATCTGCTGTCAAAAGTTGAGAGAAGAGTGAGATCCCACGGCCGAGGCGCCGAGCACATCCCGGGAACCCGCCCGCTGCTGCTGCTGCCGCTGCCCCGAACGCCCCGGACCCGACACAGCCGCAGCTCCGAGCACAAAATCCGGAGTCTTACCCGCAACCTACACCCCGGACAGGCACCGGACGGGCCACCGAGGGTACAGAGTCGGTCTCGACCGCCCCAGTACCGGGAGGGAATCGCGGATATACGATTGCGTCATCGTGTAAAAAATGGTGAAAAATGCCTTAAAAGTGCCTATGAGGGGTCGCGGCAGCGCCCGGGGAACACGGGGAGAGGATAGGGGGAGCTGGGGAGCCGCCGCCGGGCCGACACACGCCGCTCCAGGCGGGGCACCGAGTGTCAAAAAAATCGGTGAAAACGTGTAAAAATGCTTAAAACCGGGGTAAATAGGAGCGGGGGCCGCAGCGAGAGGTGTCCGGAGCCGCCAGGGGCTCCGGCAGGGTGCGGGCAGGAGGCGGCTCACAGCGCACAAACATGGAGGAGGTGCGCCATGAGCACAACGGGCAGCAGCCGCCCCGGCTCCCTCTCTCCGGCACACAGGACGGACAAACGCCGGGAAAAGGCGCTGCTTCCGGGGGCAGAGGGTGCCGGGCGGCCGGGGTAATCTCCCAGGAGGGGCCCAAACAGGCGGAAAGTTACCCGAAGTGACGGGGAGGCGGCGAGCCGAGTGCGCTCTCTAAGGCACAGCCGCCATCTGTAGCTCCTTCCCAGCTCTGAGCTCTGCTGCTGCTGCCTGTGATTGACACTCTCTACATTTACCCCACACTCAGGTGATGCACTGAAGACCCACCCCTTCCCATCCACCATACTACCCACAGAGCACCGAGCCACAGCCAGGGCACAGGGGCCCCTCACCCACACACACCCCAATACAGGGAACCCTCCAACACAGATAGGGTGCTGCACCCTTTAGGAGCCAGATGAAAGCCAAGGAGCCTGCTTTGTCTGCACAGCCATAGCACAAGTTGCAGTCCTTGGGATATATCACTTCCTCCTTGGACAGGAAGTAATTTAGGAGGAAGCCATTTTATGAAAAGATGGCAAGATGTCTTCCTTCATGAACCATAGCCTTTGATAGCTATTGGGGTGTAATGAAATAAAACAAAATGGGGCAGAAGAGAATTTATACTGATCCAAGTCTGAAATGTTGTTCCAGCTTTGGAAGTTGTTAAATGTAAAATGGAATTGTCTATTCCAGATCTACTGGAGTTCTTTGTGGAACCATGTATACTGGAGTTCTTTGTGGAACCTTTATACTGAACAGCACCTCCATAGCAGATGGAAATAAAATATCTATCGGCGTTATTAATCCAGGTGTGGTATTTCACGCACACAAAAAAAAAACCTAGCCAGTCCAATAATGGCAGCATTGATACAAAATGCATAGCATTCCAGCCAACATTGGACATATTGCACTGCTTCTATGATGCCATTTTTAAGATTATGCATGTACAAACTACAATCATGACCTGTGAATTGTATTCTATCCATGGCAACCAAGTCTTTCATAATAAGTTGACCAAATAAATGGTTGGAAACCACCATGTGTAGAAGGTGTAAGAAGTTTGGATACTTGTTCATGTACATTACATATGATGTTGGTAATAGTTTGAAGGGCCACCAAATTAGTCCATGATAACACAAAATTTCAGTGTTCCAAAGTTTCTCATTTTCAGTGACCATGTTTTCCCCTTGTTCATTTAAGCAGTAGCTCAAGACAGCTGTATATGCAAATAATCAGTTGTGAAGACCTTTGGGGGGAATTGTATAATAGGCATTAACCCAATTTCGTACATTGGTCAGTTGTATCACACTTTCGTTCTACCAGATAGAACTCTAAGAAACAAGACTAAAGTGCATTTTTGCGACTGTTGCTTTACCAAGAATGAGACAAGCGGTTCTATTGAATTAGTTTTTCTTTATTTAAAAAACAAAAAAACAGTCATGACAATTTACATTATAAAAATGTAAAGGTTTGGTATCAAATACGATTTAGAACACACTTAAAATTTTGAAGAAAAAAAAAAAAAAAAGTACTGAAGCAAAAAAATCATAGCATGTTATCAATGTCTTTGTGTTTCAGTAATGGTGTCCATTTTTCAATAGTTTGTTCTTGAATGGAATAGCCCAAGTTAAAGTAGGATCCAATCCATTGAGCCCTAAGTCAGTCATATTAGAAGATCCTTGACTTCTCATCAGTAGGCTCCATTCCAATTGCCCATGGACTTGAAGGTCTTTGAAAATTAGAAAGAAAAAAAAAAAGCCATTGGAATGTGGGCATTACCCATGGTGATAATCAGCACTTACCCTTTACAATTCAACATATCAAAAGCAGTCATAAGAAAGTAGAATATTCAGCAATAATGCAAGTTACTTACATAATGGATTAGGTTTAGCCTAACAAACCTTGCAACAAAGTTATTGCAAATAAACTAGTCAAGTCAACAGGGCATGAAATAGAGGCTTTAGGAGTTTCTCGATGTTAAAATATAAGAAATATAAATAACCATATGAAAAGTGATAGATCTATCTATCACCAAGGGGTAAGAGGGCAGCAAGAGCTCAGCGGCCCAGGTTTCCCAACTTTACTAAAGTGGGCGGGCCCCGCACTTACAGAGGTGCTGTATTTCCTCCCAAGTTCTCTGGTCTACGTAAAAAGATGCCAAGCACACAGCATCTATTCATGCAGCGGAAGGGACCCACGGGTTGGCTGTTTCAGCTGGGCACCACTAAACTGGTTTTGCCCTTTTAAAATTAGGCAGGGAGCCGCACCCTGCTAAAACAGCCTAGAGAAAACACTGCTCACTAATGGTACTGCGTTCTTAGTTTTATGTATGGTGGCATTTAGGATTTGTTTGCCCTCTGACCTCTTGACTATTATATATTTTTTATTTTAAAGGGTCATCCATCCCCTCAAGTAGTGCTGGAAAGGATAAAGTGCCTTAGAACCACCTAATGAGATCATGTTCATACTACAACAATGCAGTAGAAATGTCTGTGTAGCTGTTTGGTTGTTTCTGGTCATAGACAGGATGAATTGAAGACCATTTGGACAGCAGGTGTGGCCATATATCAATAATCTTTTTTCTCTCACTCTAAAACTGTGCTACCCAGCATTCCTTATGGGAATGTGTGGAGGGAGTCCGATTTGGATAATAACATTCATGAGGGGTGGGGATTAATTTGTTTATTTGCGTGCCAATGAAGATATTAAAATGTTTTGCTGGTGTGCATGAGTTCCACAGGAGTCCATTACTTTCCTCTCCAAAATGCCCCAGGTTTAGCAGCTACTAATAAGCTCCATTAATTGATACTTGGAAAAAAAAAATTATAATTTTAAATAAAAAATTGGGATAAAATTTATAGTCACTGATTTAACTCAGGGTTGTATACCTGACCCTCTCCTTCGGAGAGAAAATGCGCTGTTCCTGGACTTCCCTTGTAATGTATGATTACCATCACTTGTGGGGAGCTAGGTAATTGATAAGAAAGGTGTTTCACCACAGGTGATGCCAATCATACAATACCAGGGAAGCCCAGGAACAGAGCATTTTCTCCCTGAAGGAGAGGGTCAGGTAGGCAACCCTGATCTAACTATATAGTAGTCATAAAAACCACATCTCAAAATGTAGAACTGAAGGGTTGATTTTTCGAAAAGGCAGACATGGCCCTCCTTTATCCACTGTTATAAACATATGCTCACTCTCTAATTGTACAGGACTTTAGTGTATACCAACAGATCACTATTAAATGCTATTTTGACACACTTGTGAATTAACTATTTGCATTGTGGGTGGTTTAAAGCAATCATTGTGGTTTATTCAATTAAAAAGCAAGGTAAATAGCACCAGGAAGGAGGTAGCTATTCAATTGTCCTCATTGCTAGTCGGGAGATGCAAGCTCTTGTGCCTTAAGCCAGGTGTTGAGTCAGAGAATGCCAGTTCTTGCTACTAAAGTGTCTACGCCATGCTAAAGGCAGAAATCAGTATTAAATTTAGTCGGACTTATAGCCAATTGAATAACTCTGGGACCTCCTTCACAGTGCTAACACACACTGCTTTGAACTGAATTGAGCCAACTAATAATAAATATGGAAAATAATTGTTAAAAGGTTCACATCCATCAAAAAAAAAAAAAAAAAAACACAAGCATGGAAGTCTCAACCTTTTTTCACAATTCTCAAATGCCACACCCTTTTTGTATTTTTAAACAAATAACCATTAAGTTGAAAAAAAGTCATAACAGCATTTAGAGGTCTTCATTTAACATTCTTAATGTCATACTGGATTTTGTGCTCAAGTATTTACTTAAAGTTTAAATGCATTGCAATTTCCTTCTGTACAGGACAAATTGTACTCTATAGGCATATTGCTGCTATATGGTCACTGACAACCTACAATTGAAGCGGCGGTCTAAAATTCATGCACAGCAAACAGCTTTACATAACACTGGTACATACATTATAAGAATAAAACTAAAGTTCAGCCACTTAAAAGAATCCCTGAAATTAGTATTACAGATAATCTAAATAAAATCAAATTGCATTTGTCTTGGACCGGTTGGTAAATATAACTGAAAGAAAACCTGATTGAAATAAATACGTTTTCAATCTGTATTAAAAAGATTCAAGTACTAGCGTTATACCACTTGCCGGGTCACACCTAGGATAGGGACACGGGTCGATCACAGGAGCGACCCAGCATTTGCAGTCTGAACGTTCCACGTCCAACCCGGCTTATTGCCAGGTCAATGAAGTCACATGGGGATCAGCAACGGCGCGTGATATGGGAGGGGGGGGGGGTGGAGGCCATACTGTGAGCAGGACCCCTTCACACTGCACTTTGACCCGGGTCAGAGCAGTGTTCAACCCTGGTCGTGACCGCCCGGATTCCTCGACACAGGGTGGCCCTTTCACACCACACTTCATGGGTTGGTGACGTAAGAGTGCAGTCTCAAAGGGGTATTACTTAGCTCAAATAATTTGACCACAGAAAAACGATTGTCAGGATGTGGTACTGGCTCAACAAATACCAAAATGATTACCCACGTTAACAAGTTTTCAACAAAGTTAAACGAAAAATCAATTGACAAATTTAAGGCAACAAATTTGTATAATAACGCAGGATAGCAGTACTAAAGTCACAATATACCAACATGTTCTCTCCAGATGAGTAGCACAATTATTCTCCATCCCAATTAGAGCAGCTTGTTTTTCAATCTTCTAAATGAACCTTGACGTTAAACTCCAATTTGACCATATTTTATAAGTCAATAATGACTCAATGGCAGACAGCTCTTATAACCACATGGAAGGTGAAGTCACTGATGACATAAGTTTTTCAGAGTTTCAAGTATTGAAACCCAAAAGTCCTGGTCACAACCAGTAGATCAACAGAGCAGCCAATAAGTCCCTAAAGTTAGGTACACTATAGCAGCCATCTCCAACCTATAGCTGGTGAGCTACAGGTAGCTCTCGGTTATAATTTGGGTAGCTCCCCTAGCTACTGCTAAGACCAGGGCTTGACAAATGTTTTACAAATCTAGGAGCCAGGATGAAAGTGTAGGAGCCAGACAAACTAAAAATAGGGACAGTGCGCACCGAAGGCGTGGACATTTTTTACAATGCAATGCCTATTACACATGTCCCACACCCATTTCATGTTATTCCACATGCCATAATGCCCATTACATGTTATGCCACATGCCATGATGCCCATTACACGTTATGCCACACTGTAATGCCCATTATACATTCTACAACACAACGGCATGCCCATTACACATTAAGCCACACTGTAATGCCCATTACATATAATTCTGTAATTCTTAGTACATATGTCACATAAGTGCAGCTTACCCACATGCTCATTGCCAGGAATTGCATGCTTGATGCCAGGGGTCAAAATGCCCTTTGGCAGGGATAGCAGGCAGGTACAGCTGGTGAAAATTCAGTTACAGGCAAACTCTCCCTCCTCCTAATAAAACACCCAGCACCTCTACCTCCCCTGGCCACACACATGCCCCAGGTAATGCCCATCCACAGTACCACATCACTAATGGCTGCACAAATATTACCACAAGTGAGAGACAGCAGCACAGCAGACATTCTACAGTGAAGGTACCATGCGATGGAGGGGATCAAAAGAAGAGCCTCCACAGTGCAGCGATTGTCAGATCAACGTGGTGGGCCAAGGGCTGGAAGTCTGTCAGATAGGTAGACAGATCACTTGGGAAACTACCAGTTGTTTTTTTACAGCTCTACAGGAGGTTTAATTTTTCTTGAGTAGCTCAATGCACTATAGAATCAATTGGGAAAAGTGAGCGCTCAGCATATATTTTACAGCCTAGTGTGTATAAACTATCGTCAGTCATAAACCGAAAGCATGTTCCTTCCAATATCAGTCAGTAAAGAAACGCTCAGCCTCAATCTCCCAAAATTGCAGGGTGAAGGTAGTCTCAATAATCTAATTCCACTTTCTGTGCCAAAAAAAGTTAACTTAAATAAAAATTATAGTGCACACACCAAAAAAAGGGAAGAATCAACTAGTAGCATTAAAACAGGTATTTGTGTAGTTTCACGGTGCCACTAGATCGCATGCGATTTACTATCCAATTCATTTCCCCACTATCCACTAGGGCATGGAGTTGATTTTATATAGTTTGGAGAGTGCAGCGAGCCACCAAGCCTGAAGCGTGGCGAGCCCCGTGAGGGGACACAGAATGTATTCCACGGAACTGCATGCAAATGGCATGCGATATCGTGAGTCGCTGTGAAAACACAAGTAGCGTAATCCGTGTGCGCTCGCCACACTATATAAAAACAACTCCACGCCCTAGTGGATAGTGGGGAAATGAACTGGATAGTAAATCGCATACGATCTAGTCCCGCCGTGAAACTACACAAGTACCTTAAAACAAAATAAAGCAATGATATCTAGAAGGCAACAATTGCTTGGTTTTAACATGGGAGGGTACCAATGGGCTTTTGAAATGTCCCATATTTGGTTGCTACATTTTATAAAGAAGAAAAGAAAAAACCTTCATGAAGACAGGTAAATATATAAAACCAAGAAAAAAAAAAAAAAAGAAGCACCATCAAGACTTCTATAAAAAAAATAAAAATAAAAACTACTTAATCAGCCAGAGCACAGTGAAGTCAATCATGGGAATAAAAAAAAAAAAAAAAAAAGTAGATCTATTTTCTTTTCAAAAGGCCCCTATGGTAGATCTTCAATTTAAGACAGCCAAAACGTTATATGAAGGAATAGCCCGAGCATGCCGCAGATCTGTGCTTTATGTCCGGGTAAAAGGTGAATGAATTCTCCCATAAAGAACATACTGAATTCCCCTAATGCAGGCATGGACAAACTTTGGCCCTCCAGCTGTTGAGAAACTACAAGTCCCATCATGCCTTGCTACAGCTTTCCTATTAGGGAATGCTACAACTATGGCAATGCATGCTGGGATGTGTAGTTTCACAACAGCTGGAGGGTCACAGTTTGGCCATGCCTGTCCTAATGCCAAGAGGAAGAGTCCTCAGTCTGGTGAAACCAAGAGTGAGCATGAAGAAAATGCACAAAACTAATGGTGCTCATCAGAACACTCTCCAACATGAAGCACACTGTCGAAAACCTAACACTATATATTCTTCTTAAGACACTGGAAATGGTGTCAAAATGGATAAAGCAAGATGCAGACAACAGAGTTATAGTCCAAACAAAGACTTAGCGCTTGGGAGAAATTAAAAAAAAAAACTACAATGTAGTTGCTTAAATATATAAAACCCAACCCATGTAAAGAAAATGCCCAAAGGCCAGACCTCATTATTTAAAGTGGGCTGTTTAACAGCCTACATCTTACCTGTTGAAATTAAAAGAAAGTTGCCCTTAACAAAATGTGCAATTTGGTTCAATAAAACCAAATAGAATCTCAGCTCTACCACATAACAATGAATGTTATTCCACTTTTAAGAAAAGGATATTTTATTTCCAGTCGAGGTGCAGTGTGAAAGCACCAAAGAGGAATAACCCAGTTCGAACAAACTAGCATTTCAACCCATGTTATAAGAACGGTTAAACACTGGTTGCAGTGTTGATAATGGATGACCTGGCTTTAGTGTGAAAAGGTCAGACCCAGGTTTGCAATCTTAAAGCAGTAGCAGTGCTTGCTGAATAATGACTAGTTCCATAACAGAGGTACTTTGGTATTGTTTGTCCAATTTATATGCATAAAACTACAGAATAGGATTCTTAGAAGGAAAGGACTAGCAAAGCAGTTTAATTTCAAAGAAAATTGGACTAACCAGCAAAGGAATACAAAAAAGATTCCGCAGCCTCAATGAAAGAAAGTAATAGCCTCTATTGTAAAGGTGCCCATACAAAAGTACAGTGGTCAGGGAACTCAGTCCTCATTACCCCCAAACAGTGCATGTTTTGCTGGTAACCCAGCAGGTGCACAGGTGTACTAATTACACAGACACATTTTATAAGGTCCGCAGGTGGAGTTAATTATTTCACTTGTGATTCTGTGAGGAGACCTGCAAAAAATGCACTGGGTGGGGTAATGAGGACCCTGACCACTGCACTAGTAAGATTTATCTTCAGATCTGGCTGGTTGGAACAAAAACATGGTTATGGATGAGTGAGTTTGTCAGTTTTACAGCATCTCCAAGCAAATGGTCAACTGTCATTTGCTCTCATTCATAACCATGTTTTTGTTCCACCCAGCCAGATCTGAAGATAAATCTGCATGTGTATGGCCACCTTAAGGCTAGCAACACCTTAAGATTTCTGTCCAATGGGAACAAAAATCTGGTAATGTATGGAAGCAAATGACAATCAACCATTTGCTCGCAAATAATTGGAAATAGAAAATGATCGTTTGACAAATTGTTTAAATCAGTTTGATTTAACAAACTTATCCGAGCTATAGTTTGACAATTTTCCAGCCTTTGAGAGCAAATTGTTGATTGTAATATGCTCCCATAATTTGCAAGATTGTGGTACCCACCAAACAGATTGGACAAATATTTAGGTGTGTATTCAGCTTATGACATTGCTTTAGTAATAGCATACAAGCATCTTGCTAGACCAGAACATAAGTCAATAAATACTTCTAGAACACAAATGATTGAATCCAAATGAGGTTACTTGCCCATTTTTTTGGCCACAGCTCATGGAAATAGTATGTATTTAACATAGAATACAGTTTTGCTTAGCACATTACACAGGAATTCTTACAAAATAAGACTCAATACTTTCATCTAAGTTTAAGATTTGGAGACTATAACACCATAAACCACACATATGTATAACATTGCTTGCTTCCTATGAACCCTATCATTTCCAG
Organism: Crinia signifera; assembly: GCF_055691185.1. NCBI lineage: Eukaryota > Metazoa > Chordata > Amphibia > Anura > Myobatrachidae > Crinia > Crinia signifera. The sequence continues at coordinate 250,420,965 of NC_139220.1, read as the reverse complement.
ATCTGCTGTCAGTTAGTCACATCAGATACACCTTTCACATTGCACTTAAACCTGTGTTATTGATGAGTTGCACTAAACACACAAGCACCAAACCGGCAATTCGACCCGGGTTATAAGAAGGGTTAAATCTGGGTTGTGTATAATGGGCGACCCAGTATAAACATCCCAGGACTGACCCGGCATTGCAATGTGAAAGCAGTATGAATTTGATAGGATATAGAAACCCTGCACTATATCCTGGAGCATCAAGGGAATTTCCACCTTAAGGGAACTTTCCCATGTAGAACATGAACCTTTGGCCTACACATCATGGGTATAAGTACAGTGATGGCTAACCTTGACACTCCAGCTGTTGTTGAACTACACACATCCCAGCATGCCCTGCTACAGTTTTACTATTTGGCCATGCTGGGATGTGTGTAGTTCAACAACAGCTGGAGTGTCAAGGTTAGCCATCACTGGAATAGTATAAAGTCATTGTTTTCTAGGAGCAAGTGACTGCATTGCTTTTTATGGATCTGGCAGGCTGTATTATTATTACAGGTTGAGTATCCCGTATCCGAGTATCCGTTATCCGAATTATTCCGAAAACCATACATTCCAGAAAGTGAAAAACTCACTGGAGACATTTGTAACAGCACTACTGGTGACATGATATGTAACTGGCACTATATATGTGCAAGACAATGATTGCTTGGCATTCAAATTCAATATCTGAGATGAAACAAAATTTGTGTACTATGTTTTGAAACCTTGTTTTTTGAACAAATAAAATATATTTGTGTGTATTTTATGTGGCAATAAAATATATGTGTGTGTATTTTATGTGTTTATACAGCATACATGCAAGATACTTCGAAATACATAATTGAAATATTAAAATATTCCGAAATACGGAATATTCCGTTATCCAAAATTCTCCTGGTCCCGAGCATTTTGGATACGGGATACTCAACTTGTATTAAGCTTGATCCACAAAATGGCTGCTTGTATTTTATAAAGGGGATGGATCTGAAACAAAAGCTTACCACCTTACACATCGCAAAAAAATTGCCTGGTCAAGGTGCAGTGTGAAACTACTAAATTAATAACCTGGGTCAATCAACCCAGGTTAAAGAGAATACCTGGTTGCAGTGTGTATAATGGGTGACAAGGGTTCAGTATTGACCCTAGTTGGACCCAGGTTCAAAACCCTGGGTCCGACCAGAGTTTGAGATGTGAAAGCGGTATCATTTAGAGTACACACTAGAAGATATATCTCTGCAAATATATCTACAGACAGATCAGGCACAGTTTTTTTTCCCATACACTCTGTCACACTTTTTTCCCATTGACACCAACATCACAAATAGGCCAATGCCTGCAGTAGCCCATTGGCCTGTCAATCACCGGAAGCTCTTATAGCAGCTATACAGGTCACCAAAGTCAATGTAACATACACAAAGAAGTGGAAATCCGAATAATAAAAAAAAACACAACTTACCAATAGTGTACTTGTGTGCTGGTCAATACCTGGTCAGAAAAGATAAAGGAAAAAAAAAAAAAAAGTGTTACAAGAAAAAAGAAAGAAATAATGTATTACCCCATAATTGGGAAATAACTGCATTTATAAATATTGAAAGTGCATCACAATATTGAACGTGCATCACAAATTTATGGCAAATGAGATTCATATACATACATCCAATTAAGCTAAGCACAAACTTGAAAACGTGTTCGTATAATTAAGTGGCAATATTTTCTGTGGGGAAATATCGTCACAGATTAAATAACCCCCCCCCCCGCCCCCATGTCCTTCTACAATACTGAATATACGACTTCACAATTTAACTCTAAATGAAACACAATAGGGAGATTTAAGAACAACAAACTCAAGACTAAAAATAGTAATCGGGAAAGCAATTTTTGTGGTCATAGGTCAGTTTTTGTTTTAATGATGTAGTGAGGGACAAGATTTTGCTACCATTTGTCATAGTCAGCCACAAGTACTGCTTTTGCCAATTACATTGACCATAACTATTTTGAATTGGTCCTAGACCACCAGCCTGAGGCACCCCTGGCAAGGGTCCCAGGACACCTCAGAGTGCCACAGCATACAATTTAGGAACCACTGAAATAGGAGGTATGAAGGAGTAAAATCAATACAATATGTGAATACTTCCATTTGCAGAAAATGTTATTTGTGTTGTAATATTCTCAATACCCAATATGTGGTGGAAGAACATTAATACTCCAAGCTCCAGGAAGATTGCATTCCTAAAGTTCCCAAATGCTGTTTGAATAACAGAACATGATCTTTGTTACATTTGTAATGACCTAATCATGCTAGTTCTATGACAAGATATTACGGAATCAGCTTCAGGATGGGAAAAAGAAAAAAAGTATTACTGGGTGAGCTTTCTAGGGAATCAAAGACATCATGAACTGCTTGAGGTTACATGTGTATTTTTTATATGCATATATGAAAACACCATTTATTGGCTTGCAGGCATTACTAAGCAGATGTTCGTTTAAGCCAGGTACACACTAGGTGAATAATCAGACAACAGATCTTTCCAACGTGGATCAGAACTCTATATATAGGTCATAGCACTTAGGGGAAGACTTAGCTTGGTGAAGTGATAATGTGGCTGGTACTTCATCACCGGCCAATCAGCTCCTTAAGTAGTGCTCCCGCTAGGCTGTTTTAGCGGGGCGCTGCGCCCTGCCCGTTTTTTAAAGGGCAAAATGCGCCCTGCCCCTCTAGCAGCGCACCGCTAAAACAGCATGGTGCCTGCCCGACTCCTTGCACGGGGAAGCCCAGCGCCGCCTTAGACGGCGATGCCCGGCGCTTCCCCGGCATCAAGGCACCTTCCCCCTGTGGTGACAGCATCTTCGGCGCCGCCAGGCGGGCCCGCCCACTTTAGTGACGCCGGCGGTCCGGGACCACCCACAAGTGTGCAGTCGGCTGCCCCGGCCCGGCACAATGTCTAGAGTGAACACTATTTAAGGCCCATACACACTGGGCGACTGAGCTGAAAGCCACTCAAAACCGCAAGTTTGAGCGGCTTTCAGCTCAAAGCCGCCCAGTGTATGTGGCCCAGCCGTGAGCGCTGCTGCGCGCTCCCGCAAAAAAAAAAAAAAAAAAAAAAAAAAATCGCTGGGAGACCCGCTCATCTGCTTGTATTACCAACAGATGAGCAGCTTTGCACAACTCTGTGCTATGCAAAGCAGTCCGCCCCCGCTGTCGGCACTGGACAGGGGGATAACCACTCAGTGTGTATGCACTGAGCGGCTTTCCCCCAGCGATGATAGCGGTCATTGCTGTCCATACACGCTGGGCATAATCACCCAGTGTATCGTATTTCGTGTCACCTTCCCTCAAGCGCTCCACTTGGTTGAGCTGCCCCGGTGTCCCTCACACCAAAAGGCAAAAAGAAGTGTTGTATGTATCCCAGGCGCTCTCCAAGATCACATTTATAAAAAAAATTAGGTACTTGTTTCCTAGCACGGCGCCCATCGCATCGCAGACCATAAGGGATACGATGGTACGCGATGGCAGCCGATGTTATAAGATTTTAAATTGTATACCATCGCATTGTATGGCATATACAATGGTATACGATTTAAAATTGTATAAGCACCCTAATGGGTGTTTTCAATGTTAAATGTGCCCCCTATAAGATAATTAACCGTAATGGGTGCTTAGTATGTTAAAAGCATCCCCAACGGCAACGCCAACCCGAAGAGTGGCGACGGTACACATCCGCCGACCTTTTCATACCCCCACTATCCACGTCGGCGTGGGGTTGATTTTATATAGTGTGGCGAGCGCAGCAAGCCCGAAGCGTGGCGAGCGCAGCGAGGGGACGCGTAAAACATGTAAAGTAATACACTTCCGCTCGCCACACTATATAAAATCAACTCCACGCTGACGTGGATAGTGGAAAAGGTTGGAGGACGTGTACTACCGCCGCCCCTCGCGTGGGGGTGCATTTAACATTGTAAGCCCCCCCCCATTAGGGTGCTTACACAATTAAAAATCGTATAGGGGCTTATACAATTTTAAATCGCATCGGGTGTATGGCATGCGATGCGATTATATGTCGTACGACTTAATATCGTGGGCGCCGTGCTAGAAAACAAGTACCAAAAATTATTAATATGACAAATGATGGGACCACGTGTTCAATTGGACACGTGGTCCCATCATTTGTCATTTTAATAATACATTATTTTTTTTAAATAAATGTGGGCTTGGAAAGCGCCTGGGGTCCCTATAATCGCCCAGTGTGTATGGACCTTAACTGTGAAGTTACAGGTTTGGTTTGAAAAATGAAAGGTAGGAGATGATTGGCAGGTGATAAAGACCAGACACTCACTTCACTGAGCTTAATAAATCTACCCCTGTGTGTGTGTGGCCCCACTGGGTGTTCCCTGGGTTATCCTGTCAGACACGCGCTCAATGGGACAAAAGCATGCATTTAAATGCAATGGACATTGAATGATTCATTGCGCCGTTGTCCACTGTATTGTGCAGTGTGTACAGTCTGTGTAATGCATCAGGTCATCGCTTGATATATACACACAGTATAGTGTGCACCAAGCATTACAATATACATCTAGGAGAGGATTAAGATTTGGAAGGAAAGATGAAAAAGGTTGTGCAAGTTGAAAACTTAAAAATGTATATTAACATAAAGCAAACATAACTAAAGTTACTGTTAAATCTCACTTAATTTTCTATAGAGAATTATTTTAAATGCCATTACACCAAGAGCTTTCAATATTTAATTGAACCTCCAGTTAAAAAGGGTACTCGAAAGTCGTCCCCCATCCCCCCTAAGTTTCCCAACTTTAAAGAAAGGTGAAATACTAAAGGTCTAAACTGCAGCAATATAAAAAAAAAGCTTTATATGGAAAACATTAAAATTGTTATAAGAAAGGGCAGAAAGATTTTCCTTAAATAAGTGCAACTAATACAGTAAGGAATTGTGGCTTAATATATATAAAAGAATGGTAAAATGCAGTATATTGCTTTTTCATAGGTCAGCAATAGTAAGTAATAGCACAGAGCCAACAACCATCTTTACTACTTTCTTGATTAAAACGTTAAATGTTTTCAACATGTATATAGCAATGTGAGGAAATGTAGAATATCCGGACGGAAAAATCTTATTGGCAAAAAAAAAAAAAGGAAACCCTTTTTAAATGTAACATTTTTACACAGATCTAGATAGCTAAACCCTGTTTAAAACTTAAATGTTTGTGTAAGTATATTTGCAACATTTTCTGCAAGGTTTTGGCAATAAAATCTGCAAGGCAAAATACCAAATTGAAAACTAAGCAAGTCCTGTATTTAAATGGTCTCTAAACAGCAAAATGTATTTAACTATTCTTTTCTACATATACAACAGGAAAAAAAAAAAAATTAAGGGTAGCCACATACATACTATTAGAGGGAAAAAAAATAATAGATAGATATATAGATAGCTCACCTAGTATGAGACTTCAATCGTGGTGGTAACATTAAAGTGACGTAATCACATGAAAACCTCATATCTACGTCAATCTAAATTTGGTGATTATACATAGTGACCATATACAGTCAAAAAAAAAGGGGTCTGCAGTAAACAGTACATTTCAGTCTGTTCTGTATGCAGGAAGATACAATACAGATAGCTCACCTAGTATGAGACTTCAATCGTGGTGGTAACATTAAAGTGACGTAATCACATGAAAACCTCATATCTACGTCAATCTAAATTTGGTGATTATACATAGTGACCATATACAGTCAAAAAAAAAGGGGTCTGCAGTAAACAGTACATTTCAGTCTGTTCTGTATGCAGGAAGATACAATACGCTAATCAATCCAAAAAGACAATTTCAACATTAGTTAGCAACTGTAATTATCAATGCGTTAAACCAGTCAGTTCTCATTGTCTTACAGGTTTACATTTAAATATAATTTAAAATGACTATATTTTGCATACGAACACTTTCCTTACAATGTATTTACGTTACATACAGTGCACATACACACAAAAGGACTACAGTAAGCCCTCTGCAGTAAAACTTCTATTTAACCAATCCTCATTCATCTAGCATAGTTTCAATTGAAACCGATTGTAAATTCTGTACATAAAAATAACTTGCTTTTTATAAATCGAAACACACCTTGTGATACGTGCTCTGCCATTTTCCATTACAAATGGCAAGCTTCGGCGTATCATGTACCTGTGGAGGAAAGAAAAACAAATGTCAGCATTACTATTTTCTGATCGTAAGTTCCCAAAATTAAAACAATCTATAAATGCTAAACAGCAAATAAATCAAACTAGCGCAGAAGCAAAAAAAAGCGGACTTACTTAAACGATATGAGAAGTCCTGAAAACAGTCCACCTGAAAGCAAAGAGATATCTTGAATTAGAAGTTGGCACTAGGATGCATTAAGTAATAATTACAATTGGCGATTTTTACAGACTACAACACAATTAACCTCCACTAAAAATGAAGAAAAATAAAATAGTAACAGATGAATCACAATCAGATGCATATTCTCTACCAATAGGAAATTTGAGAAAAATTATCTTTCATATGCAGTTAAAATTAGTTTTAAGAAGCGCATCATTCCAGTATACAAAACCTAAGAATCGGTCTTTCAGACAGATAAATAGTAACTATTGCTAAAACAAACTTATATTAAACAAACTGCAGAAGCTTTGTTTATGAACTATGCAATATAAAGGGGGTTTCCATTTACTCTTAATGATAAAAATAAAATCATTCTATATTGTGTACACTACTGGAAATTCGGTCTTGGGAGTGGTCATGCTGTGGGGGGGAAAATGGAAGAAAAACACCTAAAAAAAAAAAAAATGCACCCACAAAATGGGAATATATAGCATGTGACAGACATGCAGACTGACCAACAAATGGACAAAATCACCCCCCCCCACCCCAAAAGACGAACCATTTATTTTTAGTAAATCGCTCATTTCTTGCAATACCAGTATCTTCTCTAGCACAACCATTATGAAGCCAGAATACAACACCAGTATGAAGTATGATATATACAATAGCAGATATCGGGGTCGAACATACCAGTAGAACATTATATGTTCATATATAAAATACAGGCAAAGTGTAAGAAGCCAACACCCAGCAGCAGGGCAAAGCTATACCCCATGTAAGAAGATGGGTGAGGAGCTATCCGCCATCTTTCCTGCATTTCATCGAAAACGACAAAGCATGACATATCTGTCCTGTATGGTTACATGGCGGCGATGGCACATACATGAGCGGGTGGCGAGGGCAGGTATAGCCGGGCACCGCAGCCGCGGTATAGGCGTGCACACAGGCGGCCAGGGACCGCACACGCAGCGCCTCCCGCACATACCGCCTCATAAAAACAGAAAAAGTGGCATTAAATGTCCCGCAGCGGTCATTCCCCTTCAGTGTGCGGCCGCCGGGGCCCGGGGGAAGCCGGGGCGTGAGACACAGGAGTCCGGGAAGCCGCCGGTGCTTCTGCTCGTCAAGGACATTGGCTGGTTTCCCTCTCCCCACCCAAGGACAAAGGGAGAGGAGCCATACTCACCGCCATGGCCGCCATTTCTGGGAGGCTGAGTGTCAGTCGGTTGTCAGGGCCACACGGGACCCCGGGGGCTCATCACAGCGGCATCCCCGCGCTCTTAGCACCTCACACCCCTACAGTGAGGCCGCGCTGCGCTCGCAGGATCACCCAGGAGCCCGATAACTGCCGCCCTGCTCCTGCCGCCATTTTGTGCCGTCTTCCCCTCACTCCCTCTCATGGCGCCCTCCGCCAACGCGACCCTCTGCTACAGCCGCCGGCCGACTGCTCGGCTCTTAGCCAGGGGCCTACAGCATTACCGCGATAGCGGGGAACCCGCTCCATGCACCCCGGCCGTATAGCGGCCGTTTGCCCGCCCGCCATCTCACAGCACACACGCAGCAGCTCTGCTCTCTCTGCCGCCCGGAGCCTCCTTATCAGCAGCAGCGTAGTGTGTGCTGGGTACATGCAGTCACTGAGCAGCGAGCTCCGCTCCGACGTCACAGTCATGTGACCGGGGGCGGGGCCAGCCGGGGAGCTCCAGGCAGCAGCAGCGCTGATTGTGAAGGGAGGTGGGGAGGGAGAGACAAGAGAGCTCTAGTCACAGCCCGGCCCCAGCCAGCCTCAGGATCAGGTTATTGCTATGGCAGCTCCTGTGTCCCGTATATACAAATATCTTGACAGTACCAGGGCTCAGGTCTCGTTAGAGCTGTAGCAATATAACTGTATAGAGATGCTGCCTGCATCTAATACCCATTCCACTCCAAATTCCAGGGTCACCGAACACAGGTTTCAAGACGTGTAGCAGCAATTTAAATCCCGTTGGATTGTAAACTTGCGAGCAGGGCCCTATACCTTTGTCTGTCTGTAAATACCAAGTTTGTTGTATCACTGTCTCCTTTGTAAAGCGCAACAGAATATGCTGTAACAGAAATAAGTGCATTGCCATGGAAAGTGCTTTCGTGTCCAAGTATTTTCTTTTTGAATCAGTTATAACAATATGTGCATTGGTTTCCCTTACTTTCTATTGAACTGTGTCTTCTGCTGTTCTGCAATTATTATTTGATACATTGGGGGAAATTTACTAAAGGAAATTTGTAAAAAAAATAGGTGTATTTGTATCCAGAAATACACTCATTTTTGACATTTACTATCCCGAAAATACGGCAATTCGTATTCGTATTGATGTGCTATCAATACGAATACGAATTGCCATATTTTCAGGATAGTAAATGTCAAAAATAAGTGTATTTCTGGATACAAATACACCTATTTTTTACAAATTTACTTTAGTAAATGTCCCCCATAGTTGCTGTTATCAGACACTTTGGGCCTAATTCAGAGCTAGATGCAAAAAGTCTAGGAAACTCTAAACTGCACATGCAGGAACCAATGTGTGCAGGGGCGCTTTAAGGGCCAGATGTATCAAGCTTCAAAAAGTGATATAATGGAGAGCGATAAACAACCAGCCAATCAGCTCCTACCTGTCATGTTACCGGCTAGGTTTGAAAAATGACAGATATGAGCTGATTGGCTGGTTGTCTATCACTCAGTTTTATCACTTGTTGAAGCTTGATAGATCTGGCACTATGAGAGGATGAGGCCCATGTGCAGCCACCTCCATCTGGGCCCCCTCCTCTCTCCACGCAGTGCAATAGAGTCTCAGCACTAGAGGGCTCAGACTATATTGCGCATGTGCAGACATCCCCAAAAAAATGGCGCCACAGCCATTTTTCAGTGATCCCGACAGTGCTGCTGCCTTCATTGTGGAACTTCGTAGGGGTAATTGTCTAGGCCCCCCTGGGACTCAGGGGCCCATGGGCACTGCACACATTGCACCCATTATAAATACTAAATGTGTGTAATGCATAGTCACCTACCTTCCTGCATTATACAGGAGACTCTACAAACTAATAACAATTTCCCTGACTCCCTGAATAGTCTAGCAATCTCAATGATTTCAAATAACCCACATTAAACAGCTGTTATATTTTATTTGGGGAAAAAAGAAATCCGAGATACATACATTAAAATGGAATTATTATTGCTATTTCCCTGCATTGCTTATGATGCACAATTATAAGCATTTTAAATAAGGTTTCTCTTGGCCATTTAAATGCAACCACTTGTAAAACACAATACATGAACAAGCCCTGACACATACCTCCCAATTGTTCTGATTACAGCAGGACAGTCCTGCTAATTGGAGACTGTCCCGTCCATAGGTGGCAGTGTCCCGCGGGCTGGGGGTCAGTTTTGGGGGAGACGGAGATTACCACTGAAAAGATGCCTTGTGTCTCTTCAGAGCAGGGGGGAGGAGGGGGCAGGCCCGGCGACAGGGGGGGGGTCAAGGGGGACAGCCATCCCAGGCCCCGGAGATCAGAGGGGTCCCGAAGCCAGGACCCCACTCAGCTGCCCAGCCACTGAGCCCAACACACAACCCCCAGCTCAGCACCGCACTCATCAAACCTGCACTCAGCAGCCAGGTCTTTCAAAACCACCTGCGCTCGCAGAGCAATGCACTGATCTCCATGGTCGCCCCCCTCAGCTGCTCGGATGAGCCCCACCCATCCCACAGACCCACACCACATATTTATTAAATTAATATACACCCCCTGTCGCGGCCTGCTTTGCTCTGGCTTTGGCCCCGCCCCCTCTTAAAACACCCGCAAATTGCGAGTTGTGTAGAATACATGGTCTCCTTGCCCTGTTACCACACAGACACCGGCTGCATTCAATAGTTTTACTGTAGATAGAGAAGCTGGGTGTTACTTGGTTGCCACACTGGCACTGCCGCAGAAGTACTCAGCCGGACCTGGCCAGTGGCAAACGCAGGATTTTCAGAAGGGGGTTTCCAGAGGGGCGGAGCAAAGCACGGAGATGGACACTTAGGTGACCCAGTATATGCCGGGTCAGTTAAAGTATTATAGATATAGACCAAATATATATAAATAATAATAATAATTAAAAAAAAAAATATATATATATATATATATATATATATATATATATATATATATATATATATATATATACACATATATATATTGGGCGATGTGCTGGCACACATTTTGTACACAGTTTTTTGTATGTTATACTTTGTTGAAGCCTGAGGACGGGATAATAAACCTTCCCGAAACGTTGCTGTTAATACACGGCTCTTGCGTGTTTATTTGCTGAAGAACAGAGACCCATGTGTGCGGCCACCTAAAGCATTCCTATACATATATATATATATATATATATATATATATATACATACATACATGCATACATATACATACAGGGGCATCAACAGCAGTGTAGACCCCTGGGCATAGCAATGTATTGGGGCCCCCTACCGATCCTCCAGCGGTAGGGGTGGGGGAAGCGTTGATTACATCAACCACTCAGCATGTAGGGCCTTGATCAGTAATTTCCACTAATTACCCCTTTACTGCACAGATGGTGGGAGATGGGGTGGGAGAAGGGGGCATTGGGCTGAATGAAGGGGCCCTGATACATAACTTCCAGGGCGGTAGAGGATGTTTAATATGCAGAGGAGGGATGTACTGTATAGTATAGTGGAGTGGGCTTATTATTCACAACTTTCTGGTCGGAGGACAGCTTGCTTGACTGCAAATATCTCCAGTTCCTGGAAATAGATTTCTTAGATTGTAATGGAATTAAAAACTAGAGAATCCCACCTACCAAATGGTATTGGGCACTAGGGGATGAGAGTTCAGGAGGCAGAGCAATCTGCCAATGAGCATATAAAACTACATACAAGGTGTGTGGAGCTGGAGCAGTAACCAGCTGCTGGAAGGCTGATATCTCTGGTTCTGGGAACAGTAGAGACAAGCTACTAATGTCCATCAAAGAAGCAGAGTACCAGCTTTTGGAATATATCCTCAGAAAAACTCTAAAGGCCCCCATACACTAGCCGATTTTGGTCAGATTTCAGCCAGATCAGTCGGATCTGTCCGAAATCGGACCAAAATCGGCTAGTTTTGATGTCCCCTCAGATCCGATGCGCGGTCCGGTGCGCATCGGATCTGCGTCGGGTGGTCGGACCTGCTGCACGTCCGACCACCCGACTTGGGACCTAGTGGGGCGGTGTGGCGGTAGAGGGAGCAGGGGGGGCTGGGGACGCTGCGGGGGACACAGGCGGCATAGAGCCGGGCAGGGGGGGCCGGCGGGAGCTGTCAGTACGGAATAAAAAAAAAAAGCCCATACAATGAATGGGCGGCCTGTGATTGGCTGAGCGCTCTCTCAGCCAGTCAGCAATTGGCTGAGAGAGCGCTCAGCCAATCACAGGCTGCCCATTCATTGTATAGGCTTTTTTTTTTCTAGCAATGACAGCTCCCGGCTCTATGCTGCCTGTGTCCCCCGCAGCGTCCCCAGCCCCCTCGCTCTGCAGCCCCCCCCCCCCCCCCGCGCGCTCCCCGGGTTTTTTACATGTGATAAATCGAGACGATTTATCACATGTAAAAAATGGCACATCAAGTGCCAATCTAATCAAGCTCCCCCGGGGAGCAGCCGGGGAAGCTCAGGGGGAAGTCGGGGGCGACTTGTCGCCCTAGTGTATGGGGGCCTTAAGTCAGACAGAACCTGAAAGATCTGACTGGGAAGAGCAATTAACAGGCTTGGATGGGGACCACTGCTTTGAAGTCAGATATCTCCGGTTCCCAAGGGCCGATTTTTAAAATTCTTATACCCATGGAAAGAGGGGACCCTCAGCTTTCAGCCTAGGGTCCTTAGACTTCTGGGGGGGGTTCTGGGTACTCGGAAACCCCCCCTGCGTGCGCTACTGCTGGCAGCTGCAATAGCTAGACCCAGTGGTTCTACCATCAGAGAGAAGCCGGCCGGACTGCCACAGATTTTATACACTAGAAAATCTAGTTTCCACAAAAACTATACATTTTTCAGTTCAATGGTCCAAGATCAGGCTGAATGAACTGTAAAATGCAGAGTATATATGTAAAGTACTGTATGTACGCTAGATAGCACTAGATGGTGTGGAACAACATAAACACGCCATACATGGTTTATGGAACAACTGTGAGTACCATTGATTTATTTGAAATATGCACACTATATTTGTGATACACCTCGTTCAGCCGCATGCGAGGCGATGTGTTCGGGCACACATCCCCTTGCATGTTAGTGGAGTGCGGGCATTTGGCCGGGCGGCGGGCAACGATTACCTGTTCGCTAGGCGGCAAACATATGCAGCCTAGCGAACAGGTCTGAATCAGGCCCCAGGTACTGAAATTCTCAAATCCAATGCTTCGCTCCACCCCTCTCAGGGACCCCACCCCCCCTACAAATCCTGCATTTGCACCTGCAGCTGAGAGTTCATAGGACATCTATGCTGGGGCAGCCTTTATATAGGACTTCTTGCCACTATTACTCCCACCTTTACACCCTGCTCCGCACCATTACTCTCTCCCTACTCCGCACCTCCTTGCTCCGCATCTCTACTCCAACCCACCCTCCCTGCTCCGCACCACTCTATACCCCGCACCAGTACTTGAGATAGTGGAGGAGCCCCAGAGATATCAGTGTATAGGGCCCCAATATTTCTGATGCCGGCCCTGGGTGGGGGGGGGGGGGGAGCCAAGGGCTGCCCAGTCGCTAGGGGAGTGCTGGGCACACCCCCGAAAATGAAAAGGGTGGCAGCTGAGCTAGTCCATGGCTCTTTACCACAGACCATGCCCATCATGAGCTCCACCCCTTTTTAGCATGGCAGGTCCTGATCTGGGAATTAAGAAAGTAGGGAGGTATGCTGACATGTATCAGTGTATTTTACTATAGATATTATTAAATGCTTTGGGGCTCATCTACATTTGGATGTGAGTCATTTTATGACACTCCTATCAGATGTAGCAGTGCATGTCCGCGCTTCTGGGTGCGGGATGAAATGCATTTTCAAAAGTAGGCAAGAATGGCTACATTTAATTTGGAATTTATTGCATAGGCATCACATTTATTATCACATATATTGTGCTGTGTTAGCAAGAAATTATCACAGCAAATAGTTGCATACAAAGAAATCCAATATTGCAGGCAGCAATGTTATACTCAATACTTGCTAAATTTCACATCATAGTTGTTAATGTTATATAGAAATATTCTGCAACAAGTATTTAAGCACATACTCTTGTATGGAACTAGACATGTCCTTTGGGTGGAGGATGGAACAGGGCGCAGTTCTAAATTCTACTACCCACTATAATCTCCATGAAACTAGTTTTCAAAACTTGGCAAGTATGGTAGCGATATATCTACAATTTATTGACGGCTATCACTTTACTTAAGGGTAGCGACCCGGCCTATTCATAGCTGTGAATGTGCAATAAATAATTAGTGACAGCAGTGGGGGAGCATTGAGCCTGCCGTGCTTTCTCTAACAATGCTGTCCCCATAGTCCAGACATGCCAACAACAGCTTCATATGCTCCTTTTCCTTTGCCAAGATATGATATGTCTTATTCAGATGTTATTTTTGCATACACCGATCTGCTGCTGTTACTACAGAGAGCGGTGACTGTACTTTCACCCGCAGCTAACCGAGTACTAATTCTCCTCCCACTGGTATTCATAATTCTCAGCTATTTATGGGGGTTATTCTGGTTCACTCCTTCTGGCAAATTCCTTCTTAGATGGACAAAACCATGTGCACTGCAGGTGGGGCAGATGTAACTTGTGCAGAGAGAGTTAGATTTGGGTGAGTTATTTTGTTTCTGTGCAGGGAAAACACTGACTGCTTTATTTTTACACTGCGATATAGATCTCACTTTGAAGTAAAACCCCACCCAAATCTAACTCTCTCTGCACAAGTTACATCTGCCCCACCTGCAATGCACATGGTTTTGTCCATCTAAGAAGGAATTTGCCAGAAGGAGTGAACCAAAATAACCCCCTTTGTACATAATCAAATAGAGTAGTTTAGTTTATTACCATCAGTCCTTTTTCACATATGAAGCATGATGGTCAAATAAAATTGTTCCATTTCACCCCTACTTACAACACTACAGCTTTGTTATCAAGTAAAATGTAATTTATCACCATCCATCACATATAACTAAGGGGGTTATTTTGGTTGATTCGCTCGGATGTAAATTCCCATCCTTGCAAGTGATGTGATGTGAAGCGTGCACGCATATGTAAGGGTGCTCTGAGGCACCCTTACATACGTGTGCACGTTCAGAATGAAGTGGATGTGGAGCTGACATCCGGTGATCTCAGCATGGCTGCCCCCGGCACCCACGTCACGGCCTCATTAGCATGAGAACGCCCTACTTTTTTAAGCATGTTACCTCAAACCATATATTAACCTTATTTTTTTGTAAGGATATCAATATGCCTATCCCAAGCATGTTTAAATTGTTCTACTGTATTTGCCTCTACCACCTCTGATGGGAGGCTATTCCACTACTCTTTCTTTGAAGTAATTCTTCCTCAAATTTCCCCTGAATCTTCCTCCCTCTAGTTTCAGTGCATGTCCTCTTGTTCTGCTGCTCCTCTTCCTGTGAAGAATGTCTCCCACCTGTACCTTGTTAAAGCCCTTGATATATTTGAAGTTTCTATCATGTCACCCCTTTCCCTTCTCTGCTCTAAACTATACATATTAAGATATTTTAGTCTTTCCTGGTACGTTTTGTGATGTAGGCCATTCACCCTTTTAGTTGCCCTTCTTTGTACGGTCTCTAATGTATTTATATCCTTCTGGAGATATGGCCTCCAGAACTGAACACAATACTCTAGAAGAGGTCGTACCAATAACCTATACAGTGACATTATTACTTCTTTATTTCTACTTCTGATACCTCTCCCTATGCAACCAAGCATCTGACTTGCCTTCTTCATTGCTTTATTACATTGCCAACCTGCCTTTAAGTCCCCTGAAATAGTGACACCTAGATCCCTCTCTTCCTCAGTAGTTTTTTGGCATTAAACTGTAGTTGCCATGCTCTTGACCATTCCTCTAATCTACCTTGATAATCAATCATTTGTTTTACCCCTCTTGTTGTGTCTACCCTGTTGCATACCTTTGTGTCATCTGCAAAAAGGCATATTTTATCCTCAATTCCATTTGCAATATCACCAATAAAGATATTAAAAAGCACTCATCCAAGTACAGATCCCTGGGATACCCCACTTGTAATCTGTCTCTCCAGCTGCTCTCTTCCACGGTGGCCTCTCTTTCTCTCACACCCCCTGGCCTGAAGGTCGCCAAGGTGACGGTGTGGGTTTTCTCCTCTCAGCCTTCTGCACCTACAGTGTCAGCAACCCTGTCTCCTCTTCTCCTCCTTTGAGTCTCACTCCATCCGTCTGTACTACCCCTACCACCTCCATGTCGCTGCAATCTACCGTCCCCCAGGCCCTATCTCCCAATTTCTTGACAACTTCGCCGCCAGGCTCCCACACTTCCTCTCCTCTGACCTACCTTCTGTCATTCTTGGTGACTTTAATATCCCCTTGGATAACCCCGCTGATTCTGGCACTTCCAAACTTCTCTCTCTCTTCTCCTCTCTTGGCCTATCTCAGTGGACTACCTCTCCCACCCACATCCAAGGACACTCCCTCGATCTCGTCTTCTCCCGCTCTTGTTCCATTGCTGACTACACTATCTCGGCTTTTCCTCTTTCTGACCATCACCTCATCTCCTTCTCCCTCACTGCTTCCCCCTCTCCCACCCCCCCTCCCAAGCGCATTGTCTCACAGCATAACGTCAACACACTTGATATTGCTGCCTTCTCGGACACGCTGTGTCCTCTTCTCGCCCCAATCGCCGCCATGCCATGCCCGAACCTAGCCGCCTCCCTCTATAACGACACCCTATCTTCGACATTGGACTCTGCCTGCCCTCCCTCCTCTATCCCCCTTCGATGCTCCAACCCCCAACCGTGGCACTCGCCTATCACCCGATTCCTTAAAAAGTGCTCTCGCACTGCTGAGCGCTTCTGGAAGAAATCACGCTCCCTCGCAGATTATCTCCATTTCAAATTCATTCTTTCCTCCTTCAGCTCTGCCCTTGCTCTGGCCAAGGAATCCTACTTTAAGTCCCTCATCCTTTCCCAATCATCCAACCCTCTTCGCCACCTTCAACTCCTTGCTCTCCCCCCTCCTCCAGCTCTTCCTTCCTCCATCGTAGCCGCTGATTTTGCTACTAACTTTTCAACCAAAATCTCCTTTCTCAGGACTGCCATCACTGCTGCCATGACCTCACCCTCTTACTCCTCCCCTCCTACATCTCCACTCCCCTCCTTCCCACCCCATCCTCATTTTACCCCACCACTGCCGCTAAAGTCCATTCTATCCTTCAATCCGCTTCTCCCTCCACCTGCCCGTGCAATTCAGTATTGCACGTTTTAATTTTTCCCACTTCTCCTGCACTCCTTCCAAGTTACTCCACTCTGCCAAAGAATCCCTTACAGAGTTTCCCATCTCTACAAAATCAGCCTTCCTAAAATCTAAAGCTGCCCATACACGCTGCTTTGTGGGCGTGCTTTCCGTGCTGTACTAGCACGGATCACATTGCATTGCATGTGCATCCATTGTGCATGCAATGCGATGCAATGTGATGAAATCTAAGTACAAAAAGTATGTGCAAGCACATACTTTTTGTACTGTGCGATGAGGTGCCGCGGGAGCGCGCTCCTCAAAGCACACATCAGGTCAGCACTCATAGCAGCGTGTATGGGCTGCTTTCCACCTTTATTTTTGTTATGCGATGAGTCGGTCTTTGTCTTTATTTTGAACCAAACTGCTTGATGGTCACTGGATCCCGGGTTTTCACCCACATTTACATAAGATATTCTGTCACCCTTTGTAAGTATTAAGTATAATATTGCGTTCTTACGAGTGGGCTCCCTCACCAATTGCTGGAGGGATGCTCCTTGCAAGGAATTCAGAATGTCCCTACTTGGTGGAACTTGCAACGGGCAGCTGTATGACTGCGGGTACGATTACCATGATAACAATAAGAACTAAAGAAGTGCTTGATCTCGTCGCTTCTATAGCTGTAATCAAATCTCCTTTATTTCTTGGAAGAACATTTAATGGTCTTATTTGGCCACCACCTACCAAACAATCACAAAGTATGATTTTTTATGATTTCAGTGGGACGCGCCTGTGACAATGGTATAATTGTTTTGTGGGTGATCTTGGTGTATCATGGGGCACTGCTGTTGGAAGTGTGTTACGTGGCCTGAGGAGATTAAAGTAAGAAGTCACATAACTATTGTGTATGGTCCAATGGACCATTATTCAGATCAAACCACTTTAGATGGCTGACTCCCCATTGGCTACTGGTTGTGGATATTGGAAAAGAGAAGCCTCCAGTCTATATAAACTAATCACTGATACTATGTGATTGAGGCTAATAGTTCCTGCACCACAGAAGTATCTATAGCTAATGAGCATCTTAACTTACAGAAGGAAAAGCTCAATACACAGACATACGGTATTGCCACTTAATCTGGGAATTTATGAAAATTGATGCACAGTAGAATTGGTGCTATAACCAACAGCATCCAATCATATATATTCCAATGTATTCATTGCACACAATGTAATTGATTACTATGGGTTACAGCAAATGTTTGCTTGTGCACCAGTTTTTATGTCTTAGCTTTACATTTGTGTGGGATCAGACAAGATACCAGAAATAGATAGTGGTTTATTTCCTGATGTGAGTGTGGTCCTTTCCCAGTTCACAGAGGTGGTAAAGTAATATCACAGTGTTAAACAAAGGTCTTGTTGTCTTGAGTGCACAGTTTCCAATCTAATTATTTATTCAATGCAACCTATTATTTATTCAATACAATCTAAAGGAGCTGTTCCCTACAAGCTGAGTAATCTAGGAATTTAAAAGTTAAGAATTGGACCTTTTAAAATATCCATTCAGCAGGATATCTGGAGAATAGAGTGGATGGGGAATCAATTTTTATAATTCTGTATGAAATTATTTTTGTTCATTAAGTAGCAACTGCTAAACCACTTGCTTCAAATGACCACAGTAAGAGAACAACTCTTTACTTCTGGCTGACATTTGGCAAACACCATTTATGGAGCTTGAAGTATCCTATGAACACCTGATACACTGTGACAGGACCTGACTATACATTACATACCTACTGTAATATTTACACTAGAGAAGAGACGTTTAAGGGGGGACATGCTCAACATGTACAAATATATCAGGGGCCAATATAAGGCACTGTCAAGCACCCTTTTTTCTGCTAGATAGGAATCTAGGACGCGAGGACACGAGTTTAGATTAGAAGAAAAAAGGATTTTGTTCATCTAGATGAAAAAAAATTATTTACAGTCAGAGCAGTCAAACTTTGGAACTCTCTGAGTGCCACAGGCGGGAGAGGGGGAGGGCGCCCCGGCGCTCACACTCCATGGGAAAGGGGGGGGGGGGTGAGGTGATGCGGCCGCTGCCCAGCATGGGGGGCAGCAGGAGCAGGGGATTACCGCGTGCGCGCTGGGGGCTCCAGGGGGGTTGGGCTGGCGCTACCCGCCGCAGATTGCCGATCAGCAGGGGGTGCGGACGGGCAGCTGGTGCCAGCACTGATCCATGGGCAGGCTCCAGTGGGGGCAGTGGTTTAGCTTACCTGCTGCTCCCTGCTGGGAGGGGGGAATAGTATTTGGGCGGGCAGCTGCTTCCTTCTTCCTGCTCTCCTGGTGGGAGCTTTGCTGCTGCTCCTCCAGCAGCTCACTACCACCCTCCAGTGGCCAGCGCCCTAGGCAAATGCCTACAGCTGCCTAGTGGTGGCGCCGGCCCTGGTCGGCAGACACAATAAATACATTTAAAATAAGGTTGGATAAACATTTATTGGCTAAAAACATCCAACGGTACAAATAAGAAACATAATCTGGCTTTAGGATAAGCTATTATAAACCTAGGTTGATCTAGATGGATGCAAGTCTTTATTCAGCCTTACCTACTATGTAACTATGCTTATATACTGTACATAATGCCCACCACAGTAGCACCCCTTATACATAATGCTCACAATAGTAACGCTGATTACACACATAATGTCCATATTAGTAGAGCCGCTTATACACATAATACTGACACTAGTAGCACGGTGTACACACAATGGACCTTAATCACGTTGGCTCGCTAAGCAGTGTTCTTTCACTGTTTAATGAGCAGGTAAACGCTGCCCGCCGTAAACAATAAATATTCTTTACATCTGACTTTTCAATTCTAGTGGAAAGTGTCAAATAAAATATCTAAGAGTTTGCATTACCAAAAATTATCAACAACTCTTCCATGCTAATTTCCCCAAGCTATTAATATAGTAGCCATCACATAGCTTGGATTGGCTGCATTAATACCATTCAAATTAATCTCCTTCCTTAATTATTATACTTATTAAAAAAATTACCAATTCGAGTTCCACCTGTTTTTTATTTTTAATGTTTGGTACAAAAAACAACCTGGAGAATAATCAACCTGGTTGAGGCCTTCTCTGGGTTGGGGGAACCGCTACTGCTGCTGTCCTTAGACGCAGAGAAGGCATTTGACCGGCTCCACTGGGGCTACTTATACGCAGTCCTACGCAAGTTTGGGATTACGGGCCGTGCACTGACATCCATATCCGCCTTGTACTCTTCTCCATCAGCCAGAGTATTCGTGAGCGGTCTACTTTCCTCCTCCTTTACGATCTCCAACGGAACACGCCAGGGCTGTCCCTTATCCCCCTTAGTGTTTGCACTGGCCATCGAACCACTGGCCGAAACTATAAGATCCTCAGATGCCGTTGTGGGCCCGAGGATATCGGACGTGGCTTACAAAATATGCCTATTTGCGGATGACGTCTTGCTATCTCTCACTGACCCTGAGGGTTCCCTTTCTAACTTGCACAGGATATTAGATGATTACTCAGCAGTGTCTTACTATAAATTAAATAGGGCCAAGACTGAAGCTCTCCCTATTAATTTCCCCACTGACCTCCTCCAATCGCTACAAACTAAATATCAATACTCCTGGCAAAGTAATAGTCTTAAATATCTGGGAATTCACATTACCCCCACTATTGACAAACTAATCCCAACAAACTATATTCCACTTCTTCACAAGATCTCACTGCTAACCACTGATTGGATGATGTTGCAAATCTCATGGCTTGGCAGAATTGCAGCTTTGAAGATGATGATATTACCTAAGATTCTATACCTATTTAGAACCATCCCCCTTCTACTCCCTACATACATGTTAAATAAATTCCATTCAGCATTTAGTAAATACGTGTGGAAAGGAGCTAAACCTAGATTAGCCCGGAAGATCCTCTCATTATCAAAACAGGAGGGGGGGGTGGCGTTCCCAGACCTGCACAATTACCAAATTGCGAGTATTCTTGCCCAGGTCGGGGCTTGGTTTGAGATAGACAACCCTAAAGTATGGGTGACCATGGAACGTAATTTAATCTCCCCATTCCCAATCATAGACAGTCTGTGGCTCCCCATATCGATTGATATACGCCCATTGGTTCCGATCTCCTCGGTCCTACATACCCGTAAGGCTTGGCTGGAGGTGGTAAAGACTTCCCCAGATATTTCATTACCCTGTACACAGCTGTCACTCCCAGCCATTGCCTCCCTGATACCAAATCTCTCTTTCACATCTTGGGTCTCACAAGGGGTGTTATCACTCACAGAAGTTACATCCTCAGGCTCTTTATTAACATACTCACAACTCCATTCTCAATACTCCCTCTCCCACAAGGACTTCTTCAAGTTCCTACAACTTAGGCATTGGTTGTTTGATGTAACCCCAACACCTCATGTTGTGTCCACACTCCCTTCGTATTTACTCAATAAAGTGACCAGAGCTAATAGTAGAGGTGGTATCACCTGGTGGTACAACCTACTGATAGAACCACCGGCCTTTATTAAATTCCCCACCTTACTGAAATGGGAACAGGACTTGTCCGAAACTATCAGTGAAGAAGAGTGGCATCAAATCTTCCAAATCTGCTTCAAAGTGTCTAAATGTATTTCCCATATCGAACAATACTATAAATTACTCCACCGTCTATATATAACTCCAGTATTACTGCATAAATTCAGCCCTGCCAACCCTGATCTATGTTGGCGAGGATGCGGGTATGTTGGCTCCCTATTCCACATATTCTGGGACTGTCCATATATTTCCGGTTATTGGAAAGCGGTGTTTGTATTAATATCAACAGTCTTGAAAATCCCCATTTCCCCGACTCCAAAATTGGCTATTTTTCATTTATATAATGGAGGCCTTTCTAGTAATGACAGATATGTTATGGGTCACATCCTGATCGCATCTAAAACTTTGATCGCACAGTATTGGCGCTCCACCCGAATCCCAACCATCCCCCAAATTGAACAAGCAGTTCATCACCACTGCGAATTTGAATCTGCTGGAGTGCGTTACTCTTCTTCGACCTCCAACCCATTAATTAGATGGCTTGGCTGGACTGAATATTGGACCACTAAATCTTAACTCATTCTCAATCGCTCTGAAATGGGCGGTTTTTCTCACTCAATAGACCAGTCTCTCCATGCCACATTCTCTTTTTAAGCGCCTTCTGACTGACATTTATTTACGTAATTACAATTGTTTCATATATATGTACTTGTGATCGTACCAATGTGTGCCTCTCCATGTGTTTTATTTTCCCCTGTTTTGTTTTGCCTTGCCTTTCTGTATCTTATTATTTTGTTTGCTATGATATAAAACCAATAAAAACGAATGTTTAAAAAAAAAAAAAAAAAAAACAACCTGGAGTGAGGAGCATGGTTCTACTGAGACACACCTGAAAATGAGGCCTGGGACTTATACATTTGAAGTCCTACTAGTTAGCTGCTAGATTAGCACAATGTATTTTATGGAAAGACCCATTTCAGAGAGGGTTTGGTTCTGGATAGAAACTAATGCTCTCAAATTACACTTCTTATCATCCTTACCAAGGCTTCCTTAAACGGCCCAACCTCGAGACGTAGCCCACCATCCCATTATCTCATACCTTGCACCTAATCCTAGTCCTAGTAATCCCGTTGTTAGGAAATCCAGCTTTTACATCAGGTTGTTACTCATCTGCTTTTGGCATTAGATTGATGAATGATATCACGCAAAATTCAAACCTTTCCCAAACATCCATTGGTTTTCGATTGTTTTTTTTACCAATATTTACAAATTACATTATTCCAAAATATAAACACAACTTAATTATAGGTCTCTTAGCACATTGGAAAACTTAGCTTTCCTTAGCTTAGGTCCCCTTGAAAAAGCTGCTGGCTGCAGCGAAACGCGTCGGACACAGGCTCTACAAACCCTTGCTGCAATCCAGTACTATGTTCTTACACCCCTTGGAGTGCCAACAAACCCCTTCAAAACTTACAGTCCCGAAAGGATCCTGGACTCCCCAAGGCATTCACAAACATCATTGTGGAGGAACGCCACCTCCTTAAAGCAAGCCTGTCGTGGGAGAAGTGGAGCTTTGGAGGTACGCTACCCAATACAATAATTGGAGGAAGCACATAAAAGGAAGGAACCACAAGCTATACAGGATCAGTACCTTTGGGCCCAAAAGGAAGGGACATTGCACCAAATTGAGGTGATAAGAACTTTTCATTTTTATAAAAAACAAAAATCAATAAATATTTCACCCCTTTGGGGTGCTGAAAAGCCGATTTCGGTGTTTGGACAGGTCAGCAGGTACACTACTATACCACCCAGCCAAAGTTATTTTGGTTGTCCAGGCTTGCTGCATGCTGCATAACATAGCTTTGGGTCAACCATATTATGTAGATGTGGCCACTGCAGCAGTCGTGCAGGAAGCTCAAACTACTGATGTTTTAGTGCGAAGTACGCAGAGGGGGGATGTGGTTCGTACACAGATGATACTTCAGCATTTCACAGGTAATTTTGGTGTGTAAAATGGATAGTAAAGGGGAACCTTTAACACACATACATTGTTTACATTCAATTTTTCACTGTCCATGTTCATTGCCCAGAAACAGACCACCTATAATGGCCAACACCCGCAAGCTGCAACAACCCTGCATAGTTTATGCCTGGCAACATGATGACACCAATAACACTGTAATGTAAGTAGTTTTTACTTTGGGGTAATGAATGGAAATGCTAATTAACATAGGGTTAATGGATGGAGTTGACATGGATCATTGATCCGAGGTGGTTGGAATTCACCAAAACAAGTGGCGGATACATACAGTATACACTGGCCAATGCTGATCCCCCTCAAATGTCAGTATTTCCTACAAATTATATGACAATTAAGCACACACAACCCAAAGACCATTGTCTGCTAAAATGTCACTATTTCAAAAGACATTAAAGTACTGTGTGGGTAATCATTTCTAAAGAATGACAACAAGGTTGGTGGCTGCAAAAAAGTTTTACTTGCGGAAAAATTTAGGCAGAGCCCATTGCATAGAAACATTTGAGATGAACAATCACAGCATGAGTGAAGAAAAAAGAACAGCACATGATACAGTACATGTAAATGCACACAACATTACTCATTTCTCCCTTGAGCCCGGGCATAGGCGTGCGCACATAGAGTGTTAGGGGTGCACAGGCACCCCCTAATGCTGTGCCCCACCCTTATATACTTTTGCTTTTTAGAAATGGTATTCCATTAAAACAAGCGCCCATCAATCAATTATGTGTGTTTTGCATTGTTAATTGTAATAGACCATTGTCATACCACTACATACCTGCGCCAAACTTATATGTTTATGAATTTATTTGCATGTACTGTTACACAGAGTAATTGGAAGATTAAAACTGAACTAGGCAGAAGATTATGGTGTGGCTGAGAGATGTTTTATATTGTAGTGAGTGCCAATAGCTGATGGTAGACACGTCTGATTGGCGGTGTTAGACACACCGTATGGGCGTGTAAGACACCCCCTAATGAAATGTGCACCCCCTAATGAAATGTGCTGCGCACACCTATGAGCCCGGGTATTAGCACCCTTAACACTAGTGGCACCTCCACCCCTAGTACGGATACTACACCGTGGGGGAGTAGTGGGGGACCCACTCATGGGTGTGGAGGAGACACTATTACTTTGCGTAGATGTGGTTTGGTGCTGACCTAACAAACTAGTAGCACTGAGGCTGATTTGCGCTTGTAGGGACATCAACGCAGTTGTTTGCCCATTAATAGCTTGGGTCTGTTCAACTATATTGGCATTTAGTGATCTAAAATTAGTAGTTTGGCCCTGAATGGCTTGTCCAATTTCTGCTAAGCGTGTGTCTAATGTGGAGACAAGACGAATTTGTGTCCCTACATTAGCACGCACACTTTGGGAAATTCTTCTCATTTGCTGACCTATGTTACGCACATACCCCTTAATGGTTTCTAGTTGGGTGTTCTGCACCTCCATAAAAGCAATTTGTTTCCCTTTAAATATATGGATGGATTGAGCCAAATCCTCCGCATTAGTGGGAGCGTTGGTGGCTGCAATGATTGGGGGCTGCTGCCTATGAGACTGCGTATAGGGGGCCACATTGACTGGGTGTGATTGGTGTTGTGCAGGATCCAACGATGTCACCGGTTCAAGAAGTAACTTAGTTGGAATGGTGAGGTCTCGCTCATGCATTGTGCATGCATTGCTACAGGCTACTGTGGTGGCGGCAGGCATGTGTGAAATGTGCAATGTCGTTGTGTAACAGTATGATATCTCACCTGCAGACTGGACATTTTGAACAATCGGATGTGGCTGATGGTGCTCAACAGCTGGCTGGGACTCCATAGATGGTGCTGTTTGAAAGAGGAACACATTTTCCATTATTAACATTGGCACCTAACTGGCACTTTCACAAATATGTGGATTAAAACTTTGGAAAAAAACACAGTTCTCTTCTGATATGATTAAATAAGGGATTTGATTTATTTGAACTGAAGAGGTCATTTAAGTATTAGGACAGTGCAGGATATTTGTCCTCCATTTGGTACAAACAGGAAAGAGCATCAGATTACACATGTAAAAGTGACTGTAAAGTGCTTGTCCAACTACCCAGAGAATTAACGGTACTCTTTACCTAGCACGGCGCCCGCGATTACAATCGCGGGCGTCGGGGGTAAAAAATCGCGGGCATCGCGGGTAAATCAAAAACGGGTGCGACGCGATGCCCGCGATTTTCCCATAGGGATCAATGTTAAAAGACAGATTGGTCGCGATTTTAGCGTTAATTGGCTCAATGCCCGCGATTTTTACATAGGAATCAATGTTAAATGGGCCACAGAGCCCTAATAGTCCCCCTGAAGTGTGAAATGGCCCCCACAATTTTTAACGCCACCCCACGATCAACGTGAACCCGAAGCGTGGCGAGCGCAGCGAGCCCGCGAGGGGCGGCGGTACGCGTCCTCCGACCTTTTCATACCCCCACTATCCACGTCGGCGTGGAGTTGAGAATAGAATAGTGTGGCGAGCGCAGCGAGCCACCGAGCCCGAAGCGTGGCGAGCGCAGCGAGCCCCGCGAGGGGACGCGGATACCTTCACAGTTATACGCGTCCCCTCATGGGCTTCACAGGTGTCCGTGGCGACGCGGACACCTGTGAAGCCCGCGAGGGGACGCGTTTACCTGTGAAGGTATCCGCGTGCGCTCGCCACGCTTCGGGCTCGGTGGCTCGCTGCGCTCGCCACACTATTCTATTCTCAACTCCACGCCGACGTGGATAGTGGGGGTATGAAAAGGTCGGAGGACGCGTACCGCCGCCCCTCGCGGGCTCGCTGCGCTCGCCACGCTTCGGGTTCACGTTGATCGTGGGGTGGCGTTAAAAATTGTGGGGGCCATTTCACACTTCAGGGGGACTATTAGGGCTCTGTGGCCCATTTAACATTGATTCCTATGTAAAAATCGCGACCAATCTGACTTTTAACACTAAAATCGCGACCAATCTGATTTTTAACATTGGTCCCTATGGGAAATCGCGGCCATCGCGGGCATCGCATCGCACCCGTTTTTTAGTGCATGCGATGGTCGCGATGGGCGCCGTGCTAGGTAAAGAGTACCGAATTAACAATCATCTACACTGCAGGCCTACAGTGATAAGGACAGCACACATTAATTGGTTCTGTGGAACTACAAAACCCAACAAAATGCATAGTCCATTAATTAGCAACCCAAGCTAGTAACATGTGGTTTTGCTGGGATATGTAGTTCCACACACAGAAATTTATTGGACACAGAAACCATTCCACCATAATTGCATGCACACATGACATAGCAAAATGTGAAGATGACATGTGTGGACACTTACCAGTTGGCGGTGGAGTGGGGGGCCTGTCTGTGTCAGCAATGTGGATGCCAGGAAGCACCTCTGGTGGGATTATTCGGCGTAGCAGCCTCTCATAGGCCTTAAAGCGGACTTCCTGCCTAGGTCCACCTCCTCTTTCTTCTCCAGGGCAAGCTTGGCTTTGAGGAGGCGCTTGATGTCATTTTATCGCTTTTTGACGTTGCGCACACTCCTCTTGTGTGTGCTGACTGCATTTACCACGGAGGTTATATTGTCCCACATCCCCTTCTTCCTTGCCACACTTGTGCGGTGATGGTGAGGACCAAGCAGCCGGTCATACAGGGGCAAGAGTGCACGCACCAGGGCCATATTCTCCTCATATGAGAACCTGACTTTCCTCTCACTAGCTGTACGAGCTGCATCATCCTCCTCCTCCACATTTTCAGGGTCACCCTCCTCCTCCTCCTGTCCTGCTTCTTCCCCCAGCACCTCCAAGTCTGCTTCATCTTCCTCCTGCAGAGGCCAGTCCACCTCGGAATAATCACCCTCCTGCAGCTCCTCCTCTGTGTGCCTGGCACTCTGTTCCTCCTGTGAGGACACATAGCTTGTGCCTGCTTCCTCCTCATCCTCCATAGCCACCCTCTCAGCTTCCACCATGTGGCCTCTCCCTGGCGCAGCTCTTCCTGGGAGCATGCTGGCTCTCCCTGTCCTGCCTCTGACAGTGCTGCCTCTCACTCCCCTACCTCTCCCAGTGGTTGGGGTATTTGGGTCCAAGCTGGCTGTCCCTCTGCCTCCTCTACACCTTATCACTGCTCCTCTCCTCTCCATCTCAAACGCCTTACTCCCTTTCAAAGGGTAAAATGGCGCCTGCGCCCCTTTATATAGGGGGTGTGATGCGTATTGCAAGGGACTAAGGTAGGCCAATAGGTTAGCATGTTGTATGGGCTGATCAGGTGTATTGGTGTAAATCGCATTCCGGTTGGCCGCAAATACGCACATGACCTAACCCGGAAATCGCACTTTTATGGCGTATTACATTGGCTCAATTCGCACCATATCGCCGTATATCGCCATATATCGCACTTTTCATGCGCCATTAAATACGCGAATGCTGTGGAAAAATGCGATTTGAAAAAA
Source organism: Crinia signifera (assembly GCF_055691185.1). Lineage (NCBI taxonomy): Eukaryota > Metazoa > Chordata > Amphibia > Anura > Myobatrachidae > Crinia > Crinia signifera. Next base: position 250,393,024 of record NC_139220.1, on the reverse strand, counting down.
CAGCGATATAGGGCGATTTGAGAAAAGATCGCATTTTGCAAAAAACGGTAAACCCACTAAATCTCACCCCAAATCTCTACTTGTATGTGCAGTCGGTGGGAAAATGGCTGCTGTACCATTTTCCAAGTGGTCTCTGTGGCAGCAGCAGCGAATGTCTGCAATTTGGCTCCCCCACCCCCCCGGTGCTGGTGGTCACCCAGACCTAGAGAACAATACAGTTCTGATCATATTTTTGTTATAAAAGGGAACTAAGGGATATACATAATAAGATTAGTTATGCACTATACGGGATCTGGATTATAAAATAACAAAGGTTGACAGTTAAAAAGTCGAGATTGAGAAAAAGTTGACATGACAATGGTTGACATGAGTATTTCACAATTTATTTTCAAATTTTTTTGGACTTTTTCGTACATTGGACTCTTATTGGGAACAAACCCGAAGCGTGGCAAGAGAAGAAAACCATGCCAGGGTATTGTGGGTCCACATTTTGACTGTTGACCTGACGGGCAATACAATTTATAGTGTAGCCCGCGAGTTCCAGCATTTGTACAGTTTGCCTGGCAGCTTACGGCCACAGTCATCACACATTTGTCATGACACATACCCTGCTCATGACTTGTGCAGAAGGCTGCCGCCTGGGAGTCGGTACGCCTTGCAACTGGTGAGGACAGCCAGACACAGAAACTGTTTTTTTCCCCAAGCAACTTCCCTAATAAACTCAAAGGACGGTTATCCCACCCTATTTGCAACTAAACTCGGCACATGTACCTAGTAACGAGCATGCTGCCCTCCCCGTGTGCATTGATCCTGTTTTTTGTATTGGTCCGTTATGTATGTATATTGTCAGTGAGCAGCAGTTATCAGAAACAAATTCCTCGTGTATTGCGTATTGTGCACTGATAAACTTGCCAATAAAGTGATTCTGAGTCTGATTCTGACATTTTTGTTTAATCCTTTAGAGGTGTACAGGTAAATTTGCAATGCGCCAGTAATTCTCTGCAATGTGTGCCTTTGTGCATACACCTGATAATTTCATTACGCCTAGAGTGAATGAATGTAAATGAACTCTATCTACATTAGATTCAATTGGGCCGCATTTATCAAGCAATATTTGCGGTTAAATCCCCGAAAACATCCGTTTTGGGGGGTTCACCGCAAATATTTAGTATCCCCCAAATGTATTAAAGGGTGACCGCAGCAAGGACCTCCGATCCCTGCTGCGATCCTCCCTGCAGCGCCGCTGGCCGCATCCCCCATAGGTTTCTATATCAACATCGGGCAGCCCGGCATCGCACCCCTGGGCTATCGCCATTGTAATGGGGCGATAGCCTATTGTAGCCTATGGCTACACTTCACACTGCCCAAGCAGGGCAGTGTGGTAAGAGGGGTCGGCAGCGGTCATCGCATAACCGCGCATGTGCATACCCCCCGGCTTCCGGGTTAGGGCTTCGCAGGGATGGGCTCCTACCGGAGCCCTGTCCCTGCGCCCTTAATATTGATACATTGCCCCGATATGATCGCATTTTACAATGCGATCCTGGGCGGTAATATTCCGCCCAGATCGCATTGTAAATGCGATCATGATAAATGGGCCCCATAGTCTGACTTCATGTATGTTTCTTGTGTTCGCTATAAGATATGACTTTAAAGAATTTCACAACTTCTGTTTTTTTAAACATGCACCGTTCATCCACATGAGCTTATAGCACTGGCTGACACATGTACAGTAGTTTCCCATAATACACAGCACTGCTTGTACTGTCTGCTCTATAAATAAGTACTGTGGACGATCGCTTCCTGTTCCATGTGGATAACCAATCAGACACAATGGCCATGAGAGGAGACTAGAGTCACTATTCCAGAATAACAGGCTGTATTCTAGAACTACATACAGATCACATGACATGGGTGTCAGTCTGATGAGTCAGGAACGTGTTTGCCTGCTTCAACATTTACAATTTTTTTTTTTAAAGTACAAATTTTAAATGAATTCAATTGATAAGAAAGAAATGTATTATCATCTATATATGTCTAGTGTCCGTGAGTCTCCAAAACACTGCCATCTGCTGGCAGAGAGTGAAACTACATCTCTTTCTCACACATGCACAAACACAGAGGGTAGCATACTAGCTTTGGAAGCTTTTGCTTCAAGCAGGCTTAATAGTATCACATAAGTATGCTCAGTTCCATCCACATGAAAGTCAGAAGCAGACATGTATTTCCTAATGAAATGGGCCTGGTTAATGTCTTATGCATGGAGACAATGGCCCTTATTCTAGTTGATTCGGACGGATGTGTATTTTCGGACGGCCACCGAGGGTTCTTAGCCCCGCCTACTGTACGGATCGCTCACACCGTACGAATGCGGTAAGATGCCGAGCATACGAACCAGGAGTGGATGTTTCATGTGAACAACTCGCCCATCTGTGGGAACCTCCCCCATCCTCCGATGGTCGCCGACCATCGAATGATGGACTGAGCGGTCAGACAGCTCTGAGTGCTCCAGACCACTTGGAACCGGTTGGGGGTTGGAATTAGTGGGTCCCATGTTATTCTATGGGAAAACTTTCCAGCTTCAGCACGTCTGCGGTTTTACCAACACACCCATAACAAGCAATGTTTCTGCCCCTAAACTCTGGCTACATATCAATCAAACTGCGACTTCTAAGAGCAGCGATATTGATGCGCTAATTGGGCCGCGTATGTGCATTGCGGATAGCACGCACACAAATTGCAAATTATCTGATCCACAATCCATGTTGAATTAGACCCTCTGTTGCAAAACACATTCAAGGAATGAAGGGCCATGATGGCAAGATTCACAGCCAAACACGTTTCACAGCCCCGCTCAGCCACATTACAGCAGTAGTGGATGGCATGAAGAAGCATTGTTTCCAAACATTCTGGGAACTAGTCAAGGGTGAAATGAATTGAGCTACCTCTAAAAGTCTCTTTTTCTAAACTAAACAGACTTCATTTTTCTATAACATAACTCATCATTTCCTTTATTAATAGGGTTGCACCAGAGGCGTAACTAGACATTCATAGGCCCCATAGCAAAAGTTTGTATGGGCCCCCTATTTAGCAACTGTTGGTAATAAATGAATATAGCACATATACCTTAGACTGTAAAGATGGGCCCCCTTCAGCTCTGGGCCCCATAGCTGTTGCACCCCTTGCACCAATGGTAGTTACGCCTTTGGGTTGCACACCGCAAATGTTCCTCTATCTATAATCTTCTTAAGCAGGATACACATTAGCCATTGTGTACCCAGAGTGACAGCACCTGGTAGGTCTGCCAGCAGGGCCTGATTAAAGGTTCCAAGTGTCCTATGTATGGGTGCTGAGGGACTCATCAGTCATATTGCCCATATGCATGTAACAAGAAATTGTAGGATCCAATGCTGATGGCATGTAAAGAAGACTTTGGCTTTAGGCTGCCCAGCTGGCGCTGAAACACAATGTACATAAAGCAATGTATATCAGTAAGTTACATTAGCACAGACACCTGGCAGTCACCTTAAGAGCTCTACCCCCCACAGTACATCAGGACTGGTGATAGCTAACAAGTATACAATACAGTAGGCTGTAATTTTATACCTCGGCTATCACCTGCAAGGCTCCCACCCCCAGACCTGGCACCCTAGGCCGCAGCCTAATCAAGGCTGTAAATGGATGTTTATGCTAAACATCCATTTGCATGCATGCAGGGATATTTGGTGGGGGGGGGGTGTTAAAATGACATGCGAAGCTGCAAATTTCGCAGCTTTGCGTGTCAACCAGGATGACCTCCTATAGTCTAAATATGGTTAACTATGGGACTTATGCAGTACAGCGTTTGCCCATGTACATGTAAACATCTTTTTTTATGCTTTAACAGCTCAACTACAACATTCCCCTTTCGCGTTCATGTTTTGCAAACTTACTTTTTTTAGAGCAGTTTCAATTGTCTACAACTTTAGAATACTGCTGTGACCCTGCACCAAAGATATACATTTGGGAACACAAGTAGACTGTGACATGGATAGGGTTAGTAGATATGAGTCAATAATACCCCTTTCACATCGCAACTAATTACCGGGTACAAGCCGGTTTGACCCGGTAATTAGTGCAATGTGAAAGGGGTTACCATGTCCCTAAAATGGGTAGCAACACGGCAATACGAACCGGTAAGAAAGCAGAGTTCTTACCGGTTCGTTGCCATGTTGCTTGGTGGTGTGAACGGGATAAACGGGTCGAGCGACCCATGTCCCGTTCACTCTATGGAGAAGGCAGCTCTTGGAACAGCACCAGCTCTAAGCGCTGCCTCCGCCCCCGCCTCCGATCACACGCCAACTCCCCACCGCGCCCCCGATGACGTCAGCGAACCGGCATTAATGCCGGTTTGCTGTGGGGATGTGAACATTCCAAAATGAAGGTTGGCGCCGGGACTGACCCGTTTCAAAGTCCTGGTGCGAACCTTCGGTTTGCTATGTGAAATTAGCATAAATGTACATGAAAGCCTTAAAATGACATTAGTACATCCACTGTTCCATGTTTATGGGCATATTCGATTAGCCAGGAATTGCATTACAGTTGATAAAACACACACACATATCCCATTAGAGCAGTGGTTCACAAACATTTTCAAATCACGGCGCCATAGAGTATCAGAATTTTTTCGTGGCACACCTAGGCCAACATTTTCTTATTGAGGACTTTAGAAAAAATATCACATTTCATCAATTATATTTATATGTCATCGTTATGTGATGAGGGACAGGATGTGCTTCTGTTTTTCCACATATTTTATGATTGGAAGCCATAAGCACTGGTATTGCCTATTACACTGACTATGAATGATTTGTATTGGTCCTGGACCAGCAACCCAGGGCACCCCTGCACTTTGGGAACCACTGCAAAAGAGTCTAAGCTTATATGTATATAATGTAGGGCCCTTTCCCTACTGTCTGTATTTTTCTATACTGCCTGTATTAGACTGTAAGTGTATGTATCTGTATTCTGTTGTCATTTTTATCCTCTTGTACAGTGCTGCAATACCCTTGTGCTGCCTTCGGTACTTTCTCTGTAACAAATGTCATTGTTTCACAACTACTGACCATTTTAACACAAACTATAAAATGTTTCTTGACCAGAAATGGTTCTGTTGCTGTAAAGTAGATTTTTTTTTTACTAAGCTAATCTGCAGGAAGAAGGGGTTAATCTCAGCTAGCAGAAATGTATATGTACAAAGAGCACAAGTGCCTGTACACTCTGCATACCAACAGTGGTTACCTAGCAACTGCAAGTCCCAGCAGGGGCCTGCCCATCTCCCATGATGCACTAGCAACACCATACTAATTCCTGCCACGTTGCAAAAGCAGCTGATTGGTTAAAATATACTGCAGGGCGTTTCCTGGAAAGGGGAGGCTTGTAGGAGTTGTGTGTACGTGTGCAATTTCAATTTAACCCATACAGAACCAGCATGAATATTTGTTTTTAGGATACTGCTAGTTACCATAAAGCCATTTTGATCAGTCCGGAGAATGGGGTGTATTTTATATAGTAGATCCAAAATTATACAGACTCCAGCCATTCCTGCATGATAATGGCTTTGTTTAGCCTCGTGAGGTGATGCTTCGAGGCAGAATGCTAAAATTGAGAATATAGATTAGCTTAATGGCACTCAGCTATTTTACTATCTTTGCACAATTTCCATTTAATCGGAGACTTCAAACTGGCCAAATACATTTGTGCGGAATTTGTTGTCTTGTGCACGTCCTGTAGCAATGACTTTGAGCAGGGTCAACCAAGTACTGTGCTTTTCTGAACAGGAAGTTGCAGCTTTTGTATATGCTTAGATGTACTTCCTCAGCATTACACATTGGGGGTGATTCTGATTCACTCAGAAAGGCACAATCACTCTCTAATGGACAAAACCATGTACACTGCAGGTGGGGCTGATGTAACATGTGCAGAGAGAGTTAGATTTTGGTGGTAGGTGTACTTCAAACTGATATCTATATTGCAGTGTAAAAATAAATATTTACCCTGCGCAGAAACAAAATAACTCACCCGAATCTAACTCTCTCTGCACATGTTACATCAGCCCCACCTGCAATGCACATGGTTTTGTCCATTAGAGAGTGATTGTGCCTTTCCGAGTGAATCAGAATCATCCCCATTGTCACACTTTAATGATTCTGCTGTCAAAGTACTGAATTCTGACACTAGAACGTGAACTGCTGTATTCATAGACACAGACTGTGACGGAGAATGAGAACCACCTGGCCCACCTAGTCTGCCCATGTACATACACACACCTACACACTAAGGTTAATATTTTTATTTGGGAGCCAGTTAACTTACCTATTGAATTGTGTGAGTAAGCCACGCAAACATGGGGGCAGTATACAAATTCCACACAGTTAGAGCATACTTTCTGAATTTTTATTTCTCCTCTCCATGGGAAGCCCAGAGTGAAGAGTTTCAGCTGATCTTCAAGGGGAGGATGACAAAGGCCAGTGCCATCAAGCCCTGTCAACATCCTAAGAAACAACACCATTTGTGGGTCTATGACTTGTGTCATTTTAGACCCATGAACAGCAGTATTTGACCGGCAGGGTGGTAGGATGCCGGTGGGAATGCAGCGGTCCAGGTCTCTGAGAGAATGGTGCCTGCACGGGGACATCCCTATTGCACATGTGCAAATCACCGAAAAATGGCTGGAGTGGCCATTTTCGCTGGGATATTTGCAGTTCTACAATCAGCACCGTGTCAACAGAATGTTAAGTGTAATAAAATGGTGTGTGCCCCCCCCCCCCCCCCCTGGACACAGGGGTCCATTTGCACCACGCACCTTGCACCTATTATAGATACAATAGTGCATCCCTTAAGTTGCTCGGGATTCCTGGTGTTTTCATGCTGCCAGGGCCAGTGAATGTGTCAAAGGAAGCAGTGACTGGCCTTGGCATGACCTTAGCATGACCAGAAAATGCATAAGCACACCTCTGAAATTCTAGCCATTGATGACCCATGTCAATTATGCAGCAACTTATACAGCTTTTACATGGCAATTGCAAGGTCGGACCATTCTGGATCCGAACCGGCTCTGACCCGGGTCCAGCATTTGACGTTAAACTCGGGTCACTCATTATACACAGGGATAACCAAGTTTAACCCTTCTTATATTACAATTGCCCAGGATATAAGGTTTGGTGCTTTCAAACTGTACTTCGACCTAGGTCAACACAGAAACAAAACGGTAATAACCAGGGTTAGATGTGCGGGGTGAAAGGTGAAAGGTGTCGTTATAGGAACAGATCTTCACAGCACAGTACAGATCCTATGATGCTCAGATTACCTGACATTATGAATATATGTAACCCATCAATCTTGTGTACATCTCTTTATTAGGGGCCTAATTCAGACTTAATCACAACGCACATTTTTTCTCTAATAGACAAAACCACGTGCACTGCAGGTGGGGCAGATGTAACATGTGCAGAGAGAGTTAGTTTCGGGTGGGATGTGTTCAAACTGAAATCTATATTGCAGTGTAAAAATAAAGCAGTCAGTATTTACCCTGCACATAAACAAAATAACACCCAACTATAACTCTCTCTGCACATGTTACATCTTCCCCACCTGCACTGCACATGGTTTTTCCCACAAGAGAGAGATTTTGCATTTGGGAGCCAACCTGAATTAGACCCATACTAACCCATAAGAGGTTTTGCCAGTGCTACTAAAATGGTACACCCCTAAGATACACTAAATATTGTAGTTGTTGCAATAGGATAAAAGATTTTGTTACTAGGAGAGTTGTAATGTATTTCATGCAAAATCTCTGGTACTGATGTAAGGGTGCCTCACAGCACTTCGAATCCCACCATGGCCCTAACTGTGCGGAATTTGTATAATCTCTGGGTACTTGCGTGGGTTTCCTCTGGGTACTCCGGTTTCCTCCTACATTCCAAAAATATACTGGTAGGTTAACTGGCTCCTAACAAATATTAACCCTAGAATGTCTGTGTGTGCGTGTACATGTGGTAGGGAATATAGATTGTAAACTCCACTGGGGCAGGGACTGATGTGAATGTTCAAATATTCTCTGCAAAGCGCTGCGGAATATGTGTGCGCTATATAAGAAAATGTTAATAAATAAATAAATAATGATTGTTGCGACATGACAACTGCACATACTTGGGAGCTGCAGATAGCTGCAAACAAGCAAAATGCTCAGAACAGGTCTATACTGGAACCAATGCGCCCCCTAGTGTGCACTTGTATAATTGGTGTTACAATGGATTAAAGACGTGTTAAAAAAGTTCTGCACATATTGCCCAGGAAGTAGTAGTCACACCACTGGTTAGAGCAGTGATGGCTAAACTGTTGTTGAACTACACATCCCAGCATGCCCTGCATCAGTTTTGGTATGGCCAAATAGCAAAACTGTAGTAGGGCATGCTGGGATGTGTAGTTCAACAACAGCTGGCGTGTCATGGTTAGCCATCACTGGGTTAGAGGATGTTTAGTTCCTCAAGGACACCACAACACAGAAGAGTAAGCTTTGCTTGAAAGGCAGCTCTGCTTTGTGCTGAACATGTAGTTGTGAAAAGCAGATGTGTAAGGATTAAACAGTGGGCAATAATCTTTTAAACACTTCTTGTCTGGCTTAGTAGCTAAAGTTGCATCAATTATTTTAATGACATCTAATTTCAGGGTTGCCTACTTTGTGGCTGCCCTCTACGGGAGGGCATTTGGCCCATGGTGCGTAAAAGTCGCCAATATGTTGCTAATTTCATCATCATTATTATTATTGTCGTTGATTTATATGGCATCACAAGAGTTCTGTAGCGCCCAACAATACATAAATGAGCAAAAACAAGAAAAGCAGTGGCTAATAGTACAATGCAATTTAGGAAAAGTACACAGTAAGTAAAGACATCAGGGGGCGGGACATTGAAGAGTTCTGAAATTTCACCGGCATTAATGTAAGCACAAAAAACAGTGTGGCAGTAGCTTAATGGAATGGCTGGGTTTCTATGGCCGAGCAGCTGCATGCAAGCCTCACATCACCCAATGCCAAGCGTTGGATGGAGTGGTGTACAGTATAAAGCACACTGACCTTGGACTGTGGAGCAGTGGAAATATGTAGTGATGAATCATGCTTCTATGTTTGGCAGTCAGATGGGCGAGTCTAGGTTTGGCAGATGCCACAAGAAGATTACCTGCCTGACTGCAGTATGCTAACTGTGAAGTTTAGTGGAGAAGCGATAATGGTAGGGGGCTGTTTATCAGGGTTTGGGCAAGGGGGCGTAACTAGAAATAGAAAAATCTTGAAATGCCCCCTACACCCCCCCACCACCGTTGTCACTACAATGCCCTTTAGGGGGGGGCAGGAGAGAGAGTGAGGGAATTGAGAAACAAAGAGGGTGTCAGGGGCAACAGAGAGAAAAGGAAATGAGAGAGAGAGAGAGAGAGAGAGAGAGAGAGAGAGAGAGAGAGAGAGAGAGAGAGAGAGAGAGAGAGAGAGAGAGGGATGGATGGAGGGAGAGGGGGAGAGAGAGGGGGGGAGAAAGGCATAACACAGAGTGAGGGAGGGATGGGAGTAAGAGATAAGGTATCAGGGAGGGAGAGAGTTAAAGAGTGTCAGGGAGAAAAAGGGGAAGTGAGAGGGTGCCAGGGAGAGAAAGAGAGAGAGAGAGAGGTTGTCATGAAGTGAAAGGTGGAGAGGGAAGGAGAGATGGTGTCAAGTAGAGAAAGGGGTAGTGGGAGTTTCAGGAAGAGATGGTGCCAGGGAAAGAGAGAAAGGGGAAGATGGAGCCAGGGAACGAGGACCAGTGTGAGATAAAGAAATTGTTCCAGAGAGATAGAGAAAGTGTCAGTGAGAGAAAGGGAGAGATAAACTGTGTCTGGGAGAGAAACAGTTTCAGGGAGAGAGAGGGGTTAAAAAGAGAAGGAAGGGAAAGGAGAGATACTACCTGGCAACAGGATGGCAAGGGCATAGATGGACAAACAGACTAGGAAATGGGTATACATTGTTTGTGTAATGTCAATCTTATGTAGTTGGCCACACCTAGTGTTGCCATGGGAAAATACATGGACAGACTGGGAAAAGGGGAACCAAGTTAAAGATGGTCAGGGGGCAGACCCATACGGACAGACAGGGTTTAAAAGAAATGGACAGAGCACCATATGGGGGCATAGTCTGACAGATGGATGAATTGGGCATGGGGAAGGAGGTGGGGGGCCCAGGACAAGAGGAGACAGGTACTGTGAGTCAGAGATTACTGGTGGAGGCGAGTTGGGGACACAGGAGCAGGATGAGTGGAACTTGGGAGAAGAGGGGACAGGGACTAGGAGTCAGGAGGGGGGGGGGGGCACAGTTGCAGATTTATTGGTCAGGCAAGCCTCCGCCTCTATTTTAAAAGGTCTTTATTAGCTTGAAAATTTGTTGATTGAACATACACATAATAGACACTGACAACTAGCACTGGCTGCCCTTAGCATAGACACGAGCAGCAAGGCAAGGTGCAAAGCTGCCAAGCTAAAGTGATATGTCACTGTAGGCGGAATGCACTTAAGGAAAAATCATTATTAGGGTTTTTATCGGGTGTTGAGTTTTATACTTGTCCCCGATGATGGGTGTCCTCACCAGAAACATGTTAGATTAACGTTACCTGCATTACCGCATTTATCGTCTCTGAGTCACGCCTTCCTGCTTTGATATATACAGTATATATTATATATATATATATATATATATATATATATAACTCCAACAAAGGCAGCACTCAAGAGGCGGTTGTAGGTGAAAAAAAGAGTCTGTATTTAAAAGACTAGCTTTCGGGGTATGACCCCCTTCATCAGGTACAGACAGACAGGTACAGACATCAAGTTGTCTGTACCTGATGAAGGGGGTCATACCCCGAAAGCTAGTCTTTTAAATACAGACTCTTTTTTTCACCTACAACTGCCTCTTGAGTGCTGCCTTTGTTGGAGTTATACCTGTTATTACGTCCGGGCACCGGGGCCTATACACTTAAGAACGCTACTGAGTGCCGGCTGACTTGGACTCTTATATATATATATATATATATAGAGAGAGAGAGAGCGAGAGCAAGAGCGCACGAGAGCGAGAGAGAGATTTTATAGGTGTTTTCTGAAAGTACTGGGTATTGTTTTGTCAAAGGAGGTGGCTGTGTTTTTTGAGTGACTTTGATGATCATGAAAAACGTGACACACATTGTTAATGTGAGCAAAGTTAAAATAAGTAAATGACAACATAAGGGGGAAATTTACTAAGCCAAATATGTCTAAAAAAATAGCATTTGTACTGCAAAATACAATTTTTTTAGGCGTATTCATAATTTCAGGATTTGCTATCCTGAAAATACATTCATTCGTATTCGTATTCATGGCATTCACGAATGTATACGCCATCAATAGACTATGAATAGGAATCACCATTCAAAAGAATGGTGATTCCTAATTTACTAAGGCCCTTATTCTGATCGGTGCGGCCCGATCAGAATATGCGGCCGCAACCGTGCAGGCGAATCCCCGCCTTCCATACGGATCGCCACCTGCCGTCCGTATGCGGATATGTGGCGATCCGCATGAAATTGGACGGGGATACGCCTCCTCCATGGTGGGAGCAGCCCCTGCATTCGATGGTCGCCGAACATCGAATGCAGGGCCGCACGCTCCACCAGGTCCCGCAACACAAGACCACACGGACACTTGTCCGTGTGAAATCATGTATAGAGGCGGGCAGCTGACATCCGGCGATGTCAGATGCCCGCCCCGTACACACGCGTCACGGCCTCATTACCATGCATACGCCCCGCGTTTGCATGGGAACGCCCATGAAACGGGGGGCGTATGCATAGGGTAATGAGGCTAAGTAGCCCCTCACGCCCCTCTACGCCCCCTGTGCGGCGTATAAAGAATCCGTGCGGCGAAATCGCCTGCACATGCGCAGAGTGACCTCTGCACATGCGCAGACGATCAACATCGGCGGTCCGTCCGCATGCGGGAATTTCCGCACCGATCAGAATAAGGGCCTAAGTGACTGTATTGAAAATACGGCCGCTAATTACCGTCAATTAGCGGGATACGGCCGCTAATTGCCATCCAAACACACCAGGAAAATACACTTCATTTTCAAGGACAAATTCGAATAGGGTTCTCTTGATTTTTTAAAACCAGCACCATGCCCAAGGGCCGGTCCTAGTTCCCAAAATACAGAGGACAAAATGACTAAGGGTCCCCCGTATTTTAAGAACCACCACCAGGCCTAACCAGTCAGCAGGGTAATGTCACAACCGGGGGACACATTATATAAGGCCCTGCAGCCAAAACATTACCCCCTGACCGGTCAGCCTGGGCAGGGGTCCTGGGGGAGTGGGGACCCCCCATATGAAGGGGTGTCCCCCCTCCAGAATTTCTCTGCCAGGGCTAAAGCCTGGAGCTGTCCTCGATGCCCCTGGGCTGTGGGCATCGGGCTGATAAATGATGTAAATATAGATTTAAACTATTGTATATTCATATGGGGGTCCCCACTCCCCCAGGACCCCTGCCCAGGCTGCCTGGTCAGGGGGTAATGTTTTGGCCCCAGGACCTTATATAATAAGTGTCCCCCGACAGTGAAATTACCCTGCTGTCTGGTTGGGCCTGGTGCTGGTTCTTAACATACAGGGGACCCCTAGTCATTTTGTCCCCTGTATTTTGGGAACCAGGACCGGCCCTTGGGCCTGGTGCATGCTTATAAAAATCAGGGGAACCCTATTCTAATTTTTACTAGCGACCACAGGAATGCTCAATCACTCGTATACATTGAGTGATGCAGGCAATTTGCCATTATGAAATGGCAAATTGGACAGACATCACTCCTGTGTATACCTAGCCACACCCCCTCTCAGTGAGAACATCTACCCAAATTCTCAAGAAGTCACGCCTTCTTTATGCAGGTCACCCAACTTTTTCAGAACACTAGGGGGGTTATTCTCATCCATTTAGAAGGACCGTACGTTCGCACGGGGACCAATGTTTTTGCACATGCGCAGCCGCATTTCTGTGAATGTGCATAAGCCGGGTGCATGAGGCCACGGTGAACAGACTGACCCAAGGCTGCGGCTGAGGGGTGTGGGGCGGCGGCGGATAGTCACGCACATGGAAACGCCCAGCATTTCATGGGGATTCCCATGAAAATGCTGGGCGTTCCCATGGCAACGGGGGCAGGCAGCTAGCATCACTGGATGTCAGCTGCCCGCCCACTTCCTTCTGGATGCCCGCGCACATCTAAGGTTACCTCAGAGTAACCTTAGATGTGCGTGTGGATTCCACATCATTCGATGGTCGGCATCTGGTGGACTCGCCAGACGCAGTCTTGTGAATCAACCAGAATAAGGTCCTATATTTTGCACACTGGGTGTCACCAGATGAGTGTAAGGTAGAGTATCCATTAGGTGATATATCTAGCATTATATTATTTTGATGCAAATCAGAACCCTGTACTGTCCATAATGTATAGTGTCCACCCTGATTCGTGGATTACATGCATCTTCAGTCGGGTATCCCCATCTGATGGCATGATGGCATGCAACTGAATGCAGGGTGGAAGGATATAATGTACGTCGTAGACCAGATTGTGCAGTGTGTATGGCTGCCTGGTAAATCCTTCTATCAGAAGTTAGGAGGCTAGAATGCACATCTATTTCATGTGTAGCCGGCCTTAGGCTGGATACGCACCAGGCTGCCATGCTGTATGTCAACAGAGCGGCCGATCCAGGTAAGTATACACACTGATTGGGCAATACAGGTAAGTAAAGTGATTGGCTGCTGTATGTGTCATTCAGGACACTCAGATGAGCGAACAAATTCAAATGTGGTGTCAGCACTTGTAGGTCTGCAGACCATGTGTACACACTGCCAGATGTGGCTATATATCTTTAGGTATACGTATGAGTTATCGGCTGTGCTGCACTGTCAATGCAATATATTAATGAACAATATAATTCATAGAAATACCAGGTGGTCCACTTCCACCACTGGCTTTGTGCTATATCGGCCATTTGCTCAAACGGCTGATAAATTGACTAGTGTGTACCCAACCTAAGTATCATATGTCTGTTCTTAAACTATGTAGGAATTTCAACACTTTCTAAATGTACCTAAGAAGAGGTGAGAGGCGGCATCTCTTCTTTTGGCATGAAAGTGCAGAACCTCACTCTCACATGCAGGAGCCTCAGGCAGTATCACAGGTAAGAGCTGTTGTGGTAAACCGGAATGGCCAGGCCAGGAACCCCTTTACCTTGCACTCTGTAATTCCCGTCTTCGTCTCTTCGTAACGGACACTGGACAAGAACCAGACCAAGCAAACGGTGCAACAGAATTTATTTAAGATTAAATAGGATACTTGAGGTCGGGTAGCAGGCAGGGCTACCTAGGACATAGATTACACTGAAAGGGGTGTACCGTAATACAATAAGGTCACAATAATAAAATAAAGCACGTCTGAATACATATTTGCACCGTCTCGTTCTATAACCGACTAATAACTTTTTGGTAGACACAATTCTAATATCAGTCACGGTTATCACTTTGTAGCAATATAAGGTAATTAGCAATCACATTAAGCTGTACTGAATAATTAGACTATCAGCTTCACAATGCGAGTTAACATCACACAATATCTCTTTACGGTAAACGATACTATTCTACTGGGTACCCAGGTCCTATTTTAAACACTGTCTCAAAGACAGACCTATGCATAGGTATTTAGAGTTCGCTGGAGGCCTCTTGTAGTCACTGCGTTAGGATAACAGTCCTCCTCATAGAAAAGGGTAAACGTTTGGTGGGGCAATGTCCCGGATAAAAGGGGGAAAACTGTACTCCTTCTTATGGCTCCAAAGGTAGTGACACTACCAAGTTTACGCCACAAGATGGTGCTGTTGTTTTCTTTGGAAGAACTAACTGCACTCTGTATAGTGTAGATTTCTGACCTTACAGCGCAGGGGCCAGGTCTTTGCTCAATCAATATAAGCACTGAGACTCTCAGTGGCTGTGGGTCTCTGCGGCAGTCAATCGGTGCCCAACACTGTATGATCTGGGGCCACTATGTGACACAAAGGGGCTCCTCTGGGCTTAGAGGTAAGGGTACCCCCAAGGTGAGTGAGAGTCAGTGTGCAGCCTGGGGAGGGGCGACTGTACAGGCTTTTCGCCAGCAGCTTGGGAGGCAGTCCCTGTAGTTGACCTATTCTGGGCCTGGAAGGGTGCCCTGTCTCTGGGGCCACTCTGGTGGGTAGGTGGGAGGCTTAGGTATGGCCAGGGTCGGTGGAGGTCAGGTTGGATTGAGGCTGCTGTGCAGCACTTACGGTTAGGTGCGGCACCTGCCGTCTGGGTCCGCTGCTGGGCACTTTAAGGTGGCTGGCTTCTGGGGCTGTCTGCCTTGTGCTGGGCTCTCTGCGGGTCTATCAGGGGGACTGCGGCGCTGCTGGGGCCGCGTCACTCACTCCGGTGGCCTTGGTCACCTGCGCCGGGTCTCTCTCCGCTGGCTGGTGTGCTGTGCGGGCTCCCTCCGGTCCCTGATGAGGTCACCCGGCCGCCGGCTCTTCTCGCCCCGGGCTGTCAATCACCGCCGCTGTACTGTCGGGTCGGGCGCTTCCTTCTGACGCGATGCGGCTCCTGTCTGATGTCCCGCCGCACGCTGCCTCCTGTTCATGCCGGGTCTCCAGCTGCTCCGGCTCTCTCCTCTTCAATGCGCTGCCCGTCCTCAGGTGGCATACGCTGCCGGGGATTCTTCTGCTGGCGGCGGGTCCACTGCCGCAAGTCTCTGCTGCTTCTCCTCTGCGCCGGGGCGTCACGTGCCGCCGGATCTCTGCTGCTGGGCACGCTGACTCTCGTCTCCCGCAGGTAATGGCGCCTGTCCTCCGCGACTCCTTCGCGCCACACAGCTCTCCTCCTCTTTTTTATCGCGCTCGTTCTGCAGGCACCAATCACGGGGCACCCATTCTGTAAGTGCTGGGTCCAAGTGCCTCTCTCCAGCCTGTGTGCTTCTGAGACAGGGCGGTTGCCTAGCAACCCCCTGTAACGTCTGTGTAAACAGGTAACACTGGCCACCAATGTAACTGATGGGCGCTGAAGGGGATACCCAGTCCTTTTCTGGGGTGTCACATGTCCCCCTGCTAGAATGATGCCAGTCCCCGGGCATCAATTTAAAGATTAGAAAAAGTCCTGGATAAAGTCTCAAACATAAGTATAAGGCCCGGAATGTCCTTTCAAAAAGGGCCATGGTTAGTATCAAAGGTCACATAAATCTTAACACTGTACACAATTCTATATACATAATTTACAAAGGATTTACAGTCAAATATTTACACTCCATAGCGAACTGGTAACACCCTTTTCGTGTATCGCTCAGACCTCCTAACTCTCGAAGCGTTCCTTCGACTGCACCTTAGATCACAGCATGCGGTCTGCAATGAGCACGTGGTGCCCCTTTGCCACTCTTTCTGGATCTGTTTATGGCCTGTTGTATCATGCACACAAATTCTTCTCCTGTAATTGTCGTATACTCCTGGTCTGTACCAGTTTTCTCTTCCAGGGGACGGGTTTCGGCCTTTCCAGCTGTGCTTGGGATTTCTGTGGTGGCCTTCGCTTTGGGCGATGGCCCAGTTGCCTTTGGGCTTTCAGGTTCCAATGGCTCCATTTTCTTTGCCATGGTCATGTGGGCCACAACTTCGAGGCATCTCTTCCGTTCGGCCGTACTGGTACCTGTCTGCTGTAGAGTTGCTGTCTGGTCACCCGTATCTACCATTCTTGAGGTGTACTTGTGTTCCGTTCCTGACCTCACTTCTTTCGGCTGGGCTTTGGCCTTCTCCACTTCTTTTGGGGTTTCCACAGGGAAATTAGGTTGAGGCGGTGGCCTAATGGGTTCTGGTGATCGTGGCATCTGGTCAGGCCGGGGATGATTACTGATGGGCCGGTCAATCTCACCACAAACATCCTGCGACATTCTCCTCTTCAGGTGGTGCTGACCATATGGCTGGTGCATGAAGCGTCGATGCTGACTGTGGATAGTTGCATATCTGCTGCCTCTTACTGCAGCACCACCGGGGCCTGTTACGTTGGTTGCCTTGACACCTCTCCTTCCATTGGTCACTTCGAATTCTACCCATTCTCCTTTTTCTAGGCTTCGGAAGTATTTGTTCCTAGGGGTCTTCTGGATACCGGTGTAGTGCACGTATACGGTCTTCCTGTTATCTGCCCTTATGAAGCCATAGCCACGTGCCACACTGAACCACGATACCTGGCCGGTCACTCTTCTTGCTCTAACTCGTCGATCCTCCATGTCACGTGGTCTTTTCGCCGTGGTCTGACTTTGCACGAGCTCTGGCGGACTGATCGATGGATCTTGTAAGGAGCGGGGATACCAGTTTTGTTTCTGCGGACCTAGTAGTGGGTCTCTTCCCGAGGATCGGTCCTCAACCTCGGGGACTCCTCGTTTAAAGTATTCTGATGACAATTTCTTTTGATATGTCCGCTCTGCTGACATCTTCGGCATATCGGCCTACCCTCTTCATCAAACCAATCGATTGGGCCTCTTCCCGATTCTCTGGGCATGCTCCACCGCGGTCGGCTTCCTCTCTCTCTTTGCGGGCGCCACTCACTTTGTCTGGCTTCGTTCTGCTCCAGCCTTTGTCCCATTCTGGCGACGTTTAGAGCCAGTTCCGTGAGCTTGTTGTTAATGGCGGACAAT
This sequence comes from Crinia signifera, assembly GCF_055691185.1. Taxonomy (NCBI): domain Eukaryota; kingdom Metazoa; phylum Chordata; class Amphibia; order Anura; family Myobatrachidae; genus Crinia; species Crinia signifera. The sequence continues at coordinate 250,375,275 of NC_139220.1, read as the reverse complement.
GGGTCTGTTGGCGATTGTGCCTCTTGGAGTACCGTTCCTCTCCTTGCACCAGAGCCCTGGCGTCTGGCTTCACAGTGACTCTCCGTCTCCTCTTCTTCCGCCGTAGCTCCTTCCTCCGGCTCTTCATTCTGGACTTTTTCCAACACCTGTAGTGCTGATTCCTTAAGTTCCTCAAATGTGCAGCCTTGTTCTTGCCGCTTTATCATTCGGAGCTGGGCGCGGGTGGTTTCTTCTCTTGCCCCTTCTACGAAGAGGTCTATCAGCATTTCATCCGCTAGCTGTACTTCTCTTGGGTCTGCAGCTTGTACTGCCTTCATGGCCTCATGTAATGCCAGTGCGAAATCACGCAGTGATTCTCCCTGCTTCTGCTTCCTGGCGTATAACCTGCTCTTCAGCATTGGCACGGTTTTGGCATAGAAGATCTTCGCCAGTTTTTTCAGTATCTTGTCCGCTGTCTCCTTGTCGCCTTCTGACCATGATTTAACTTCTCTCAGGGCGGACCCTCTCAGTTGCGCCAGCAATATTTCTTTGCTTTGTTCTTCGTTCAGTTGGTATAGGGTGAACGTCGAATTCATGCGGTCCTTGAATGCCTTAAAAGTGCTTGTGCCTTTCGTCCGCGTATCTCCCGAGAATGTGAGCAGCCACGTGGCTCCGAAGTAGTAGGGCATCGTGATCTGTGCCGCCGCTGTCTTCGGCGGTTCTCTGTCCTCTGGTAGTAGCGGAAGACGTCTGCGGGGGGACGGTGGTGGAGTGCCGGTTTCTGACATGTTTCCGATCCTGTTCGTGGACGCCAAAATTAGATGTGGTAAACCGGAATGGCCAGGCCAGGAACCCCTTTACCTTGCACTCTGTAATTCCCGTCTTCGTCTCTTCGTAACGGACACTGGACAAGAACCAGACCAAGCAAACGGTGCAACAGAATTTATTTAAGATTAAATAGGATACTTGAGGTCGGGTAGCAGGCAGGGCTACCTAGGACATAGATTACACTGAAAGGGGTGTACCGTAATACAATAAGGTCACAATAATAAAATAAAGCACGTCTGAATACATATTTGCACCGTCTCGTTCTATAACCGACTAATAACTTTTTGGTAGACACAATTCTAATATCAGTCACGGTTATCACTTTGTAGCAATATAAGGTAATTAGCAATCACATTAAGCTGTACTGAATAATTAGACTATCAGCTTCACAATGCGAGTTAACATCACACAATATCTCTTTACGGTAAACGATACTATTCTACTGGGTACCCAGGTCCTATTTTAAACACTGTCTCAAAGACAGACCTATGCATAGGTATTTAGAGTTCGCTGGAGGCCTCTTGTAGTCACTGCGTTAGGATAACAGTCCTCCTCATAGAAAAGGGTAAACGTTTGGTGGGGCAATGTCCCGGATAAAAGGGGGAAAACTGTACTCCTTCTTATGGCTCCAAAGGTAGTGACACTACCAAGTTTACGCCACAAGATGGTGCTGTTGTTTTCTTTGGAAGAACTAACTGCACTCTGTATAGTGTAGATTTCTGACCTTACAGCGCAGGGGCCAGGTCTTTGCTCAATCAATATAAGCACTGAGACTCTCAGTGGCTGTGGGTCTCTGCGGCAGTCAATCGGTGCCCAACACTGTATGATCTGGGGCCACTATGTGACACAAAGGGGCTCCTCTGGGCTTAGAGGTAAGGGTACCCCCAAGGTGAGTGAGAGTCAGTGTGCAGCCTGGGGAGGGGCGACTGTACAGGCTTTTCGCCAGCAGCTTGGGAGGCAGTCCCTGTAGTTGACCTATTCTGGGCCTGGAAGGGTGCCCTGTCTCTGGGGCCACTCTGGTGGGTAGGTGGGAGGCTTAGGTATGGCCAGGGTCGGTGGAGGTCAGGTTGGATTGAGGCTGCTGTGCAGCACTTACGGTTAGGTGCGGCACCTGCCGTCTGGGTCCGCTGCTGGGCACTTTAAGGTGGCTGGCTTCTGGGGCTGTCTGCCTTGTGCTGGGCTCTCTGCGGGTCTATCAGGGGGACTGCGGCGCTGCTGGGGCCGCGTCACTCACTCCGGTGGCCTTGGTCACCTGCGCCGGGTCTCTCTCCGCTGGCTGGTGTGCTGTGCGGGCTCCCTCCGGTCCCTGATGAGGTCACCCGGCCGCCGGCTCTTCTCGCCCCGGGCTGTCAATCACCGCCGCTGTACTGTCGGGTCGGGCGCTTCCTTCTGACGCGATGCGGCTCCTGTCTGATGTCCCGCCGCACGCTGCCTCCTGTTCATGCCGGGTCTCCAGCTGCTCCGGCTCTCTCCTCTTCAATGCGCTGCCCGTCCTCAGGTGGCATACGCTGCCGGGGATTCTTCTGCTGGCGGCGGGTCCACTGCCGCAAGTCTCTGCTGCTTCTCCTCTGCGCCGGGGCGTCACGTGCCGCCGGATCTCTGCTGCTGGGCACGCTGACTCTCGTCTCCCGCAGGTAATGGTGCCTGTCCTCCGCGACTCCTTCGCGCCACACAGCTCTCCTCCTCTTTTTTATCGCGCTCGTTCTGCAGGCACCAATCACGGGGCACCCATTCTGTAAGTGCTGGGTCCAAGTGCCTCTCTCCAGCCTGTGTGCTTCTGAGACAGGGCGGTTGCCTAGCAACCCCCTGTAACGTCTGTGTAAACAGGTAACACTGGCCACCAATGTAACTGATGGGCGCTGAAGGGGATACCCAGTCCTTTTCTGGGGTGTCACACTGTCATCTGCAATCCCTCACTGTCTGCATGTAGAGGACAATGCTCATAGCATTTGTGACAAGGATCACATACACAGGCACTCAGAAGAAGACTTTGATGTTTATTTTGAACAGCAGGTCACCAGCATACCAGATTAATTCCATATTGACGTGTAGTTTAGGGTTGCCGACTTTATTATTCTCCTCTCCGGGAGAAGCCCGGAGAGGAGAGGTTCAGCAGCCGCTCAGGGGGCGGGGCTTAAGAGTGACATCACTAAGCCCCACCCCCATGATGGTAAAACACCGAATTCACGGATCTCAGTGGAGGGGGCGGGGCTAAAATGACGCGATTGTGCCGTTTTAGCTCCGCCCCCTCCTCTGAGACCCGATGATTGCGGCATTTTAATGCCGCGATCGGGGGCACCCTCCTGAATCCGGGAGGGTTTCCCACCCTTCCGGGGGGCCGGGAGGGGGTCCCTATTTTCGGGAGACTCCCGGAAATTCCGGGAGGGTCGGCAACCCTGGTGTAGTTACAGGCAGCAGCATACAGGTAAACACAGCATGAATAGACTCTTGGAAATGCTCCAGTGGTCCCTACCATAGCCCGCACCCTGGCATATCACTTGGGCAGCTAAAACACCATCAAGAGCAAGAGCACTCTGTCCTGGAAACACTTATATCATGAAATCACAGGTGCCGCTGATTACACACCTGGCTTCTGCTACTATTCCAAAACCTGTCTGGATCCCCCACATTACTGTTATGTGGAGAGATGCTGTCTGTGCTATACATTCAATCATATTCTAGCTATCATTTTGTATAATGCACTTGGTAAATGTTATCTATAATCTTATTGGTTGTTATTGGCAACACCTTAACTTGTCCTCTATAGAAGGTTCGATAAATCTTCCCCTATGTAACTCTTTAAGTTGAATGCAACTCGGCTGCAAATGCTCTTGCCTTGTGCACAGAGAAGCAAATGCATTATTTATTTATAATTAGAGGCGGCAGAAAGCGTAAGGGGGGACCACAGTGGAAAACGCAGAATCTGTAGATGGGGGTTTCCACATGCAGGCCGCAGTCTCCCACTCTGCAGAACATTGGAACAAGAGTGGGAGTCTGGGGGAAATGTAGAAGAACCCAATAATGGCACTGGGTGTTGCAATACAGTATCAATATTTAAAACTATAGATGGTTTATTGCTGTATCAAATATATTTAAAATACATACGTTGTCATGAAAAGGTTTAACATACTATAATAAATTCACAAACATAATAGAACAAGTACTGCACTAAGCAGACATTCTCCCACCTCATGTTAAGTCTCCTGTCTCTAATTCCTGGCAGCTGCTCTCAGGTCCTGTGCACTGATTGAGGATTCAGAACCACACAATCAGCAAACTTGATAGAAACATACTTGCCTACTTTTGAAAACTAGTTTCAGGGAGATAATAGTTGGTAATAGAATTTTGCACAGCGCCCCATTGAGGGGGCGTGTCATGCTCCACCCAAAGGGCATGTCTAGTTCCATATATGGAGAGCTTGTGAAAAGATATTGTGAACGTGAAGCCAAGAAGCGTGGGTGTGTACTGCTACATCTGAGAGGAATATTTTAAAATGACTTATATTCAAATGTAGATGAGTCCCAAAGCAGTTAGTAAGAGCTACTACAATTGGTAAAGTGCTGGGAAATGGTGCTGATGATTCGATGTAAATGTATCTATCTCTCATTCCTCCCCCCCCCCAAAAAAAAAATGTAACAGTGTAATGTGGTTTAGGTGAAACGAGGGAGATTGCTAGACTAATGAGGGCGAGAGGGAGATTGCTGCTATTTCAGGGAGTCTCCTTCAGAATGCAGGAGGGTAGGCAACTATGGATAGAAAAAACTGCTGCCACTGGGCATGAGTCACAAGTCCACCATTTTACTTAAAATGCATGATGTGGCGGCATCTCTAGTATGTTATAGCATTGCTATTATCATAATTTTAGCCACTTGCTAAGAGAAGGGGGGTTTCTGGGAAACCAGAAACCCCCCTTGCTTTTGCCTTTGGAGGACCAGGGGCTCTTGTTATCATTATCCTTCTTCGTCCTGCATTTACAGACAACGGAGGATGTCACTGATGATGCACAGGAACATCAGTGACATTGTGCATACACTCTAGACCAGTGGTAGCCAACCCTAGCCCTCGAGAGCTACCAACAGTTCACATTTTCCATACAACCTAGCTGCTGCACAGCTACACTCATTAATCACTGACACATTTTAAAAGATACACAGATGGAGCTTATTAGCTCACATGTGATTCTGTGAGGAGACCTGCAAAGCATGCACTGTTGGTAGCTCTCGAGGACTGGGGTTGGCTACCCCAGCTCTAGACCAGTGGTAGCCAACCCTAGCCCTCGAGAGCTACCAACAGTTCACATTTTCCATACAACCTAGCTGCTGCACAGCTACACTCATTAATCACTGACACATTTTAAAAGATACACAGATGGAGCTTATTAGCTCACATGTGATTCTGTGAGGAGACCTGCAAAACATGCACTGTTGGTAGCTCTCGAGGACTAGGATTGGCTACCCCAGCTCTAGACGATATTTCATTTTTGAGGTTCTGACCCATCATAATCGGCAAAATCCTATGTGTGCTGAGAACACTGGCGATCTAACTAGATAGATACTGCATACAGTCAAGATCTAGTCAGACGATAGGGGGTATACACATCACTTAGAAATAGCCCTCAAATCGCCCAGTGTGTATGGGCCTTTAGGTGTGGTTGGAGTAGCTTTCACTGCTGCTTCAAAGGAAGCAATGAATGGTACTGCAGCAGGAGGTGTTTATTACTTATCTCACCTGTGACATACCTCCTACCTCCGGGTGCCGGATGACTCACCGGCAGTCGGGATTCCGACAGTCATTACCCCGACATTGGAATCCCGACTGCTAAAGCCAGACACACGGGCAGCGGCTATTCCCCCTCAGGGGTAGAATAGCCGCTGCCCATGATAAAATGCAACATATCCAACATGTGTGAAAGACACTCCACTGTGTCTGATATTGCTGCTGTAATCCACTCAGAATTAGCCCCTGCCTTTTCTTGAATTCTGAATTTAAAAGTACAGGTATAAAGATAAATTGCCACTGCTTTTAAAACCATGCATTTTTTAACTACTGTTCTGACTTCAGAGGGAACTTGGTTGCCACCTAGTGGTACAACAAGCATTTTTCTATGCCATAGTTACTGCTATGCTACAGTACCTTCTGCAGTCTGTCTAATGTGGTGAAAAATAATCTGTTGGCTGTAGTTACAAACTATTGTGCCCAGTATTGGATTGGACTAGATGGCTAGGGAAATAAAGGGATTTAGCAGGAAGGAAGATAATGTTAAGAGTATACTGTCGATAATGTTGATGAAATGATGCATTAATAGAATAACAATCAGACAGGAGTTATCAGTGTTTAATACTTGAATTTCTACTTGTCATAACTGATCGATTTCAAGCCACATACAGGGGTAGATTTATACGCGCCACTATAACAGTTCCTGCTTTGCCTCATTAGCGAGGCGATGCAGGAGGGGACACCGACAAGATGTATTAACATCTTGCCGGCCGAAGCGGGCAAGCGCTAACTCCCCCCTCCGACGATGTCCCCTCCTGGAGACAGCGCATCAGTTAATACTTATGCGCTATCTCCTTCCCCCTGGCCGGCTGACTGCGTGGGATCTCGCTACTCACGCGAGATCCCCAGAGCAGCTCAGAGCCAGCAGCAGGGACAGCACTGTCCCTGCTGTGGGCATAGGGCATCGCCGCCTGCAACTGTCGAAGTCGATAGCTGCAGGTGGCGGAACGGTCAGCGATGCCCTGCTCTGCCACACCACCCAGCAGGTGTCATAGATCAGGGGAAGCGATATCCCCTGCCTTAACGCACGGGGATAGCGCATATTCCCCTGATCGACACATCTTAAATCTACCCCACAGTATTCACAAAGAGGGCTCCTTATTTGTCTTTAGGAACATCCATGTAGCAATTCCATCAAGGTCATCTAAGCGACCCAATTATTTACCCTATATCATTTAAATCTACAGAAAATGGGCCAATGTCATGCCTGTAGTACGTATACCATATCCTTGCTCCCATACAGCTTCTATTATCACATGGGCAAAGTTTTCGTTTTTAAAGCCCCATACACACTGGTCATTCTGTTGACTTGCAAAGCCAACTAAACGCTGCCTTCACGCAGGACTGGCAACAGGAATCTTGGGGCCCCATACACTGATATTTCATCAGGACTAGTAGTTGTGTGGAGCAGGGATGGAAGGTGGGCGTATTGGTGGCAAGAAGTCCAATATAATGGCTGCTTCCAGCGCAGACAGTATCACTTCTGAACTGAAAGCTACTACACATAATGCCACACACCGTAATGCCTACTACACATTATACCACAAACCGTAATGCCATTAGACATTATGCCACATGCCGGAATGCCCATTACACATTAGGCCACATGCTATAATGCCCATTACACATTATACCACACATTGGAACTCCCATTACATATTATGCCACACACCGTAATGCCCATAACACATTAGGTCAAACGCCATAATGCCATTACATATTATGCCGCACGCCATAATGTCCATTACATATTATACCACATGCTGTAATGCCAATTATACATTATGGCACATGCCATAATTTCCTTTACACATTAGGTCACATGCCATAATGCCCATTATATATTATGCCACATAAGTGCCACTTACCTATATGCTCCTTGCCAGGTGGTTACATGCTCCTTGCCAGGGGTTTACATGCTTTTTGCCAGGGGGTTACATGCTCCTTGCCTGGGTTTTATGCTCCTTGCCACAGTGGAGTAAATACTTGTTGCCAAGGGGGAGTACATGTTCATTGCCCAGTTAGGATCACCTGCTTAATGCCCGGGAGGATTACATGCTCATTGCCAGGGGAGTGAAATGCTCATTGCATAGGGGGATAACATGCTTGTTTCCTGGGGATAACATGCTTGATGCCAGGGGGGTTAAATGCTTGTTCCCAGGGGATAACTTGCTAGTTGCCATGGGGGTTTAAATGCTCATTGCCTAGGGGGGTTAATTGCTCGTTACCAGTGGGAATTTACATGCCTGGGGACAGTCTGTTGGGACATGCAGCTCCCGCCGCTTACAGACACTAATATGAGCTGGTGCTGCTGTGGAAAGGCATCTTCCAGCCTTCTGCAGCAGCACCGGCTCATTTCAGTCTGTGTAAGTGGTGGCCGGGAGCCTTTCCGCAGCAGCTCCGGCTCTTATCAGTGTAGTGTGTGTAAGCAGCGGGAGCTGCGTGTCCCGACCGTCCATTCCCAGGCAGCTCCCGCAACTGCAGTAAGAGCCCTTGCCTCCTCTCCCAAGTTCAGTGGCGCCTCGGCCATGAAAATTCTTGTTGGGGGGATTAAGTGGCAGCCGCCCACAGCAGTCGATTACAGGGTGACTGGGTGCAGGAATGAGTGGCCCTGTGGGCTGAATTTGGCTGCCCCCTGATCATCAGGGCCTGGGTTGGCTGTCCTCTATAATCCCCCTGTTACCCGGCCTGCCAGCATGAACGTACCCCTCCACCCACGGCAAATATCCCTGCACACATGCAAATGGATGTTTTGCATAATGTTTTGCGGGCAGAAATCATTAGATGGTCACTGACCTGCGACGCTCTCAGCCAGGTGCCGGGGGATCTGCGCACTGCCCCTACAATAGGCTACTGCCATCTGAGAATGGCAGTAGCTCAGGGACGCAAAGCACTGCTGACAAATGTTATAACTAATGGGGGATGCGGCTGGGGCAGTGCAGGAGAGATCGCAGCAGGGACCGGAAATTCCTGCTGCAGTCCCTCCTTCATACATTCGGGTGTTTAGCCACAAATATTGAATGATAAATGTGCCTCTATTTATCTTAAAAGGCCCATATGCACTAGAAGACAGGGGCTTCTGAACGATATTGATGCCAATGGTGTTCTGGTGTGTATGCCTTATCTCGTTAATGAGTTGCTCCGTTAACAAGATTAGGCATACAAACTAGCATCAGCTCAATCTGCACAATATCGCTCATGTCACTTGTGCACATTGTGCAGTGTGTGGTAGGAACAAGCGACATGAGCGATATTGTCTGTGTGGTGCCGCCCGGACTCTCCCCAGCTCCTGCCACTTCTGCCACTAGCCACTGCTCCTGTGGCCCAGGATGTCAGGCAGGGGACCAGCATATGAAGATTCCTCCAGCTGCCCATGTAATGAAATCACGGACGGAGCTTCTCAGGCCAGAGCTTCTGAGGTAGGAGGGGCGGAGCTTCACAGACCAGAGGGGGTGGAGCTATGCGAGACAATGAACTGCCAGAATGAGGTAAATTCTGTGTGTCTGTCGACTGGTGTGGGCGTTACGCATATGCAGCGCTACTACTGTTGGCAACTGGTATTTGTGTTACTTGTATGCAGTGCTATTACTGCCGGAAACTGGTGTGGGCATTACGTGTAAGCAACGCTAATACTGTCGGCAACTGGTGTGGGCATTACATGTAATTCGCGCTACTACTGTTGGCTAATGACATGGGCATTACGTGTAAGCAGCTTTAATACTGTCGGCAACTGGTGTAAACATTATGTGTAAGCAGCGCTACTACTGTTGGCAACTGGTGTGGGCGTTATGTGTCATTAGGGCTAATACTGTCGGCTACTGGTGTGGGCGTATGTGTAAGCAGTGTTACTACTGTCGGCAACTGGTTTAGGCATTAGGTGTAATTAGCACTAGAACTGCAGCAGCGCCGAGCTTCAGCGGTCACTGGGAACAGCTGTAGTAGCTCCAGGGAGAGAGCAGCTTCAGCGGCAGACAGGGAGAGCGGTATCCGTAGGTGTCCCTCTAGGTAGAGACTCGCAAGGGCGCCGGGGAGCAAGGGAGCCAGCAGCAAGAGAACCTTGCGCTGGTGAATAGGAGGCCGCTGATACTTTTAAAAAGAGACCCGCCTCCTCTAGCCTTTCATTCCCCCATCACCTCATCTCTTTTTGCACCGTCATCTCACCTCCTCTTGCCCCCCCCCGTCCACTTATACCATCTCATCTCCCCCCTCTTATCTGCTGTCTCCTACTCCCCTCTCTTCTGCCATCACCTCCACCTCTTGCCCACTCTCACCCGACATCACCTTCCCCCCTCACTTACCATCACGTCACCCCCTCTTGTCCATCATTACCTCACCCCCTCTCATCTGCCATCACCTCACACCCCTCCACCACACTCCCCCTGTCACCACACCCGCTTTCATCCCCCCGTCACCACACCCACTCTCACCCGCCGTCACCTCACACCCTCAGTTTTAGCCAATATCTTTCATCTTCCATAAAATCTTTCAGTGTGTATGCACAATATCTTTTATGATCAGCTCAATGGAAATTGTTCACCAATATCTTTCATCTTTCATATCTTCTAGTGTGTATGGGCTTTATGAATTCATTAAGGCCCCATACACACTAGATGATATTATAAAATATATTGTTCAGAAAGGGCTTTCTGAGTGATCATTTATGCTCCTGTGTGTACACTCAGTGGGGTCCATTTAAGAAGGATTGCATATATAATGCGATATGAGTGAATATTACCACCCAGGATCACATTGTAATATGCAATCCTATTGCAGGACCAGATGCAATGCTGCCCGATGTATTGATAAGTTGTCAGGGGCCCGATGCAATGCACCTGCTGCACCAATGGTGGTTCTGCCTCTGTCTCCTACATATTCCCCTCTCTGCTCTGTCTCCCATCCTCCCCTCTACTTCCCTTCCCATTCTCTCCCATTACCTCACTGTCTCTCACTGCTGCCCCACCACAGGCCCTGTACCCCACCCATCAGCCCTGCTGTCTCCCTCTTTCCACTGTGACCTCACCTATCTGCGATCAGTATCACAATGTACTCCCTCCATGCCCAATTTCTGCTGTTTCCCTTTCTAGATCAGTGGCAAGCACCATCACCACATCTGCTGTATACCAGCCTTCACAATCATTCAATCAATCAAGTCACTCAATCTCATAACCCTTCTGTGCCTTGGAATGCTAGCTCAATTTGTAACAAACTAATCCTCAATCATGACCTTTTTATTTCCAACTCCCTCCATCTCCTAGCCAGTACTTAAACCTGGATCATCTCCTCTGACACTACTTCTCCTGCTGCTCTCTCTGCTTTGGGTCTTGCGCACATACACCCTGACCAGAGGGCCGTCATCAAGGTGGTGTTGACATTTCCTCAGGGCCGGTGTAAGGTTTCTCGGAACCATAGGCAAAACATCAACTTTCTGCCCCCTCAGGGACATAACTCCCAGAGGCAATGGGGACGTCATCCTCCGGATTAACAACACTGGAGGGGCACCTGCAGGTACAGCTGCACCTGTGCGGTTCACAACAGGATCCATGTGTGACCACTGCTCTTCCACTAGAGCTCTGTGGTGCACCCACATAGTTAAATGGCTTTATCCCAGGATCCAGACTCAGTGTCACCCCCCCCCCCCTCCCAGATCCTGGCACCCTAGGCAGCTGCCTAAAGCTGCCTAGTGGTAGCGCCGGCCCTGCATTTCCTCCATTAACTTAGGTGACTTTAACATCCCTATCAACATTTCCACAGAAACCTCTGCCTCAAAACTCCTTAACCTCACATCTTCACTTGGTCTCTCCCAGTGGACCTCCTCCCATGTGAATGTAGATTCATTTGATCTAGTCTTCACCTGCAGTTTTGATATGTCTGATTTCTCCAACTTCCCATTCCCCCTCTCGGGCCATCACCTTTTCTATATTAACTTATCCCTCTCTGCTTCTCCTTCTCTACCTCACAAAACTACCATCACTAAGCGTAACATTGAGGCCATTGACACCACCTTCCTATCCTCCCTCTTTGACTCACTTCTCTCTCCTTTTCTATCTCTCTCATGTCCTGAACACGCCACTTTCCTGTATAATGCTTCCCTTAATTCTGCTCTTGATTCTGTCGCTCCACAAACCACTATTCACCAAACAAACTAACTATCACCTCAACCATGGCACACTAAATACACAAGATCACTGCAAAAAATGCTCACATACTGCTGAGCAACAATGGAGGAAATCACACTGAAGGAAGACTTCATCCACTTCAAACTTATGATTCTATCCTGCAGTACTGCCCTTTTCCTTCCCAAACAGGACCTCAGAACCTCATCTCCTCCCAGTCTAAAAAACCCCAGCACCCCTTGACACTGTCAACTCCCTCCTCTTCCCACCCTCACCTCCCCTCCTAACTCTCTGCTCTTAATATGCCAATTATTACACATCCAAAATTTATTCCATACTTCAGGACATTACATCCCACCAGACCATCAGCCACCAATCACCTCCTCTCCCTCACAATCCCTCCTCCTGCCCCTTACCAACTTCTCCTATGTATCTGTTGAGGAAGTCCTGGCTCTCATTCATTCTTCCCTCCTCACCACCTACCCATCTAACCCTATCCCCTCCCTCCTCATCCCTTTCCTCTCTGTCTGCCTACTCCCATCAGGCACTGTCCTCTCTGCCTTCAAGCTTGCTCTTGTCTCTCCTATACTTAAAAAAAACTACCCTTGATCCTAACTCTCTCTGACTACCGACCCATTTCTTTCCTCTCTTTTGCCCACAAACTCTTTAAACGTATTGTCTATAATTGCCTGACTGCCTTTTTTCCTCCCATGCAAGCTTGATCCATTCCAGTTTGGCTTCCGTCTTCTCCACTCCACTGAAACTGCTCTAACAAAAGTCTGCAATGATCTTCATGCTGGCAAATCCAAAGACGACTACTCTCTGCTTATTCTTCTTGATCTTTCTGCTTATTTTGACAATGTGAACCACCATCTACTTCTCCAAATCCTTTACTCTCTTGGTCTGCGTGATAGTACCCTCTCCTGGCTATATTCTTACCTCTCTGACTGCTTCTTCTCTGTCTCGTGTCATGACTCCACCTTACCTACACTTCCACTGAATGTATGTGTCTCCCAAGGCTCTTTTCTCGCTCTATACATCCTCTCTAGGTAAACTCATTCACTCATTCGACTTCCAATTTCACATCTACGCTGATGGGACCACGTATTGGGTCGGACAGGGTGTCAAAACATGCGATTTGGGACAATTTCACGGCCCGATTCATCCGAATCGGGTGAAATCGGGCCCAAATCGCATAATGTATGGGGGCCTTAAGGAGCTAATTGGCTGGACGTTTATCTCTCCTTATCACCCTTGCATTTATACAGATAGTGGTAGATGCTCAATTAGTTCAGTAGCATTTCCCAGGTGCATGAGGGAGGGGTTAAATACTGGTAAGTAAAACAAGACATTTTTTCCCTCAACACACTGAGCAATGCTAGTAACCAATCTAGAACACTACATGATAATAGAATTCAGAGATATTGGTTACATATACCTGCGCAGGTGTATGCTATGCCCCCAAGCCGCGTCAAGGCTTCTCTGTATATTGGGGGTCCCTAGCGCTATATCTAGGTGCAGGGTGCGGCACCCCAAAAAACCATCATAAGCTGGGAAGCCCAGCGCGGCATGCCAGTGATATACTAAGTGTTAATAATTAGTGATAGGAAGCCGAAGCTATATAAAAAGAGAGAGATAAATGAATGTAATTAAAATAGGATAGAGATAGTGTTAGTGAGGGAAAAGTGTTAATAGAATGTAAGGGCATGCCGCACTAAAGCCACCCAGCCCATCCAGTCCAGGAGCACCGCACCCCACACCACCGTTACCCTAAATTGGGTCTACGATTAACCAGCAAGGAGCCACATGATAATGGCTCCTTACTTGATATATCCAAACTAAGAGCTACCTACCTTGGAGCAACCCCGGACTACTCCATGTGGCATATCAGGACCCACATCTCCTCCTAATATGGGCTCCCTTCTGCCTCTAACAACATACATACAGATAGTGGTAGATGCTCAATTAGTTCAGTAGCATTTCCCAGGTGCATGAGGGAGGGGTTAAATACTGGTAAGTAAAACAAGACATTTTTTCCTCAACACACTGAGCAATGCTAGTAACCAATCTAGAACACTACATGATAATAGAATTCAGAGATATTGGTTACATATACCTGCGCAGGTGTATGCTATGCCCCCAAGCCGCGTCAAGGCTTCTCTGTATATTGGGGGTCCCTAGCGCTATATCTAGGTGCAGGGTGCGGCACCCCAAAAAAACATCATAAGCTGGGAAGCCCAGCGCGGCATGCCAGTGATATACTAAGTGTTAATAATTAGTGATAGGAAGCCGAAGCTATATAAAAAGAGAGAGATGCCGCACTGGGCTTCCCAGCTTATGATGGTTTTTTGGGGTGCCGCACCCTGCACCTAGATATAGCGCTAGGGACCCCCAATATACAGAGAAGCCTTGACGCGGCTTGGGGGCATAGCATACAGGTATATGTAACCAATATCTCTGAATTCTATTATCATGTAGTGTTCTAGATTGGTTACTAGCATTGCTCAGTGTGCTGAGGGAAAAAATGTCTTGTTTTACTTAACCAGTGTTTTGAAAACAACCCTGAATGGCCTGTTTAGTGCGGGAGGGGAGGGTTTGAATGAATCTGTAGCGAGGTCTCAAACCAGTCCATTGTGAATAGAAAAAGAAGGCGTGAGGTTGCCATCTCTACTGACAGGGACGAGGTTTGTATCCACTGCTGTAGGATTGCTTTTTTGCCTACCGCTGAAAGGAGTACAAGCAGTTTTTTGTCATTCTTAGGTATGTTAGGTTGATCGGCAATGTGACCAAAAAGAGCCCAGGAATCAGTGCAGCTAAATGATAGTTTAAGTGTGGTCATAGCATAACTATGTAACGCGTGCCAGAATGTCTGTATTTGGGGGCATTGCCAAAGACAATGATAAATATCTGCTTCCGGGGCATGGCATTTGAAGCAATCTGACCTTTCAGTTGTGCCCATCAGGTAGCAACGTTTGGGTGAGAGATAGGCTCTGTGGAGGATTTTATATAGCATTTCCTGGTATGAGCTGGCCGTGACGAGTTTGAGGTTAATGAGGTAAGTTTATATACAGAGAAACCTTGACGCGGCTTGGGGGCATAGCATACACCTGCGCAGGTATATGTAACCAATATCTCTGAATTCTATTATCATGTAGTGTTCTAGATTGGTTACTAGCATTGCTCAGTGTGTTGAGGGAAAAAATGTCTTGTTTTACTTACCAGTATTTAACCCCTCCCTCATGCACCTGGGAAATGCTACTGAACTAATTGAGCATCTACCACTATCTGTATGTATGTTGTTAGAGGCAGAAGGGAGCCCATATTAGGAGGAGATGTGGGTCCTGATATGCCACATGGAGTAGTCCGGGGTTGCTCCAAGGTAGGTAGCTCTTAGTTTGGATATATCAAGTAAGGAGCCATTATCATGTGGCTCCTTTGTGGTTAATCGTAGACCCAATTTAGGGTAACGGTGGTGTGGGGTGCGGTGCTCCTGGACTGGATGGGCTGGGTGGCTTTAGTGCGGCATGCCCTTACATTCTATTAACACTTTTCCCTCACTAACACTATCTCTATCCTATTTTAATTACATTCATTTATCTCTCTCTTTTTATATAGCTTCGGCTTCCTATCACTAATTATTAACACTTAGTATATCACTGGCATGCCGCGCTGGGCTTCCCAGCTTATGATGGTTTTTTGGGGTGCCGCACCCTGCACCTAGATATAGCGCTAGGGACCCCCAATATACAGAGAAGCCTTGACGCGGCTTGGGGGCATAGCATACACCTGTGCAGGTATATGTAACCAATATCTCTGAATTCTATTATCATGTAGTGTTCTAGATTGGTTACTAGCATTGCTCAGTGTGTTGAGGGAAAAAATGTCTTGTTTTACTTACCAGTATTTAACCCCTCCCTCATGCACCTGGGAAATGCTACTGAACTAATTGAGCATCTACCACTATCTGTATGTATGTTGTTAGAGGCAGAAGGGAGCCCATATTAGGAGGAGATGTGGGTCCTGATATGCCACATGGAGTAGTCCGGGGTTGCTCCAAGGTAGGTAGTTTTTAGTTTGGATATATCAAGTAAGGAGCCATTATCATGTGGCTCCTTGCTGGTTAATCGTAGACCCAATTTAGGGTAACGGTGGTGTGGGGTACGGTGCTCCTGGACTGGATGGGCTGGGTGGCTTTAGTGCGGCATGCCCTTACATTCTATTAACACTTTTCCCTCACTAACACTATCTCTATCCTATTTTAATTACATTCATTTATCTCTCTCTTTTTATATAGCTTCGGCTTCCTATCACTAATTATTAACACTTAGTATATCACTGGCATGCCGCGCTGGGCTTCCCAGCTTATGATGGTTTTTTGGGGTGCCGCACCCTGCACCTAGATATAGCGCTAGGGACCCCCAATATACAGAGAAGCCTTGACGCGGCTTGGGGGCATAGCATACACCTGCGCAGGTATATGTAACCAATATCTCTGAATTCTATTATCATGTAGTGTTCTAGATTGGTTACTAGCATTGCTCAGTGTGTTGAGGGAAAAAATGTCTTGTTTTACTTACCACCCTTGCATTTATCTCTTGTTAAGGCTTAATACATCTGCCCCATTTTATCTCCTAATCCTTTTTGGAGCTCAATTAACCAATTGTGATTGAATATTAAGTCTGCCTTATTACTCTCGTGCCACATGTATTACACTAAGACAGTATTTTTAACAAGGCATATTTTTCAATAATGGCATTCTCTTTTTCACCACTTTTGGAGTACAAGTAATTAAATTGCATAATTAAGGGATAACATCTAAACACATTGTTATATCAACTTCAGTATGAATGCACACAATTGTGTTTTATAACCAGAGCTGTATAAGTGCTTAACTAACACGAGTGGTTCCTTCAGAATATACAAATCTGTTATCCACTGCACCTGGGCTGATCAATTGTTGAACTAATAATAGTGGAACTTTTTTGAGCATTCAATCTGGTATCCACTCCACTCATTCTTTTACGGGGAACATATGCAGAGGGACCACACCCCTCTAATTGAAACAAAACAACCGTATCTATTTACTTTCCCTGTCTACAGTCCTGTGTAGTATAACAATACTATATAAGGCCCATTATATCCATAATTTCGAGCTCTCCCTGCAGTTAACCATTTTTTTGACTTAGAGACAATACCCCTTTCATTACCACCATGCCTCACTGGACTGCACAAACCCTCCCTGAACTTGGAAGCCAAGCAGTGAAGGGCTGGGGCAGTACCCAGATGGCAGACCCCTGGAGAAGACCGAGTATGATAAATAACAACAAGGGTTCTATATGTCCCATAAGTCATCAGTTCTGGAGACACCTACTGCTTAAGCCCTTACCTATAACAGAGCCTATATATCAGATGCTTTTGGGGTAACTAATCCCATCATATACTTATACTAATTGGGAGTGTCCCCTACAATTGTTATAATAAAAACACATTCTTTAAGGATACCACACTGGAGATTATATTCATTTCACTGCCTATGGTCACTTTGGTTATTATACCAATGACGACTCAGCGCATTAAATGAAAATCAAGGTGTGACTGATGCATGATCTATATTATGATAGTCCATTAGACCAGTCACACAACATTTAAAATTTGTGCCATTTATCTTAAAATGTCTTTAATAAAAGTTATGTTTTAAACTAATTTCATATTCAATATTTAAAAGAGTGCGCCCAAAAAGCGTTTCCTTTCTTTTGATTTGAATCTTTGCAATCAAAAAACTCCTTTGCTCAGTTACTGTGACTGAATGCTGGGTGCACCACTAATTATAAAACTACCAGAATTATTTAGACGGTAGTTCCTTATATTGGTTATATAATTCATATTAAATAAACCTGGACTGTGCAGATCCTCTCCCATCTCTCCCAACCATAAAAGTAAACTGGCCAGTGCAACATATTTGTATATACCAGGATTGATCACTGTGGAACCTCTGGGACCTACCAAATAGGAGGTGTAACATTTTACACATAAGCACCCACTGTTCACTCATACATGATCATTATATATTTCTCGACAATTATAGATATACATATGGGACTGCACTATTGTTGGAAAGATGATCTGACACAAGATTTTATGATGATATTTGTGTGCTTTCTTCCTTGGAACGTTCGATTATCTTAGTTACAACTCAGGGGAGTACCAAAAACCAGGACTATTACTGGGAAAATAAGGGGACAATAGAGTGCATTCAGTCAGAATCCCTGCAATCAGGATGCCTGTGTTCAGTATACCAACACTGGCATCCCAAATAGTGTCAGGAAACCAGTGGTGTACCCTTGAAACAGAACAGGATGCCGAAGCTGGGATCCCAACAGCTGGCATTCTGATTGGTAAGTATACAAGGCGGGATAGCTTGTGGCCTGGGACCGGGAAGGGGGTGTTAGGTTAAAGCACTTAGAAGGTGGAGTTAGGGTCAAGCTGCAGGCTGGGGATTAAGTTTATCCGGTGGGGTACGGGGGTTAGGGGTAGATACTAGCGGGGAAGGCTACGGGCTGGGGGGGGGAGGGGCTAGCAGTGTTAGGCTGCTGAGGCAGGGGGAGTATGCTTGCCTGACCCCTGGCGGGATTCCCTCCTTCGGGATGCCAACATCAGTATTCTGACTATCGGCATCCTAACCACTGGTCATCTGTATGTTTCCCAAATACATATGTTGATCTATACACTATCACTACTTAATTATTTACCAGCATACTTAGGGTTCCCAGAGATGTCAGAAGCCCCTTGGACAATGTGGGAGAGTATGTAAATCTAAAGCATCTTTTTGTAGTGTGCACCAGATGCACTTTACATGTGACCTTAGCTGTATACCAGTAACTTATGCTCATAAAATAACATAATAAATACTAAACACATAGAAAACAGATCATAATAGAAAAGCAGTTAAAAGTTAAAAGCAGAATTTGTCAAATTCCCTTTTTACTGTACATACTGTATAAACCTCTCTATAAAGTCATTTATATCCTTGGGAAAATGAATAACAAAATTCATGTGAACATTATACAAAATATTTTAAGGAATTCACTATAAATGTAAAGTTATTTAAATGAGCCTATTTGAACTTGTCATTGAATTTGGCAAAAATAATAGGATATTATGCCAGCTTTCATTGTTCTTTTGTTTATTCTACACCATTTAGTGACTAATAATCTAGGGTTCATTCTGACTTTGAATCTAGAACTTTTATTTATCTTGGCATATTTGACCTTGCAGTTAACTGGCTCCTAATAAAATTATCAGTAACAAACATTTGGCCTAGGGGTGCTGTGAAAAATATTCTTATACACTAGAGTTTTGTAATCCAAAACCTTTGGGATCCCTGTGTTATGGTTAGATTGGTGGATACGGGGCCAATATACAATGGTTTTAGTAGGAGAGCCCTGCTTTTCGGGCACTGTCCCACCTGTGGGAGACAGCATCCACTCATTACTCTATCACCAATGCCCTTTACAGTACTTGGGGGTGGGGATAGCCTGGGGCCAGCCCAGCAGCTTGGGAATCGCTGAGTAACAGGAACATGGCACTGGTGCTATACAACGCACCCTTGCAGCAAGGTTACTACCCTTTTCCGCAATGTTAATCCTCCATTTTAGCTCTCTCAAAATGATCCCTCTGCCCTACTCCCTGATATTGGGAGATATGGGTCAATGATCAGGATAATGGGTAAGGGATTAGTGAGGCTAATATAGTCAGGAAAGTGGGAGGAAAATGCTGCTTTGTATATGGACTTCTCTTCCCTTCCTTTTCTTAACACTTTGCAGTGGCGTTGTATTCTACTAGGTACGTCTGACACTTGCCTGCTTTCCTGGGGAGCTGAAAGTAGAAATTTATGTCTATTTACAATTGAACAGGATGATTCGCAGGAGTGTTCAAACTCACGATAAGCCTCTGATTGTGGTAAATTAATGTAATGTTACGGCTTATTGAATTCCCCCCCTGAAGGTGGATATATGCTCTCTCACCCAGGGTTCATTCATTTATAACTAAGCTGCCACTAATGGTGTTGTTTCATTATTTTAGTCAGGGGAAAGAAATTGAATGCCTTTTAGTGATATTTGGTACAGATAAGAATTTGCATATGTTATCTGCCCATGTGCGGCTTTTTGTTTTGCTACATATGTATTGTTTATTACATTTTGTGCAAAAATACAGCCAAAAACAGACTATCCAGTAGTAAATAGAAGCATACAGATAAAGGGGAAGAAAATAAATGTCATCATCAGCCATCAGGGAGCATAAGAAAGGCTTAAAGCCATGTACACACCAGCAGCGATATTGGCTGATATCGCTGGCAATATGGTCGCTGGCGACCATATTGCCAGTGATGGGAGTGTGCCCAGGCGATAAATCACCGTGTGCGCGCTCCCGTTTTCAGTCCCATTATAATTGCTGCTGATTACCTCTGCGACTCCGCCGGCAGAGGTTTCTTTTCATCAGCGACCATCTCTAGTTGCCGATGAAAAGGAGACTTTGAGCTATATCTCGCCGGGCGATATACACTGTACACTGTACACTGGTGATATATTGGCTAATGGCCAATTTTGACTAGATGCATAAGAGATTTTGGCTAGATGCACTGGAGATTTTGACTAAGTGAATTGAATTTCAATTAATTCAATTTATGCTAACCAATCTATATTATAATATTGACTAACCAGGAGAAAAACTGGGAGATTTTGGCTAACCTTCTAGGTGATTTTGACTATCTAGTCAAAATCTCCTGCCAAACCCACACCATGTGTACACCCCTTTACTGCACATGGCTGGTACTGTATGTTAACAGATACAGTGAGCCTGCAGTCACACCTTTTACGCGCCTCCATCTATTCATGTGCTACCACTTTGCCCTCCTCCAGTCTATCCCCTGTCCTTGTTAAATGAATGCTGCAGAGGTGCATGGTGTGTAAGACAGTTGCATGTAAGCTACGGGGGAGTATCTGCATTAATAATTTTGGTCAGCTCCTTTTTTCTTTTAATTTACTGACATTTATTTTCTCCCCTTACAAATAAGCTGATGTTCATCTCCAACAGATGAACACGGATGCATGACAACAGGCCATCTTTCATTTAGGATAAAGCATCCTCATTAATTGTGGGATCTTTTCTCTCAGTTATAGATACTAGAACCTTCTTCAACAAACCCCAAAAATAAATCATAACTGCAGACTATCAAAGATATGCCCCATCTATATTAGATATGAGCGATTCGGATTCCATGGAATACAAACTGCTTCAAACATCGACGGCCCGCATGCCGCGCTTGCGAGTTTCTGGCTTTGTTCGGCCAAACGCGGGAATCAGGCGCTGGATTCCTGTGAGATGCCAAGTCTATAGAAGCTCGGCATCCAGAGAATTTGGCGCCATGTCACATTTACGCTTCCATCTGTGCACAGCTCTGCTCGTGCCTGGCAGGTCTAGTAGTTGTGCTGCGTGCAGGAGCCTGGAGTGAACTTGAATCATCAATCACTTGTCCCATCAATCATTAGTGTGC
Organism: Crinia signifera; assembly: GCF_055691185.1. Lineage (NCBI taxonomy): Eukaryota > Metazoa > Chordata > Amphibia > Anura > Myobatrachidae > Crinia > Crinia signifera. Next base: position 250,354,026 of record NC_139220.1, on the reverse strand, counting down.
AGAGGGGTGTTGTGCAGAGGGGTGCAGTGCAGAATGCAGACAGAGGGGTGTTGTGCAGACTGCAGAGGGGTTTGTGCTTTGCAGACTCAGATGGGGTGTTGTGCAGTGCAGAGCGGTGTTGTTGTGAAGTGCAGACTAGAGGGGTTTATGCAGTGTGTAGAGGGCTGTTGTGCAGCGCAGAGGGGTTTCTGCTGAGCAGAGGGGTTTGTGCTGTGTGTAGAGGGGTGTTGTGCAGTGCAGAGGGGTTTGTGCTGTGCAGAGGGGTTTGTGGCAGTGCAGTGCAGACTCAGCAGAAGGGTTTGTGCAGTGCAGAGGGGTTTGTCCTGTGCAGACTGCAGAGGGGTTTGTGAGCTGGGTTATACAAGTTGAGTATCCCGTATCCGGGAATCCCTTATCCGAATTATTCCAAAACCCGTGTTTTTTGGAAAAATTCAAATTTTTTTTTTTTTACCCCCCTAACCCTTTTTTTATACTTACCAAGTCCCCCGGCATCCACAGAAGGCCTTCAGCATCCTCTCCGTCATCTCCAGCGGTCCCAGCGGTGCATTGCCCGAGTGTGTGTGCGCACCAGTGACGTCATCGACGCGCCTGGGAACTCGCTCAATGCACTCCTGGGAACCGCTGGAGATACCGGAGATGGTGCTGGAGGCCGGCTGTGGACGCCGGGGAACAAAGTGGATGCCGAGGGACCATCGGGGCACCACCAGGGGACAGGTACGTACAGTATGTTTAAAAAAAAATATTCCAAAATCAGGAAAAATCCCTTATCCGGAATGCTCGTGGTCCCGAGCATTTCGGATAAGGGATACTCAACCTGTATATTAATATATAATATACTTAATTATATTGTAGTAATTGTACTGGTCGTGTGTTAGGCAGGCTGTCAGTCAGTGTAATGGGGTACACACGCAGGCTGTCAGTCAGCTTTTCATTGTTATTTTTTTTGGTGTGTGGTCACTGTGGTGTGCTGCACTGCAATCCAATACACCATTTAGTACTTTCAAAAGCAGAACTAGTTCAGTGTGATTGTCCTGCCACCACGGTCTAGAAAAGGAAAAAAGTGGATAGTGGAGCGCTAATTTATTTTTAAATATAATTTAAAAATTATTATAAAAAAACATGAAAAATTGTAAAAAGTTGACCAATTGGGTATTACAATAATTATTTTAATATATTCTAGAAAATAGACATTACACACATACAACTAACACATCTAAAATACGATGTAATTAAAAATATGACAGTATTCACCCCTACATAGGACCTCAGTGATATAGTTTTGAAATGTGGATATATCTCACTTGTTCCTGGTGGTACTCTCCTGTTGGATATATGAATATACTGGATTGTAATCCACAGGGTCCAGTAGAGGGTGAGTGTCTAATGCGTTTCGTCATCCACAGATGACTTTATCAAAGGCATTTCATAAAGTCATCTGTGGATGACGAAACGCGTTAGGCGCTCACCCTCTACTGGACCCTGTGGATTACAATTTACCCCATATCACTTTGGACCAGCTCTCCTCTCTTTGTTTCAAGTCAGTCACTGGACTTTATCAAACCAAGGGACACCACCACCTGCCAATCTTGCGAGGCCCTCCATTCCGTGAGACGTGTACCATCTTTCCTCACGAGGGGAGAACATTACCATCGGCTCCAAGTCAGGTTTATGGACACCCGCCAATCCAGTATATTCATATATCCAACAGGAGAGTACCACCAGGAACAAGTGAGATATATCCACATTTCAAAACTATATCACTGAGGTCCTATGTAGGGGTGAATACTGTCATATTTTTAATTACATCATATTTTAGATGTGTTAGCTGTATGTGTGTAATGTCTATTTTCTAGAATATATTAAAATAATTATTGTAATACCCAATTGGTCAACTTTTTACAATTTTTCACGATTTTTTATAATAATTTTTAAATTATATTTAAAAATAAATTAGCACTCCACTATCCACTTTTTTCCTTTTCTAGACCTAGATATATAGGGGACTTACCACCCCCAAGTGTGAGCAGCTTGCCAATTCCTACCCATCTCCTCAAGCGCCTAATAGACTCCGCCATCCAGGTGGCAGGGTTTTCTTTCTTTCGTTCTGCCACCACGGTCCACGCAGTGTCATCCAAGGCCCGTCCATAAAAAAAAATACGGTCTAAAAATAAATTTTGCTGTTCTTTATTTTTTTTTCTCTATACTGCACCCAATAATATACACCACAAGTTCTGTGTGTGATTGTTCTGCATCCACGCAGTGTTATACAAGCTGTGCATTAAAAATAATGAAAGTAAAAAAAATCCAAATCAATTTTTCTCTTATAAAAGCTGCGCATTAAAAACAAATTTAATGAATTAAATTCAAAAAATCCAAATCAATTTTTCTCTTCTTTATTCAGTCTTTGTGTGTACTGCACCCATAGTATACTGTCAGATGGTGTGTGTGTGATTGTTTTCCCTTCACGCAGCTGTTAGCTGCGCATTAAAAACTAATTAAATTAAAGTAAAAAGACCAAATCAAATTTTCTCTTCTTTATTCAGTCTTTGTGTACTGCACCCATAGTATACTATCAGAAGGTGCATGTGTGATTGTTTGGCCTCCGTGCAACATTATACAAGCTGTGCATTAGAAACAAATTAAATTAATTAAATTAAAAAAATCCTAATCAATTTTTCTCTTCTTTATTCATTCTTTGTGTGTATTGCACCCATAGTATACTGTCAGAAGGTGCGTGTGTGGTTGTTCGGCCTTCATGCAGCATTATACAAGCTGCGCATTAAAAACAAATTATATTAATTAAAGTAAAAAAATCCAAATAAATTTTTCTCTTATTCATTGTGTGTGTGTACTGCACCCATAGTATACTGTTAGAAGTTCCGGGTGTGATTGTTCGGCCTCCATGCAGCGTTATACAAGCTGCACACTACAAAAAAATAACAGTAAAAATGTTAATTTTTTTTATCTTCTTTATTGTTTGTGTGTACCGCACCCCAATACACCATACCTCCCAAATTCTTTAATTGAAGAAATTGGGGGTGTGACTTATGCAAATTAGGTTGTGCATCCGTTCTCAACCACTGCGCCACTGAATAGATGCGGTACACATGCGCACAGTGTCTATTCTGTCAGATTGGGGGGGGGGACTCCCAACTGCCCCTCCCCCTGCAGCAGCACACCGCCGGCCGCGGGAAGGATGCGGGAACGTCCCCAAAATCAGGGACGTTCCCGCGTTTAACGGGACAGTTGGGAGGTATGCATACTGATACTGTCAGAAGTTCTGTGTGTTAATAACCAGTCAGCTTGCTGCAGACCTTTGCCTAAAGTGAATGAAAACAACATTGTGAGCTGTAAAGTGGTCAAAATTGTCTGGAAAGGGCTGGAAATTAATGTTATTGAGGTTAATATTACAAAATAAATGCAAAAATTACGCAATTTGGGCATTTTTGGCAATTTTTAAAAAAATATAAAAGCCTTTCACCGCTGTTTGACAAAACCAAATCCAAATCCCGGCGACGAATCCAAATCCAAATCTTCGGCCCCGGCGCTCATCTCATAAATATACTAATAGCAGAAGGATCACTTTTATGAGTGACATATTTCTACGATGTCATTGTCTGAGCACATATAAAAATTAAAGGTCTGTAGATTTGCAAAAAAAATGGCAGTGATTGGTTGCTATGTCGTGATATAGAAAAACAGCTGCCTGACATTTTTAATGTATCACCATTGTGCTCTGGAAAATGTGATAATGAATGCTTCCAGGAACATGTGGTTACCTGGAATATGTGATCTGCTGGGTGGTCTGAAAACTGTGACTTTTACTTGCAGCCACCCACTAATCAGGATTCTTTTAAAATTTGAAGGGTATGAAAAGGGGTCAGATGTTCTGCCCAGCAAACCTTTGCCTGGTTAAAACCGAGCACATCAGCTTATTATGCTTGTTTATCACTGTCTACAATTGTAAAGCGCAATGGAATCTGCTGCACTATATAAGAAACTGTAAAAAAAATATATATATATATATATATATATATCAAACACTTCCTGAAAAAAAAAATGTAACCTCCTTTGAAATATGCAAAGTACTGCAATGCCTTTTCACTACTGACCCAGTCTCCAGGCTAACCGCAAATATTATGTATCCCTGAAATGTATTAAAGGGGACCGCAGCAGGAATCTCCGATCCCTGCTGCGATCCCCCCCTGCACCACCACCGGCCGCATCCCCCATAGGTTTCTATGGGGGATGCGAAGCTGCCCGATGTATCAACATCGGGCAGCCCGGCATCGCACCCCTGGGCTATCGCCATTCTAATGTGGCGATAGCCCATTGCAGCCTATGGCTACACATCGCACTGCCCGAGCAGGGCAGTGCGGTCAGAAAGGTCGGCGGGGGTCAGCGCATAACCGCGCATGCGCTGACTCCCCGGCTTCCGGGTTAGGGCTTCGCAGGGAAGGGCTCCTATCGGAGCCCTGTCCCTGCGCCCCCAGATAAATTCCGGTACTTGTTTCCTATCTGGGCGCCCACTAAGTTAATTGCGCACCATGCTATTCTCCGTAGAGAAATCGGATCGCATCGCATCGTACACATACACGATATTGAACGATGCGATGCGATGCGATGCGATCCGATTCGATTTCCCATAGGAAACAATGTTAAATGGCTCAATTTAGCCAAATTATCATAGGAACAATAGTAAATGGGCCAAAAACACCCCTGAACATTGAAATGTCCCCCCAAAAGTAGTTGACGCCACCCCGCCATCAACGTGAACCCGAAGCGTGGCGAGCGCAGCGAGCCCGCGAGGGGCGGCGGTACGCGTCCTCCGACCTTTTCATGCCCTACTATCCACGTCGGTGTGGAGTGAGAATAGAATAGTGTGGCGAGCGCAGCGAGCCACCGAGCCCGAAGCGTGGCGAGCGCAGCGAGCCCCGCGAGGGGACGCGGATACCTTCACAGGTAAACGCGTCCCTTCGCGGGCTTCCCAGGTGTCCGCGTCGCCCGCGAGGGGACGCGTATAACTGTGAAGGTATCCGCGTCCCCTCGCGGGGCTCGCTGCGCTCGCCACGCTTCGGGCTCGGTGGCTCGCTGCGCTCGCCACACTATTCTATTCTCACTCCACGCCGACGTGGATAGTAGGGCATGAAAAGGTCGGAGGACGCGTACCGCCGCCCCTCGCGGGCTCGCTGCGCTCGCCACGCTTCGGGTTCACGTTGATGGCGGGGTGGCGTAAACTACTTTTGGGGGGACATTTCAATGTTCAGGGGTGTTTTTGGCCCATTTACTATTGTTCCTATGAGAATTTGGCTAAATTGAGCCATTTCACATTGTTTCCTATGGGAAATCGAATCGCATCGCATCGTTCAATATCGTGTATGTGTACGATGCGATGCGATCCGATTTCATTACGGTGCCGTACGTAGAAAACCTGGGCGCCCAGATAGGAAACAAGTACCTAAATTCCTGCGGTATCAGATGACACCGCAATGCGATGCCCGGTGTTGTCATTACGCCGGGATCGCTATAGAATGATAAATGCGCCCCTTTACCACAACTTGCTACTTGCATTTCTATTGTTGCCTCTCATGAGCAGGGCCCTCCCTACCCTATGATTAGATGTCTACATTGCTTTTGTCTGCCTTTTATGCCCTGTTCTTCTCTATTGTCAAGAGCTGCAAAGAGCACCGTGGCTACATGGATCTATCATAATAATATTCTTATTGCCTTATCCTCTGTTATTATATTTTACTGAGGGATTATATACATGTTTTGTATGCTACGGCTTCTCATCCCTCTGTGTTTCTAATGGTCTCCATGGTAATCCTATTGAAATGCAGTAGGACAGTATGTTGGCTTTACTGCCAGCTGTGTATAATTTATGACCTGACTTGAGTTTCAAACACGCGGCACCAATAGTTTAACATTGTCGTTTTTTTTTAAACCCCGGTAATAGCAAAAATATGACACAGCTGGGCACTAGGCTCACATGCCTATTCCCCAACAGTTTAAATGGTTTTGGAAGATGTTTCTTTATATCTACTGTATTGTGATAAACATTGTATTTAAAAAAATAATAATGCAGGGAGGGCAATAACATTGTCAGAATGTGCTTGCCAACAAGAACACCATGTTCTTACACTTAAGCAAGAGAGATTTGTTCTTTGTGTTAGTTACCTTGAACTTGTCTGCAAATCATACATACTGTGCAGGGGTATACATTTCTAGTATTACTTTAACTTCTACCGTTTGTTTCTATAATTTCTCTTACAATTTGCAGAAAACCTACTGGCTCACTGCTGTTATGTCTTCCATGTGTCCATTCTGCTTTCTTATCTGTTTCCCCCTACAACTCCCTGCCACCAAGTCTTATTTTTCTGTAAAATATAGGTTCAGGAACTCTGTGTCTGGGGGTGGAGCTATTTAAAAAAACAGTTATATCTATCTATCGATCTATTGATCTATCTATTATTAGAAAAGAAAGCACTCAAAAGGAATTTGAGAATAAAACTTATTTTATGGAAAGTACATTTTGGCCCATGACGGGTTCAGGTGTAAGGGGGGTGGCGGTGCAATGTCGTGCCTTCTGCAGTGCAGGTGTATCCTGACTACTTACCTGGCGCCGCACCCTTTCATCTTGAGGCCGTGATGAACCATGGTCCTGGTAACACTCCGGCACCCAGACACGATTACCTAGCAGGAAGAGAAGAGGTGAGTTCTGTTCTTCCTTGATGCAGACCGATGCGCCCTCCATCCCGCTGTCCCGTGACGTCTTTAAGCAAGGAAGCTTCTGGGGAACGTCATTCTCCTCACACGGCCTCAGAACCCAAAGTGTCACCGATTGATACTCACGCACCTAGGAGAAAAACTTGACCTCGCACAGGGATGCAAGGTCCCCATTCCACCCCGAAGGAAGGGAGATAGACAGAGACAGACACACAAAGACAGATGTACAAGATGACACTCACCGTCCTCAATCTTGTACTTTACCCTCGATTCTCCTCACAGGTCCCTGAAAGGAGACAAGAACACCAGACACGTGCAGAGCCGAAAACTACCTAAATGTTGCACAACTACTATAACTAAGTACTGACTGTCGGAATCCCAACTGTCAGGGAGCCGTCCGGCACCCGACAGAACTACTGTATAACAAACAGGCTAAACAACTTTGTTCTGAACAAACACAATAAACCAGGGTTGCCTACCCTCCCGGAATGGCCATGAGGGTCCCAGAAACCGCGTCCCCCTTTCGGCAACCCTCCTGGATACCGGCAGACCCCCGCATTTCCCGGTGGCAGAGCTTTAAATTGCCGCGATTTTTGGAGGAGGGGGCAGGGCTAAATATGCAATTTGCCTCTAATTAGCCCTCCCTGGAGACCCGCGAATTTTGGGATATGCATTACTGGGGGCCGGGACTAATGATGTCTCCATCAGCCCTGCCCCCAGAAGAGCTGCTGACAGTCTCCTCTCCAGTATTCTCCCAGGGAGGAGACTGTAAAAGTCAACAACCCTGCAATATACACATGCAATACAGTACAATATAGTGTTACAACTCCCTACCTAGCTGGAGCTGACCAGCTTACACACACCCTAAATGTTCCCGCTACCTACTTGGGGATTGTAGAGTTGACAGTTGCACAACCCACGGCAAACTACACGCTCTGGGGTTATCACAATATAATGCACGGCTAACTAGCCTAGTGCCTGGCTATCTGTGTCCAAGGGTCTAATACCCGGTAACAAGGGCCATGGATGAAATTACTCATGAGCCTGAAGGGCCCGGCAATTTAGTAGTCAGGGGCAGAGAGGTCCTGACTAAAGTGCCCACAGGCCAAGACTGTACCCACGGGCTTAATGCCCAATCACCCGGTGGTCAAGGGTAGGGGGGGAGCTTCATCAGCTCTAATGTTTTCCACCCCTGCTGGCCTCTCCTGGGGAACCCGCCATCTTCCTTCTTCTGCTGCTGGCCCATCCAGGCCTGTGGCGCCACTGCTTCCTTTCTGCCTCTAGATGGCGCCGGGAATCTTCTTTGTTGATCCCGTCGTCTTCCGCGGCTGCTGGATCTCTTCAGTCCATCGCCATGGTCTCTGGGTCTTCTGGAGTGCTCCCAGGAGATTTAAACTGCTGCGAGTGGCACTTTGGATTGGCTGACAGATTGGAGACAATTTCAAAACTCTGCTCCCCACCGCCACCGCTTCTCAGTAGCTTCCCTTCACTGCACTGTCAGCGTTGCCAATGCTGGGAATGAATAACTGATCCTGTCGCTCGTTAGAGCTGTGTCCTGTGGATGACACAGCTCTGTCTCCCGCTGTTGCCACTGCTCCGGTACTGGGAGCAGGGGAGCTGTCCCAGCACTGGGGCACACTCCTACACAGGCACCCAGTTTCTGATCAGGTCATATTTAATGAGAGGTTCAGGAACAGAGTACCTACTAGTTCCTGCTGAAAAATAGCACTGCTGCTTCTTTCAGCCCTTGCTCCTTCTCTTTCAGCCCTTGCTCCTCTCACTCATCTCCTGCATCCAGGGCCTAATTGAGGGTTCCAGTTGCCCTAGGCTAATACAGAAGTGTCTGCCACCCTCCCTTCCCCACTACCAATTTATTTGCTCATATTTGGCTAAAGATCTGTAACAGGCTTGGGCCTCACCTCCATTCATATTGCCACTTACCACCCTAGCAATGCTGACGATGGAGGCAGTGACATCAATCACAGCCTTGGTGGTGGAGGTCACCAAGTCGATCTAAGGATCTCTCTTCCCGGCTTCTCTGCCTTTGTGATGCCTTCAATCCCAGCTGGCACTGCTGCTCCCATGGTTCACAGGGGAGATCTCACATCTGATGTCCTAGTCACAAGTTCTGACATTAGGAGTGCTAATGTAAGCCAACCCCCTGATTCCCATTGGCTAGTTTTACAGTAGTCTGCTGGCAGAATTATTGATGATAGACAGGCTGAGCTCTGTAAAATGTGTCCTGTGCTGCAGCAGCAGCTGCTGATCCAGGGTAAGGCAGTCAGCATATACAGATGGAGCCGGGCTTGTCTTTGCAGGGGATAGCCGCCATCTGTATCTGCAAAAGGGGACGTGCGCGCACGTCCCCTTTCGCATGGTTCCCTCGGGTCCCTGCCGGCTTGTCGGCGGTCACTCGGGGTCCCACCCACCCCCCTAACCCTGTCCGTCTCCCTGAAGCGGAGACGGACAGGGTCCCGTCGCCCCGCACGCGCGTCTCAGTCAGATGGAGAGCCGGGCTGCTGGCGGATCGCCAGCGGTGACCGTCTGGCAATTCACCAGCAAGAGGGAGCCCGTCTCCATCTGTATCTTGCATACAACTTTGTGGGTATGTTATGTGCCGGCCGGCTCCCTTTTGCAGTCTTTGGTGCTGCAGCCCGGTGGCAGCAGCCGCTGCTGATCAACATAAACGTAAATTGGGTGCTGTTGGCTTTCTACTTGTGTGAACGGTTATTGACAACTGATTCATTAAGTATTTCAATAAATTACAAGATAAGTGGCTAAGTCCCTGAAACAGGGAGAAAGCAGTGGCCACAGTCTCATATATGATACTAGCTGGATGGCAAGTCAATTTTTACTATATCATCTATGAAGGCATGTACGGAGCGGGGACCAGGTGGTGTCAATGAACGATATTGTTAACGATACACTCAGTATAGTTCACCCAGGAGTTCAAGGTAAATACTTGATGATATTGCCCATGGAGCAAATCGTTAAGTGTGTATTATTATTATTATTATTATTAAAATTATTATTATTACAGTTTATTTATATGGCGCCACAAGGTTTCTGCAGCGTCTAACAATACATAAATGAGCAAAACATAAATGATTTACAGTGCATGGCAATTTATGACAGTTGCATCAGGGGACAGGACACTGAAGCAATTATTAAGGTGGCAGAGAGATATATTGCAAGAATAGCACATGAGGAGAGAGGGCCCTGCTCATGAGATCTTACTTTCTAAAGGGGAGAGACAGACAGGAGTGACACAGAAGGGGTACAAGTTAGCATAAATAGAAGGATGAGAGATGGCTGGGTTTAATGAAGAAGTGGGTCTTGAGAGCCTGTTTAAAGTTTTGCAGGGAGGAGGAGTGTCTGATAGGGCCTCTACAGGTGAATGTGTATGGGTCTTTACAGGTGAATGTTCCTAAAGCCCAGTACACACGGGGAGATATATTGCTCAGCCATATATTGCTGAGCAATATATGGCTGAGCCATATATTGCTCAGTTTCTCCTTTTCATCAGCGACCAGAGATGGTCGCTGATGAAAAAGAAACTGCCGGGGGGAGCCCGGCAGTGGTAATCAGCTGGTCGCAGGAGCATGTTCCTGCGACCAGCGATCACTACAGGGCAGTGTTTGAAGTGGAAATTTTAAAGTGGGGGTATGGAAAAACAGAGGATGTACTTATGCGCGCGCTCCAGAAAAGGGGGTGTGGCCACTCAAAAGGGGTGTGGCCACTCAAAAGGGGTGTGTCTTTAAGTGCAGTGTGCCACACCACATAGCCCCACTCCCGACATCACTACACTACACCCCATAAATGTGGCACACATCTCTACACAACATCCCCACAATAAATCACTATACAACATCACCACAATACGCTGCAGATATCACTACAATAAATCCCTCTAAATGCTACACTACATTTACATTACAGCTTGTGTAGGAAAGAGAGAGTAGAAATAGCGGGATAAGGGAAAGGAGGAGGAATAGATGGAGATGGGAGAGGAGGGATAGTGGGAGACTGGAGAGGAGGAGAGAGTAGGAATAGTTGGAGATGGGAGAAGAGGAGGAATAATGGGAGACGGAAGAGCAGGAGAGAGTAGGAATAGCAGGAGATGGGAGAGGAGGAATAGTGGGAGATGGGAGAGGAGGAGGAATAGTGGGAGACGGGAGAGGAGGAGGAATAGTGGGAGACGGGAGAGGAGGAGAGAGTAGGAATAGCAGGAGATGGCAGAGGAGGGATAGTGGGAGACGGGAGAGGGGGGATAGTGGGAGACTGGGAGACTGGAGAGGAGGAGAGAGTAGAAATAGTGGAAGATGGGAGAAGAGGAGGAATAATGGGAGATGGGAGAGCAGGAATAGCAGGAGATGGGAGAGGAGGAATAGTGGGAGACGGGAGTGGAGGGATAGTGGGAGACGGGAGAGAAGGAGGGGTGTACTACCTATTTTGTCAGTCCCAGGCTCTTATGATACTTGCATACCTTATGCAGCAGCAACAGATACGATCACTGAGTAACATCTGCCAGTGCAGCCTCCATGGAGATGGATATGGGTGCTGTGGTGGACCTGGGGTGTCTCCTAGGTGACAGAAGAATCCGTGGAGGAGGCACCGAGATAGGAACAGGGAAGCAGCATCAGGTGGCGACCGTCGGGCTTTTGTGGCCGTCCTTCAGATGGTCCGGCAGGCTGTGTAGCAGGGGAAGAAGCGGGTGTGAGTACAGCAGCTGTTAAATGCGGGCGGCCGTTTTGTGCTAAAATCGCATCGCATTGCAAGCCTTGTGCATGTGTTATGCATGCAATGCGATGCGATCAAAAGACAGTACAAAAAGTATGTGCAGCACATACTTTTTGAACTCTGCAATGAGATGCCACGGGAGCACGCATTTCATCGCATCTGCAAAAAAAGAGTGTGTATGGGCACCTTTAGGGTGCACCCTGGCCACCTCAACCCTGTGCTGCTGGTGGGCACATATACTGAGCGCCGTAGAGGGGTGAACAGTCACAGTTTTGCAATGTCCACTCTCCCTCTCTCTCTCTCTTAAGGGTCAACTAAAGTCCTTATGCACCATCTATCTAGACAGGTGCCCCAGGGGTGAAGTACCCCCAATGGTCCAGTTATTGCAAGCATCTCTCAGGCTGGGTCTATGGTGCTGGGCAATAGGCTGCTCTGGGAGGGGGATGAGTCTAATGGCTGATTCCTGGTATCAACATGTGTGGAGTTTAGGTGGAATGAGGAACTCACCGGCAGGCCTTCGGCACGCTGGTACTTTATGCTGGTAGCTTGTTGTCGGCGTCTCAACCGCCCCTTTAGGTGTGCAGGTTCCCCCACCCCGCTCCGTCCCCGCCGTGTTGCTGCCTCTATGCTTCGGGCGTCTGCCGTCACTCTGCACGGCGCGCCTCTCTGCTCACCTCTGGCGGCGCCGGGTGTCTCAACTCTGGGGGAAGCGCCGGGACTCCCTGCGTAGTTACTGAGTGCCGGGCCATGCCTCCTCCCTTTCCTGAGCACAGCCGTCAGTCCTCTGCCCGGTCTCTGTCAGCCGCGCTACCACCACTGTATCCCCGGCTCTTCTCACCGCCGTCGGGACCGCTGCCTGTCTCTTCTGGCTGCTACCACAGGCACCCGGCTGTCACTCCCGGTGCGGCCGCATGCTCTGCATCTTACTTCTCACAGCCCAGCCTGCCTCACCTCTTCCTGCTCTGGGCTGACCCTTTGACCCGCCGCTTCCTCTATATCTTCCTCTTGGCACACAATGTAAGTGGATGGGGGCAGGGAGTACAGGAGCACTGCTGTCCGGAAAAAAAAATAGTGAAGTGAAGTGCCGGTATGACATACCGTTGTATACCGGCCCACTTCGAGCACTGCTACAGGGGTAAAAACGGGAGCGCGCACCCGGCGGGTGCACACTCCCATCGTGGGCAATATGGTCGCTTAGCGACCATATTTGCCGCAATATTATACAAAATCGCCCCCCATGTGTATGCACCTTTTTATAGATGTCAGTGTGAGATACATGCAGTTGAAAGTACTGGTAAAAGTTGTGTTTATAGTCATTACAAGAAACAAATATTTGATATGCAAAGCTAAGATGTGCAAATGGATTTTCTTCCAGATCTAAACTGCTCCCATAAAGACCCAATTTAGATATATAAGCAAATTTAGTTATAGAGGGCACTTAGCAAATACTTTTTTTGGGGCAGTTTTTTTTCTACACTCCATTAGAGTAGAACATGCTCCTCTATGCTCTAAATATTTCAATACATTCTAAAGTCCGTCCCCCCCCCCCAACATGGTATGAACAAAGTAGAAAATGACATCTTTCATCTGTATATATATATAATGTGACCAATGGTAAATGATGCAGTTCTTCCTATTAAACACTAGATGGCAGCAGTCTCCCAGTAAATGCATGCTACACAATTTGTTTTAAAAACAGCAGCCTGGAGGCACTGAATAATATGCTTCCTCATTTTCTGTCTATGGAGCTGTTGTTGTTTCATATCTTAACACCATTGTCAAAACAAGACATTTACTAAAGAGTTACATTAATACAACAGGGGACTTAACGAGTGTCTGAAAATCTACAAAATTGGGTCAACATCCAAGCTTACTAACATGTAAAACTAAAATGATTATTTTTCTTGTCTGGAACAATCATGCTGCCCCAGTTCTGCAGTTACAAGATTGATCTGTACCCCCCAATGTGTCTCCGTATTATAAACCTCATACTGATCCCTTGCAATCTGAGAAGTGGTTTTCTTTTTTTTTTATCTTGCACCATTTTAACCATTAATATTTTTATTATGTTATATTTATATAGAACATATGATGGGACACTCCACAGGCTGAACTTGGAATCTTATAAAAATAAAATGACAAACCAACAAGCGGGCATACATAAGGCAGAGAGCTGCAGGTACTGAGCAGTATAAAGTAAGACATGAAAGTGAAAACAAAAATAACATACTGCTTAATGACTATGAATGAATAAACAGATTTTGTTCTTGTGTTCAGTTCTGAAAATCAAACTTACCACGTGCCGCAGGCTTTGGTTATTTCTCACACACCCTGTATAATTGTGAAGGATGAGTTGTGGATTTTCCTGTACTATTTTGGATCTGAGTATAAATGCGAGTTATCAAAACATGTGTAGTCAATGACTTAAGTTTGTCACTTAACTAGATTTTCAATGGTGTTTTGGTCATCTTTGGCGTCACTTTTGGGATTGTAATAGATTGGTGGTGATGGGAGAGCCAGAAGATGTATATGACTATATCATAGGTCTCAGGGGGCCAATTTATTAACCCTTTGGGTGCCAAGTGAATTTGTCAACATATGTGTAAAAAAAATTGCCAAGCAAACATTTTTATTCATCATAATGACCTGTAATGTGCACCTTATATAAGAGATATAGGACCTAATTCTGGTCCATTCACCACCCTGGACGTTCGCACAGGGAAGCAATGGTGTGCGACTGTGTGTGCATGCGCATGTTGTTCAGCCTCTTGCATAGGCAAACGCAGGTGGTGGTGGTGGTGGTGGTGGTGGGGGGGGGGGGGGGTTCTGGTTGCACAGAAACCCCCCTCCTCTTGGCAAATGCCTTAAATTATGACAACAATAGCACTGGTATATAATATAGAGCTGCCACTGCATCAGTGTAAGGGACAGAGCAGAGCTGCTGCACATGAGAGTAGCTGCCAGGAGGAAGAGACAGGAGCCTTAACATGAGGTGGGAGAATGCGTGCTTAGAAAGTGCAGTACTGGCTCTATTATGTTTGTGTATTTATTATGGCATGTTTAACCTTTTCCTGACCACTTATCTTATTTAAATGTTTGAAACAGCTTATACCAGTGGTAACCAACTCCAGTCCTCGAGAACTACCACCAGTTTACATTTTCCAGACAACCTAGCTGCTGCACAGGTGCACTCATTACTCACTAACACATTATAAAAGATCCACAGGTGGAGCTAATTACTTGTGATTCTGTGAGGAGACCTGGAAAACATTAACCGTTAGTAGCTCTCAAGGACTGGAGTTGGCTACAACAGGCCTATACTATAGACCATATGTACTGTTAAATATTAATACTGTATTCCGTACTGTATCTGGTGTATAAAAAAAGACACATTTTCAGGGTTGCTGCCACTCCCCCAGACTCCAATACTTACTCCAATGTGCTGCAGAGTGGGAGACTTTGGATTACATTTGGAAACCCCCCTCTAAAAGTCCTACGTTTGACACTGGCTTGGTGCAAGCAGGCACGGCAAATTGCTTGTTCACTGTCCCGATCGCACCTAGAAGTTTGGGCGGGGGGCAGCTGCGAGGGGTTGCCCCCATGGGAATGCCCAACATTTCATGGGTGTTCCCATGAAAACGCTGGACATTCCCACATAAATGCACCCATGATGTGGGTGCAGGGTGCGATCAGTTGACATCAGCAAATGTTAGCTGCCCGTCCACGGTCCACTTCGCGTACAGTGAGCCCGCAGATCTAATACACCATGTGCAAGTGCTTGTAAAATCATTCATGCGAGGCTGGCGGGTATTTATGCGGGCGATAGGTGGCATTTAAAGCACACGCAAAACTGCACATTTTGTAGCTTTTTGTGTGAACCAGAATAAGGTCCGTAATCTTTTTTTTTTTTTAAGACAACATTTTTTATTTGAATTTATATAACAAATGTGAGTGACACTGGCATTTTTAGTGGATATTTTGCACAGAGATTTTGGCACTCAAAGGGCTAACAGTTGGAAGGCAGGTAATACAATTCCACATCTGTGTGCGCTATATGTTGCCTGTTCCTTGAATGTATACATATAATAAGATAATAGTAACAGTGTTTGGGATGTAAAGCGAATCTGTGCTAAATTGTTTATGGACACCATGAAATAATCTGTAGTTCGTAATCTGCGATGTACTTTATTTAATGCTGACATTCTGGCTTTGTGGTACAAGCATGAGGTGGATTATGTGAGGCTGGCAATGTTGGTATAACTAAAGGTTTCAGATGTAATAGTAGAGACTTTGGCGATTTAACCGCTGGATTTAATGCATCAGCCAAATGTTTCACTTTTTGAATTATTACTGCTTAGACTAGGGTAAATCACTGAAATCTAGTGGCTGTGTGCAAGTTACAGGCTACTGCACTCCTTGAATTGTCACCTTGAATTGGCAAGTGTCACCTTGAATTGGCAGGTTATGACTTTACAGTGGCTTTACAATCATAACATGTTATTCCTTAATCACAAAAGTATAATTAAAAGGTTTATTTTAGCTTGTAGTACAGGTTAGTATACCGTATAGTGGAAATATCTGAATCCTGTGGCAAAGATCCAGCACCAAGCCTACATGCAGATGTTGAATCCAAGGTCCAGAATACCAATGTGCAGCAGAAGAGAACCAAGGGTTCCACAAACCACCCATATTCTAATTATTGGATAAGAAAAGCATGCATTTTTCATCAGTGTACTATGGACGGTGTAATGGTTAACATTTCTGACTCACAGCACTGTGGTCATGGCACCTTAAGGCCCCCATACAATAGGTCCACTTGTCTGAAGGACAAGTCCAACCTAATTTACCCTGAGCTCCCCCAGCAGAGCTCACTACAATTTGTCAATTGATGTGCCATTTTTTACATGGGATATATTGCATCCGATTTATCCCATGTAATTCCTGGGGAGCTGCGGGGGCAGGTGAAAAAAAAATACCTGGGCAGCATGGGGTCTGGGCTGCTTGAAGTTCCCGGGGCTGTGGGTGCAACGGCAGGGCAGGCAGTCTGCAGTTTCCTGGAAGCGCAGAGCAGACACTGCGAACAGCGGTGGAATAATTTGAAAAAAATTCAAAAGATAGTGCGGTACTTATGTATTAGCAGGGCGCCCATTACGTAGTTTGCGTAGTGGTGTATTGAGAATACCAATACACCACTATGCTGGCAGGGAGGTGACGGAGACCCCCCGCACACCGGTGTACAGGTATCGCGGGGGCCTCCATCACCGCACCGCGATGCCAGCCGCATATGTTAGTACATATGCGGCAGCATCGCGGCGGGGGGGGGGGGGGGCGGCGAAGGGCGGCGATGTATTTTAATACATCCCGCCCTTAGTAACTGAAGAGCATTTAGTTGAGCAAGCTGATCACAGTCCTCTCACAACTTACTTTATTACTTTCAAGAAAAAAATCAAAAGAGATTTTATGAGGATATCCTGCAGCGCTGGACCTTTGGGATCAGTATCACCTGGATGATTAGTGGTTTATATCAGTCAATGCAGTCCACTCTTTGTTTTAAAAGTTCAAAAAACAATTTATTCAAAAAACGTGAAAAACTCCACATCAAAAAATTTAAAAATTTCCACAAAAAATGGCTTCCATATGCCACAAAGCATGCATCAAACAAAGTCACACAAAGAAACTAAAAAATGAATAAAATATATAAAACATCCAAAAACATTCCTTTTGACCTGGTTTCTGCCTCCCAGGGGGATGGGTGATATGTGGATGACACAGACCAGACCTTTTCGGGGAGACTTGTGATAATGTGAAAAAAAGTTAATATCCCATAGGGAAAAGATGTTATTCCCGGGTATCTCCTATGAGGCCCTTTTACACAGTCTCATAGCCACCTCTCCAAGGCTTGGAATACACAAATGGGGAAAAAATATATAAGGTGATTGCTCTCACCACTCCGTTTCTGCACACTGTCACAAAACTTCTCCTTGGATAGGGAATAGCACGGCCAGCCACACTGCCACTGCGGATGTACCGTACAGACCCTTCTCCTCTGGATACCGTCTTTGCAGGAGATGAAATGCTCAGAGACTGCTCTGCCACTGCAGCCTCTGGGTTCCTGCTGTTTAGTGTGCAAGACTCCGCTCACGCTGGAATGAATGCAGGGACTGGAGATAATCCCAGTAACCGTCTCTCACTCCGGTGCGCTGCAGCCAACTGCAATTAGCTGTGCGCCTCCTGCTCCCTCCGTGAGCAATAGTCTGATGACTTATGGATAGGTGGTTACACAGCGGGACTGTCCTTGCACCCGACTGGCCTCGGCCAGACAGACGCCGCTCAGTTCCCCGCTTGCAAGCGCTCTCCTTTCTCCCTTCCCGATATCACACTTTCTCCTTGTCTGAGATTATAGCAGAAAAGCCAGACGGGGAAAACTCCAAAGCTGCTGCCGCCAACGCGTTTCTACCCGCTCAGGGTCTTTATCAAGGCACCTTTTCTGCTATAATCTCAGACAAGGAGAAAGTGTGATATCGGGAAGGGAGAAAGGAGAGCGCTTGCAAGCGGGGAACTGAGCGGCGTCTGTCTGGCCGAGGCCAGTCGGGTGCAAGGACAGTCCCGCTGTGTAACCACCTATCCATAAGTCATCAGACTATTGCTCACGGAGGGAGCAGGAGGCGCACAGCTAATTGCAGTTGGCTGCAGCGCACCGGAGTGAGAGACGGTTACTGGGATTATCTCCAGTCCCTGCATTCATTCCAGCGTGAGCGGAGTCTTGCACACTAAACAGCAGGAACCCAGAGGCTGCAGTGGCAGAGCAGTCTCTGAGCATTTCATCTCCTGCAAAGACGGTATCCAGAGGAGAAGGGTCTGTACGGTACATCCGCAGTGGCAGTGTGGCTGGCCGTGCTATTCCCTATCCAAGGAGAAGTTTTGTGACAGTGTGCAGAAACGGAGTGGTGAGAGCAATCTCCTTATATATTTTTTCCCCATTTGTGTATTCCAAGCCTTGGAGAGGTGGCTATGAGACTGTGTAAAAGGGCCTCATAGGAGATACCCGGGAATAACATCTTTTCCCTATGGGATATTAACTTTTTTTCACATTATCACAAGTCTCCCCGAAAAGGTCTGGTCTGTGTCATCCACATATCACCCATCCCCCTGGGAGGCAGAAGCCAGGTCAAAAGGAATGTTTTTGGATGTTTTATATATTTTATTCATTTTTTAGTTTCTTTGTGTGACTTTGTTTGATGCATGCTTTGTGGCATATGGAAGCCATTTTTTGTGGAAATTTTTTGATGTGGAGTTTTTCACGTTTTTTGAATAAATTGTTTTTTGAACTTTTAAAACAAAGAGTGGACTGCATTGACTGATATAAACCACTAATCATACAGGTGATACTGATCCCAAAGGTCCAGCGCTGCAGGATATCCTCATAAAATCTCTTTTGATTTTTTTCTTGAAATTATCTTGCTAGTATTACAGTTGTACTATTGTGTGAGGACAAACAGCTGCAGGATTTCTTTTTGGCGCTCGAGGATTGACTTTGTCATTTTTTTGCGATATATTACTTTATTACTTCATATTAAAGCATCATGCAAAAAATGTTAGTTTGTTAGTATTGCAATAGTGGTTACTTAGTCCTATTACCCAACACTTTGGCTGTCTGCAGTCCTCCTGGTGTGTTCCCGGCTGCTGGTGCTGTCCCTTTATAGCGAAGCCCTCTCAGGTATACTTCCATAGGGTACAGAAAGTTATGGCCAGCATTGTGAGGATGATTATGTGGATAATTGAATGTGTTTCTGCACCTTTAAAATCCTCAGTATGAATTTGGTAGGTTAAAAGGCTCCCAACATAATTATCCCTAAAAAGAGCACGGAGGCCTAAAGTGACATAAACCTACCAGTCTACGGCTGACACACATACTGTTTCTGGACAACAGGGGGTTAAGCTTTCTGAGTTGGAATGAACGCCCTCTGGTAGTTTGTAGTATGATTGGTTGGATTTTAGGAAGGGGTGGGCTGTTATTAAGGATAGAGAGAGTTCTGGGATTAGACCGCCTCTTTCTAGTTTGTCTATAGAGAGTTATGTGCGGTCCCTTAGGCTTTAGAATATATTACTGTATATGGTTTAATTAAGCTCCTTTTCCATTTATTCCTGCTTTCTTTTTCTTTTTTTTTACTGTAGGAGTGTGCCCCGATGCTGGGACAGATTCTCTGCTCCCAGCACCAGAACAGCAGCAGGGGGACAGGGAGCTGTGTCCTCAGCGGGACACAGCTCCAACCAGCTGTCTGATCCCCGCACTGACTGGGCTACAGCATCAGTCATCGAATGGTTCCTGGTGTCAGACTGGAAGTGGTGGGCAGTGGCGCTGAATTTAAATATTGGCACTATTCTGGCCGCCAATGAGAAATGCCATTCACAGTGTTTGAATTTGGCACCATTTGGGAGCCATTCACAGCTCCCGATTCAGCGGCCAATGAGAAACAGCAGAGACAAGCCAATCAGCACTCACCGTGTCATACTGGGCCCCGGTATATGAAGTTCGTCGCTGCCAGGAGGGAGAGGGATGGAGTGCAACAGTCGGAAGGAAGTGGGGAATAGTTACCGAAGACCAAAGATGCCAACGGAGCCAGAAGCAGCTCCAGAAGATGCCGGGACCCATAACCAGAGCTATGGTGGCCGTGAAAGAGGCCAAAAGAAGCTGGTATCAAGAAGGAAGATTCCTGGCTTCATGAGGTGGAGAAGAAGAAGAAGTGCAGCCGCTGGCAGGGATGCGCCGGCGGCAGAAGAAAGAAGATGGCCAACGGAGAAGCATCAATTAATTTGTGTGTGTCATTATTTCAGTTAAGTTGACTTAAATGATATGTGGATGCATCTGGCTGTGTAAGGTTTATGAACCTTCAAACTTAAGTATCACATGCATCCCCATAGAGACTTAACTAAAAAGCAGAATTTATGAAGCGTCTGAAGCTAACAACATCTTCCATGGCCAGTTCCTGAGCATGGAAGTATCTTAACTGCATTAGCGATCTCTATACATATAGCATATACAATCGGAGCACGCAAAGTGAAAAATTGTAAACCTCAGCTACCAGTGGAGGCTCCAGAGACAGAGCCTAAAATTCAAACAGGGGAGTTAAACCAACCGCCACCCCAACCACTGCAAAACATTGTTGCCTAGAGAGTTGGCTTGACTCCCTAATTTGAATTTTTAACTGAGCTACAGCTCCACCTATGGAGCCTCCACTGCCAGTAAATTATTGCCACAATATGCTCTGATAACATATATTTATTCCCATACAAGCAGCACCTTCGGGAGGTATAGTATGATGACTAAAGTGCAAGGGGGAAAATTAGCACTGGAGCCTACAATTAGCTGATTTGTTAAGTTTTCTATTATTTGCAAGTTGTGAGGCCACATTTGTGATTTATGGAGTGAAACTACTAAATAAGTACTAAGTGAATTAAGCCTAAGATGATGAGTAAAGTGGGTATTTGTTTAGTTTCACGGCAGCAGCGGCCGTGCGTCTGAGTCCCCTTGCGGGGCTCGCTTCGCTCGCCCACGCTGCGGGCTCGGTGGCTCTCTGCGCTCGCCACCCTATCTAAAATCAACTCTTTGCCGACGAGGATAGTAGGGGTATGAACTATCTACGTTGGCATAGAGTTAGTTTCATTTATTTTAGATAGTTTGGTGAGCACTGTACCCAGAAGTTCACGGCGGCCATGCTGCCGCCGTGAAACTAAACAAGTACCGTAAAGTGCTGAGGTAGACAATAAGGTGCATTTGTGCAAATAGTATATGGATTTATGCCTCTATATTTAGTAGTTTGTAAATGACCGTTAATAACTTTTGGTTATTTATTATTTAAAACTGGGAAATATTTTTTTCATTTAAGGCTGCAATCCTTGCAATTTCCTTTGGTGTATGATATATTTATGATATATATTGCTTAATTCCTGTTTTATTGTATTATTGTTTTCAGTATTATTTTGATGATCATTTTTTTAGACATGTAACTTTTACGAATTATATTTTATTGCACAATCTGTTATCTTTGAATATGTTTTGTATGTATAGGTTTATGCACTTCCACCAGGATTTGCAACTTTTATTTCCTTTCATTATTACTTTTATTTCTACTTTATTATAAGCTCTTATCTACATTTATGTTTTATTTATTTTATAACATTTTTATTACTTCTCCTTCTCTACCCAACTGATATGATCTTGGTGCTCAGCCATTTTTATTATGTTTTTCATTTTCATAATTATTTTCAATTTCTTTTTTTATTTCCAAGCCTCACATTTCCTGCTTTAAATATTATTTTGTTTATAGAATTATACTGTTTTCAATCAAACAGTGCCAGCCTAAAATCACATAAATTTTATTGCTATTTTTTGTTTGTTTACTGTAAAACGTTAATTTATCAAGAGTAAAGCTTGTTATATGAGTATATTTTGTAATTATTATCACTATACGATTTTTGGTGTATTAAAAAGTCCTGTGGTTTTCATTGCAACTATGGTGTAATAAAAAAAAAAAAGTTTTCTGCATTAAATTTTTTCCTTTCATTGTTAAAGGGGCACTAAATTAGAGATAATAATTTCTCGAGTGAGAAAGGCTAAGCAACGGAAGTTTACTAAAGCTGAATGGGTACCAATGCACAGTGGCCTCACTAGGGGGGTGCAGAGGGTGCGGAGGGTGCGCCCCCCCCAGTGAGGCCACTGTGCATTTGTACCCATTAAATCGGTACTTATGTATTATCTGGGCTCCCATGTTAAATGCACCCCATTTTTTCATACCTCTACTATCCAACTACGCATGGAGTTGATTTTATATAGTGTGGCGAGCGCAGGGAGCCACCGTGCCCAAAGCGTGGTGAGCGCAGCGAGCCCCGCGAGGGGACGCGGTCTCATAAGAAAAACGGGAGCCCAGATATTACATAAGTACCATTAAATCTTTAAAAGACCTGCAGTCACACCTGCTGCCGCTTTCCCCCCTCCCTGCACACTGCTGTCACTGTGATCGCGGTGGAGGGTGATCTATAATTGCAGCAGCAGGAGTTGAAAACATACTCATCTGAAAGACAGCAAAGACGTCTCACAGTGGCAGCCGGCAGCCCCTCACCAATGCAGACAGCAAGGTAAAGGCACGCTTTCCGGGGTCCCACCTCTAGAGTCCTGTGTTGTGTGTCCCACGTCAGCCTCCAGCCGCCCACTTCTGGCTGGAGGCTGCGGGCCGCTTGAAGTGACATCACGAGTCACAATTGGCCCCTGGGCCGGACTTTGGACATGCCTGCTCTAAGGAAAAAATGGAAGTGTCCGGATCCACTCCCTCATATTTAGTCACTTTAGACACCCATCTCCAAATTGTGACCGCTTGGGATGAAAGAATATCATCTAGATGAGCAACAGCAGCTATCATAAATCCTTACAGTACACCGTAGGGTTTGACTCACTATGCATAGCCAGCTAGAACATTATAAAATGTATTTATTTTTTCTTTCACATCACTGTTTAGCAAACTGGCCCCAGGATGTACTGTGCAGCAAACTGTGATAATTGTACGGCGTGTGATAGTAATGTAAGCCACTTCTTAGTAACAGGACAGTATATCGAGTAGGATAATCATTTTTTTTTTGTAAAAGGATCAAATGTTGATCCAGGGTAAGATCAGGATGGTAAGAAAGTCCACTGTCAAACCTAGAATGAGGATTACTTTTTGTATACAGTGCACACAGATGTCTGTTGTTGTTGCAGTCACTCTGTGAATTATTCAATTTATAGAACTGCAGGAAACTTATGAATATACTAATTTAATATACTAAATCAGCAGGTTACATGACTGGAAAATATATTTAATTCAACAAACCATCTATGCATTTCCCCCCATAAGGATCTTTTTTTGCAAAGACGTTATATTCATTGATTTTCTGCATGACTATAATTAATTCCACATGTATTATTCATTTTATTTTTTTGTTTTTATAGCTAAGGGGGACCCTGGAGATAAGACAATGCAATCAGAAGCATAGCTGTAACAGATAGCGCAATATGAAGCATTAAAAAAAGACTATGGGGGTGATTCTGGTTGACACACAGCGCTGCAAAGTTCGCAATTCTGCATGTCTTCTTAAGCCCGCCTACCGCCTGCACTGATGTCCCTCCCTTGTATGCTGCAATCCCTGCATGGCTGCATATGGATGTTTTGCATAAACATCCATTCGCAGCCTATGGGGCGACACCCATATCAATCGATGGTTGCCGACCATCAAATTATGTGGTGAGTACATGCAAAACTAAGACATGCTAGGCCACCGCCTCCTCTATCATTCTAAAAAAGTGTCTGCTGTAAGGGGGCGGACATGTTGTGAGGGAGATTTTTCATTAGCCGCAGGAGCCTAGCCAGGAGGAGCGCTGGGACCGCAGACAAGTAGATCTGCGTGTCCCGTTACAGACGCAGCGGCAAGCGGCAATGGGGGGTAAGGCAGGTAGCAGTGGAGCGATAGTTTGCGCAGACCCCACCACCCCAAACTTACTCAGTGCCTCCCCGCCACCGCGGGGTCTTCGGGGCTATTGTTACGCCACTGTGCACAGCAAGCGGTCACATGAGCTGAACTAGTATAAGGTTCTTTAGGGTGGAAGTACAATCTTAGAAAATAAGAACATGAGTTTAGTGGGTAAAGCTTTACTTTTCTCTCTCCTTGATTACACAGTTGCTCATGGAGAAGATTCTGCGATTGCACGTGTTGTTTTGGAGAATAGTGAATCATTAACCGGCATCAACAGCCCAGGTAACCTTGCTGTGTCTTGTAAAAAAATATTTTGCATGTAAAGGACAAATGTAAACAGATTCAGGTGGTAATACCAGGGGAACCTAAATAGCAGAGCATCTCTATCTATGATCTTCAGTATTTTTAATTTGGGGAGGGGGGGGGGGGGTGAGATTTACAGCTTATCATGAATTGGATCATATGTTGCTGTACAGAGCTACAATGTCGGACACCTGCATCAGCTGGTTCAATGGCAACATCTAATGAGTGGTAAATGTGTGAGGTTAAAAATATAAACCAGAGTTTTGACTATAAAAAGAAAAATAATAAACATTTACTTTGTATAATGCTAATAAAGTGCAGTTCACTGTACCCGCTCACACCCATCATCTGCACATGCGCAGAAATGTGCCTGTGCATGCGCAAACGCTGAACATTGGTCCCCCGTGCGAACGCGCAGGAGACCGATGCAATTAGAATAACCCCCCATGTAGAGTCATGCTGCGATTGGGTCTGAAGCAGGCCTTCATACTTTTATGCCCATATTTTTAACAATTTGCTTTCAAAATAAGCATTTACTATTAGACATAAAAAAATGAAAACAAAGAAATTGTCGTGTGCAATTCAGAATATGTTTTTATATGACTTTTTTATATAGCAATGGGGAAAGCATTTATCAGCAGCAGTAGCACAATCACAATCAGCCAATCACAAGTGGTAAGACTAAGCTCATGCTGTTGCCTCTGATCACCCTGCATCAGGACCAAAGTGTATGTGTGCAATCATTCATGCCGTTCGTACTAGCTCACTGTGAACATCATTTTTTTTAATGTACATATCAGACAATAATATACGTTTACGTTTATGTTCTATATAACTTTACGATTGGCGTATGATGACACTGGAGTTTCTACTTTTCTACTTTTCCCCCCAGTGCACTTTGTTCTTGAAATAACAGTTTCTATTACAACATAACACTGCAAAGAATTTTGCCAACAGCATAATACTTTAAAAATAAGTCATTTCAGAGAAGAGTACAACACTTCTTATTTATGTATTTGTCCCATAATGTACAGAGGCTTACACAGCATATTGGACACATTCACATGTGGATGAGCAAGAGTGATTGTCATAAGGATCAATTATTTCTACTACAGCATCATTTCTCATTTGATTTTGCAGCAGAATGGTGGCAGAGAACACAAGAACTGACAGTTTAAGTGTTATAACCTACAGTAGTGCTGGGAATGTCTATCATATATGAAGCAGCTGCAAAACGACAGACTCATCCCAAGATACTAGATACATGATGGTCTGTTTCCACTGGCATCCAGTGAAAATACTTTTAAAGAGTACCTGTCACCTAGTCTTAGTGGAAGCAACTATATTTTATCGGCTGAATCAATATTCCTTAGAATGCATCCTATCAATCCAGTGTGGATTGGCAAAAACATTAGGACACTACATGGTTAAGGTTCATGAAGTCTGATTGAAATTCACACCTGAGTTGTTCCCAGTGGGCTGATTGGCTGCACTGGCATGAATAATGATATGTCTGCCTCCGCTCATAGGCAGAACTAGAAATTTGGTAATGGGTGGCCCTAGTTCCAAAAATTTGATATTTAAAATAAATAAATTGCTGCGCTAACCAGGGGTGTGATCAAATGTCATGAGGGAGTGTGGTCACACAAAACTAGGAGAACGGTTACATGACAATGGGGCAGGGCTACATTGTGCCACACACATTGCATGCCTTTCGCACAATATGCCACACACCATAATGCCCATTACACATTATGCCACACCGTAAAGCAATATACCACAACGTAATACCCATAACACTTTATGCCACACATCGTAATGTCCATTACACATTATGCCACACACTGTAATGCCTATTACATAATGTCCCCTGTAGACAGTGCCTCTTACACATAATGTCCCCTGTAGACAGTGCCTCTTACACATAATGTCCCGTGTAGACAGTGCCTTTTACACATAATGTCCCCTGTAATGCACTGCTCCATGTAACCACTCTGGCCTGCTGCTGTCTATTGTTGGCATGCTACCCTCCCAGAGAAGGTGGCAGGGGTGTTGTGCGCAGGCTGTTTCTGTGCACTTGCCTCCCCCAGACCCCATGGTTTTGGAAAAAAATGCTGAAATGGCCTTACAGCTATCATCCGGGAAACAGCTCCTCAATGCAGATGCCCTTTCTAGGAAGTTTGTAGCTCCGGATCCTCCAACCAATCCTATGGAGAAGCTAAGGAGAGGAAGAAGCGGGTGAGGTGGGCGACCTCTGGTAACAACTAGAGGTGGGCGAGGCAGAACGTTCACCTGAAAATTTGTTAGCTTCACCAGGGTGGTTGAAGCTAATGGGCGAAGAGTGTGGCAGGGACAGCATCTCTCCACATGAAAGTAATGTGGATGATCCAGTCCATGTTTTAGAGCAGCAGCAAGAAAACTAATGTGATCAAAGCTGAGCTGATTAACCAGCCCAGTTGACTTAAAAAGAAATAGCTTTGGGTGTTAAAGCTCAATGTTATTCTCCAGCAGTAAACCATCAGTAAACCTGGACCCAACTGAATATGTACTTCCGGCACTACCAATCTCCTGCTATAACTGGCCGGGTGCCCTCTGTTTAAACTCACTGTGCTGTGAGCATAAGTATCAATACGTAGAACGGCGGCACTCCGGACTAACAAATGAAGACAAAACTCTTTTCTTGTTTATACCCGTCACCCTGATGCTGCCCCTGCCCCCTCCCTCCCCTGCCCATGCTAATGCCTCGGTGAGTATGATACTCGCTGAAGGCGTTCCCACAGGTGGTCTGTACATGTGCATATACATATGAACTGGTCTGAATTGGGCCCTTTGTTTCCTTAGGTTTTTCCTTATTTTTTCTTCTTTTGATTTTTTCCTTTCTTTTTCCTTCATTTATTTTTCTTTCTTTTTGTTATTTTTTTCTAATTTCTATATACTGTATCTGCTTATATTCCTTCTCTGATCTTTCGGGCCCCTCTGTCCCATAGGACCCAGTACTGGTGTCGCCCCCCCCCCCCCCCCCCCCCCGTTGGGCTTGGGTCCAGCACCTTAAGGTTAGTGTCTCTCTTTTTTTTTTTAAATGGTCATTTTTACAGTGTCTATATTTTTATAATATATATTTTTCAGCATTCTTATCAATGCACTTTTGCCTACTTTTTTTCTTTAATATGCCAAAGTTGATGGTACAAAACAGGTTCCACATACAGTATTGTCTTGCAACATAAGCACTTGTAAAAATAGTGTGCACTGACCTGTGTGGTTCATCAGTCAGCCGTAGCAATCTGTGCTTCACATCTATATTATTCAATTGTTTCCTGTGTGGGTACTTGTTTACAAAATAGCATGGACGAGACCTGAACATTTTACTCTTTTTTGCAGCTAAGCATGCTGTCCCCGGCGCCTCCTCCTCCCCCCTGCAGCCGGAAGGATGTCCAGCTGCTTCACTAGGGGGAGGAGGGGTTTACCTTCCAGGGTCCAGGAGGACCCTTCAGGAAGGTAAGCCAGAGGGGGGTCGGTGAGGCGGCGGGTTTGCGTTGGCGGCGAAAAGAAGCCCATAGGCTTCTATAGGGTATCACCACCCAAAGGTGGCGATACCGTTCAGTGCGGTATCATTTTTGATACATTGGAAAATGCTGTAAAACCGGGGTTTTACCTCATTTTCCATTTGATACATCTCGCCTTTATCTTTTTTTCCTAAAGCTCTAGAGAATTGGAGGAGTTAAGAACAATTTGAATAATTCAAGGGAGCATGTGATTGGTTGGCCACCACAGTCTTTAAGCGAGGAACTACTTTCACTATGCAAAAAGCCTTCTCAAACCTTTTATATGGACAGGTTCTGAGGTGGTGGGGGTGTTTATTGGAGGTAAGTTGTTTTCTTCTTTAGATTGTGAATTACCAAAGAAAGATTGGTAACAGCTTAGTGGTAAACAATGCCAGTCATTAGATCGATAATCCAAAAATTTACAATGTGTCAGTGCCAACAGCAAACATGCCCTGAGATAGGGCGAGGGTTATTCTAAGGTCATCAGTTTCATTGTCAACATTTTGTGCCTGTCTACTTTATGGTGTCAACATTATTACTGTTGACATTTTGTATTACCCATGGGGAATTGTTAATGAAATGAATAAAACTTTTTTGCTATATATGCTTTTGTATTGTCTAGTATGGAAAACCACACTACCGCCACCGATTCTGGAATTGCTCTCCGCTATTTCACCCACAATCATTTCTCTCTTGAGTCCAGGTATACCCCCGGCCACAAATATATCTAGTAGAACCCGGTCAGACACTAACGGCAATTTGTGCTAAGCGATCTGTGCTAATCCGTTTTGTGGTAGACTCATATGATCCAAGACAGAGAGGGCGATGTGCATCACCATTGCTATGGGGCATACACACGGGGCTATTTGCACTTAATTTATAGACAGATCACTTCGAAAATTAACAAAAATCGTCCCGTGTGTGATAACTGTAAAGCGACTGAAGAAATCTCAAGTTTAATTGAACTGTTTTTTTTCCCCTCAAATTATTTTTTGAGAGCCTTCCGGGACTCAATGATAAGTTGCTGCCCCAATAATTGGGTGAGCTAGTTAAAGGGGATAATGAAATTTAGTCTTACATAATCAGGTGGATAGTGCTATGCTCATTCAGTAGCTTGAAAATTTGAATGTGTGAAGGATGATTTGGCCTGTCATATTCAGTGAATCGAGGCTGTAACACATCACTGCTCAGTAAGGTGCACCATTGGCGGCACTTTTTGTCTGTTTTAATTAATTTCACTTGTAGCTTTTTTATGAAGGATCAAATGGCTCAATAATTAGGGTGGCGGGAGCCAACTAGTGGCTGCAGATGCACATAGCACTTGAATTAACCCCTTAGAGGTGAGAAGCAGCAGTAGCATTTTATTATATAGGGGACCCTGGCAGATGTGATTCACAGCATATAAAAATGACAGAGTAGATGTTTCAACAATAAAACAAAGAGATTACATGAACAGACAGCAACAACTCAGGATCATTTGTTGTTCATATCATTCAACTGAAAAATCAACAAATGTTAGAGGTTCCGGACCTTTAGATGATTTTATTAGAAAACAAAAGCATTGCAATCGGAACAATCTAAATGGCTGGTCAAAGGAATCGGTCAACCGTACAGTATCTCTGAGAATTGTTCGTCTATAGTTGACACTGGTTTAATCAAGTCAAAGTCTTTCCTGCTTTCTAAACACATTGTTCCTTTTCTTCTCCAATCCCTATTTCCCCATCTTCAGCTCATCATTTACTTTACACCCTCTGCACTCGATAATAGTTGCAATATGGGGCCTATGATATTAGTCTGTGCTATCTGTGCGTTTTCTTGAGAAGCAGACTAGCTTAAATCTTTGATGCTGCAGGCTTCTGACACAGTAAATTGAACAAACCAATTCTATCACATAGAAAAGCTTTATGTAACTATGAGCTGTCAAATGCTACACTCAAAGCTTATTGCATTCATGAGCAACTAAACTAAAAGGAAAACAGGCTGTTTTGAAATTCATTGAAGAATGAAATAAACTTTAAAATAAATGTATCCTTAACTTAGATTATATCTAAATCTAGATCACTGAACTGCATAGATGGACTCATACAGAACTGCATAGAGAACGCACGCCTGCGTGTAGACAGAAAACATTTAGCAGTATAATAATACACAATAAAATGAGTCTTCTGCGGTTCTCAGAATAGTGGCCTCATGTTATTCCAACCTTTGCTACAGGAGAATGCTTCTCTTTGTTCAACTGTCCCTTTCGATGACATTTTCTAATTTCCGGCAACATTTTATTTACAGTCATGACCTCGATCTAACTGATAAAATGACCAGGGGAACGAAGTATCAAAAAGTTGAAGGGACACAACCAAGATTGATATCGCTGTATTACATTTATTTTCCAAAAACGGGTTTTATCACATTGAGGTAGATGCATCATAAGCTGACTAGAATATTAATCAGTATTCAACAGGCCGTTCTTAGAATTCTCTGAATAAAAAAATCCCCATCTGAATATTACAAGGTAACACATGCATAATATAAAAGGACATATTTTCTCAGAACATTGAATTCTGTTTATTCCCATTAAACAACTGAAACATCACAACTCAATGCTTTAAAGGAACTGCATTAGCAGATTTTATTTTTAATCTAATTATTATTTAGTTATTTACACAAAAGGTCTTCTTTGTGCCACCCATGCAGAATTAATGGTAACAGTCTACAGTAATGGCACACAGATGCTTTCTCCGGAACTACCATGGGTGCAATGGGTGTGGCAGCATGGGGTCTGGACCGTAGGAGGCCCCTGCAATCCCTTCCAGTCCACCTGTGGCACTTCCTGATGCCCCCCTTTGTGCTCTTTACTATGAGGGTGGGGTGGATTGGCAATGGTAACCCTGCATAGGATTTGCGGTGGGCTGACAATCCATTGAGGACTGCCTGTGGCTGGTGGAGGATAGGGGGCTGACAGACTGGTGGTTTGGGTGTGTTAAGGGGTAGAAGGTGGTGGGCTTGGGATGTGGGAGAAAAAGGTGGCCTCTTTAGAAAATTTTCCAGGGTCACTTTTAATTTCAAATTTGTCACTGCTATCAGGTATAGTTCTGCCCTCTTATGCCCTTGCTTTATGTTACCAAGGGGTAGATTTATTAAGCTCGGTGAAGTGACAGTTCCTACCTGTAATTTTTCAAACCAAGTCTGTGACTTCACAGTTAGGAGCTGATTGGCCGGTGATAAAAAACAGACACTTTATCACATCACCAAGCTTAATGCCCCAAGTACCATATATTGACCACAGAAATTCACTGTTTATCTGTTTTTTTTTAGGAGTCTGTAATTTACACACCGCCCAAACTCCAATTTTCTGTAACATTATTCTTCAAATGCTCTTTAAATACGACCATACCTTTCATAGATATTTGTATTGCTATTGTGACGCTGAAGGTTATTTTGCCCGCTTTGCACAGCCATCAGAGGTAGATAAAGGTTTGCCTCCTTCCTAGTAGTGACATTTGCTGCTTCTGTTCCACAATCTGCCTTCTTCCTGTGCTGTCTGGGAGAAGACACTCCGGGAAATGGCATTCCAGTGCTTTGAAATTGCTTTTCATATCCTCTGTGATGTTGCACTCCCCCATCTTTGCATTACCACACCATCTTTGTGCAGTTCCACCGTAGTGCTACATTTTTCAAATGAGCTGCCTCACTTGTCATAAATCATAAAAAAATACAAAGATGATATTTACAAAACATATACTGTGTTATAAATATATTCTTTGTATTTTTTTAATTTATGGTCGGAGACGCTGTGGGAAGGCTGGGAGGCAGCAGGAGCTGTGCCTCCAGCTGACAGTTGAAAACTGTCAGCAGCGGGGGGAGGGGATAAGTTGTGGGCACAAAAATAGGCTGAAAAGTTCATTAAAAATAAAAAGGGATGCAGCACCTACACATCTGCATCAGTGACAGGGACGTGCCTTCAACCCATATCAAAGCACGCCCCCTGTCACACGGCAGGGGCTGCTGGACCCACTAATGGCAGTCCGACCTAGCCTGGGAGAGCGAGTTGCTGCTGGGTCAGAAACAGCAGAGCCTAGATACTCAGCGACGCCTGCAGTGCTGGGACCGGAGGGCGGCCGGGGAATTTGTGCAGGACAGGCGCCAGGAGGAGTTCTGTTGCCTGCAGTTTTGCCGAGAGCAGGAGGAGTGGGTACTCATTGAGAGAGAAGATTGCAGACTAAAGTGAAGCTTGAATACTTAAGTGACTTGTGAGTTTGAAACAGAAGCAGGTGAGTTAGAATACAGAAAAAGGTGAGTTTGAACACAAAAGTCTACATTTTCTTATTCTATTTTATTGTGATATTTGCATCTTCTACCTGTTGCTTAATTTTGACATTTTATTCATTTTATCTATATTTTATCCAACATTGTATTTCATTTTACTCATTCACTGTTATTTTCTCTTATCTTTGCCATACATTTATTGCACTCTGTTTCCCTCTTCACGCCTGCTCACATTTGCTTCACTTCTGACCTTCTCTGTTCCTTTTATCCTCTCCCTTGTTGTTTCATACTTATTGGATTACTCAATCAACCTGTCTAATCCATTTACCCACTTGTCTCCTATCCCCAGCAGTTCCTTGCCTGTTATCTTCTCTCCTCTTTCATATCCCAAGCTATCTCATTCTGTTATCTACCATATCCTCGCTATCTACTAAAGACGCTGTCTGTCTTCCCAAATCCCTGCTCTTTGTCTGCTTTCACTAATCTATCCTCTCACCTCTATGTGCCCTATGGAACGCCAGATCCATCTGCAACAAACTCTCTGCCATCCATGACCTATTCATCTCTAGCGCATTCCACCTCCTTGCTATCACTGAGACCTGGCTCTTCAGCTCTGATTCTGTCTCTCCGGCTGCTCTCTCCCATGGTGGCCTCTCTTTCTCTCGAACCCCAAGGCCTGATGGTCACCAAGGTGGCAGCGTGGGCATTCTCCTCTCAGCCTCCTGCACCTACAGTGTCATTCACCTTGACCCCTCTCTCCTCTTCTCCTTTGAATCTCACTTCATCTGTCTGTACTACCCCTACCACCTCCGTGTCGCTGCAATCTACCGTCCTCCTGGCCCTATCTCCCAATTTCTAGACAACTTCGCCGCCTGGCTTCCACACTTCCTCTTCTCTGACCTACCTTCTGTCATTCTTGGTGACTTTAATATCCCCTTGGATAACCCCATTGATCCTGGCACTTCCAAACTCCTCTCTCTTGGCCTATCTCAGTGGACTACCTCTCCCACCCACATCCAAGGACACTCCCTCAATCTCGTCTTCTCCCGCTCTTGTTCCCTTACCGACAACACTATCTTGGCATTTCTTCTTTCTGACCATCACCTCATCTCCTTCTCCCTCTCTGCTTCCCCCTTGACCCACCCCCTCTCCCAAGTGCATGTCTCACGGCATAATGTCAACACACTTGATATTGCTGCCTTCTCGGACATTCTGTGTCCTCTTCTCGCCGAACCTCGCCGCCTCCCTCTATAACGACACCCTATTTTCGGCATTGGACTCTGCCTGCCCTCCCTCCTCTTTCCCCCTTAGATGCTCCAACCCCCAACCGTTGCACTCGCCTATCACCCGATTCCTTAAAAAGTGCTCTCACACTGCTGAGCGCTTCTGGAAGAAATCACGCTCCCTCGCGGATTATCTCCATTTCAAATTCATTCTTTCCTCCTTCAGCTCTGCCCTTACTCTGGCCAAGGAATCCTACTTTAAGTCCCTCATCCTTTCCCAAATCATCCAACCCACGCTGGCTCTTCGCCACCTTCAACTCCTTGCTCTCCCCCCTCCTCCAGCTCTTCCATTGTCCATCGTAGCCGCTGATTTTGCTAACTACTTTTCAACCAAAATCTCCTCTCTCATGACTGCCATCACTGCTGACATAACCTCACCCTCTCCCTCCTCCCTTCCAACATCTCCACTCCCCTCCTTCCCACCCCTGTCCTCATTTTACCCCATCGCTGCGACTGAAGTCCATTCTATCCTTCAATCCGCTTCTCCCGCTCGATCCTATCTCCTCCAATATTATCCGTAGTCTCATTCCGTCGGTCTGCTCTCACCTGGCTCACCTCTTTAATCTTTTCTTATCCTCTGGGATCTTCCCCTCCTTCAAACACGCTCTTGTCTCCCCAATTCTCAAAAAAACAATTCTGGACCCCAACCTTTTGCCTCCAAGCTCCTAGAACGTCTGATTTATAATCGTCTCCTAAGCCACCTTACTGCTAACTCAATTCTAGACCCCCTCCAATCCGGGTTCCGCCCTTTACATTCCACTGAAACTGCCCTGACCAAAGTCACTAATGATCTACTATCGGCTAAATCCAAAGACCTCTTCTCTATCCTCATCCAGCTTGATCTGTCGGCTGCCTTTGACACTGTTGACAACCCTCTCCTGCTCAACGCCCTCCGCTCATTTGGCATCACTGGCACGGTCTTCTCCTGGTTCACCTTATACCTCTCCGATCGCTCCTTCTCCATCTCCACTCCGAGCTCCTCCTCTCCTACTACCCCGCAGCCAGTCGGTGTTCCCCAAGGGTCAGTCCTAGACCCTCTCCTCTTCTCCCTCTACACCACCTCTCTGGGCACCCTCATCATTCCTTTACCACCTTTGAGCTGATGATACCCTAATCTATCTCTCCTCCCCCGACCTATCCCATCACTCCTGTCTAAGGTCTCCGAATGCCTCACGGCCATCTCCGCCTGAATGACCCAACGCTTCCTGAAACTAAACATGGCTAAAACTGAACTTCTCATCTTCCATCCCCCGAACATCCTCTCTTCTCCCACAATCTCCATCAGCATTGGTGAAACCGAGATCACCTCCACCGACCAAACACGCTGCCTCAGTGTCATCATTGATTCCTCCCTCTCTTTCACCCCCCACATTCATGCTCTCTCACAGTCTTGCCACTTTCACCTCTACAACATCTAGCGCATCAGACCATTCCTCTCCACTGACGCGACCAAAATTCTCATTTACTCTCGTCATCTCCCGCCTTGACTACTGCAACATCCATCTCTCCAGGCTACCTCTCGCCCGCATCGCCCCTCTCCAATCCATTCTTAACGCCGCTGCTAGGCTCATTTTCCTCTCCTGTCGCTCTACCTCCACCTCCCCCCTCTGTCTATATCTTCACTGGCTGCCCATTCCTTTCTAAGTTCTCTTTAAACTCCTCACCACCTAAAAGGCTCTCTCCTCCACCGCTCTTTACCTCTCTTCACTGATCTCTATCCACACTCCCTCACATCCTTTTCGCTCTGCTGCAACCGCCGCCTGACCGCCACCTGACCTCTCACCTAATCACCTCCTCTCACTCCCGTGTCCAAAACTTCTCTCGCTCTGCCCCCTGCACTGGAACAACCTCCCGCCACCCATCAGGCTTTCTGATTCCCTTACTTGATTCATGCACTACCTCAAAACCCACTTCTTCCGACTAGCCTATCCCTCCTCTTCCTAACCACTTTCGCTCCTCCTATCCTGCCTGCCCTACCCCCCCATCAGTTCCATACTTATCCTATTGTTTTTCATTAGTCCACCCACCTCCTTTTAGTCTGTTAACTCTTATGAGTAGGGCCATCCTTCCCAGGGCCAGCGACAGTGGGGGTCTGGGGGTACTTGAGTCCCGGGCCCCGCCGCTCTGACCGAGGGTAGGGCCCGGGCAACTCTCCCCAGCAGCACGGTCACATCAGTCACTCACCCCCACTGCCGCTGGCCACTTCACTGTCTGGCTTGAGACCACCCGCCCGCCGCTACTCTGCCCGGCTCCCGGCTCAAAGTGGATTACGAGCCCGGCAACCCGGTCACAGCAGACACTCATCCACGCTGCCGCCGGCCACTTCACTGTCTAGCTTGAGCCCACCCGCCGCCCGACTCCCGGCTCCAAGATTACATGCAGTCACAGCAAAGAAGTACCACTGGACAACGAGGGACCGACATGAGGAAGACCAATGCAGAAAATACAGGTTAGAGGTGTGCACACAGGTTAGAGGTGTGCTGCGGGAGGGATTGGACACCAGCCCCCTGTACCACCAGCCTGTATTATTCTGCTTGTGATGTACACCCTAGACTGGCCCCTTCCCCATTAGATTACTATACCCCCAATCACCTTATCATCTTACCCTTCATTTCCCTACTCCCACTTAGTAGTGGGGGGGCCCGGACTGAAAACCAGTCCCGGGCCCCAAAATTCCTGGCGGTGGCCCTGATCCTTCCTCACCCTACCTCTTTACCTCACCAGTGCTCCTGCCCTGTTCTTTCCTTCCTCTACTTCATCTTCAGTCTCCTCGACAATTTCGCCACCTACTTCAGAACTGATGCAGTGCAAATATTTTTGTCCATTATTTTTGTCCATTAAAGAGAGAATTTGCTTTTGCATTTTTTTGTAGCCAGCACCACTGGTATATGGGTGCCACCATTTTGCCTGAGATTAGTCAGATATCCAATTCTAGTGCAGGTCCCCAGCAAATGATTCCAGTGTCATTTCAGAAGACAGCCCTATATAATTCTTCCCTTGAAACTGCTAATGGACAGAAAAATCACTGCAATATCCAGACGAAGTCTATTGACGAAACGCGTCAGGGCGTGGCCTATTACACTCTCCTGCATGTCACCACCGGATCCCTGGATTGGCTTGGTCCCTGCACGCTTCCCTGCAAACCAGCTTCGCGGCGTTCGAGTGGAGCTCCGGTCCGGGCACAGAGTGTGAGCAGTTTTGACTATGGTTTTATACTATATCTTGTGGTAACCAGCCCACAGAGTTTTTACTTATGGTACGAGTCTCATTTATTGTGCACCTGGATATCTTTTATCCTTAATAAATTTTACAAGTTTGATACTGCACTATGGAGCGCCTTTTCTCTGCCTTTTTCTAGATCTTCTACTCTGTGGATTCCAGAGACTTTCACCTTTAGAGAAAAGTTGCTGCGGGTCCCCATTTGGACTTTGGTGCCCTTACCACCCTGAGTGAACTCACAAGGGCCACTTTCACTGACTATAACCGGGCGCAAGAGATCTGCTATATATATATATATATATATATATATATATATATATATATATATAATTTCAGAACTCAGCCACAGAAGAGATTTTGATGGCTTTCAATTAATGGATTTAAACTGGCAGTGGTGGAGAGGTGCCCCCTTGAGGGCAGGAGCCCGGCGGCAGATGCCTCCGTTGCCTCCCAGAGTTCTGCCTCTGGCCCATCTAGTCTGTCCCATTTTTAAACCATATTATTACCCTTAAACTCTATTTGATCCTTATTTCTCATGTGCTTTCTTCAATATTTCAAGTTCCAGCCAATCCTGCTTTGTATCATTCAAGATTTTTGTGTAAAGCTGTGTATCCCTCCAGTGCTATGCGGTCTTGTTGAGCACTAATTATAGTCTGTTGTGCACTGCTGTATGCTCCATCCTCCAGATAGTCCAGATGTACATTATTCACAGACTTCTGTATTAAACTGTGTTATTTTCAAATGCTTATCAGCCCAGTTGAGTGCTATCCACAGGCACCTGGGTGTATGTTGTATGCTTCTACGGGATAAAATAGATCAAAAACTGACTATAGAACAAGTTACAACATTGTGCCAAGTTACAACATTGTGCCAATAGTAACATGGCAGGAGCTGATTGGCTAGTTGTTTATCATTCTCCACTTTATCACTTTGTGAAACTTGGTGTGTCTGTCCCTTTGAGTGTCAACCATTTAGTTTAGCATTAGTACCATTAGCTGTAGTGTTTCCTGTCTACTTATTGGGTGCTGTAAGAATCAAATTGATAAGCTCCCACAGCCTCCCACAGCCACCCACTTTTAAAGTGAAATGGAAGTTTCAGGCAGCTGATGATGTGAATAGTGCTGCAATCGGTCATCATTGCCCTGCAGCCCAATTCAAATGCTGGTAATTGTGACATTGTATAGCAGGGTCACAATTACGTAGTCACACCCTCATGAACCCTGTGCGGCCCACTCGCAGTACCAACCTGTGTGCCTTCTCCTGGAAGGGGATGCCCAAAGGTTGGCAAGTATGACAATATTTGGTTGGATTCTGCATACCATGTGGACTTGACAGATCTATTTCCTTGGACTTTGTCAACTGTATTTGAGCTGGTTGAGCTGGAATTATTGCTTGGGAACATGTCAATATTCTGTGAATGTCAACATGGTGTCAACAGTTTGAAGCATTCTGATATCGACATTGTAACTTTTAACCATGTGACTAGATACCTCATAGTTGATGTATTTTAAGATCCACATAAACCAAAGGTACATCTTAACTTGTGTCTGCACATTCCTACTAGGGGTGTGCACCGTGCGCTTTTTGTGGTTAGTGAAACGTGTTTTGGGTCTGTATCTTGGGTAGTGTTTTGGATCTGGATTTGTTCCAAAACACCACCATTTTCGTGTTTGTGTTTTGGATCTGTATTTTTTTGCCTAAAAACATAAATCACTAAAATCGCAGAATTTTTTTTTGTTCCTATGCTATTATTAACCTCAATGTCATTCATTTCCACTCATGTCCAGTCTATTCTAAAAACCTCACACATCACAATATTGTTTTTCTGGCAAAAGGTTGCGCTGAGGTAGTGCAAGTGGGCGGCACAAAAACTTGACTGATATGGCACACTTAGTAGCACATCTGGACTGATATGGCACATTTAGCATCACCCCTGGACTGACACGAGACTTAAGCCCACATATACTATGCAGATTCCACGCGATTTCAGCACTTGGGACAATAAATCGCGTGAAATTGTTCCAAAATCGCATGCGTGTGACATTTGATCCGATCCGATGCGCGGTCCCGTGCGCATTGGACCGGATCAGGAGGTCGGACGTTCAGCATGTACGATGACGTCCGACCTCCTGCAGCGGGTGGGCAGCAGCGGCTCTGAAATGAGTGCCCTGCGGGGGGTGCCAGTGACAGTGGGACGGGCGGCGGTGATAATCAGATTCAGCATGCTGTCACTGTGCAGTGGGTGGGCAGCGGCGGCTATTACATCTTTAAAATAGCGCACTCTCAGCCAATCAGCTGCCGCTGGGAAGGAGCCGCTGATTGGCTGAAAGTGCTATATCTCAGCCAATCAAAAGCCAGACAGTCAATTGACAAGTTATTTTAAAGATATAATAGCCGCCACTGCCCGCCCGCTGCACAGACAGCATGCTGAATCTGATTATCACCGCCGCCCGCCTCACTGTCACCGGCATCCCCCGCTGCACCCAGAGACGCTGCTGCCAGCCCTCAATACCGCCGCTGCTCACCGGCACTGCCGGTGCGCGCCCCCCACACTGCTCCTCACTGCCTGGAAGATCCCCGGTTTATTTTATATGTGATGAATCGCTTGCCAAACTGTATGTGAGCCTCCCGGGGAGCTGCCGGGTGGCTCGCAGGAGAATTGGGTCCGACTTGTCCCTAGGACAAGTCGGCCTAATATATGGGGGCCCTTAGCATCACCACTTGTCTGATATGGCACACCTAGCATCACCCCTGGACTGATATGGCACATTTAGCATCACCCCTGGACTGACATGACACACTTAGCATCAAGCTGATACTGCACACCTAGCATCACCCCTGGACTGATACGGCACATTTAGCATGACTTTTAGAGTGAAGATGGCGCTGGAGCCGGGACTTATATATAGATCCAGTGTTGCGAGAATCCAACGCGGGATGATGGCGTTTTGGCCTAATTTTCGACTCTGATTTTCAGCGGGAAGGACGCGAACGGCTCGTGAATGCCTCGGATCAGGTAAGTTCGGGAGGCTTCGGATCTCTAGGATCCGAACCCACTCATCTCTAATTCCTACTGTGCTGCTTTGTATACATCTGTGCACCTGATCTGCCTCTAAAAGCAAAATGGCTTCATTTGCAAGATACAGTACATGTAACACAAAAATACATCTATATTTTGAGCAAATGTACTTATGTGCAAATCAAATACAGACCTTATACTTCAAACTAAATCTAAATCATAAAATAAATTGATGATAGTGTCGCTTAATACAAATGTAAAGCAGTAATGCAAATGTTAAGCTTTCCTCGTAAGCTTCCAAGCAGGTGCCACTTTACATTATTGTAGATGACATTTATGGGTTTTTTTTTTCCCCTAGGAGAATCCAATCGCTAACCAGATCCTTATTGTCTTGCAAATTAGATTTTCTGCAGATAACCTTTCCATCAACAAAATGAGGCACCAAATCACTTTGTGAAAACATAGCTGCTGCATAATATCGACAGTAATGTAAACATGCCTGAGGGCTTTTTGTGATGTCCTCTATCTCTATAAATGTCAGAGACACACAAATTCAAAAATGGCATAACTTTATTAGCCTCACGTTATGTAGTTAGATTATTAACGACTAGTGATGAAAACATGAGCAGTTAATTAAAACAATAATTTCAGACCTTCTCAGCAATGCGGAATAGGACCTGGAGAGGAATATTCCCTTATGACCTCATGTCAGCTGATAGCTTCAGTCGAGAAACATCCAGTGTCATTTATCCTCTGATTTTGTGGGTCAAGAGTCCAAGAATTTTATAGGGATATCTTGTGAGTTCTTGTGCTATTCCTGAATTAAGCTCTGTACCCTCTCATGCTGTTGATTCACAATTATGAGCCTGTTCTCTGTTGGGCACAATAACAAACACTATTATGCATCCCCAGACCGCTGCTTGTATGTTTATATGGGACAAATAGTTTTTTATTTGGCTAAAGAAAACATGGAATATTAGATAAAGAGTTCTTCTATTTCATAGTGACCCTGTGTCCTTCGTGTTGTTTTTTACATATTGATAAGTGTTCATTCATATTATAGTCTTGCTTAAAAAAAGAAGCACTAGAATTTTTTTTTTTATTAAGGTGGCTATTTATGAAAGCACGTAGAGGGATAAAGTACTAGCCAGTCAGCTCCTGACATTTTCAAGCACAGCCTGTAAAATGAGAGGAAGATGCTGATTGGTTAGTGCTTTATTTATCTCCACTTTATCTTCTTTCTTTGATAATTCCCCCCCTTTAAAGAGAAATGATTTGTCTATTTTTTATGTGGCATTGACTAGGGTTACAACAACTACTGTTTGCATTCGGGAGGCAGAGCTAAAGCCTTGGTGCTCAGTATGACCCGAGTAGTGACTATGACCCTGCTTCCACATCCACCTCGG
The DNA here is from genome assembly GCF_055691185.1 of Crinia signifera. NCBI lineage: Eukaryota > Metazoa > Chordata > Amphibia > Anura > Myobatrachidae > Crinia > Crinia signifera. The sequence continues at coordinate 250,313,021 of NC_139220.1, read as the reverse complement.
GAACATCCTGTATTCTCTCGGTACATATTTTATCCCATGACTAAGATGCTATACACTGCTCTAGAGTCACAGGACAACATATATTAAAATATCAGAGTGAGAGGCTTATCTCATGACTTTTTGAGAAAGTGTTAGGTTGCACGCTGAAATCCCCTGTGGTGGGTTCCTGTGAGAGGTGATCAGATGTGTTTATCAGCACCCAGGGCGTGAATGGACGATGTATCAACTGGGAGGGAAGTTGGAGCTTTGACATCTACACGTTTAATTGAACAATGTTTTTGTGTGTGTGTATGTGTGTGCGCTTGTGTGTATTGATGTTCCACGATAACTCTCCAATGCTTTAACTAAACCTCTTTAAAATGTGCACATCTTAAGAGATGATCTAAGTTCGTATACGGGTTTAATCGGATGATCCCTTAAGGGTGCTGTCATATGGGTCCATGCTATTTCTGTTTTTTCATGCATTGCCATATGTCATTGGAAAGCTTAAGTCTTTCTGAATACAACAAAATAAACCGACTTCCTTAAATGGATGGGAAGGGAAGGTGGATAGTTGGAGACCTGCTCTGACTGCTGCAGCAGCATCTGCCCTGCTATGGTTGGGTAGGATAGGTGGATAGTTTGAGACTTGCTTTGGCTGCTGCAGCAGCATCTGCCCTGCTGTGGTTGGGAAAGTTGGAGATTTGATCTGGCTTCTGCCCTGCTGTGGTTGAGAAGGGAAGGTGGATAGTTGGAGACTTGCTTTGGCTGCTGCAGCAGCTTCTGTCCTGCTGTGGTTAGGAAGGGTAGGTGGATAGTTGGAGACCTACTTTGGCTGCTGCAGCAGCTTCTGCCCTGCTGTGGTTGGGAAGGGGAGGTAGATAGTTGGAGACATGCTCTGGCTGCTGCAACAGCTTTTGCCCTGCTGTGGTTGGGAAGGGAAGGTGGATAGTTGGAGACAAGCTCTGGCTGCTGCAACAGCTTTTGCCCTGCTGTAGTTGGGAAGGGTATGTGGAACAAGAATTGCATAAGCATAAACTTTGTAATAAGACTAGTTTGTAATTTGGCAAAAATGTTGATTTGTTAATATGGCCAGGGTGAACAATGTCAAGCATGAAGCTGACTTTGTGAATGGTGTGTAATGATTTTATTCACAGTTGTTCAACCAGACTTTGTGAATAAAGGTGTAATGTTTAATGTAAGTTCTATGGGATCCATTGTTTATGTCCTATAGTACACACTTAATAGGTCATGGTAACTACATCACTTTGATAGTTCTAAATATTATGGCTATATGTTTTATAACTGTCCCATGGCGTACATTATTGGTAAGTGCACACCCTACAAGCCATTCCAATATTGGTGGGGCAGTACTGTGTTTAATGGCATCTACATTCTGTGTGTGTGGGGGGTGCGAGGGAATTAGCCTGGGTGCATCCGAGCAGCTTGGAGGGATTGACAGATACAGGGGCATGCCGCACGTCTAGGGCCACTTTCCACAAGGCCATGCCCCTTTTTATATTATTCTTGGATCTACCTACTGAAAAACATACACAAGTTGAGCCTCTGATATCCCAAATGCTTGGTACCAAAAGCATTTTGGATATTGGGTTTATCCAGATGTTGGAATACAAACTTACAAAGGGAAGCAGCCAGGAGGCAGGCAGCCCAGAAGTCCCAATGGCTGTAGGGTCAGAACTTGGTCCCCTTGGGAGCTGCTGCTGGGAGATTACATTCAGGGCAGGCAGAGGTGGCGACATCTGCAGCAGCATTGGGGACCGTGGAGGTGGTACATCAGTTTAGGGACCCAGGACCGTGTAAGGGGCTGCATGGAGCAGCCTGGAGAAAGCAGCCCAGGAATCTTTCTAGCCGTGGGCCAGTACTGGGTCCCACCAGGAACTGCTGCTGGGAGAGGACACTTGGAAGTAGACGCGGAGAAGGCATATAAGGAAATGGACCCGAGAACCGCAGATTGGTGAAAAGTTGTCATGCTGTTAAACCAGTTGGGAGAAGTGTGTAATACCCTGGAACTGCAAGGGTTAACAAACACTGCAAGAGTTAAGCTGGCCATACATCAGAAAGATCGATCTTAAGATCTATTGCGCTCATGATGTGTACAATTTCCCTTGAAATCCCCGGCAGTCCTTGGTGGTTTTTGGACACACAATCTACTCACAATCCATCATACAATCAGTCATAAAATCCATCTGCTGCATGATTGCGTACACAAGATGTGCACACAATCTACTCACAATCCATCATACAATCAGTCATACAATCCATCTGCTGATTGATTGTGTACACAAATTGTACACACAATCTGCATACAATCCATCTTACAATCAATTGAGATTGTATGATTGGGTACAATATCTTTCTGATGTATGGCCACCTTTAAACATTTTTATTTTTATCATGCATAGTAAGGGCTATTTCCTGTGTACTGATTGGGGGAGTGTTGGAGCTCAGCCAGCTTTCATGTGCAAGCCTCATGCAAAGGGGAAAGGGTACTTGTTTCCTATCTGGGCGCCTAGGTTTTCAACGTACGGCACCGTAATGAAATCGGATCGCATCGCATCGCATTCGGTACACGATGATGTACGATGGCATACGATGCTATCCAATCCGATTTCATTTTAAATCGGATCGCATTGCATGCGGTGACGCGATCAACCCCGATTTTTACATTGGAATCAATGTTAAATGGTCCCTGAGACCCAATTTTACATTGATTTCAATGTAATAACCCCGCAAACCCACGATTTGTATAGGAAACCCCCCCCTGATGGTTTAAAATGCGCCTCCATTGTTAACGCCACCCCAGTATTGACGTCAACCCGAAGCGTGGCGAGCGGCGGCGGTACGCGTCCTCCGACTTTTTCATACCCCCACTATCCACGTCGGCGTGGAGTTGAGAATAGAATAGTGTGGCGAGCCCGAAGCGTGGCGAGCGCAGCGAGCCCCGCGAGGGGACGCGGATACCTGTGAAGCCCGCGAGGGGACACGGATACCTGTGAAGTATCCGGCCGTTCCGCCGATGTTTTCGCTCTGCGCATGTGCAGAGGGCACTCTGCGCATGTGCAGACGAAATCGCCGCACAATTTTTTTTAACGCCGCAAAGGGGGTGGATAGGGGCGTGAGGGGCTACTTAGCCTCATTTCCCTATGCATACGCCCCGCGTTTCATGGGCGTTCCCATGCAAACGCGGGGCGTACGCATGGTAATGAGGCTGTGACGCATGTGTTGGGGGCGGGCATCTGACATCGCCGGATGTCAGCTGCCCGCCCCCATACATGCTTTCACACGGACAAGTGTCCGTGAGGTCTATGGGTGCGGGAGCTGGTGGAGCGTGCGGCCCTGCCTTCGATGGTCGGTGACCATCGAATGCAGGGGGCTGCTCCAAGATGGTGGAGGCGTATCCCCCGCCATTTTCATGCGGACCGCCACATGTCCGCGTACGGACGGCCGTGGCGATCCGTATGGAAGGCGGGGATTCGCCTGCACGGTCGGAGCCGCATATGCGGCTCCGGCCGTTCCAAGCAGAATAAGGGCCAGAGAGAGAGAGAGAGACTGCAGTGTGAGAGCAGCAGTACTTAGCCTCCAGTGAGAGGGTGATGACCACCTGCAGGGGTGCCCTATAAGAGTGTGCCAGGTGTGAGTCTCAGGAGAGGACGTATCTGAATGTGTGGTCAAAGCCACGCGGCATGCTTAGTGGCCCCCCATTGACAGGAGTCCTCGTTATGGATGAGAGAGACTGTAACCTGTTCTGTGTAGCACTACTGCTCCCAGGATGTCCTGGTATGTATTGTTCACCATATTTATGCCACTGCAATTAAGTGATGTGCTGGAGGAAATTACTTGATGTGTGATCTAATGTAACCATTATGCCCTCAGATGATTATGCTTTGTTGGCTCATTTACTCTACATTTATGGGAACTGGTTCTCCCAATAAAAGTGCACATTGATGTTAAGAGAAACAGAAATTACTTTGTATAAATGTGCGAAACTAGTTGTAATTTAGGGCCATCTCTTTGTATGTGCTTAATAGGCAGTTGACAGAGAGCATCACAATCCTAGGGGCCTAGGCTGTTTAGCCAGTAAACCTCCATTAGCCTGCAGCTGAAGACAATAATTCCTGAACAGCACATCCCCTAGCCTGCAACCATGGCTGGTATTGCCTAAACCCCTTTGGCATCATAGCCTTCAGGCGGGTGTGGATCAGTTGGTCACCAGCAAGTTGTTAGACAGTTATTAGGTCGAGACCATTAGGTCGACATGCATTTAGGTCGACTTGCAGGAAGGTCGACATGGGTTAGGTCGACAGGTTCATTAAGTCGACATGGGTAAGGTCGACAGTGAAAAAGTTGACTTTTTTTACCCTTATGTTGACACAGTAAACATAAACACTAAAACATACCACCGCATGGCTTGCTGCGCTCACCATGCTTCAGACACTGTGCCTCGCTACGCACAGCACACTATTTTGTTCTCCCGCCATGCCCTAGTGGATGGTAGGGCATAAAATACCACCTGTCGGCACATGTTGTTCCGACATGGACACCGAAACGTTCCACCACGTCCCATCGCATGGCTCGCTGCGCTCACCATGCTTCGGGCACGGTGCCTTGCTACACTCGGCACACTATTTTATTCTCCCACCATGCCCTAGTGGATGGTAGGGCATGAAATACTGCCTGTCAGCACATGTCGTGTTGGTATGGACACTGAAACGTAACAGTGCGTTGCTCGGCACACTATTTTATTCTCCCACCTCGCCCTAGTGGATGGTAGGGCATGAAATACCGTCTGTCGGCTCAAATATCAGTAAAAAAAAAACATGTCGACCTAATGACCCTGTCGACCTAGCCCATGTCGACATAATGACCCTGTCGTCCTCACCCATGTCCACCTAAAGTCTTATTGACCTTACTGCATGTCAACCTAAACTCATGTCGACCTATCTGCATGTCAACCAAGGGGTATCTACCTAATGCTTGTCGACCTACTTAGTGGTGACCCAATGACCGTATCCCCTTCAGTCATGGGTCAACCCCCCCATAGCTTGCTGCTGAGGGCAGTAATGCCCAAACCCCCGCTTGCAGCCATGGAATGGTACACCCCAAACTCCGTAGATTGCCTTGCACAGCTGCAACGGCAAGAGGGATCACCCCAGTTTATCATTCAATAGTGAAATAATTTTCATACACCATCTATTCTCCACTTCAACAACTATTAAACATTGCAAAAAATAGGGATAACTTTGAGGGATATTTAGCAAAGATACGAGAGAGATAAAGTGTAGAGAGATCAAATACTAAAAAGTCAGCTTCTAACTGACTTTTTAAATGCTTTGTTTGAAAAATGACAGGAGCTGATTGGTTTGTACTTAAACTTTCACCACTTTATCTCTCTCTCCAAGCCTTGATAAATGCCACATCATTTTTCATGAATGCAAAAGAACAGATTCCTACCTGTTAATATGCTTTCCTCTACTCCACCATGGCAACCACTACTGGGGTTAAGTCCGTCAGGGTAGTATCTGGAAAGGAAACATAAAAAAAACGGACACTGGGCCCTATATAAGCCCCTCCCCCAGAATCCACAGTGTCTTTGTTACACAGCTTACACCATCATATTACATTCATAGAGGTGGGAAAAATGCTGCCATGGTGGAGTAGAGGAAAGCATATTAACAGGTAGGAATCTGTTCTTTCCTCTACCTCCCCATGGCAGCCACTACTGGGTCATACCCAAGCAGTATTCTACGGGGTGGGAAACAATAAAGAAATAAAGAGGTTAACTCACCTCCATAACTATTATATATATATATATATATATATATATATATATATATATTATTATATTATTATTATTTTTTTTAGATTACCGCACTCAGGACCTTCCTCCCGAATTTAGCGTCAGCTGATGCAGTAATATCCATTCTATAATGTTTTGTAAACGTGTGCAGAGACGACCAGCATGCCGCTTTGCACAGTTCCTCTACTGATGCCGTCTCCTTTTCTGCCCACGAGGTTGACATACCTCGAGTTGAATGGGCTTTCAGCCCTAACGGCGGTTGCTGATTTCTTATTTTATAGGCTTCTAAAATACACGATTTTATCCATCTTGAGATAGTTGTTTTACTGGCCCCATGACCTTTATTTTATCCTTCTGTTAAAATAAAGAGCCTCTCCGATTTTCTGTAATCTTTTGTTCTATTCAGGTATATTCTTAGCGCCCTTACCACGTCCAATTTATGCAGTCTTTCTTCTTTGTGGTTAAGTGGGTTTGCACAGAAGGCTGGAAGAACGATCTCCTGATTTATGTGAAAAGATGAGACGACTTTTGGTAAAAACTGTGGGTTGGTCCTTAGTACTACTTTTTCTTCGAAAAAGTTTAAGAATGGCTGTTGTGCCCACAGTGCTTGTATTTCCGATACTCTTCTGGCAGATGTTATTGCCACCAAGAACACTACTTTAATAGTTAACCACTTCAGCGGAACTTCCTCCATCGGTTCAAATGGAGCTTCCACCATTGTATTGAGTACCAGATTAAGGTCCCACGGGGCTAATGGGCTGTGAAACGATGGTTTTATTCTTTTAGCCGCTTGTATAAATCTCTGTATGTATTTGTCTTCGGCTAGTTTTACGTCCAACATTGCTGATATGGCTGACACTTGTACTTTAATCGTACTAGTTGACAGCTTACGATCTAACCCTGTTTGTAGGAATTCTAGCACCGTAGCTGTACTGTCCGGCCTTTTTCTGCCTGCTTTACAAAAATACACAAACTTCTTCCAAATGTTGTGATATGTTTTCGATGTTGATCTCTTACTGGCTTTTAATAAGGTATTTATAACTTTATTTGAGAACTCTTTATCTTTCAATGTTCTCGTCTCAGCAGCCAAGCCGTCAGCTTCCAGTCGGACGGCTGCGCCCGCCATAATTTGCCCTGTCCGATCAGGTTGTTGTTGTCGGGTAATCTCCATGGCTCTGCTACTGCCATTCTCCTCAGGTTGGCGAACCACGGCCTTCTTGGCCAAAACGGTATTATGGCTATCACAGTCGCCTCCTCCTGTTGTATTTTTCTCAATAACCGGGCTATTATGGGAAAAGGGGGAAACACGTACACCAGTTCCGCCGTCCATTCTGCTGTTAATGCATCGGCTTGTTCTGAGCCTGGTTCCCAGTGTCTTGAGAAAAATCTTTCTACTTTCGCATTTTTTCTTGTGGCCATTAGATCTATTTGGGGCATCCCCCACCTTCGAGCTATTGTCAGGAACATTTCTGTCGACAGCTCCCACTCTCCTGGCAATACTTGATACCTGCTGAGGCTGTCTGCTTGTAGGTTGTTTTTTCCTGCCACGAACACTGCTGCTAGACTGTTTATTTGGGTTTCTGCCCATAAAAATAATTTTCTTGCTTCCAACATTAGTGTTTGACTTTTTGCTCCTCCCTGCTTGTTTATGTATGATACGACAGTTTGATTGTCGGATCTTATCATTACATCTCTTCCTGTTAATTGATTTTGTAATTGCTTGCATGCCATAAACACCGCTCTTAGCTCCCTGATGTTGGAGTGACTTTTGCTTAATGATTCTGTCCAGGTTCCTTGGGCTATCTTGTCTCCGCAGATTGCTCCCCAGCCTGTCTGACTGGCGTCCGTTGTTACAATAACCTGATTGGATGTCAGAAACTTTCTTCCATCCACCAGTCTCGCTTCTTGAGACCACCACTCCAGACTCTGCCAGGCTACTATTGACAGCGTAATTAGCTGTTCCTTGTTTCTTCCATTGCCGTCCCATTGGGTAATAAAATACATTTGAAATGCTCTCATGTGAAATCTTCCCCATGGTACTGCATCTAGGGCTGCTGACATTAGCCCTAGTGTTGACATGCAAGCCCCTGATGAAGTCGTTCTTTTTCCATACAGTCTGAGTACAGCTCTTTTTAACTTCTCCCTCCTTTCTGGGGTCAGTTTTATTGTCATAGACTGAGTGTTTATTTCTACGCCTAAATATCTTACTGATCGAGATGGTTCCAAATGGCTCTTTTTTACGTTCACTATCCATCCGTGATCCTCCAGATAATGTTTGACTTTTACAGTGTGGCTTATAGCCTCCTTCTTTGATTTGGCCATGATCAAGATGTCATCTAGGTATGGCCACAATGTGACTCCTTGTTTTCTTAGATTGGCGATTAATACGATTAGAACTTTTGTAAATGTGCAGGGTGAAGTGGCCAACCCGAAAGGGAGTGCAACAAATTGGTAGGTTACTCCTGCTAGTCTGAACCTGAGAAATTTGTGATGTTTTTCGCATATGGGAATATGCAAGTAGGCGTCCTGTAGATCTATCGTTGAGAGATAGGCTCCTTTTTTTATATCTGGCAATATGGTCCTTAACGATTCCATCTTGAAATTTCTTACGGATATGTAGGCATTTAATCTTCTCAAGTCCAGGATTGTCCTGAATCCTCCGGATATTTTCTGTACCACAAAGAACCTGGAGTGCCAGCCTTGCATCTCCTGATTCCTCGGCACCACTGTGACCACTATTTGGTTGATCATGTTCTGTAAACTTGAGAATAGTCCTTCTCTTTCTATTGGATTCCGTGGAACCGGGGACTCTGTTCTCCAATGTCCTGGGTATGCTACAAATTCTATTTTGTATCCTGTCATAATAATTTCTAGCACCCAATTGTCTTCTATCGATTGTGCCCATGTCTGTCCAAATTTTTGCAGTCTGCCCCCGACTGTCCGCCTGGCGTCATTGGTTTGACTGTCTAAAGGAATATCTTCCCTCTCTTCCTCTTTGGCCACGAAAAAAGCTTCTATTAGTTGACCATGATCTTCTAAAATTTCTCCCCGGCCTATAGGTCCTGGCTTCTTTAAATTCCGCTGGTTGATATTTATAATATCTTCCCGGTATACCTCTTTTTGGCTTGTCTTGAGGCAGCCAGACGGATTTTCCACCGGAGTGTTTTGTAATTATCTCGTCCAACTTGCTGCCAAATAAATATTGGCCTTGAAACGGTAATGATAACAGTTTTTGTTTGGATTGTGTGTCAGCTGCCCAAGGCTTCAGCCATAAAGCTTGTCTGGCTACTGTAGTAGTGGCACTGGTTCTTGCTGCCAGCTTGACTACGTCTAGTGATGCCTCGCATAAGAATTCTACAGCCACTTGGATGTTTTGAATAATCTTTATCAATTCGGACCTTTTGATCCCGTCAAGTGTATCTGACTCAAGGTTCTGGCACCATGATCTTAATACTCTAGCTGTCACAGCCATAGCTGAGGATGCTTTCATGGTTGCCCCTGATGTGGCATGTTGTTTTCTGAGACTGATCTCAATTTTCCGCTCCATTGATTCTTTAAAGATATTCGCATCTTCTAGCGGTAGCGTGGTTTTTCTGGAGATCCGAGCAATGGCCGCATCAACCTTCGGAGCCTCCTCCCAATTGCGTACTTCTTCTGCCTCGAAAGGATACATCTTTGATATTTTTATTGGTACAGCCACTTTCTTATCTGGGTGTTTCCATTCTTCTTCCACTACTTCCTTCAGTGTTTTTGATAAAGGAAACACTTTTGCTTTTTTCTTTTTATCGCGAAAAAGCAGATCCTGGAGTCTCTCCTCCTCTTGTGTCTCTTCAATATTTAGAGATTTATTTATCAGTATCAATAAATTCTCTAATAGTACCGGGTTGAAGTCCGCCTCGGATTTATCCTGGCTAACTTCTCCCTCTTCCAATTCCGTTTCTCTCACACTTGGTCCTTCCCCCGCCTCATCTGAATCATCAGACACCACCACTCTGCTTCTCTTTGACGACATTTTTATCATGTCTTCTTTTGTTACGAATGTATCGGCCAATGCCGCTTTAATTCTAGCCACTAATTCTGTCATATGCGGCGACCCTGTTTGTTGAGTTTGTTTGCACTTCTCACATGTGGATCCCACGCACTTCTCTGACAGTGGCTTGTCACACAAGGTACACTTTGCCGCATGATGCTTCTAATGCTTAGCTTTTTCCAACTTATCTTTACTTGTGTCAGATCTACAATACATGGTACATATTATCCACTATATATATATTCCACCATACCTATATTCCACTTCTTTTTAGATCCCAGCTTACCCTGATTTTCTTAATTTCTTCTCTTCCTCCATTATGCTTTTAGTCAATAGCCTGTAGCTAACATATACATGTGATCAGTATATTGCATAATGAAAAAATACTCCTACAGCAAGCTGATCTTAGGAGTCCTACCAGGTCTGCTGAGCGTTTTCTGTATCCACAGGGTCCCAGAAATTGAATACTGCAGGCACTCTCTGCTGCTGCCACGCTTCTTTATACTGATGGCTCAGCTGTACGCCCGGCATCCCCGCACATCAGCGCCGGGCGCGCCTCCTCTGCCGCGTCATAGAGTATGCGCCATCGCGTCATTCTCCCCGTTGCCGGGCGTGCACGCGGCCGGCGTGCCCGTGCACGCAGCCGGCGCGGCCGTACACGTTGGAACGCCCGTGCACGCGGTAGGCGCTTCCTCTGTGCGCCCGGCCAGCCCGTCCTGCACGCGGCCGGTGCGTCATCTTCCCGCGGCTCACATACTGGTGTCCTCAACGCGCTTTCCGGCTCCCGTTACCCGGCACCCGACTTCAACAGACCTGTAAAGGTAACCCCTAACTGCACTCGGCAGCGGAGACCTTTTCCTTCTTCCTTATGTAATCTTAACCCCAACTGCTCCAGGCAGCGGAGAGAGTCTCTATCAGGGTAAGCTGCCTAACTACCCTGGAAAGGAAAAAAAAGACACTGTGGATTCTGGGGGAGGGGCTTATATAGGGCCCAGTGTCCATTTTTTTTTATGTTTCCTTTCCAGATACTACCCTGACGGACTTAACCCCAGTAGTGGCTGCCATGGGGAGGTAGAGGAAAGTAGTTTTCTCTTTGCCAATTCTCCCCGGATTCTTATGCAGAATACTGCAAATACTTCACTGCTCTCAATTTGAAACTGACTCAAGTTACCTAACAGCCACCATTTTGGAAAAGTAAAACTTCCTAGCTTAGTGATGCATGCTAATCTTTAGCTAAAAGATTCACTTGTTTTTATACATTGGCAAATCACCAACATGTACTGTAAGATAAATATTTCTAAACCTGGATAAATTTGCTTTGACATAACATTCATTATACCCGACATACAGACATTTTACATTGACATGCAAAATCTGTTTCTTGTGAAAATAACAAAACATACTGTACCACTTACTGGGCGGGATGCTCTAATCCAGAAATGCGGCAAAAACCCTGTTATCTGGGTTTTTACCACATTTCTGTATTCTCTAAGCCCCCCTCCGCAGTGTTAGCGCTGCGGAGTGAATCGCCAGCAAATTCCCTGAAGAAGCCTATGAGCTTCTTACCGCAGCGCTGTGTGAAGGATCCATCACGGATCCCTGCCAGCATGCCCTGCGGCCGGTTATGGCGCTCTGCGCATGCACAGACGGACTTGCGCAGTGGCGGATTCAGGGGGGGGGCACCCTGGCACGTGCCCCCATTGTCATTTATTTTATAGCTGAGGACCAGGGCTTTTCAACGAGCCCAGCCCCGTGTCTCTAGCCCCCCGGGAACCGGAGATATCGCCTGGCAAACCTGTAACGTTTTTTCCCCATAGGATAATATGGGACCCGTCAATTCCGACCCCCACCCGGTTCCGACGGCTGCCAGTTCCCACCCTGGCATCACAGAAGCTTGTGGTCGATTTCAATATGATAGGCGGGTCCAAATCGGTCAATCGGTTCCAGAGATATTGCGTGTAAACCGATTTTTTTATTTTTGAAATGTAATTTCATAGCTGTTCATGTTCTTTGAGGGCAGATTACCCTGGAACCAAACGTTTCAGTTTCACTGGACCAAAATCATTCAAAGCCCGATCAAAAGTTCTTCAATATAATACTTGTCTCATGTAAATGGGTCAGTTGGTTCCGAAGATATAGCCGGTTAAATGAGATAACTGGTTAAAGGGGGGAGGGGTGGTTTTCTCTCCCCCTCACACCAGAAAATGCAGGGACTAGGCTGGTGTAAAAGGGGTCAACCTGGGAATGCATTTTCTGGTGTGAAAGGGGTATTATTTCAAATAGCCGGGACCTGCAGTGCTCTGAATACAGCCAGGCTCTGCCACTGTCAGTGGCTATCACTTCTGCCTCGCGGCGGCTGTCCCCCATTTACCACGAGCATGTATTCCCCCTTGGCAATGAGCATGTAATCCCACATGGCAACGAGCATGGAACCTCTGGCAATGAGCATGTAGAGAAGCAGCACTTATGTAGCATAATTTTTAATAGTCATTATGGTGTTTGGCATAACACATAATGGACATAATGGCGTGTAACTTAACGTGTAATGGATATTATGGTGTAAATGTTTAATGCGAGCCTTTGGTGGACAATGTCCCTGTTTATGAAGTGTATTGTGAATTTTGGCTTAATCTGTGTGGCATTATGTGAATTCTGGCTCAATCCGTGTGGCATTATGTGAATTTTGGCTCAATCCATGTGGCATTATGTGAATTTTTGCTCAATCCATGTGGTATGTGAATTTTTTCCCAATCCGTGTGGCATTATGTGAATTTTGGCTCAATCAGTGTGGCATTATGTGAATTTTGGCTCAATCCGTATGGCATTTTATGCATTTGGCTCAATCCGTGTGGCATTATGTGAATTTTGGCTCAATCCGTGTGTGTTATTATGTAAATTTTGGCTCAATCCATGTGGCATTATGTGAATTTTGACACAATCCATGTGGCATTATTTGAATTTTGGCTCAATCCATGTGGCATTATGTCAATTTTGGCTCATTCCATTTGGCATCATGTGTAAGGGGCAAGTATAATGGGGTCTAGTATTTTGTTGCATAATGTGTAGAAGTTGTATATGGTGTTGACACGCCCCCTGTTGAGTGGCCACACACCCTTTTCCGGAGCGCGCCTTTGGCGCGCGCACAACTACATCCTTCACTTTTGTCGCCATGGTGGGCCTGCGTACTTTAAATGCCAGGGCCTATTTTTAATTCCATTCCCACCCTCTCCTGCCGCTCTCTTAGCATGTACACTGGCACCACTAACACCGCCCCTTCCCCACCCAAACCCTTTTTTATCATGGTGCCCCCCCTGTCATTTTATCCTGGTTCCGCCCCTGGACTCCCGGGTCTCAGACCGGGAAGTCCAGTGCTGTGGCCGCATCGAAAGGGACAGCTCTTATCGCAAGAGCTGTCCCTTGTGTTAATGTTCGCATATGTTAGAGCATATGCGATCATAACTATCCGAAGCCCGGCGGAGGGGGGCTGCAGATGTTAGAACATCCCGTCCACTATCTGCCAGATGTATCAGGCTCCAAAATGTGATAAAATGGAGAGTGATAAACAACCAGCCAATCAGCTCCTACATAAAAAATGACAGGTAGGAGCTGATTGGCTGGTTGTTTTAATACTCTTCATTTTATCACATTTTGAAGCTTGATACATCTGGCCCATATGTTTCTCTCAATCACAGCCAGATAAAAAATGATGGTCACATGATAGCAAAATTGCACAGTTGCCTATGTACCTACCCACTGATTCCCTAAGCAATAATTTTAAGCCTAATGCTGGGTATACGCAGTCAGATAAAGATTCCAACAGACATTTTTTTTCTGACAGCCTGTAACCCGGCAGAGGGGATGCGGTCATTTGGTCTACTGCATTATGGTAGAAAGTCATTAGGTCGAATCCATTAGGTCGACATGCTAAAAGGTCGACATGACTCTAGGTCGACATGGGAAAAGGTCGACATGATTCTAGTTCGAAAGGTCATTAGTTCGACAGGTCATTAGTTCGACAAGGTCATTAGTTCGACATTGTCTATGTCGACATTCACAAGGTCGACATGGAGTTTTTCACTGTTTTTTGAGCCAACATGTGCCGACAGGCGGTATTTCATGCCCTACCATCCACTAGGGCGTGGTGGGAGAATAAAATAGTGTGCCGAGCGCAGCGAGGCACCGTGCCCGACGCATTGCGAGCGCAGCGAGCGATGCGAGGGGATGCAGTGCACTTTAAACTGTGTCCATGTCGACTGTGTTGACATTCAGGTAAAAAAACTGTGAAAAACCCCATGTCGACCTTGTGAATGTCGACATAGACAATGTCGAACTAATGACCTTGTCGAACTAATGACCTGTCGAACTAATGACCTTTCGACCTAGAATCATGTCGACCTTTTCCCATGTCGACCTAGAATCATGTCGACCTTTTAGCATGTCGACCTAATGGATTCTACCTAATGACTTTCTACCATAATGCAATAGACCAAATGATCCCAACCCCGGCAGAGTTATAGGCAGATGTATTATGCTTTGCAAAGTGATAAATGGAGAGTGATAAAGAACCAACTATCTAGATCCTAACTGTCATTTTTCAAACATAATTATCACTCTCCACTTTATCACTTTTCTGCCTCATTACGCCCATACACTGGTAGGTATCCCACAATGTATATGGTCATGATATTTGGGTTTCTTCTTAGGATGAGGAGACATTTCCCAATTTATACTAATACCCATTTCACACTGCACAACTAACCCGGGTCTGTCCCAGGTTTTTGCCTGGTCAACCTGGGTCACTGTGCGGTGTGAAACTAACTTGCTGAGCAGTGAGAATTGGTTACCCTTACCCTATAGGGAGATACTGTATAAGTTCCAAATGTTGCCTCCGTCCCCACCCCCCAATGAGGCACAACCTCTCTGCCCCCAAATGGCGTCAGCGACTTGGCTTATTGCCAGGTCACTGTGGGAAGCTTCACCTTCAAGGTTGGTCCCGGGATGGACCCATGTCTAAATTCTGGGTACGATCCGGCATTTACGATGTGAAATTAATGAAGAATTGTCTGTCAGTTGGCCATAGCAGCATGGTGGATGATTCCATATGTTAAGTTAACGATATTTTGAGATCGGTGACAAAAATAAATAATACAATTATGTAGGCCATTTGAGAATATCAAAGAGATTGCCCATACAATTAGCATAAATTATGGTATTTGTGTAGTTTCACGGCGGCACTTCCCAGCGGATCTCTGATCCAGTAATCCGTGTCCCCTTGCGGGGCTCGCCACACTTTATAAAAATCAACTCCACGCCGACGTGGTTAGTGCGGGTATGAAAAGGTCTGTAGGACGCGTGATGCTGCGCTCGCCATGCTTAGGGGTGACGTGGATAGTGGGGGTGTGCTAAATAGCATCGCGTATTGAATCATATGCAAAGCGCATGGGATATTTGCATACGATTTGCATGCAATTTGCATACGATGCGATCCACAGGGAAGTGTCGCCGTGAAACTACACAAGTACCTAAATTACACGTCTGAAGGTCTAAAAAGTATCCAAACCACACAACTAAATGTTAGCAATTTGTACTAATTAATTAAAAACAGATTGGCGCCACCATAAAATAAAGTTATAGGCTTCAGCACAATATTGACGTCTGGTTATTTGAGCAGCCACAGGAAGTGATGAGGATCCTAGAGTGTCAATTCTACTTATACCCCTTTTACACATCAAAATCCCTGGTCGGACTCTGGTCTTCGAAAACGGGAGTTTCCATGGCCAGACCCTGCTTCATACCCCATTTACACAGCACTTCGACCCAGGTCGGACCTGGGTCTGCGCCATATACAATGAACCTGGTTCAGCCCTGCTTTTCCTTGTGGATGTCATTAAAAATTACCATTTAAGGGCTCCTCTCCCCTGCAACAGCAGACAGCAAGCATCTCCCCCTGTGCTCCCCCCCTGCAGACAGCGAGCAGACAGCAAGCACTTCCCCCTGTGCTTCCCCCCCCCCCTGCAGACAGCAAGCACCTCCCCCTGTGCTCCCTCCCTCAAACAAAATTCTCACTGGGGTTGGAGGCACATGCATCTCTCACCCTCAACTGTCCAGCGCTGTGGCCAGTGGAGAACCTGTAGAGAGCCAGTGACTGCCCAGAGCCTGTGTGCGCGTGCAGTATGTGCACTCTCTGCTCCCCGCTGGTGTCTTCTGCCGCTGACTTCAGGGAAAGCGCGTCCCACACTTCCAAGATCAGCAGCACTGCCACTACACAGATCTCTCAACCCGTGCTTGTGCCATTTATACGCCCTCTACCCAGGTCCTGCCCGTCCGGTTACTCTCACCTTGTGAAGAGGTTCTGTATTGCTTAGTTACAATTCTTCGTGTTAGTATTTTTCTAATAAAAAAAAAAACCTACGGGGGCGTGGCTAGGCAGCCAAGCAGAGAAGACGCATCTGGCCTGGGCTCCCGCTCTGAAACCTGAAAAAGCTCCCTTTTCTACACCCAACTGCCCCGACTCTGTTCCCTCCATCCTCCCCAGATACACTCACACTGCCCGTCCGTCCTTGACTGCGATCGCGGAGCCGGGGTGTCCTTGTCAGGACTCCTGCAGGTTGCGGCCTGTCAGGGGACCGGAGCCGCGGCCTCGAGTGTGGCGTGGGAGGCCGCCGCCTCCGGAATCGAGAGATCTTCATCGGCGCCGGTGGATCAGCCTGAGGACTCCCCCGGCTTACAAGGTAACTCCCCGCCTGCTGTCTGGCCGCCCGGGAGTATAACAGTGCGGCACCGCTGTGACCCGGGCGCGACGGTGCTGGCACACGGGGATCCAGAAGCGGGCGGCTCAGACACCATCCAGTGGTGTGCTGTGGTGGAGCTGCGCGAGGTGGCGGGAGTCTGCTGCGTGCCCACCCGGGTGTCCACTGCCTACATCTAAGGGGAGCTTGCCCAATACTCACCGCCGGGCCGCCATCATAACCTGCGGGCTGCTTCAGCGGCAGCCATTACTGGGTCACAGTTCTGTGATCTCATACTGGGCACCCACTGACTCCAGCCCTCCCCTGTCCATCCTTGTCCCCCCCGCAAGTTAATCTGACCCCTTGGAAGGGAGAATCATCCTTTCATCCAAGGCCACTCTCCTGACCATCACACAACACCCTTTCAGCTCCCCCCACTCAAATCAAATTAGGTGATAAATCATTCCCTGTGGCTGTCACTCTTCAGATACATGATATTAGTGACACCATAACACAGTGATGATACCCTGAATTGGAGATAGGAGCCCTCTACTATAGGCAACTGGATTCAGGGTCTGCTATTTAGCCAATTCATGCCTGGATGCCTGTACTCCTGCAATATATCCTTGCTGGGCTGAGACCTCCATTGCTTGCATGCAGCCCCCTGCTGTAACTGTTCTTTAGACACAGAACTGTGCCACAGAACAAGTGAATACTCTAACATAGGGCCTTATTTTGGTTCATTCTTTCTGACAAAATCCTTCTTAGATGGACAAAACCATGTGCACTGCAGGGGGGGCAGATGTAACATGTGCAGAGAGAATTAGATTTGGGTGAGTAATTTTGTTTCTGTGCAGGGAAAATACTGACTGCTTTATTTTTACACTGCAATATAGATCTCACTTTGAAGTAAAACCCCACCCAAATCTAATTCTCTCTGCACAAGTAACATCTGCCCCACCTGCAGTGCACATGGTTTTGCCCATCTAAGAAGGATTTTGTCAGAAAGAATGAACCAAAATAAGGCCCATAGTGTGGCTGCCACCCCTCACTCTGCACGGCTTTCTTACTTTATCTCTCTCCCTGTGTTGGGAGAAGAGCTGTGTATACAATTTGATGACATAAACATTGCTTCTGCAAGATTGGCCTAACATGGCTGATAATGCCGCTCACTTATATGCTGTCTCTATTCATTTTTGCCCTAAAATGTGACTGTAATACACTTGACCTCAGATGCTAATGCGGATACCTGCTACACCTCTTTGTGAATAATATCTCCTCAGTGAAATGTGACCTGCCCTCTTTGTCTGAGCATACCTGCAACATTCTATTCATTTATCCCTGCATCGGCCAGTACTTCCCACCCATACCTGCCGGAGGGGGCGTATGGAAAAATTCTTAGTGCCTTACTCAATGTCCTCTACAGGTTCCTCTCGCATACTGCCTATGGACTCCCAGTGTGGTTATTCGTCAGACTCTGACCGCTCTGTTACCCGCCTAGCTTCTCAAACCAAAAGAAAAGCCACAAACACACCCACATCCTCTAAAATAAAACCTGCAGATATCGCGGCCGTTATAGGCCCAATGCTAGACGCGAAGTTGGCGGGGCTAAAGACCTCCATTGACTCTACCCTGGCTCAACTTACCCAACACTCCCAACACCTAGACAGTGCTGAACAGAGAGTTTCCTCCCTTGAAGATGACCTCCAGGCCGCACAAATCACAGTGGCCACACATTCCAAGGAAAAACTTACCTTATCTGAAAAATTGGATGATTTGGAGAACCGAAATCGTCGTAATAACCTGAGGGTGGTGGGCATACCGGAGTCAATCAAGGGACATGAACTTATGGATCTCCTTGCTTCCTGGATTCCAGAGCAAATAGCGCTGGATCGAAAAGGGTCGCCTCTGGCAATTGAGAGGGCACACAGGATCGGTCCGGAAAGGCCTAACCCCAATGGACGACCAAGGCCAGTCATCATGCGTACCCTCAATTATGCCTATAAAGTAAAAGTCCTGGATCACTATCGGAAAACGGATAGCATCACATACAAGGGCGACCGTCTCCTCATTTTTCAGGACTTCTCCAATCTGGTGGCCTCTAAACGCAGGGACTTTGCTCCTATATGCAAATATCTTATTGATACTAAGATTAAATTCTCATTGCTGTACCCGGCCCGCCTTCGTGTGTTTGGGGATGGCCAGACTCTTTTTTTTGATGACCCTGCAAAAGCCAGGGCCCATTTTTCAATCCCCGAGACTTGACTGGGAGGTCTGGCGTCCCTGGGCACCTGAGGGCCCGCTGATGTTTGCTTGTGTGTTTTATCATTGCTAACACATGTTGCAGTATATGCTCTTATTTTGTCTCCACTGAGGGGATATATTGATTTAGCCGCTGAGCATCTGATAGGCTTAGACTTATGACTTTTTTGCTTCTTGTACATGTTTTAATGTTATGTTATGTGCCTGCCTGTCCTTTTAACGGACCCCGTCCCACTATGGGCTTACCCCCCTCTGCTCGCTGGGACAGAGAGGGGCCCCTTTTTTTGATAATGTTCTACTTTACTATGATCCTCCCAGCGGGAATTGGCTGATATGACCAGTCACTTACCCTTTTTAAATACAACAGGAGAAGACTCCACACTTCTTACTTTTAATATAGTCTCTTGGAATGTCGAGGGCCTTAACCACCCTGTCAAACGCAAAAAGGTTTTATTCCACCTTAACCGTCTAAAACCCCATATTGTTTTTTTGCAAGAAACCCACTGGGTGGAGGGCTCCCATCCTTCTCTCAAGGCCCCATGGCTGGGAGAATGCATTTCGGCATCCTTTACTAATAAGACGAGGGGAGTAGCTCTTTTGTTCAACAAGGGCCTTCGATACTCCATAACTAGAAGATTTATAGACCCAGAGGGCCGATTTATTCTTCTGGACGTACTTTTGGATGACATTCAATATACAATGCTAAATGTCTATGCTCCAACTAACCCTGATGCATCATTTTTTGCTATGTTATTACAGAAGCTGCTGTCCTGGGGGTACACCAACCTCATTTTAGGTGGAGACCTCAACACAGTTGTGGACCCATCCATGGACAGATCCGGGGTAAGTGCTGGCAGATCCCAAACCCCTCCTGCCGTCCTCTCCGCTTTATGTTCTCAACTAGGCATCAGTGATCCCTGGCGCATATTTCACCCCCTACAACATGACTTTACATTCTACTCACATCCACACTCAACGCACTCTAGAATAGATTATCTTTTTCTCTCTGATCACCTCCTCTCTAAGGTTACACACACGGCCATACATGATATAATAATATCCGACCACGCACCTATATTGCTGACCATACAATTAAATCTACCCCAAACCTTCACTAAATGCTGGAGGTTCCCTGCACACCTATTCCATTCAGAAGACTTTCTTCTACATCTTAAACATGCCTGGTCCAACTTTGTCACTGACAACTCAGCTCAGGCAGATAATCTCTATATATACTGGACTGCATCGAAAGCGGTTCTTAGGGGACATATGTCATATGTTCACTCCAAACGGAAAAAATTTACAACCCAACTACACACCCTCAGTACTGCACTGACCTTGGCATATAACACATATAAGAGACAGGACACCCCGTCCCACAGGGAAGAATACCTGTCCGCAAAACAAATATACAATACTTTCCTTACCGAACAAGCCCAATCCTCACATAATTACTATCGTAATAAATTACATAGATTCGGCAATAAATCGGGGAAACTACTAGCCAACCTGATGAAGGGCCCCCAATCCCGTACATGGGTCAAGAATATTAATAATTCTGGTGTCCTTGTCACTGATCCTAACCAAATATGCAGTGAATTCTCTAAATTTTATGAATCCCTCTACTCTCAAGAACCATCCGACGCGCATGCCAGTGAGGAATTTCTGGCAGAAACCGAACTGCCGACATGACCCAAGAGGAAAGGGACCTCCTAGATTGTCCAGTCACAGAGGAGGAGGTGATGGACACCATTAAAGCTTTGCCTAATGGCAAAAGCCCTGGCCCGGATGGATACGACTAAAGGGAGATATAGCACCAACCCTTACACTGCTGTATAATCACCTAATTACGACTGGGGAAATGCCACTCAGATTCAACGAAGCCAGAATTATAGTCTTATTGAAACCAGGCAAGGACCCCACTTTAATGGGCTCATATCGCCCAATCTCTCTTTTAAATCAGGACTTTAAAATCTTAACTAAATTGATGGCTAACCGCCTACAAAAATGTCTGCCTCGCCTGATCTCGCCAGCCCAGTTGGGATTTGTGAAGGGTAGACAATCGGTAATGGGCGTTCGTGCGGCCATAGCAGCAATAACGCACACCCGACTTCACAACCTCCAAAACAATATACTTATCAATTTAGATGCCGAGAAGGCTTTCGATAAGATTTCTTGGACACATTTACACAACGTACTATCTAGGCAACTCTTTGGGAGACCCTTCAGGGGGCTGATTCAGGTGATGTACACTTTTCCAACAGCCCAGGTAATGGTAAATGGCATAGCCTCCCCGTCCTTCTGTCTTGAGCGGGGTACAAGACAGGGTTGCCCCCTCTCGCCCCTACTTTTTAATCTAGCACTTGAACCACTTAGGCATATCATCTCCTCCCCTAACCTTGCAGGAATAACAATTGGTAACAGAGAGTTAAAGGTCGTCGCATTTGCGGACGATGTCCTCCTTTTCCTATCTAACCCAAAACACTCTGGGCCTTATTTTGGTTCATTCTTTCTGTCAAAATCCTTCTTAGATGGACAAAACCATGTGCACTGCAGGGGGGCAGATGTAACATGTGCAGAGAGAATTAGATTTGGGTGAGTAATTTTGTTTCTGTGCAGGGGAAATACTGACTGCTTTATTTTTACACTGCAATATAGATCTCACTTTGAAGTAAAACCCCACCCAAATCTAATTCTCACTGCACATGTTACATCTGCCCCACCTGCAGTGAACATGGTTTTGCCCATCTAAGAAGGATTTTGTCAGAAAGAATGAACCAAAATAAGGCCCTCTGTTCCTTATCTTATAGACGTCATTACACGCTTCTCTTCATTTGCCGGCTTTTCCATAAATTTTGCCAAATCAGAAGCACTGGCCATTTTTGGCCAGGTTAGAGCAGATTGGACCACTCCCTTTACCTTCAAATGGGCCACAACATACATCACATACTTAGGCATAGCTTTGCCTCCTCATCCTCACAATTTATATATGTATAACATCACCCCGGTTGTTCATAAAATCCAAACAGAACTTAACCTGTGGCAAAACTTGCCACTAAGCTTTCCAAAATTACTTTATGTGATGCAGATGACACCAGTTCTGCTTTCTAAATCGGACATATCCTCAATCCACTCTATGCTTACCAAATTTATTTGGAATTCTAAAAGACCTAAAGTCACCCTCTATAAATTGATGCAGACAACTCAGAGGGGTGGCCTTAATCTGCCTAACATAAAGTACTATAATCTGGCATGCATCCTCCGCTTTGCAGTAGACTGGATAAATGATACTGCCATTTTCACTGATGCTGCCCTAGACTCACAGTTAAGTGCCCCTCTCTCGCTTAGTTTTCTTCTACATGCACGCCCATCGCAGTTAAACGCCCCTCAGTTCGACAACCCCCTATTAGCTTCCACTATATATGCCTGGAGACGTGCGAGAAAATCTCTAGGCCTAAAACACTTTTATTCTCTGTCCCACCCATTGGTTGGTAACTTGGAGTTCCAGAGGGGAGACGCTGGATCACCTTTTGTGACCTGGCGGTCCCATGGAATTTCATGTCTAAGGCATTTACTTAACACTTCTAATACCCCACTCACATTCGAGGAAGCGACACAACGATACAAACTTTTGCCTAGCTATGCCTTTCCATACACTCAAGCTACTCATTACCTCAGATTTGTCCTGGCTAAACTCCAACCCCAGAATATCACGAATCCATTAGATTCAGTGATCCACACCCAAACACGGAGCTAGACCCCGACACAGATTTGCCGGCGCTCACGAAGTGGGCTTCACAATCCTTCTCTTTAGATTCCGAGACCATACTAGATACTTACCTCATTAACCTCAAACTCGTCACGGCCAGCTCATACCAGGTAATGCTATATAAAATCCTCCACAGAGCCTATCTCTCACCCAAACGTTGCTACCTGATGGGCACAACTGAAAGGTCAGATTTCTTCAAATGCCATGCCCCGGAAGCAGATATTTATCATTGTCTTTGGCAATGCCCCCAAATACAGACATTCTGGCACGCGTTACATAATTATGCTATGACCACACTTAAACTATCATTTAGCTGCACTGATTCCTGGGCTCTTTTTGGTCACATTGCCGATCAACCTAACATACCTAAGAATGACAAAAAACTGCTTGTACTCCTTTCAGCGGTAGGCAAAAAAGCAATACTACAGCAGTGGATACAAACCTCGTCCCCGTCAGTAGAGATGGCAACCTCACACCTTTTTCTATTCACAAGGGACTGGTTGGAGACCTCGCTACATAAGGAACTCCTCACCCCCAAATTATTTACTTGTTGGAGCAGATTCATTCAAACCCTCCCCTCCCACACTAAACAGGCCATTCAGGGTTGTTTTCAAAACACATCCTGGTATTCCCTTCAACAATTGCAGAACGCTCCACCCGTTATCATTGATCGTTGATTAAAACCCCCTTACACTAGCTTAGACATATCTTCCCTCCCTTCCTTTTCACTCTTCCACCCTCTCTTTTATTTCAAATCCTCGATTCTCCTTCTCCTCATAACCTTTGCACTGATTGGATCTCTCCATGGATGGGTCGGCGGTCCGGGACGGCTGCTGGGTAGGTACTTTGGTTCAGCTTTTTGGTTGCCTGCCATGTTAGGGTAGGACCAGATTGCCTGTTTGTATGTTTTACTTGCTACTATTTGTAGCTCGTTTATATTTTTTTCTGTTTACTTTTATTTATGATTTCAGTTGTTTTGATCACTATGTCAAGTTAATGATATAGCTGGGTCGATAAATGGGGAGTTTTATCCTAAAATTATCTGCTTAGAATTATCGACAGCACTGTTCTATGACTATACCTTACTGAATAACTCGGGAAAATACTCTTCATCCTACTTATATAGTGAACTGTTATAGAAAATGTTAGAAAATGTTCTGGATCTTCATTGATGCTATTATAATGTCATCATCCGTGTTTGGATGTGCTGTATCATCATTCTATTTTATGAGATTCAATAAAAATATTTTGGGGGAAAAAAAACCTACAATGGTGTAAAGTGTAATACTTTTAAAACAATTACATGGAAAAAAAAAAAAACAATACTTGCACTCCCGAATCCGGAGTTTAATAACAGAATAAAATTAATCTCAACAATTGTGATGGTACTTGTGGAGTATCACGGCTCCCATCGCATGCCATATATAGTGGCATGCGATTGGATACGATTTTTGATGTTTTTAACCAATTTTTTTACAAAATCGCATGCGATCGCATCGCATGCGATCGCATCGCATGCGATTTGATCAGAACAAAACAGAAAAGCATCCAAAAGCATTGAAATTAGTATCAAACATGTTCAATGGCCCCCAAATGTCATTTTTGAGGCTGTACCACCCCACTATCAACGCGAACCCGAAGCGTGGCGAGCGCAGCGAGCCCGCGAGGGGCAGCAGTATGCATCCTACGACCTTTTCATACCCCCACTATCCACGTCGGCATGGAGTTGAGAATAGAAAATGTGGCGAGCGCAGCGGACACCTGTGAAGCCCGCGAGGGGACATGGATACCTGTGAAGGTATCCGTGTCCCCTCGCGGGGCTCACTGCGCTCGCCACGCTTCGGGCTCGGTGGCTCGATGCGCTCGGCACACTTTCTATTCTCAACTCCACGCCGACGTGGATAGTGGGGGCATGAAAAGGTCGTAGGACGCGTACCGCCGCCGCTCGCCACGCTTCGGGTTCGCGTTGATAGTGGGGGTGGTACAGCCTCAAAAATGACATTTGGGGGCCATTGAACATGTTTGATACTAATTTCAATGCATTTGGATGCTTTTCTGTTAAAAAACGCATGCGATCGCATGCGATCAAATCGCATGCGATTTTTTGCTATACGATGCACATCGTGGGAGCCGTGATTGTCCACAAGTACCATTGTGATTAATGTCTTATTTCCTCCAGAAGTGTGGAGAGAGTCTTTATAAATCACACTTACGCATTTCAAATGTTATCTAAATAACATCATGATGATGAATGTCTATTTTTATTGTTCTTCTGAACTCAATATTGAATAACTTTTATCATGATTGAAAACTGCAAGTCTGAAATTTCAAAACAGACACATTAATGTACTGCAGCTATCATAGTAAAAAAAAAGTGACATAAACCTCATATAGGTGCAGTATCAAAAGCATTGGTTGCCGCTCCTGGGCTGCAGCACCGATTACATATTGTAGAGAATGGTGGGAGATGGGATTCGGTCAATATCCCGGAAGTCTGGATGCCGGCGCTCACTAGACCAACACTGGCAACCCGACTTCTGCCCGTGTCCAGCAATGAGGATTCTGGCTAGTGGCATAACTCAAAATTTTGCGCCCCAAGCCAAAAAAGTCTATAAGCCCACCCCCACCCAACACTAATTATAAAAAAAAAAATGAACTACATGATCGTTGGCTTTGATCATTGCCAAGTCTTTGTTGCACATTGCCAAGGGTTAAACCTGCTTGCATGCTCATTGCCAGGGGTTACATGCTCATTGCCAGGGGTTACAAATCTGTAATTCTGATTCAAGCTAAACACAATGGGCCTTATTCTAGTTGACTCTTTCGGACAAAATCCTTCTTAGATGGACAAAACCATGTGCACTGCAGGTGGGGCAGATGTCACTTGTGCAGAGAGAATTAGATTTGGGTGGGGTTTTACTTCAAAGTGAGATCTATATTGCAGTGTAAAAATAAATCAGCCAGTATTTACCCTGCACAGAAACAAAATAACTCACACAAATCTAATTCTCTCTGCACATGTTATATCTCCCCCCCCCCCCCCCCTGCAGTGCACATGGTTTTGTCCATCTAAGAAGGATTTTGTCAGAAAGAGTGAATAGAATAAGGTCCAATGTGTGTGACCTTGGTGGGGTTTATCAAGGTCTAAGTGCGTGGGGAAATCAAAAGTTAATAAGTCCAATGATTCTGCTACTAAGTGGTAACACTGTATGTATAGTCTTTAGCCAAGTATTGGGTCTTGATGGGGAGAAACAGTGTGAGGAGTGCAACATCCTGCTGTCTCCTTAATGTAAGGTGCAGATTTCTGTGCCTTGGTTTGTGCAGTGGGTCACTCAAGAAGGGAGGGGGTTGTGGGGGGGGGGGGGGGTGGTGGTGTGCATTTGGGGTTAAAGTGCGGGGAGTCCCGGACCTTACAACGGGTGATTGGGGAGCGGGGTGTCCTATAGGATTACCCATGTGCTGGTGTTCCCAGGAGTCACTCTCTGGGTCATCTGTATTTGAGCCTCTCATGGCAGCAAGGATTTTTAAGTATGCCCTGCAGACCCCATCAGCGCTGGCTCCCCAAAGCCACAGCGGGGTCTGTGGGGTGATTGTTATGCCACTGATTCTGGCGTAAGAAACCTAACTGCCAGGATGCCAAAAGGTAAGTATGCTGGGGAACACTAACATCTGGCTTGGTGGTGGGGGTGTTAGGCTTAGGCACTAGGGAAGGGATTTAGAGTTAGACTGCAGGGGGGAGGGGGCTAGGGTTAGGCTGTCGGGGTTTAGGTGGCAGGATGCAGAGGATAGAGTTAAGCACTAGTGGGGAGAATTATGGTCAGACCAGGGTTCGCAAATACGCGCTATAGCGCGTATTTTACCCTAAAACGGCCACCGGGGACTCAGTTTTTCAAACTGAAGGGGTCCCCGAGGACGCGCTGAGCTGCGCCTGTGAGCCTCCGTTAGCCAATCACACCAGCGGCAGCGCCGGGACCCAATCATTACACAGTGGCTGCCCGGCAGCCAATCATTGCAAGCGCGCGCCCTGCAGTTACTAAAGCCGCGCGCCTTGACATATTTTGTGAGAGCAGGTTCACCGCGGTCAGTGTCTGTGTATCCTTCTGCCGCCCCCCGTTCATTCTGCTGCTGAGAGCGGGGGACGGGATGGCTGTAACAACTGACAGCCACTCTCGGCATAAGAGGTGAGCGGGCTGTCAGCCCAGTGGGGGACTGGATGTGGCTGGAAGAGCTGACACGCTGCTCAACTCAAAGCAGCGTTTCAGCTCTTCCAGCCACATCCAGTCCCCCCGCCTCGCAGACAGCCCGCTCACCTACTCTTTCATCAGCTTTACCAGCCCCCCCCCCCCCCCCCGGGCAGCGAACAACAAATGCGCCCCCACCCTTGTGGCAACCAGAATAACCCCCACCCCCGTGGCTACCAGAATACCCCCCTGGCAACCAGAATAACCCATCCTGGCAACCAGAATAACCCATCCTGGCAACCAGAATTACCCCCCCTGCGCCAACCAGAAAGTAACCCCCTGCAAGCAGCATGTAACCCCTGCAAGGAGCATGTAACCCCTGGCAACAAGCATGTAGGTAAGCAGCACTTATTTGCTATAATACATTGTGTGCTATAATACATACTGGGCATATCGGTGTGTGCTATAATGTGTGCTGTAATGTGTACTGGGCATAATTGTGTGTGCTATAATGTGTACTGGGCATAACTGTGTGCTATAATGTGTACTGGGCATTACGGTGTGTGCTATAATGTGTACTGGGCATTACGGTGTGTGCTATAATGTGTACTGGGCATTACGGTGTGTGCTATAATGTGTACTACTATGTGACCACACCACTTCCCCAAAAAAAAACATGCCCTAAATTTTTAGCGCGCGCCTTCGGCGCGCACTGTCCCTGTTTTTAGGTTTATATAGTTTCTAGTATACATGTACCTTTATGCGAGTGGGCCAACGGTGTGTGCTATAATGTGTACTGGGCATTACGGTGTGTGCTATAATGTGTACTGGGCATTACGGTGTGTTCTATAATGTATACTGGGCATAACGGTGTGTGCTATAATGTGTACTACTATGTGACTACACCACTTTCCCAAAAAAAACATGCCCTAAATTTTTAGCGCGCGCCTTCGGCGCGCACTGTCCCTGTTTTCAGGTTTATATATTTTTTAGTATACATGTACCTTTATGCGAGTGGGCCAACGGTGTGTGCTATAATGTGTACTGGGCATTACGGTGTGTACTATAATGTGTACTGGGCATTACGGTGTGTGCTATAATGTGTACTGGGCATTACGGTGTGTGCTATAATGTGTACTACTATGTGACCACACCACTTTCCCAAAAAAAAACATGCCCTAAATTTTTAGCGCGCGCCTTCGGCGCGCACTGTCCCTGTTTTCAGGTTTGTATAGTTTCTAGTATACATGTACCTTTATGCAAGTGGGCAAATTGATACTTACCCCCCCAACCCACATGTGCCATGCTGGGGAGAAGGGGAGAGGAGGCTTTATTCCGTTAGGACCCAGAAAAGGTCCGGTAGGACCCCAATTTTTAGAAGTGAAGGGTCCCCGGGACCCACTTTTTTGGGTGGTTTTCGCGAACACTGCAGACTATGATGGGAAAGAAGGGATTGACGGACCAGAGGGACATTAAGTATACTTACCTGACCACTTCACCAATTCAGTACATGTTGGGAGGGGGAATTATGTAGGAAGTGCATGTCTATCGTGGGGGTGTAGGCTGGATACTGTATGCCCCAGAGATGAAGGGGGGGGGGGGGGTGTTAGGTGGGAGATTAGTGAATGTCCTGGTGAAGGGGGGGTTTTGTTGCCAATCCTTCCTCGAGCCTTTGGGTGAATGAACTGTTTATACCGTTGACGATGACTTCTTGTAATATAGTCACGTGTGAAGGAGGGTGTGCCTCTTATGTGCTGAAAATTGTGCATTTTGTTGTGAAAATGTTACTCCCATCTAATGAGGCATGATACATTGCGTACATTTGATACAAACTATTTATAAACATTGCACCACAAAAAGAATCTTGCATGTATAACTACAAAAAAGCATAGACATATCTCACAACATAAAGAGTCCAAGAATTGAGGCTACTGCACAGCAAAGCCGCACTGGTGGCCAGAAAGGGGAGTGGCCTTGGTAGAAAGATACATGGCTGTGTACAAATGCCGTTATTGCGAGCCATACCCTTGTTTTCATCACTATGGGGACATACCCAGCACTCTAAGCTGCTGGCATGCCCCCAGCCCCTCTGTCTCCCACGAATAGACACTGTCTGCATGTACACAAGGGGGACTCCAAACTAACCCCCCCCCCACCCCCCCCCACCCACACACCACCACCACCGCAGGACACTGCTGCTCATGGGAAGAACATTCCCCAAAAAATACCTGGGAGGTTTGGCTGGACCCCATCAAGTCGACTCCTGTAGAGTGGTACAAATATGTGAAGAAATGCCTTTCACCATGTGTACACAGCAGATTTCATTTTATAAAGTACACAAATGATTGTCACAAACAAGTAAGAACTGCACCTAACAAACAGGTTATAGGAAAGTGTAATATGTGATTAAATCTGTATTTGTCAACTTAGTGTTAAAAAGCCATGCCCTGACTTCACAGTACAATTAGTATTTATTTTCTTTAATGTGATTCTGTCAAATATGTTTCATCTTTGAAGTGTCAGTCTCAGTGATGAAAGCCGCCGTGCTTTGTACTGCTGATCACTGCTGGCCTTTGCGACACAAGCTCATCTCACATGCAACTCGCTGTCACAGATTAAGGTGCTAGGCCTGTGCCTTGTCTGAAGCTTCTGCTTTATGCAGCGGAAAGATAGGAGAGGCCAGAGAAGTCTACCCATAACAGAAAATAGCAATCCAGTAATTGAAAAACACCCATGCACTTACCAGACAGCCTGTGCCTGTCACTAAACAGTTCTGATTTCACAAGCTGAAAGGGGAATGACATGGAAAGAATTTAATTCAATTTTAAATGGAATAGCTGAATAAAAAGCAAAATGAAAATTTTGTTTTGTCACTTTTTTAGTATATCTCTGATCTCCAAGTTTGAGCTGCAAAAAATCATATATCGTTTTCTCACTCTTTTAATGCCTAGCTCCTGCTTTTAACTGCTATATTAAGGCCCTTATTCTGGTTGATTCGCTCGGATGTGAATTCGTATGCTTGCAAGTCACTCCAACCCCGCCTTGTGAATGGATTTCCGGCATCACCCATTCGCACACCGGATGCGTTCGCAAGACTTGCGAATGGATGTTTTACATGAACATCAGTTCGCATGCCAGTGAGAACCTCCCCCATCTTTCGATGGTCACCAACCATCAAATGATGGTGAAGGCGCACACATATGTAAGGGTGGTGCAGATCATATATGCGTGTAGAATTGCAGGGAATTGGGGGCAGCTGACATCCGGTTATATCAGTTGTCTGTCCCCTGCACGTGCACCCCGGAGGCATTAGCATGTGTACACCCAGCGTTTTCATGGGAACGCCCATAAAACGCTGAGCATTCACATATGCTAATGGACTAGGCCTGCACCCCATGCCCCTCTCCACCCCCCGCACGCAAGGCTGGGAGCGTGCACCCGGCGAACAGACTTTTTGCCAAGTACGCACGCACCCAGTGTATACACATGCACAGAAATGCTGCTGCGCATACGCAAAACATCGGTCCCTGTGCGAATTCGTGGCCGATTCAGTCAACAAGAATTAGGTTGTGCACACACAGGACCTCATTCTGGTTGACTCGCAAGGCTGCCAAATTCACTTACAATCTATATTCCCTACCACATGTACACGCACACACACAGACATTCTAGGGTAAATTTTGCTAAGAGGCAATTAACCTACCAGTATATTTTTGGAATGTGGGAGGAAACCAGAGTACCCGGAGGAAAGCCACGCAAGCACGGGGAGAATATACAAACTCTGCACAGTTAGGGCTATGATGGGAATCGAAGCCATGACCTCAGTGCTGTGAGGCAGTAATGCTAACCATTACACCGTCCCTGCTGCCCCACTTGACTTGCTCGGCAGTGTAAGATCCTGGCAGATCAGGGCCGGCACTGATATTAGAGGCCCTCCCTTCAAACGCCTGGGTCCCGCCTGCATTTTTCCAGAACACTCCTAGGAAATGGCCAAGTGCCTCCTCCAAACGCCAGGCCACCTGTCAATAAGCCTCTGCATAGCCGGCGATGAAAAGCCGTAGCTGGAATGGCCTTCCGCATCCGCACTACAATCCGTGCGCATGCGCAATAATTAATCGGACTGCGAATTTGCAGCCCAGAAATCGGATCTGAATCAGACCCAGAGACTGACTTAGCTGTCAGGTTGCGTCTCCTTACAACACCACAGATACGGCGCCATGACACCTCAGCTCAGTGACGCAGAACATTCCATTCCCAGGCAGCAGCAATCCTGCCATTGTCCGGTTCAAAGTTAATTTGCATATTCCTGCTATAATGATTGCAAATACAAATATTCACACAAAATCTTCCTTTCTGTAAGTGCATGTACATTAATGTATATACTTAATTTACACACATTTCCTTTTACTAAACACTAGGTGGAGTTATTCCACACTCCTCCGCTAAAATCATACACGTTCTCATGCATCAAATTGTGCACTAATTTACTAAGAGTTTGCTTTCAAATTACTTGCAACTGTTTTACGTACAACTCATTCAGAGACATATTATTGTCTGTACCTAAATGGCGGCAGGATCCCTTTTATACTCCTTTGTTCCACTGCACTTTCATATAGTATAGTATTGGTTATATTCAGGGCCGCAGACAGGGGGGGTGCCCTGTGTACAGCTGTCCCGGGCCCCGGCCTCTGGCGGGGCCCAGGCAGCTGCTCACAGCCCCCCCCCCCGCACACCGCCTCCCCCACCTGACGCTGGTGGCCAGGCACGCACAATACACAGTGCAGCCTGCAGAGCACCGAGCCTAGGACACAGAGGGGCTCGGTGCTCTGCAGGCTGCACTGTGCAGTGTGCGCTCTGGACCTGATCGTGGAGGCTGAAGGAGCCGGAGGGGGGGCATTGGCCGGAGATATGGCGATATGGGGATGTGCCGCTGGGGGCCCGGACTGTAGGTCAGTCCCGGGCCCCAACATTTCTAGTGGCGGCCCTGGTTATATTTTTATCTCATATAGTCAACACCCTGTCAACCAACTCAATTTTAACTGAGGGGCTTTCTATATTGTTAGGATGGTCAGCGATAACTGGTCAATACATTATCATGATGATGTCAATAGGCTTAATGGCTTGTCTTTGGGGCACCTCTGAATTCCCCATTTGGTACTCATCTATTCCCTCACAAGACAGGATGGAACACAATTTAAGTCAATCCCCATGACGTAAGTACTAATGGTAGCCATCCAGTATACGGTCGATGGGTCAACAATAATTAGGTAAACACTCAATGTGTCCACCACTATTAGTCAACATGGCTTTGGTCGAGAGGGGGAAAAGGTTGACATGAAAAACTCATGTGGACCTTTTCCGTGTCAACATTTTCCATATTGACCTTTTGATTGTGTCAACCTTTTGTCCCTGTCAACCTAAGTAAGCCATGTAGACCTTTTTAAAGTGTCCTGTTGATCATTAGTGATCGACCTATTGAGTGTCAACCTTATTTTGACCCATACCCAGCCATCCTCTATCTCTATTCTATAAAGAGCTATAACTTTCCATGGTATTTTGGGTAATAGGTATGGTATTAGCTTCCACCTAATTCCCAGCTTGCTGTTACACTGATTTTTGGCTTCCAATGGGTAAAAGGTCAGCAGGAGCATTTACATCATAAGTTTGCCTTGCCCATACTATCCTCAGTTGGTGATCAAAATGGTCTTCAGTTTTTAAATGATGTTGGTGTTCCACAAAACTCATTCATCTAGAAACCTTATTTCTGTTGGTTTTCGAAGGATACATTTACAGTAGATTGACATCCACTGCTAGTTTATCTTGTCATTCAAACAGTAAATAGTATGGGTTATACCCAGTCAAACAACTGTATTTACTGTTGATTTATACTGTATATGGACACAAGTTCTGCTAGTAAGGTGTGCCTGCCAAGTCTTTATGGCAATGCCAAGAATGCTTATTATTAGAGACAGGATTATATGCATTTGCATATTTGCATATGCATTTGCATATTTTGCCCATTCTCACTGGTTATTGCATATTTTACCTAAAATCTAGTGATGGTGCATATTTTAGACCCCACCCATGAGTCACAGCACTGCTTTGTCCTGTTGCTGCTGGGGCAATATGTGCGCAGAGTGGGGAACCTTGGATGTACGCTATGTCTGACACTGACTTTTATCAACATGGATTGGCAGCCTAGAGCAGTCAGGGCGGATGCCATTACGAAGCTCCTGAACCTTTGCCTGCCCCTCACCTGGGACTTTACACCAAGAGACAGACTTCTGCAGCAGAAGAGGCAGGCAGAAGTGTTGTGACAACACGCGGCGTGGAGAAAATGCCGTGTCACAGTGAGTATGCGGCGCAGGGAGGAAGCCTTCCCCTGCGTCGCCCTCACACGCTATGCTGACATTTGATCCATCTGCGCTGGAGATCAGGGTCCGTGTAGTTGATGCCAGAAGAGCTTTGGACGCTGCAGTATGTTGTAGCAACCAGCATACTGACATCTGCAGATGCTGGGGCCTATTTTTGAGGTTTATTTGCAACTAATTTTATGCTGATTTTTAAATAAATAAGTTAAAAATTACTTTTTTTATTATTTAATGTAGCATATTTTAACACTTTTCATGCATATTTTAAGTATTTTTCATGCATATTTGCATGCATATTTCAAGCTTTTTTTGTTGCATATAATCCTGTCTCTACTTATTATATTCTGATTCATCAAATAAAAATAATTATCAGGCGCAAAGATATAATACAAATTAAATTATAATTTGTGTGAGTCTACAATCTAAATCTAAGATAAAAAATTCAATACACATTATGTATAATTGTTGCTAAATCTATCAATGCCTATACGAACACCAGCAGCTCCCAACTAGTTTACTGGGGCACTATAATAGAACAACTAATTATGCAAAAAGAGAGCACTTGGATAAAAAAGGTACTCTTTACCTAGAAGGGCGCCCACGATTTTGATCGTGGGCATCGTTAGGGAAAAAAATCGCGTCGGTCGCATCGCATGCCACCAAAAAATCGCATGTGATGCGACCGACGCGATGACCGCGATTTCCCATAGGGAACAATGTTAAATGTCCCAATTGACCCGATTTTCCTGTTCAATGTCCCAATTGACCCGATTTTCCATAGGGAACAATGTTAAATGGCCCACAGAGGCCAAATAGGCACCCTGAAGTGTGAAATGGCCCCCCCAATTGTTAACGCCACCCCACGATCAACATCAACCCGAAGCGTGGCGAGCGGTGCGGCGGTACGCGTCCTACGACCTTTTCATACCCCCGCTATCCAAGTCGGCGTGGAGTTGAGAATATAAAGTGTGGCGAGCGCAGCGAGCCCGAAGCGTGGCGAGCGGACGCGGACAGCTGTGAAGCCCGCGAGGGGACGCGTACACCTGTGAAGGTGTCCGCGTCCGCTCGCCACGCTTCGGGCTCGCCACACTTTCTATTCTCAACTCCACGCCGACGTGGATAGTGGGGGTATGAAAAGGTCGTAGGACGCGTACTGCCGCCCCTCGCGGGCTCGCTGTGCTCGCCACGCTTTGGGTTGACGTTGATCGTGGGGTGGCGTTAACAATTGGGGGGGAAAATTTAACACTTCAGGGTGCCTATTTGGCCTCTGTGGGCCATTTAACATTGTTCCCTATGGAAAACCGGGACATTGAACAGGAAAATCGGGTTAATTGGGACATTTAACATTGTTCCCTATGGGAAAGCGCGGTCATCGCGTCGGTCGCATCACATGCGATTTTTTAGTACATGCGATGCCCACGATGGCGCCCTTCTAGGTAAAGAGTACCGATAAAAATTATAATTCAATTTATTGCCAATAGCACATATATAAGAAACAAACCTATAACACATCTAATAATGTCAATAGGTAATTACATTTAAATATCAAAATAATTAAATTAATCCTAACGATCCAGATGTACTCAATGCTCAAATTCATTTTGTATGATCAACCATCAACAATCCTTAATTGATTTTTAGCGTCCTCACTCCTACTTAGGAGCAACATATCTGTATATTGGGTCTCTTGGATTTAGAAACTTTGTGTCCAGTAAATTAATCGAATCTGTATAATCAGATGTGAACTGACAAATTAAGTTGGATATCCAAATATAATTATACCTTGGTGGTATAGATCTCTCAAACACACAGTCTCTGTATGCTCAGGAAAAGAAAAGCATGCCCAATGGGGCTTAATGCTCACCCACGTTTAGTTGCAGACATCAGTATGCAGCGACAATGCTCATTCGCACATGGACCCTGCACATAAGCATAAGTTGCGAATTCACGGGGGCCCAAATTAATTGGAATGACCCACTATGTTCAGTTATAACACAATGGCTAAGAAGGAATGTTATGGTAATATGAAGGGATGGGGGGGAAAAATTAACAGACTTGAAGCTATTAATTCACTAAAAGGATAGGTGAAAGTAAACTGGGCAGCACTACAAACACTGGATAGCTTTATTTTTCACTGCTGTTTAGATTTTAATTCAGACATGTCCCTATAGCCTACACACATGCCGATATTAAGGCATTTTCTAAGCGATTTTGCTTAGTTTGGCAAAGTCGCTTAGAAAATGCCCTCACATCGGTGTATGTGTGGGGGCTATATCGACAGCAATGCGCGTCCCCGCGCGTCTTTATCGCTGGCGAGATTGATGAACAGTGTCCATCTATATCGGCTGGCGCTGTCTGCTCGCTTAGCACACAGAGCTGACAGCTCGCTCTGTGTGTGGGCTATCAGCTCTGTGTGCTGAGCAGAACGGCCCGACATAGAACAGCTAGGTCGCCCTGCACACATCGGCATGTGTGTAGGGCCCATAAATGTCTAAATCCCTGCACACCCCCCCCCCTCTGCATTGCTACATGGTTTTTGTCAAGGTGCAAAGTTTCTTTACTTTTTAGCTTTGCTCCCAACTCAGAATAAATCCCCATAGGGTCTGTCTGATATACAAATCCGATGGTGGGGGAACTACCATGCAGAACGAGCCATGCTTGATCACTTGCAGTTCTCACTTAGCCACAACATGAATGACATATGGTGTGGTGGAGTGGTGTTGGTGGTTGAGTGGTGGCAACTGGGTATGTTCTAAAAAACTGAGAAGTGGGCTGTCACCCCCCCTTTTGTAGGAGTGCTGAGCCCATGGTCTGCGTCAGCATAGGCACACTTCCTGGACCTGGCTGACAAGTTCCAACAGCCTTTCTAAGAAATCTTCAGCTTCAGTTCTGGTTGCAGAGGTGATCCAATGCTGCATCTACGGACACAGCGCTCGGATTGCAGGTCCTGGCAGTGTTTGTTTCTACAGACTCCTACTATACAGCTGCAGGCAAGCTGTACAAATGGGAATTAGACCCATAGTTAAATCAATACACAAGGGTCAGAGGGTGGAATAGTAAAATGAAAGGTAAATGAAAGTTGGAAGGTAGGGTTATAATATAATGTAGTAACATTGATCCCTTGAGAAACTCTCATGCACGGTAAATTGAAATGGAATGAAAATGCGAGACAAGGCCACAACTGAGCAATGCTACAGGATAAGAATAAGATCGTTTTATCTATGGTATGAACAGAATTCAGGACACAATACGCTATTAGAGCATACAATATCCATGGCATCAGAGGTACAAGCCATTTCCAGAATATTTACAGATCAAGGTCCAAACTATTGGACACGTCATTCTAGAGGTACAGATGTTGCTTTCGCTAGAGGAGAGTATCTACTTGATGGAATATGGTAATATAGAAGCTACATTGATGGAATTTAACTTGGATAGATAAAGGTGGTGGATCTACTTTTTTAGGACCTTGAAATTTGAACTGTTATGGGGGTCTCTCCGCAAGTCCAAATCTCTCAC
The DNA here is from genome assembly GCF_055691185.1 of Crinia signifera. Taxonomy (NCBI): domain Eukaryota; kingdom Metazoa; phylum Chordata; class Amphibia; order Anura; family Myobatrachidae; genus Crinia; species Crinia signifera. The sequence goes on along the minus strand of NC_139220.1, from coordinate 250,276,364 downwards.
AGTGCACAGTCCCCCCCTTCAATAATCACCTAAGAGCACCACCTTTCAGCTGTAGGAGACCTGAAGCTTAATCTTCATTAGTGTCATAGGGGTCCATTTACCATTTAATATCCAATGGACGGGCGAAAGTTTATGCAATTCTTGTTCGACCTACCCTTCCCAATCACAACAGGGCAAAAGCTGCAACAGTTTTGTCTCCCTGTATTGTTCCTTTGTACGGCGCTGCGAAACACTTGTGGCTCTTATAAATAAAATAATAATAATCATAATAATAGTAATAACAGCAGCCAGAGCAGGTCTCCAACAACACACTTACCCTACCTAACCACAGCAAAGCAAAAGCTGCTGTAGCAGGCACAGCAAGTCTCCAAATATTCACCTTCCATTCCCAACCACAGCAGGGCAGAAGCTGCTGTAGCAGGCACAGCAAGTCTCCAAATATCCACCTACCCTTCACAACCACAGCAGGGGTGAAGCTGCTGCAGCAGCAAGAGCAGGTCTCAAAATATGCACCTTCCCTTCCCAACCACAGCAGAGCAGGAGCTGCTGCAGCACTGGCAGGATGCTCTAAAATGAAAATGGGTACTTATGTATTATCTGGGCTCCCATGTTAAATGCACCCCATTTTTTCATACCCCTACTATCCAACTACGCATGGAGTTGATTTTATATAGTGTGGCGAGCGCAGCGAGCCACCGTGCCCGAAGCGTGGCGAGCGCAGCGAGCCCCGCAAGGGGACACGGTCTCATAAGAAAAACGGGAGCCCAGATATTACATAAGTACCTGAAAATGTGATAAAAACCCTGTTATCAGGGTTTTTACCTCATGAGGAGAAGCTGCTGCAGCAGTAGCAAGAGCAGGTCTCCAAATATGCATCTTCCCTACCACAGCATGGCAGACGCTGATGCAGCAGCCAGAGCAAGTCTCCAACTATCCACCTTCCCAACCACAGCATGGCAGAAGCTGCTGCAGTAGCCAGAGCAGGTCTCCAAATATGCACCTTCCCTACCCAACCACAGCATGGCAGAAGCTGCTGCAGTAGCCAGAGCAGGTCTCCAAATATGCACCTTCCCTACTCAACCACAGCATGGCAGATGCTGATGCAGCAGCCAGAGCAAGTCTCTAACTATGCACCTACCCTTCCCAACCACAGCAGGGGAGAATCTGCTGCAGCAGCAAGAGCAGGTCTCTAACTATCCACCTTCCCTTCCCAACCACAGCATGGCAGAAGCCGCTGCAGTAGCCAGAGCAGGTCTCCAAATATGCACCTTCCCTACCCAACCACAGCATGGCAGAAGCTGCTGCAGTAGCCAGAGCAGGTCTCCAAATATGCACCTTCCCTACTCAACCACAGCATGGCAGACGCTGATGCAGCAGCCAGAGCAAGTCTCCAAATATGCAACTTCCCTTCCCAACCACAGCAGAACTGCAGCAAGGGCAGGATGCTCTAAAATGAAAAGGTACTTGTGTAGTTTCACGGCACTGCCGCACGCACACTCTGTCTCTGAAACTTGGAAGCCTGCCAGAGGCTCTGTTTACCTGTGCGCGTGCCGCTCTAGCTCTGTCTGACTGTGCGGATGCCGCTCTAGCTGTAAGCTACGTATTGTCAGCTTACGTTATCAGCGTAGCGCCGGGCAGCAGCAGCAGCAGCATTGCGCTGCCCAGGCGCTGACAGGTCACTGTGGTACTTGTAGTTCCACAGTGAAATAGGCAGCCCTGCGCACCGCTGACAACGTGGGCATGTAAAAGTGGACACCCCGGGCACACCGCTATCAAAGGGGGAGTCCCCCATACAGACGCTAAATTTAGACGCTAAAGCGTCTGAAACCCGGACTATCTGCAAGCTGCTAAGAAGGGGGAGTCAGGATTCAGACGATAAAGCGTCTGAAACCCGACTACCTGCTAGCCGCTACGAAGGGGTCGTGTCCCCCATGCAGACGCTAAAACTTAGACGCTTTAGCGTCTGAAAACCGGACTACCTGCTAGCCGATAAGAAGCCGGGGTTTCTGGACTTAGACGCTAAAGCCTCTGAATTTAGTTGGGTCTAGGGGTACACTATTGAAACCTGTCCACAGTGGCACTAGTCGACGCCACAGCTGTCGACCTTGTAAATTCCACTATCCACGCCAACCCGAAGCGTGGCGCGCGCAGCGAGCCCCGCGAGGGGCGGCGGTACGCGTCCTACGACCTTTTCATACCCCCACTATCCACGTCGGCGTGGAGTTGATTTTATAAAGTGTGGCGAGCGCAGCGAGCCACCGAGCCCGAAGCATGGCGAGCGCAGCGAGGGGATGCGGATATCTGTGAAGCCCGCGAGGGGACGTGGATACCTGTGAAGGTATCCGCGTCCGCTCGCCACACTTTATAAAATCAACTCCATGCCGACGTGGATAGTGGGGGTATGAAAAGGTTGTAGGACGCGTACCGCCGCCGCTCGCCACGCTTCGGGTTGGCGTGGATAGTGGAATTTACAAGGTCGACAGCTGTTGCGTCGACTAGTGCCATTGTGGACAGGTTTAAGAGTGTTTTGCACAGTGCATATGGATTCAGACGCTAAAGCGTCTAAATTGTAGCGTCTGCATTTCGGACACCCCCTTTGATAGCGATGTGCTGAGTTTAGACGGAATTAGATGCTATGCTACGCTGATAACATAGCGCTGCGCTGAGAACAGCTAGATTGGCACGTGCACACGCTACGCTGGTAACGTAGCTCTGAGAACAGCTAGAGCGGCACGCGCCCAGAGTCTGGCAGGCTGCTACTCCATGTACAGTAGCACAGAGAAAGCTACAGAAATATGCAGACAGTAGCTGAAAGAAGAAGAATAAGTATAAATTAATTTTAATACTTATATGTTACGGATAACGGACACCTTGAGACAGCGTACGGACTGCCTTTTCCAGCCCTTTGTAGACAGATTCATCTTATGCTTGACTTCACAAGCATACAAAATATGACAAATAACTCATGCACTATCATTAAATTGAAGCAAATGAAGGCTCTCTAGGTATAAAGGTTTGTTTCTCTTGCCTATTTTACACAGCATGTAAAACTTCCAAACTAGCTGTTTGTGTACTTAATTGAACTGTAGGGGTTTATCCTTTAACAGAACACTGAACGTTGGCTGCAAAATGTAAATCCGGATCTCTGAGTTGGTGTAGTCCTTATTTGCTTTACAAGGCTGGGCTCAACATAAACCTGTTCTCCTGCTTTTCCCACTGAAGTGCTATGTCAGGAGGCGCTGCTCCGCAAACATCAGCTCAGGTTGCAAATGGACTTTTTTTTTTTTGCAGTAGTAATAACAGAGAATTAGCTAAGGAGCATTAAAGGCTTTGCAGACCTGAGTGCATTAGTAGAATATGGGACACTCATCAGGGGACAATAATTGAAATGGGGTGATAAATAATCTTTAATCTTTAACCACTTGAGTGATATTCCCGGAAGTTCCCGGACAGCGGGCTGTCCCGGAAAATTTCCGGGCATACCACTAAGATGAAGGTGTGTGCCAGTGGTGCCTGCAGCTGTGCACTGACACATCACCTGTCCGGGCACCCCCCAATGGCCGCTCTCCTTTCCCCTCCCAGCACTTCCCCTCACCTCTCCGCTCCAGCTGTCGTGCGCCGGAGCTCCCCTGGATGTTCGGCGCGGCTTGGCGGACTTGGGAGTTCGGGCGCCCGAGACCTCTGGAGCTGCCCTGAACATCCCTGAGCATGCCACCTGTTATGAACGGTGGCTGGGGCAGCATCAGGGCCTGGGGGGGTTTTGCTGGGGCAGGACAAACCTACCCTGGTAGGCTTGTCCTGTCCCAGCAAAACCTACCACTCAAGGGGTTAAGCAATCATTCACTCTCCATCTAATGGACTTGAAGTGCCCCCAGGTGTATAGTTATGGAAAGGACACAACCTAATACCAAAGGTGGTACTTTGAGCCTGATTAAGGCACACACCTATAGATTTAACTGTCCAGTCTATCTGTGTTACACTCACCAGGGAGCGTTGATGAACCCCAGCAGGGTTTTCCTGGGGAACACCTGGAGTGTGAAGGAACAGATGAAAGGGAAGGACCACTATGGATACCAGACAGCAGGTCTTCAGCCGAGGGGCCTCTGGACGTCTTCTGGGTAGCCACCCAGGACACCAAGGCCTAAGTCCACAGAGCATACAAGTGAGCCTTCTTGCCAATAACAGCCCTTTTCGCATAAGACTGTATATGTTTACCGGTTCTTGTATGCCGCCTGGTCTTATGTCGGCAAGTGGCAGTGTAGACTTAACCCCAAGGGCCCTGGGCAGCTACCAGTAGGGAGCAGCAATCATGGAACTACACTGCCTACAAAAACTAACCTAAAACTAAACGACAGGACTTAGAAACAAGAAGGGGTACAAGAAGCAAGGACTGGGATACATAAACTCTGACAAGGACGGTGCAATGACTAATAACAAGAATAAATACAAATACAGAATATCAAGACACTGAATTGTGTGGCCTAACACCATGGCCTAAGCACAGGCCCTAACTGGGAAGCTGACCTCACACAGCTAATAAGGAATGTCTGCTAATCTCCCTGTCAATAAAGAGTATAGCAAAAAGCTAGATACCACTTGCTTTGCAGGGGAAAGGGAATGAGCAGCCTGGAGGTAGCCAGAGGTAACTTCCCGGGATTCAGGTAACAGGAGATAAACCTGCAGGATCGGATTCAGGTATCAAGAGATAAACCAGCAAAGTGAGAGCAGTCTCCAAACACTTCTTTAACCGACATTGGAGCAGCCCAAATGAATCCCTTATAAAGGCTGCTTCCTGTGTATCCACCCCTGACTAGTAACAGACAGCAGCTGCATGCTGCCACAGGTGCACTGGCTATTTACCTCCCTGCTGCTGCCTGGCTTCCCTGTCGCCTAGGCAACCTCTGGGGAAGAGGTGGTGCTGGCAGGGAGAGACGCGCTGAGCGTCTAGCAACTGTTGCTGTGATGCCATCCCAGACCGGAAGTTCAAGACCGGCAGTGACGCATCATCCCGGCTGCTTAGCGACAGCCAGGACCAGCAATGCAGGACCCGGCTATGCCGGGCAAGCGCCGCTAATGCGGCCTCTAACAATCTGGTGGGAACAAAAATTTGGCAATGTATGCTAGAAAATAAACAATAGTAATTCGGATAAATTGGTTAAAGTCATTTGATTTATCAAAGTTTTGAACCAAACAATCATTTTTATCCATTTTACAGAGTTTGGGAGCAATTGATCGATTGTCATTTTCTCCCATACATCTCCACATTTTTGTTTGAACCAGACAGATTGGACCAATATCTATGTGTGTACCCAGCTCTGGATTTGGGTTTATTTTGTTACTGTGCAGTGTAAATATTGGCTGCTTTTTTCTTACACTGCAATTTATATTACAGTTTTAACACACTTTCACCTCACATGCAGTGCAGCATGGTTTTACCCATCTGCAAACATTGCATCCTTGCTAACAGCCCTGAATCAGTCCCTTTGCGCAATGTGCACATCCTACCAGGGGCTCAATAACAGTGCAAATGTTATATATAGATAGGATAAAGCAGATGTTGAGACTTTGGAAAGCTGTAGCATTGGATTTAGATGACTACTTACTTCTGCCTTGTAGACATAGAATGTACCAATATACACAGTGGCGGATTCAGGGGGGGGGGGCACCCGGGCATGTGCCCCCCCTGTCATTTCATTTTGTAGCTGAGGACCAGGGCTTTCCAACGAGCCCAGCCCCGTGTCTCTAGCCCCCGGGAACCAGAGATATCGCCTGGCAAAGCTAATATGGGACCCGTCAATTCTGACCCCCACCCGGTTCCGACGGCTGGCAGTTCCCCCCCCTCATTCAATTCCAAATCGCTAGGCCTTCAATATGATACCAGGCTGGTCCATATCGGTCAATCGGTTCCAGAGATATTACGTGTAAACTAAGTTTTTTATTTTTGAAATGTAATTTCATGGCTGTTCATGTGCTTTGAGGGCAGATTACTCTGGAACCAAACGTTCCAGTTTCACTGGACCAAAATCATTCAAAGCCCACTCAAAAGTTCTTCAATATGATACTTGTCTCATGTAAATGGATCAGTTGGTTCCGAAGATATAGCCGGTTAAATAAGATAACTGGTTAAAGGGGGGGAGGGGTGGTTTTCTCTCCCCCTCACACAAGAAAATGCAGGGACTAGGCTGGTTTAAAAGGGGCCAACCTGGGAATGCATTTTCTGGTGTGAAAGGGGTATTATTTCAAATAGCCTGGACCTGCAGTGCTCTGAATACAGCCAGGCTCTGCCACTGTCAGTGGCTATCACTTCTGCCTGGCGGCTGTCCCCCATTTACCGCGAGCATGTATTCCCCTTGGCAATGAGCATGTAATCCCACATGGCAATGAGCATGGAACCTCTGGCAATGAGCATGGAACCCTTGGCAATGAGCATGTAGATAAGCAGCACTTATGTAGCATAATTTTTAATAGGCATTATGGTGTTTGACATAATACATAATGGATATAATGGCGTGTAACTTAACGTGTAATGGACATTACGGTGTAAATGTTTAATGCGCGCCTTTGGTGGACAATGTTCATGTTTATGAAACGTATTGTGAATTTTGGCTTAATCTGTGTGGCATTATGTGAATTCTGGCTCAATCCATGTGGCATTATGTGAATTTTGGCTCAATCCGTGTGGCATTATGTGAATTTTGTCACAATCCGTGTGGCATTATGTGAATTTTGGCTCAATACGTGTGGCATTATGTGAATTTTGTCTCAATCCGTGTGGCATTATGTGAATTTTGGCTCAATCCGTGTGGCATTATGTGAATTTTGGCTCAATCCGTGTGCCTCTATGTTTATTTTGGCTCAATCCATTTGGCATTATGTAAATTTTGCCTCAATCCGTGTGGCTTGATGTGAATTTTGACACAATCCATGTGGCATTATTTGAATTTTGGCTCAATCCGTGTGGCATTATGTGAATTTTGGCTCATTCCATTTGGCATCATGTGTAAGGGGCATGTATACTGGGGTCTAGTATTTTGTTGCATAATGTGTAGAAGTTGTATATGGTGTTGTACACTACACTCAAGGACATGCCCCCTGTTGAGTGGCCACACCACATTTTCCGGAGCGCGCAAAACTACATCCTTCACTTTTGTCACCATGGTGGGCCTGTGTACTTTAAATGCCAGGGCCTATTTTTAATCCCATTCCCACCCTCTCTCTTAGCATATACACTGGCACCACTAACACCGCCCCCCCACACCTAAACCCTCTTTTATCATGGTGCCCCCCCTGTCATTTTATCCTGGATCCGCCCCTGAATATACACAATGTCAACAAATAACATAGAAGGACAAGTAGGACAGTAGAAGAACTAGGATATTACATATACCAGCAGAATATACACCAATGGCCTCAATCATGCTTCTCTACCTTCCCGGAATGTCTGGTAAACACCCCAATTTTGGGAAGAGCAGAACACACTGCCTAAGCGAGTAAACATGAGCAGGGCTTGCTATGATGGCACAAATCATGTCACCGCACCCTCTATTGTATATTCCTGGACCTCCCTTCCAGGAAATCCTGGAGTAGTTATTACAAATGTTGTACATACAAAAGTATGGGCCATAACAGGGAAATATTGTATAAAAAAAGCATCTCCATGCTGTACAATTCCCACAATCCACTATCCTCTATGAGATACATTAACACTCCGCATTAACCAACAATAGCCCAGAGGGTTGGATTACCCAGAAACCAATTTGCCAGTGATAATGGGGGTGATTTGTAAATTCGGGGAGTTTTCCGGGATAAAAATGAACTGGGAAAAGTCTAATTTGTGTACTTGGGGGACTCTCCATCTACCAGTCCGCACGATTCAATGTTGAGAACTACTGATAAGTTTCGATATTTGGGCATAACGGTCTCTAAATCCCCGCAAGATTTTTTGGGGAATAATGTACGACCCGTCTTGAAAGATATTCGGGACAAATGTCGTAGATGGACCGGGTTGCCTCTTTCTCAAATTGGCAGAGTCAATTTAATTAAAATGTCCATTCTCCCGAAGCTATTATATATTATTCTTCAGTCCCCTGTCTATATCAAATTGGAATTTTTTCAGGACTTGGAGGGCACCCTTTCCTCTTTCCTATGGAGAAATAAGCGACCTAGAGTCAGATTAAAAACCCTGTATAGAGCAAGAAGTGAGGGGGGGTTAGCGTTGCCGAACTTTAGGTTGTATTATTGGGCAGCACAACTTACCCATATATGCTCTTGGTTTCAAGGGAAAGTAGATTTTCTGGAGATACAACTCCTCGTGGGAGATCTAGAGTTGGGCCTTTCACCCCTCCAGCTTCTCCTATCTAGATGTAGGCGCCGAGATTTTCCCCCAATCATCACCCAGGCTTTAACAATTTGGGATCAAGTACAGAGATTTACTCACTTCGGGGACATTGACCCGGACACATCTATCCTTGCGATTCCAGCACTAAATAATAATACACTCCAACTGGGTAGGGCCTGGGGAAGGTATGGACTACGGACAGTAGGCCAGTTCATACAAGACGGAAGAATCCGTCCCTTTGGTGACTTACAAAGTACGTACGATCTTCCCGATCAGATGGCCTTTAGACATATCCAGTTAGGCAGTGCCCTAACTCAGTTGTTAAGAAGAGGGGGTATTATTAGGTCATCCCCGGGGAAAAACTTTATGACAGGTTTGGGACCCCGCCATCGACTGTCTAAAATATATAAATTTTTACAATCTGGTGTACAAGGGGAGGAGTTGGAACGACTGAGGGCACGTTGGGCAGAGGACATTCTCTGGTTGGATTCTCTTTCTTGGAGTGAGATATTGGTGGCTCCTACTAGAGCGACCATCTCAATCCGTATCCAGCAGGTGCAGTTCAATATACTGCACCGTATATATATTACGCCGGTGAGCAGGAAAAGAATGGGTCTCTCTGATAGTGACCTCTGTCCAAAATGCCTGCAAGAGCAGGGTACCCTTTGGCACTTACTGTGGGAGTGTAGTGAATTAAAAAATTTTTGGGGTAACATTATTAATACTCTGGTGTCGGTTGGGGTCCCACAACATATTTTGTCTTCCTCTGGTATGATATTGGGGGTATGGGAACACGGTATACAGAGCGAACCTGGGGTACAATTGGTTAGGAATGTTTCAGCTATTGCTAAGGTTATAATTGCTAGACATTGGATGGATAAGGTAACTCCCTCTAGAGAGGAGTGGATTCACTTGGTTAACACTATATGCTCACATGAAAGATTTACTTATGCAAGCAGGGGGGCCCACTCCAAGTTCTATAAAACGTGGGGATTATGGCGTAACTCGAAATTCTATAAATTGGACTATTGAAACATAAAACTTAAAAGAGATATAATTAAGATACTATTTGGGTTTTTTCTCTTTTTCTTCTTTTTTTTTTTTCCCCTCTTCTTTTTTGTGGTAAAAAAAGGAAAAAAATAAGAAAGGAGAGGAAAAGAAAGGGAAGGGAGGAGGGGAAAAAAAAAAAAAGAAAAAAAATTATATTTTGCACTATGCACTTTAAGCAGATCAATAAATCTAATAACACGCCTCTTTTTAGGATTTATTTCACCTACAATACTATGGATAATATGTATTATTAATTAGATAGTAGTATACTATGAAGTGGTTCACGATATATTGCTAATCAGAATGTTATGCACAAATTGCACTTAGCACTTTGAGAAAAGGGCACTAATAAGAGGGTACGCTTATCTATTGGGTATGTATAGCAAATAGTGCAAGCTGGAATCTGGGCTCACCGGATTAGGTTAGCAAGTTAGTCTTTTTAATGATTTAGTAACTGGTAACTACATACTGACAATTCTCTTCTATATGGCAAGAAGATTGTGTGGAATATTAATCAAGCTATGTATCAAGATATAACGCAGTGTAAAGAATTTTGTAATGATATGTATTGTAGTGTATATGTTTGTCTTTGTATTGTCTATAAATTTAAAATAAAGACTGAATTTAAAAAAAAAAACAATAGCCCAGATATTTAGATAATTACAGTATTTCCATGGAAGCTGCAATCTTAACATATTCTATAGAAATTATTTATTTCTTAATTCCTGCCCAGTCCATTTTGCTTATTTAACTAATATATATATATATATATATATATATATATATATATATATATATATAAAGATTCCTGAGGTGGCACTCCTGAGTTAGGTGGTCTTCAGACCAAATGCTGGCTGTATGCCCTGGTGCCTTCCTGTAGCGTCTGGCTGAGCAGCCATGGGCTAAATACAAAGTAATAGTGGGTGGCGGCATTTCAAAGCCCTCGGGCTTTTTTATCTCTACACCAGCACCTCTGACAAAGCCATCTGTGGATGACGAAGAGCGTTATTTTATTCATTTTTTTCTTTTTCTTATTTCCATTTTTTATTTTTATTTTTATTTTCATATTGTGATTTTACTGTCATGTTTTGTAATGATGTGATATATTAAATAATAATATTAATGTAATACCCAATCGGTCATTATCAATTTTAATCAGTTAGCGCTCCACCATACACCCTTTTTCCATATTCAGCTTTTTGCTATTTAGGGGACTTACCACCCCCAGGTGTTGAGCAGCTTGGCATTATCAACCCATCTCCTATAGCGTCTTGCATATTCTCTGCCATTTAGGTGGTAGGGAATATAAATTTGTCTCTTACCTTGATAAAAAAGCCTGAGGGCTTTGAAACGTATGATTATATATAATCATAGTTGCCTACCCTCCCTGAAACTCCCTGAAATAGCAGCAATCACCCTCTCTCCCTCATTAGTCTAGCAATCTCCCTAATTTCACTTAGCCCACATTACACTGTTACATTTTTGGGGAAAAAGGAATGAGAGACAGATACATTTACATTGCATCATCTGCACCCTTTCCCAGGACTTTAGCAAGTATATTAGCTCTTACTAACTGCTTTGGGGCTCATCTACATTTGGATATGTAATTTAAATGATTCCTCTCAGATATAGCAGCACACACCCACGCTTCTAGGTGCCACGTTCACAATCTCTTTTCACAATCTCTCCATATATGGAACTAGACACGCCCGTTGGGTGGAGCATGACGTGCCTCCTCATGGGGGCGCTGTGCAAAATTGTGCTACCAACTATAATCTCCCTGAAACTAGTTTTCAAAAGTAGGCAAGTATGAGATATATATAATATACTTTCCAAATATCCAGACAGTCCCGCTGTTCCACCCGCAGGTAGCAGTTTCCCAAAGTTGGGAGGTTGGGAGTCGCTTGCCACTCTGTTTAGTAGAGTAGCGGAGCGCATGCACAGAGCATCTATTCACAGGTGACAGAGGGACTGGGGGTATGCCTGCCAGCAGCTAACATAGTACTGGGCATACACCCACAGGGCAAAAGGCCCCTTTTGCTGGGGCCATACTGTATCTACTTTTTGGAGTCCCTAATGGGATAAATATGATGTAGAAAGGTATGATTTAGTGCCAGTAGAGCAGTGGAATAGTGTTGGAAGGCAGGTATATTTGCCCCAGGTTTCCTACCTATTTTATTTAAGACCCAAGGAATGTTGGGTGAGATTTAATAGGATGAGAGATTCCGAAAGTGAGAGATTTGGGAAGAAATCTCCAGTTTTTTTTAAAGCAGCAATCACTTACACTGCAAAATCAAACTGATTTTGCATTGTAAATGATTGCTGCTTTAAATAACTGGAGATTTCTTCCCAAATCTCTCACTTTCTGAATCTCTCATCCTATTAAATCTCACCCCATGTGTTGATTCTGCTGAGAGCTTTTTGGCTTTTATATTTGCATGTGGTCATGTGGCTAATGGAACTGGAAAAGAAATGGTTAAATGAAAGAAGTGCTTGTGAGAGGTTGATAAATGACAAGATATTCCCTGTAAGAGCCAAGCACATGTGTGAGTAGGATTGTAGCTTGCAATTTACCTGTAGTTTAAACCATATGCAAACAAATGCCTTCTTCTGGTAGGAGGTCTGCAATGCATTACTGTGCACCGTGCGGCCCTTTTTAGCAGAAGACGTCTTAAATTACAAACAAGCTATGCTTATAGAACCCTTTGAAGATTTAGGAAAGGAAATAAACGGAATGGAATTTAGTATTTGTTTTCATTCTGCATTCCGTTAAGTCGTATGAGGCACTGGTTGGTAAATACTGCGCAGTACTTTTAAAATAATCTGTGCTACATATAAACAGAACACAGCATACAGAAATAACAAACATGTCTTATGGAATACAGACTGGATGAGGCTGTCTTTGGGGGGCATTTATCATTCAATATTTGCTGCTAAATCCCAGAAAACACTAGTTTTCGGGGGTTGGCCACAAATATTAAGTATCACCCAAATGTATCAGGAGGGATCGCAGCAGGAATCTCCGATCCCTGCTGCAATCCCTTCTGCGCGGTGCTACATCCCATATAGGTTTCTATGGGGGTGTGATGCTGCCAGATGTATCAACACCGGGCAGCAACGCATTGCATCCCTGGGCTACCGCGATTCTGAGACAGAAGTAGCCCATTGTAGCCTATGGGCTACAGATCACACTGTCACTGGGGCAGTCCGGTCAGCGGGGTCGGCGTGTGCCATAAACTTTTCCGAATTATATTGTACCTGAACATTAACTATTCATTTAAAACTAGCACTTGCGTAAATATCCTGAATGCATCATTTTAACAACAGAAATACAGATTTTTCCTTCTTCTGAAGATAGATCTCCATTATTGCATATTGGACCCTGCCCCCCCTATGCCTGTTGCTGTCACTCAAAGTGGGATGCAATCACACTATAAAGCCTGCGCATGCTTGCTGCAAACGCTGCACATGCACAGAATTGCACAAGATGTGCTCAGGAATGAAAAGCAACACCCACTGGCGCCATCGCTAACTCAATCGCAATTGCTTAGGCATTCACAGCCTTAATGCAAAAACAAGGAACATCGGGGCTACGGGGGCATACAGTTGATTGTGGCCTATTTCCTAAGCAATCTTTCTAGGTCACTTTGAAATTAAGCACAAATTGATCTGTGTGTTTTTTTCGCCAAGCGAAGCTAATGGGCGTGCATTAATATCTAGTCAGCTCATCTGGCAAGTGCATAGAACACATCTTGGCTAGGCAGACTGGACATCCGTAGAAACTCACGTGCCATGTTTTTGCATGTACAAGCTTGCAGATACATGCCATGAAGACATCTGCATTTTCCTAACCACTCCCCATTAACTCAGTTAACACCCCCAAAACGATCACTTTGCGACTAATTCCTTTGTGTGACCGTAATTGCATTTCACTCACTGCAGCGTAGATGAGTGCACAATAAGAAAACATCAGCTGATTTGTGTACAATAGCAGCTTAACAACCACATCTGAATTAGGAGGGTTATTTATAGTTGATCGCTATTGTGCAAATTCCAAATCCTATCGCTTATCGAACAAAAGTACATGTGTATGGGTAATAGCCCGCATGTGCCAGGCAAATAGCAACAAAAAATATCAAATATATCCAATCACAATCCATTTGCAATTTGGCAAACAGGAAGGGGATGGTAAACAAATGGATGTAGGTGGGGTAATTCACCCCCTTGACTGCTGCTCAATTAAATGCTCCTGGGTTCACCACATCCAAAATATAGACTTCTTCCACCAATTGCAGAACTTCACCCGGTGCTGCCTGTAAAAAATGTAACAATGAACTTATCAAATCGATTATGGTGGAGAGGTGAAAACAGCATCCTCCGATGTCAGTTCAGCTCTCTCCAACACAACATCACTGACATTTTAACAAGGCCCTATATTCATATCAATGGTTTCTTCAATTGTATTTTTTAAATATTTTCATGCTTCTTGTGTATTATACTGACAAGGAAAAATAATGAAAAAAATCGCAGGCAAAAAAATACAGTAAAAGATTTATTTTGGAAAAAAAACACTCTGTAGCAAAATTGATACACCATTTAATGGTATACCTATATACCTTATGTATATGTATATGGGTATGCAGGGCTATTTTTCAGCAGGCTCCAGCAGGAACTGAGGCCCTTATTCTAGTTCATTCTTTCTGACAAAATATTTCTTAGATGGACAAAACCAAGTGCACTGCAGGTGAGGCAGGTGTAAAACCCCACCGAAATCTAATTATCTCTGCACAAGTAACACCTACCTCACCTGCAGTGCACATGGTTTTGTCCATCTAAGAAATATTTTGTCAGAAAAAGTGAACTAGAATAAGGACCTCAGTTCCTGCTGGAGCCTGCTGAAAAATAGCCCTGTGGGTATGTAGCAAATTTGCAACAGTATGCAACAAAGGGTTAAATAAGTTGTATGTTGACAATCAAGTCCTCTTTTTTGTTCACAGTTAGGACCCATAGGCGAGCGTGTTACAGTGCTGTAAATTTAAATACAAAAATATTTATCCATAAAATTGGTACTTGGCAGCAATAAAACTGTTCCAAAGTCAGCTCCACTTAACATTTTACACAAAGTTCGCTGTCCAGGATGTGCACAGCTGTCTGTTACTGAACTGCCAGGATACTCTATTCAGCAGTGCAGGGTGTTTATTATAAATATTATCCTATAAGATACTATATGATACTACAAGGGGTCCATACACCTTCCAAGTTATGGAAGGTACCAAGGTATGGAAACAGAATGAACAGAACAAATATAAAGTGACCCAGAAGATTGCAGGACATGGACATGGTTTATAAACAGTACTGAAACAGCATTCATTTTAAATAGGCAGGATGACAGGACCCATTCATAGTTGCCTACCCTCCTGCATTCTGCAGGAGACTACCTGAAATAGCAGCAATCTCCCTCTTTCCCTCATTAGTCTAGCAATCTCCCTCATGTCACCTAGCCCACATTACACTGTTACATTTTTGGGGAAAAAAGGAATGAGATAGATATATTTACATTGAATCATCAGCACCATTTCCCTGCACTTTACCAAGTATAGTAGCTCTTACTGACTGCTTTGGGGCTCATCTACATTTGGATATAAGTCATTCCTCTCAGATATAGCAGTACGCACTCACGCTTCTAGGTGCCACATTCACAATCTCTTTTCACAATCTCTCCATATATGGAACTAGACACACATTTTGGGTGAAGCATGACACGCCCCCTCAATTGGGCGCTGTGCAAAATGCTACCAACTATAAGCTCCCTGAAACTAGTTTTCAAAAGTAGGCAAGTATGCCCAAGAGTAAGGTGCCATTGTAGACAGTAGGAAGTAGATGATGGTATAAGTAAAAGAGAAGGAAAAGGGCCTTGTCCTTACATTGTAAAGGTAGAAAAATCCAATATCCAAAATACTTCTCGTCCCAAGCATTTTTGATATAGACGACTCAACTTGTGGACCTTACTCTGGTCCATACGCACCCTTGCAAATTCGCATGGGTGCGCAATATTTTACAACTGCACCTGCAAATTTCTGCGCATGTGTGCGAGCAGCCATGGAGAACAGAGTGTTCGCCAGGCGCCCAGCATTTCATGGGCATTTCCATGAAAACGCGGGGCGTTCCCATGGCCGGTGACCCAGTGATGTGGATGCCGGGGGCGGGCAGCTGAATCACCGGATGTCAGTTGTCCATCATGTTCCCCTCCAGAACACATGCAAAGCTAAGACACCTGAGAGTGTCTTAGCTTTGTGTGTATCTTCCACAACATTCGATGGTAGGCGACCATCAAATGATGTGGGTTTGTCCCCGTAGGCTGCAAATGGATGTTTATGCAGGGATACCTGTGTGCGGGGATACCTGTGTGCGAGGGGGGGCATTTCTGCGGGCGGCATGTGGGATTTAAAAGACATGCAGTGCTGCAAACTTTGCAGCACTGCGTGTCAACCAGAATCCCCCCTGTAACAGCATTGTCACTCTTCCTTATTGAAAAATATTATGATTCCTTGTATCTTTCAATATGTTTAGAGAAAAATCCTTCAGTACAAGAACATTTAACGCATTTCATTTAAAATATGTTTTTATCTTGTATCCTGTAACCGCTACATAATCCCTGTGCACAATCAATGTACATTTTGTAGTGTTTTACAGATTGCTGTGTAGACATATGGAGCACATATTACTCTGGGGCTCTGTACACTGTCTACATTATATCTCTCATCTGCTCATCAATCCTGGGAATCTCTGTGGTATTGCACGAAGTGGCTAGGATCCAAATTGTTAAGAAGTTTTCATATTTGTATCTGTGTGCCACACTTGTGTGAAATGTTAGCAATGGAGCTGGCTTTGGTGCCAAGTAACTGCGCAATAGAGAGTCATATCTATAACGCCTCCATATTTACGGGCTGATTTAGCATTGCATGTAAGTCCAGTATGCAGACATATCTTACGCTTCTTGCATTGCACATGCTCCATAGTCTGACATACACAGCTTGGAGCAGCTGTGGGTGATTCAGGGCCAGATGTATCAAGCTTCAAAAGTGATAAAATGTAGAGTGATAAACCACCAGCCAATCAGCTCCTACCTGTTATTATTCAAACGCAGCTTGTGACATGGCAGGTAGGAGCTGATTGGCTGGTGGTTTATCACTCTCCATTTTATCACTTTTTAAGCTTGATACATCTGGCCCTTAGAGTCACAAGGTGGCCATACACACGCAGATTTATCTTCATATCTGTCTGGTTGGAACAAAAACATGGTTATGGATGAGAGCAAATGACAGTTGACCATTTGCTTGGAAATGCTGGAAAACTGACAAACTGTCACTCATCCATAATCATGTTTTTGTTCCAACCAGCCAGATCTGAAGATAAATCTTACTAGTGTATGGGCACCTTTAGGGCCAGATGTACTAAGCTTGAAAAGTGATAAATCACCGGTCAATCAGCTCCTACCTGCCATGTCACAGGCTGTGTTTGAAAAAAATGACAGGTAGGAGCTGATTAGTTGGTGGATTATCACTCTCCATTTAATCACTTTTCATGGCTTAGTAAATCTCGCCTTACTCATCTTTGTCACTTCTCCACTTGGGTCTGAGAGCAAGGCAATTGGGCAATGGCATGTAGGATAAGTGGTGGAGGTCACATGGGAGCATAGGAGGAATTTGAGGAAACTCAGAAGATTACGTATGTGGAGATTTGTATGACTGCAGATAGATTTCTTGCCTCAATCGTAGGGCTGGTGCATGGCAAGTAGATGGATAGTTTGATCATCATTGACGGATGAAATGGCTAGTAGGGCAGGACCTACTGCTTTGTTTTAGGTGCAAAGTGGTGCTTGTCTTTGTAATGATAGCTCCTCAGATTTCATGTTTGGATGGATCTAGTTCATGTTCATGTTCGCTCAGTTTCTGGCTGAGGGCGAGATATTTTAAGCTTCAAGAAAAGATACAGTGGAGAGTGATAAACCCAGCCTGTAATATGAAAGGTAGGAGCTGAATGGCCGGATGTTTATCACTCTCCACTTATCACTTTTTGAAGCTTGATATGTCTAGCCCTGAGTGTTGGTTAGTATAGTGCAGTGGTTCTCAACCTCTGTCCTCAGGGACCCGTATTCCAGGTCTCCACACAGAATCGCAAGTGACATAATTAGCTTCACCTGTGTGTCAGTGAATAATGAGTGCACCTGTACACCTGCCAGGTGACCTGTAAAATGTGAACTGTTGGTGGTACTTGAGGACTGAGGTTGGGAACCACTGGTATAGAGGGTCTATAAAAGACAGACTTATACGTGACATATAAAGTAAGGATATGTTCATCTTGATATTAGTTTTAAGCAGGGCTATTTTTCTGCAGGCTCCAGCAGGAACTGAGGCCCTTATTCTAGCTTACTCTTTCGTACAAAATATTTCGGTACTTATGTAGTAACTGGGCTGCCGATTTCTAAATCGGGTCGGATCGGGAGATCGCATCGCATCGCATGCGACCATGCGATTCGATGCGATGCGATGCGATGCGATGACCCGATTTTTCCATAGGAATCAATGTTAAAATGGACTGAGTCCATTTTAACATGGAATTCAATGGGAAAAATGGGTCCTTTTCATACCCCTACTATCCAAGTGGGCATGGAGTTGGATATAAACCTGTGGCGAGCGTAGCGAGCCACCGAGCCCGAAGCGTGGCGAGCGAAGCGAGCCCCGCGAGGGGACGAATACCGTCCCCTCGCGGGGCTCGCTTCGCTCGCCACGCTTCGGGCTCGGTGGCTCGCTACGCTCGCCACAGGTTTATATCCAACTCCATGCCCACTTGGATAGTAGGGGTATGAAAAGGACCCATTTTTCCATAGGAATCATTTTAACATTGATTCCTATGGAAAAATCGGGTCATCGCATCCGATATCGGATGCGATATCGGATGCGATGCGATGCGATATCGCATTGCATCGCATCTGATTGTATGCCTTAACTTAAGGCATACAATCAAAAAATCGGCAGCCCAGTTACTACATAAGTACCAATATTTCTTAGATGGACAAAACCATGAGCACTGCAGGTGAGGCAGGTGTAAAACCCCACCCAAATCTAATTATATCTGCACAAGTAACACCTGCCTCACCTGCAGTGCACATGGTTTTGTCCATCTAAGAAATATTTTGTCAGAAAGAGTGAACTAGAATCAGGACCTCAGTTCCTGCTGGAGCCTGCAGAAAAATAGCCCTGGTTTTAAGGTACTAGATGTTGCCGTGGCCAACTATTAACCCAGATATGGGAATTTTAAACTGTACCTTCAAATTTTTGATTCAGGGATTTTGAGATATTTTTTTTTCTTTCTTCTAGTGAAAGATTCATTAATTAGACTTTGTTTAAAAATTCAGATTTGATGAACCCGTAATATTAGATACAGTAAAACAACGGTGTATAACACAGTGAATACTGGACAGGGGTTCTAGCAGAAACCGAATAATATGGGACCATGGAAAAAGTGCAGAGTAGTCAAGATGTCTCCATGCAATATGTTGCCAATGACTGTGTGCATACAAGAAAGTCAACACCAGTATCCCAACAATGTTGTAATATTAATGGTCAATCCTGGCCAATTTTTGTAATCTCAGGATACAAGAATAAACAAAATTCTAATCCAGGAAAGCCAGGATTGAATTGTACTGTAAGTAATAGGGAGCAGTGACAGAGGGTGTGTGAGCAGAGAAGATGGGTATAGGGAGCAGTAATGATTGGTGAAGGATGCAGTGAGGAAGGGTGTAGGAAGCAGTGAGAGAAGGACAGTGTATGGTGCAGTGAGGGAGTATTTAGAGAGGGTGGGTATAGGGAGCAGTAAGGGAGGGTGTGAGTAGGGAGGAGTGACTAAGGGTGGGAGTAGAGAGCAGTGAGCGTGGGTGTATGGGGAACACAGACAGGATGTATGTAGTGAGAAGCTGTGCACCTCTGTAATGTGTACATTGCGCTTAGACAGACAGCCATAGAAATACAGACAGTGCTATCAGTATTATAAATGTACTGTAGCACTAGACGCCATTCAATTGGTGGTCAGGCAGCGGCTTTCTTGATTGCTTGCTGGTCCTCAAGCTCTGGTTGACTTTCCATCGGCGATCCATTTAAAAAGTTGACTGAACCATCTGTGTCTCTGTTGCTGTCCTCCTAAATGCCATATATTCCTCTACCACCCGGGATGGGCAGCTCCTGAGCTAAGTGCTGCTAGTGCTCAGTGCTGCTTGGCAAGATTGCGCATGTGCAGCCTAATCCTGCATATTCTGGGATTGGCCTCCCTTGTAATGCTACAACCATGCAGGCATAATAACATTAAACATGCTTCTAAAAAAGCATAATTAAAGTTGTAAATAATGTCCACACAGCATACTTGCCTACCTGACCCTCTCCATGAGGGAGAAAATGCTCTGTTCCTGGACTTCCCTGGTAAACTATGATTGCCATCACCTGTGGGGAGCTAGGTAATTGATAAGAAAGGTGTTTCACCACAGGTGCTGGCAATCATACATTACCAGTCCAGGAACACAGCATTTTCACCCTCATGGAGAGGGTCAGATAGGCAAGAATGTCACACAGTTAAAAGGCGTTTAGTGTGTCGGAATACATGTCGACATGTTGTTTGCATACCTCCCAACATCACCCATTCTGGGAGGGACACAATGCTCTTTAAACAGGTTAATGGATAAGACAGGTCTTTCCACATAGTTGATGGCAATAATAAATTAAGAGGGAAGTTCAGGAATAGAGCATTGTGTCCCTCCTGGAGAGGGTCGTGTTGGAAGCTAATAGCTGGTCAAACAAGTGTTTCAAGCTGAAATAAAGCAGGTGAAAGAAAACCAGATTTAAACCCTAGAGGCTGGGCCTCTACTCTGAATGTAAGAATGTCAGGTGGAACTGAACAGTCACAGCTGCATTAAATGCATTAGCTACACTGGTGTGCTCACGGAGGAAAGTTTGGACACAGTAGCCCTTGCTTGAGGGAAATGGGTAAAATTGTTACTGATGTTCCTGAAGTAACCTAGTGCAGGTGTCTTTCATGAGACGATCTGAAAATACCACATTATATTACAATTGGCAAAAGATGGTCCACATTTCTTACATAAAAAAACTTTTATTTATATCCATTTCCCGATTTCTACATATAAATCTAATCAAAGTGCATGGTTCATTTATAGGCCAAAAATACAATTACTACCCAACTTAGCATAAACATCACACTACCTGAGTACCTACAGAAACCTGAAAAGGGCAACATACCTGTGTATGTTGTTGCTGTATGTATAAACTATTGCTTTCTTGGGCCCCAGTTCCAACAGATAGTAATACATACTTGCCTACCTGACCCTCTCCGTGAGGGAGAAAATGCTCTGTTCCTGGACTTCCCTGGTAATGTATGATTGCCATCACCTGTAGTGAGTTAGGTAATTGATAAGAAAGGTGTTTCACCACAGGTGATGGCAATCATACATTACCAGGAACAGAGCATTTTCTCCCTCATGGAGAGGGTCAGGTAGGCAAGTATATATATATATGATACATTCATACTTTCCAACTTTTAAAACTGCAGGGTCGGAATTCCTGTACAAGGCCTGCTGGGTACTCCCGAAAAGGGGCGTGGCCTCACAAAAGGACGTGCCTTTGTGGCAATGCTGTGATTACGAACCACAGGACCACACCCCTTTTTTCATCACTGTGGGGGAACATGGCCAGCTATTAGCATGCCCCTGTACATGAGTGACAGGGGTTCTCACAATTCCACTGCTGCTCATGGGTTTGTCCCAAAAAATTGGAACTGTACCATGAAAATCGGGACAGTTGGGAGATATGCATTGTACATTGCCAAGTGGGTTAGTGATATCTGCATGTTTTTCTTCATGAAATGATTGGAATAGTATGGGCTCTACGAGTGCTATGAATTGTAAAGCGCAATGGAATATGCTGTGCTATATAAGAAACTGTAAATAAATAAATAATAATAAAGGAGGCTAACAGGTACAGTATCTTATGTGAACCTATACCCTAAGTTGTTTTAAAGAAAAAGAATGTGCTTTGGGAGCAGCAGTTTTGCAGTGAATCAGTGAAGTACAAAAAATTCAATAATATACTAATATTTATTTATAAAAAATGTAATAATCCAAAAAAGTAAAAGTAAAAAAAAAAATGTATTAAAAATACATTACATCTATCTATCTATCTATCTATCTATCTATCTATCTATCTATCTATCTATCTATCTATCTATCTATCTATCTATTTATCTATCTATCTAATGGTAACACAAATAATGAATGACAGCGTAAACATATGAAATAAAACTAAAAGTAAATAGACCCATATATATTCATATATATTTCTCGAGGTAACTGGGGACTTTGGCTGACCGTTTAGATACCCTAAGCTGACTTGCAAAAAAATACCAAAACTACATAAAAAAAAGTCAAAATAATGAAATAAATGGATGACTTTCATGAAAAAAAAGTATTGAAGCTCTCAGCAGTCTGTAGAGAACCGACCATAATGTTCCATATGATATACTGGTGCAGGTTAAGTGTTAACTTTTATGTGTGCTGAAAGAATTCTAACAGACAAAAATCAGTGTTGATGGACAGGTTTGACCTCATTTTTTACCCCCTACAATCAGTTTACACAAACATGACCCAGGTAACATTGAAGCAAGAGACTTTGTAATGAATGATTCGTCCTCTAAAAAATAAATGAAAACAATATGAAATACCTGTAGTATTCGCAGCCTTGCGAATCAACCAGAATAACCCCCTATGTTCCCTACCTCATGTATGCACACACACACAGACATTCTAGGGAGCCAATTAGACTACCAGTATTTCTTTGGATTGTGGGAGGAAACCGGAGTACTTGGAGGAAACCCATGCAAGTACAGGGAGAACTTACAAACTCTGCACAGTGAGAGCCATGGTGGGAATCGAACCCATGACCTCAGTGCTGAGAGGCAGTAATGCTAACCATTACACCAGGGATCCTCAAACTATTTTGCTCTGGGACCCATCAGACAATAAAAATAATGACAGGTCCCCAGCAAGTTACTACAGAAGGTCATCACATCACGTGTAGCCAGCAGACAGCACATACATGGCAGCATTGTGGAGGCACAAAATGATGTGAGGAGTCTAAAATAACAGACAATTCAACAGATTATTCAGACTCCTTGAATCACTGACTGAGATTAGAAAAGTCATCAGCCTGATGGTCAGCAACTTGGAGTCGCGACCCCATGCTGAGAAGGTCGGGACCCACAGTTTGAGAACCACTGCATTACACCATCCGGACTGCCCCAAATATTATGCATCCAAATATTGGAGAAGTATTACAGCAGTGTTTTTCAACCAGTGTGCCGTGGCACACTAGTGTGCCTTGAGCTGTTCTCAAGTGTGCCTCCAGATCTAGAGATGCCCAAACCCGTTTACAGCCACCACCAGTTCAAATGTTATTTTTTGTATAATGTAAAGGACCAATGTATTTTATTTTTGTTACCTGTGGGGACCAGTGTGATTGTTTTTAATGTGGGGGCCAATAGGTTTGTTTTTTTCCTGTGGTGGCCAATGTGTTTTGCCCTGTGGGGATCTTAGGGTGTGCCTTGGCAATTTTAAAGTCTTATTTAGTGTGCTGCAAGGTAAGAAATCACTGTATTACAGCATTGAACTTAAATTTTGAAATTCTATACCGAACTTCAAAATGATTTCTTAAAGTCTGAAAAAGACTTAAAATTTGTGTACAGTGCCTGTCGATCCAGAAAGAAAAAAAAAACTATTTTCCTTTCTTTCAATAAATAAACAGTTTCTTTATACTTTTACAGTAAAAAATACAGTCTTCAAGAACTCACAAGGGCAAAAAAGCAGTAAAAAATGAATAGAGCTCAACGGACTTCTAGGGTAATTTGTCTCCTGGACAACAACATGGGGAATATGTTATTCCTGGGAATCCCCAAGGTGTCTAAAGACTGTTATCTAGAAATACCCTATTCCCGTCTCAATAGTGCAGTGAACGAAGGGGACGCTCTCACCATTCCCAGGTCTCCTGAAACTTTCGTGGCAGGGCCTCTGCCGCAATACGGGGGTGTCTGCCGTCACTGAGAAGCTACACTGCCACTACGGCTGCTTCGGTATTGCAGTACCCTCCCCATGTGGATCCAAACCTCTGGGGCCAATTAGCGACACAGTGCATGGAACAATGGGGCAGATGTATTAAGCCTTAACAAGAGATAAATGCAAGGGTGATAAAGAGAGATAAATGTTTAGCCAATCAGCTCCTTACTTACTTTTTTTTTTAAACACAGCCTGTAACATGGCAGTTAGGATGTGATTGGCTGGACGTTTATCTCTCTTTATTAACGTTGCATTTATATCTTGTTAAGGCTTAATACATCTGCCCCAATGTTAGAAAACCTCCAAGCGTGCCTACGTGCCTGGACTCGGGACAGAGTGCACTGCCAGTCCAGCAAATGACGTGCGCTCCTCCCCAGGTGATTGTCAGACAAATGGGGGGTTGTAATGCACGGTCCTAAAAGGTGTTACTTGGATGTCATGCCAGTCTCCTTCGATCATTCAAATATACTGCGTCTTGCTCCTTCAACCTGAGCACTGGACTCTAGCTGCTCCGACGCATTTCTACCCAAATGGGTTGTTGTCAAACAGGCAGCACTCAGAGGCCATGTATTTGTAATGTAATTCTAGTTAAGCGCCTTTCTTCAAAACATTTCCTTACTTATGTAGGCCCAATGGCATGTTTCTCTCGAAAGATAAAATCAAAAGACACTCATAGTGCATACAATGTAAACTGTTCTTTGTATTGAAGCAACCCAAATAAAGTATAACCGCGTACCGACTAGAATCACATCTTATTGACACAGGATATATCCTGGCCTAGGAGAGGCCCATCGCTGGACTTGCAATCATTTATTTATTTATTACCAGTTATTTATATAGCGCACACATACTGGCCCTTATTCTGGCTAACTTGCAGAGGCAAATTCCTTCTCAAATGGACAAAACCATGTTCACTGCAAAGGGGGGGGGGGGGGGGGCAGATGTAACATGTGCAGATAGTTAGATTTGGGTGGGGTTTTACTTCAAAGTGAGATCTATATTGCAGTGTAAAAATAAAGCAGCCAGTATTTACTCTGCACAGAAACAAAATAACCCACCCAAATCCATATCTCTCTGCATATGTTACATCTGCTCCACCTGCAGTGCACATGGTTTTGTCCATTTGAAAAGGAATTTGCCTTTGCGAGTTAGCCAGAATAAGGGCCAGTATGTGTGCGCTATATAAATAACTGGTAATAAATAACCAGAATAAGGACCATTCCGCAGCGCTTTACAGAGAATATTTGAACACTCACATCAGTCCCTGCCCCAGTGGAGCTTACAATCTATATTCCCTACCACAGGTACACGTGCACACATTCATTCTAGGGTTAATTTTTGTTGGGTGCCAATTGACCTACCAGTATATATTTGGATTGTAGGAGGAAACTGGAGTAAACCGACGCAACCACGGGGAGAATATACAAACTCTGCACAGTTAGGGCCATGGTGTGAATTCAACCCATGACCTCAGTGCTGTGAGGCAGTAATGCTAACCATTACACTGTCCGTGTTGACTTGCTAGATTCACTGTTATAGCCCTTTTTATTGGATGAAAAAATTACCACAGCTAATTGGATATCCCCACCACCCCAGTCAGTATATGAATATACATGCATACAGCCTGTATTTTAGTATATGAGAAGGAAAAAAAATACACATTTAATATCATCCTCCTAAAACAAGTATTTTTCCTTTTTTTATACGCCTTTTTTCCCTTAAGGGAAATTCCTGATTCCCAGGCAACAATAAAACTCTGTGATGCAAGCGTATTAAAAATATCACTAATTGTACCATAAGAAAAATATGGTCTGACCACATGAAAAGATCAGCTTGCTATTTTAAAACATGTTTTATGAGGGGTGTTACATGTAACGGATTGTTTAATACTTTCTGTCACTAAACTATGCCATAAGCCATGCTTAATTTGAAGCAGTGTGAAGCTGTCTGACTCTAGAACATGTATTATTCTCTTTGTACAATTGTTTTCTATTAAAAGTTTCAATTGTTGTGACATTAATTAGGAATCAGCATTACACATTTCTCTGGCATTTTTTGGCGGTTAATAACAGACTGCAAATGTGCAGTATCCTATAGCAACCAGACATTTGCTTCCACTGTCTACAGCTGGCCACATGTGTGACCAAACTGGGTAAGCGCCTGACATTCAAAGCTTTACCTAAGCATCTGGATCCTTACAAGGAAACGGTCATTCAGATAGATTGGTTTAATAAAACGGATTCAAAAAGGTGATTGCCATATGCTCCCATACATTACCAGATTGATGTTCCAACCAACCAAATTGTGCAGACATATCTTTAGGTGTATACCCAGCATTACACACTATGGGCCTGATTCAGACCAGTTTGCTAGGCTGCGTATGCTCGCAGCCTAACGAACAGGTTAGCGCCAACCGCCCCCTAGCTAGCATGAGAGGGGATATGTCCGAGAACACATCCACACACATGCCAAAGAAGGGGAGAGAAATCATTCGATAGTCCCAGGCCATCGATTGATTTCTCTTCCCATCGGAAATTTTTCCTCCCAGATGGCTGAATGTGTTCCCAGGGAAACGCCCAGCTTTTATGCTGGGTGTTACCCTGCTATAGCCGCCCTGTATATGCCCCATGCCCACCACCTCTCTCTCTCTCTATGGGCCAGATGTATCAAGCTTCAAAAAGTGATAAAATGGAGAGTTATAAACAACCAACCAATCAACTCCTATCTGCTATGTTACAGGCTGGGTTTGAAATATGACAGGTAGGAGCTTATTGGCTCGTTGTTTATCACTCTCCACTCTAACACTTTTTGCATCCTGATACATCTGGCCATATGGGCGGGATGTACTAAGGGAAAAATGCGGTAAACCCGCCGTTTACCCTATAGAAGCCTATGGGCTTCTAACGCTGCCTGCCGCAGACCCCACTAGCTTGATGGAGTCCCATCCTGTCCTCCGTCAAACTCCTCCTCCCCCTAGCAGCATATCACAGACGGAGGTCCTTCGGGCAGCAGGGGGAGGAGGAGGCGCTTGGGACAGCCGCTGAAGCCAGGGATGTGATCATAGGTGCCGATTTATGTTTTTGCTGGTGGGTGCTCAAGCCAAAAATATAGGGGAGTGGCTTCATGGAGAAGGGGCGTCACCACAAAATAATACCAATTTATATTATACAGCACAGTTGTCTCCAATATTCAAATTACGGCAGCAGTGCCATATACATAAATGCCCCCCACAGTGCAGGTACATAAATGCCCCCACAGTACCTGTGCTGGCTAGGAGGGAGGGGTAGTGTGGTGGGACACGGGCAGATGGGCCGATGCTGAGCTACTCAGTCAGTGCACGGTATGCAGCACTGGAGTCTGACATCAGACGCCGGCGCCGCACAGCACACACAGGCTGGCCCGCCCCACATCCGCGTATTACTCCACGGACGGAATACACTCTTCCCGCCATACTTTTTCCTAGGCGGCAGCTCCAGCGATGTGGGTGCTACAGCCGCAAATTAGCACGTTAATATGGCAGCCCAGTGGAGGGCCCGTGGGTGCTCATCAATTTCCGAGGGTGCTCAAGCCCTTGAGCACCCACAGAATCGGTGCCTATGGATGTGATGGAGAACCCCAGCACACCACATCACAGGTATCGCAGGGGGGGGTTTGAGTCCGTCACCGCTTTGTGATGCTAGGCGCATGTTAGTACATATGCACTAGCATCGCTATGGTGGTGTGGTAATGTTGTTTAATACAACCTGCCCTATAATATAGAGTCTCTATTAACAAATACAATGCATAGGTTGAGAATGTTGTCTAGCATTGTGCTGTTATTTACTGATTTGTATTTTATTTTTCTCTTAAAGATGAAAATGTGCATTTTATTGACTGTCAGCAAATGTGCTGTCTGTAAGAACCTCCAGCACTGTATGAGACCCAGCTTATGTGACAGTAGTGCTGATTAGCTGTAACACTGCAAAAAGTCAGTCAGTGCATTAGGCAGGGGAGGTGTGACAGCCTGAGAGGGGGAAAATCTGTCAGTTCCCAAACTTCCAGCCCTCCCATGTGTGTCCTTCATCAAATGATTCACTGCAACGTGGTGCAAGAGCCCTTCCGGGTTCCCCATCCTATTTCCTGCACGGTGCGGGCTGAGCAGCTGCAGCCAGCCGCGGACAGGCTCCTGTAACCGGGAAGCGCAGAGTGGTATCCGGGGGCGCACAGGGCACAATCACCCACCAGGAAGCACCAGCTACCGCAGAACATGAGAGCTCTCCTGCTGATCCTGCTGGGCTGCCTGCTACTGGCGTGCAATGCCCTGGACAGCTCCATGTACAAACGGGAGCAGGGAAGAGTACCCTCTACTGCAGCAAGCAATGTCAGCAACAGCACCACCCTGGTGCCCTCTGCCCAGGGCAATGACACTGCCAAGGTGACGCGCTTCCACAGCATCGAGCAGTACATGCCTACGATCAAAAGCGTGTTCATCTTCGTGTGCGGTTTCAGCACTTTCCTCATCGCCTGTCTCATCGTCAAGATCTTCAGGTACCCCCTCCTGTTGGCTGTGTGGGTGCTGCTGGGAGAGTGCTTGAGCTTTAATAAGAGTCTAGGGGGGCTTTAATTTACCTGTGTTCAAGCAGGGCATGTACATCTGCGCTCACACAAATGTAGTGTCATTCACCTCTGCTCAAGCAAAGCATGTGCGTCTGTGTTGCACTCAGGGCTGGTATCCTATATAATATATAGTACATTGTGATGAGAAATCTTACATTTAGTTTTTGCTGGTCTTGATTCATATTCGTAGAGCCAATGCAGAGAGTACAATGATGCTGTGTATATTGCAAGCCTTTCACATACTCTCTCCCAGGCTGTCATCCAGCTCTCTGAAATACTGTGGCAGTTTGCTTCTAGTTGTCAAACCCTGTAACTCTTGTTCACTGACTTTTGTAGCTAAACTGGTAAATGTTGTTACCTGTATCTCTTTTTATTTTCTTCTAGCCTCAGAAATACCTAAAAACTATTAAGTTGGGATAGGAAGTTAGATATTCCTCCACCCACCTCTCAAATTGCACATTGTATTGCATGGCGAATCTCCTGTGTATGAAACATCTGTTTCATAGCAGTCGCTGATCGATATTGTGTGCTTTGTGTGACTGATCCTTATGTCTGTTGACCGAAGACAAACACTTGCGAGTGTTGAAAAATGTA
Organism: Crinia signifera; assembly: GCF_055691185.1. Lineage (NCBI taxonomy): Eukaryota > Metazoa > Chordata > Amphibia > Anura > Myobatrachidae > Crinia > Crinia signifera. The sequence goes on along the minus strand of NC_139220.1, from coordinate 250,247,616 downwards.
CATTGTATCTCATTTTACATGTTTTATGATTTTGCTATTGATTTACAGTGTGTAAGTGAAAAGAAATGTGATCATTGAAGGCGTTACATTGCCTTTAGAAGAAACTGAGTTACTGTATGCTGGGTACGTAATGGGCGATTGGAGGCACTGCCAATATTAACTATATCGGTGGTGCCACAGGCTAACGATACAACGCATTCACACTGACCTGATATCATTGATATCAGTCAATGATGTCACCGTGAGCCCCGTTCCATAGTTATCGTTGACTATTAGTAAGTCCGCTGGAAGCAAATGCTTTGAAAGCTAGTAAGGCAGCTCTTTGTACATGATTGCCTCTGTGAGAAAGAGATGTAGTTTCACTTGCTGCCAACAGACACACAGACACTAGACATATATAGAGATGATATAGTCATAATCGAGCTGCATGTACAGATAACGGGTATATATATTATGACATTGACACACTAGTTGATATGCATGGGATAACATTAATAGCATCATGCATATAGCCAACCCTTAATCTCCCAGTGTGTTCACTAAACAAAAATATATCTATTATAATTGGGACATAGCACTTTTATCCACAAAATATATCAGTAAGTAGGCTACAAACACTTTAACATACATCTTAATGCACCGCTTCAGTTGTCACAGTCAGTGATTTAGTTGACCAATGTATGCATTTGTTCATGCTTTTTGTATTTTTATCTTTAATAGAAGCTGCCAAAAGTCACTGTGGAGCATACCTTTTGTTAAGTTCATGGTGCTATTAGTCCATTTGATGTGCTTTGTCTGTGCTGCTTGCTGTGCAGTATCGAGTCGTTTATAACGTGATGATTGTTTTCGTATATACAGTATGTGCATTAACTATGGTGTACTTCCCATATTTAACACCACATAGTTGATGGGTCATTGCATATATGCACAGTCAATGCTATCAATGTGCTGTTACTATATAAATAGGACACAGCTTTTTTTTTTTTTTTTCCAATCAACATTGTCAGTGAAAATTCTTAATTGAGAAACCTATTGTACCACAAACCCCTTATTAAAAAAGGTACAGAGGGCCCTGCTGTTCTAGAGGTGCATTGTGCACAATCTTCCATGAAGTTAAAAGATAAGGTTGTATCTTATGTGGGCTGCTGGAAGTCGGTTAGAGGAGCTGGATGCACTAGTTCAGTTTGCTTTCTAACAAAGTTGAAATACTTGCCAAGCTTGAACAACAAACATACATTTTAGTTGGTGTTAATTGTCCTTTATGCCAAGCATACTAGGTGGGATACTATAAGAAAGTATAGTGTTCAGTCAAATGCAAAAATAATTAAAACGGCCACTATACCATTAACATGCCACAAGGACTATACTCCTAACTTCTATTACTTTTTTTTGGTAATGTTTGCAAACTCATACATTTTATTATGAATATGTACCTTGTGTAAACAGCACACAACTGAGTAACTGAGCAAATACACCCTCAAGGCTTTTATATCTGATGATACTCTCTTCCGTGGTTCCTACTTGCTAAAGTTAATATGCTAATTTCCATTAACAACCAGCTAACAAATCCCATGTTTTTTTTCATGGATTTGGATGGCTGTGTGGATCAGTAGATAACATCTGTCCCCTAACAATAACTGGTCCTGATTCAGATGTGGTTGGAGGAGCAGCATATAGCGCCCAACCTATACTGTGATTATTCCGTATGCATGCTGTGTTGTTGGATACACTATGGGGGTTCACACAGCCGGCCAGTGGTGTCACGTATGATCTGATGTTACATCCTAGCACAGATCACTAATGCAAGCAGGAGGTACGTTCTTGTATCAGATGCCGGCTGCTGCATTACCATACTAATGAGCGATTCATCCTTCATCTACATCTTAGTCTTGCCCACCGATCGGATGCTGATTGCTGGAAATCAAGCATTGGAGTACAGTACTGGCATTGGATGGCTATGAAGACTTGTCCAATCAGTAGCAATGATACTCTTAATCAACTGTATTTACGTTTCTAAGTTCTAGGCTTAGAAAATCTTACAGACTTAGGAGGTTATTCTGGTTGGTGCGTAAATTTCCGAATTCTTTCGGAGAGGTCCGCACGCCACGATGTGCGGACATCGTCTGAAGAAACGCCCACCGGACCTCCGCATACGGACGGACTCACACTAGAAGAACAGGGCGTGTTTACGGACGACATCCAAACCTTGCGTGTGCGGTGGACACACACACATTCTGCACGGTCTTACAGCGTTTGCACGGTCTTACCGCGTCAGAACGGACGGGAACCTGCCCGTACGCACCGATGCGGTGTATTTTCGCAAAACTCACCACTATTATCTGAACTCCGAAATCGGTCACATGACCCACTTATGCAATTAGGCAACCTCATTAAAAAGTGTTTGTTTGGAATTGGAATCAATTAAATCCTAGTACATACTTAAACACATTACTACCACATTCTTTACAGACATTAACCCTTACATCATGTGAAGTGCTATATATTCATTGTCACCCCTTTATGACAAGAGTGTAAGTAATGAGTAAAGGAGTGGATTGTATTGTGTTCAGCTGACATTGGTTCAGGTGCGCCCGTACTGATTGGGCGTTCCGAATGCCTAGCGCATATTTCCTGCCTTTTTGTTCGTGTGCTGTCCGAATGCACGCCTACCAGAATTAGTGCACTCCCTCATGTATGCCCATGTTTACGCCCAGTTTAGCCCACTTTGAAACTACGCCCCTGTGTACTTCCGAATGACGCCCATATTACGCCCATATTTCCCGAGTGAATGCGGTGCACATTTCTGTACGGTATTAGTGAGAACGAGTACGGAGACCTTGCGTGGCACATGCGCATAGCGTTGCCCACGCATGCGCAGACGGCTAAAAAACGCCATCCGAAAGAATTTGGAAAATTACGCATCGACCAGAATAAGGCCCTTAGATAGCAGTAGAGGAGGTGACAATGAAAATATAGATTTTGATGTACCTTTATAATAATGCTGTTGATAGGTGGTGTAAAAATTTTATTATTTTGCCATGAAGTCCTATTCGACTAATCTTTACATGTGTACAGGCAGCCAAGCTTCAAAACTGAACTCTCTGACCTTCAGAGTCCAAGGTGTCCAGTTTTATACATTTCTCAATGTAAAAGGCTTGACGTCACAACTGTAAACATACTGTAGTACACATTAAAGGTCAACAATCATAGGGTGAAGGGTCAGGACATCACAAGAACTCTTCATCCCATTGGTTGCACCCTCTGGTCTTTGTCTTCTCCAGTGGGTATTTGTCCTTCCCCATGCATGGCTTTAAGGTCCCATTTGTAGGCCCCCAAGATCTGGTTAGGTAGTGCTTACTTCAACTACAGTTTTAATGTATTTACAGTCTAAATTAATTTAATAGCAGCGTGATGCAATCTTTTCCTCTGGGTCACTGGAAGCTTCCTATTGAAATAGGAGACCAAACAGTACGCAGTTTGCAAGCTAAGTATGTAAATAATTTTTTTATTCAGATAGTACACAGTGTAAGTACTAAATACCAGTGTCTTTGCAATGTTCAGTTGCAAGCCTCATTTAACCCCTTCCCGACATTTGACGTACATTTACGTCATGGCCGGGATGTACTTCCCGACACATGGCATAAATGTACGTCATGCCATTTAACTGTCACCGCGTCTATAGACGCGGTGACAGTTTAAACATGTCTGCTGTCCCTGACAGCAGACATGTCCCTGCATGCCCAGGGGGGGCTGCGATGCCGCCCCCCCGTCGGCGATCGCTGTGATTGGCTGTTCAGTGTGAACAGCCAATTACAGCGTTTTCTGTGTCACCGGCGAATAACGTTCGCCGGTGACACAGGGATCGGTGGTGATTGGTGCTGTAAAGTACAGCACCAATCACCACGGGGTGTAAGGGTGACACTGGTGTCACCCCACCTCACTTCACCCGCCCCCAAAGGCCGTGATTGGTTCGTCGGACCGACGAACCAATCACAGCCATGGAGGGTGATTTAAACTAACGGTGACTGCACTGCAGACGCCATTCCGGTCTGGAATTGCGTGCAGTGCGGTCACCGTGCCTATCTGCCGCGATATACTGACCTGATCCTTGCAAAAACTTACCTGATCACTGCTTGTAGCGTTCCTGGATCTTGTTACTTCTTGTGACTTCCTGTGTTGTGCTGTGCTGTGTTGTGCTGCTGCAGTGTGTTCAAATTATAGATAGAGAGAGAGAGATAGAGAGAGATAGAGAGGGCTAGTGACAGAGAGTGCTATATTTTGTGCTGCTGCAGTGTGATAGAGTTATAGATAGAGAGATAGAGAGAGATAGAGAGATAGTGACAGATTGTGCTATATATTTTTTATATATATATACAGCTGTACTGCGTGTGCAACTGACTGCTGCCCCCCCTTTTGTGCTGATCAGTATAAATTAACTGATCAGCAACTTTTTGGGGGCGCAGGGTTTTTTTTTTATATATATACCTGTCAGTGCTGCTGCTGCAGTGTCATAGAGTGATAGATAGTGAGAGATAGAGAGATAGAGAGAGATAGTGATAGAAAGTGCTATATTTTGTGTCTGCTGCCCCCCTTTTGTGCACCCCCAGCAACTTTTTGGGGGTGCAGGGGTTATTTTTTATATATATAACTGTCAGTGCTGCTGCTGCAGTGTCATAGAGTGATAGATAGAGAGAGATAGAGAGAGATAGTGACAGAGAGTGCTATATTTTGTGTCTGCTGCCCCCCCCCTTTTGTGCTGATCACTATATCTGAGGTGATCAGCAACTTTTTGGGGGTGCAGAGGTTTTTTTTTTATATATACCTGCCAGTTGCACTGTCAGTTGCACCAAAGGTTGTGCACCTGCTGCCCCTCACTGGTAATCAGTGTCGCATCACTGATCACCTTTTTTTTTTTTTTTGAGGGTGCTGTGGGGTCTTTTTTAATTTTTTTTTTTTTTTGATCAAATTCCTGTTGCCTTTGAGCGCTGTTCAGTGACGGACGTTACTGACCAACATCTGTGCTCAATTTTTGGCGCAGGACCTTTTTTTTTTTTTTTTTGCACTACATACACACTACACACTACATACTACATTGAAATAAAGTTTGTACCCCCCCTACACTATACACGTGTTGAAACATTTCACTACCAGAAACACAAAAATAAAAATGGCATCCCAAATGTCATCCAGAAGAATGTATTCAGCGGAGGAGGCATATGCCATGCTTGCCTCTGACTCTGACACAGCCAGTGAGGCAAGCGGGGAATTTGAAGGATTCATCTTAAGCTCCTCTTCCTCCTCTAGTGATGAGGGACCCCCTCAAAGACGCCCCCGTAGAGCAGCTGAGACCCCCCCCCAATAATTGATCTCGTATGGACCCCACCACCAGACAATTTTGAGCCCCAGGTTCCTGAGTTTTTGGCCATCCCAGGAATCCAATTTGATTCCACAGGTCTCAGAGAAATTGACTTTTTCAAATTATTTTTCTCTGATGATTTTATAAATTTAATGGTGGACCAAACTAATTTATATGCCCAGCAGTTTATTGCTCAAAACCCCACGTCATCATTTGCTAGGTGGACCCCTGTAGATGCAGTAGAGATGATGACGTTTTGGGGTCTGGTGTTTCATATGGGCATAGTAAAAAAGCCAGAAATTTGGCAATATTGGAGTACAGATGTTCTGTACAGCACCCCACTTTACCGTATGGCCATGACCCGGACTCGTTTAGAGTTAATCCTTAAATTTTTGCATTACAACGATAATGCACAGTGCCCACCCAGAGATGATCCCACCTTTGACCGGCTATTCAAAGTCAGGCCGGTCATTGATCACTTCAGTGCCAAATTTGAAGAGATGTACATCCCAGATAAATTCATTTGCATAGACGAGTCCCTTATACATTTTAAAGGAAGGGTTAAATACCGCCAGTACCTTCCCAGTAAGAGGGCAAGGTATGGCATAAAAATGTATAAGCTGTGTGAAAGCACCTCAGGGTACACTCACAGGTTTAGGGTATATGAAGGGAAGGATTCAAGAATTGAACCGCCAGAATGCCCCCCCTCCCTCGTAGGTGTTAGTGGAAAAATTGTCTGGGATTTAGTACACCCCTTCCTGGATAAAGGTTATCACCTCTATGTGGATAACTTTTACACCAGCATCCCCCTGTTTAAGGCCCTTGGTTCAAGAGGTACAGCAGCTTGCGGTACTGTGCGCAAGAACCAAAGAGGCCTCCCAAAAACGCACATTGCCCAAGTAATGAGAAGGGGTGAAAGCAGGGGAATATGCACCGAAAATATGTTGTTGGTCAAATATAAGGACAAGAGGGATGTCCTTATACTGACAACAATTCACGGAGACAGTACCACCTCCGTCCCTGTACGAGGTACCAGTACACACACCTCAAAACCTAATTGTATCCTGGATTACAATAGGTACATGGGCGGAGTGGATCTTTCAGATCAGGTACTGAAGCCGTACAGTGCCCTGCGGAAAACAAACATCTGGTACAAGAAGCTGGCCGTGTATATCATCCAGATGGCACTGTATAACGCTTACGTGCTATTCCGTTCTACCAGCCAGAGGGGGACATTTATGCACTTTCAAGAGGAAGTCATAAAGGGCTTAATATTTGGGAACCAGCAGGCAGAGGGCCCCAGTACTTCTAGTACTGGCCCCCGTATTGTACCAGGGCAGCATTTTCCTGATGAAATCCCCTCCACTGGAAAAAAGGGCAGGACACAAAAAAAGTGCAAAGTTTGCTATAAAAAGGGAATAAGAAAGCAAACTATTTTCCAGTGTGACACTTGCCCCGACAAACCCGGCCTATGTATAAAGGAGTGTTTTAAAATATACCACACATCTATGGATTATTAGGTTCATAATTTCACCGTGCTTCGGGGGTCTTGCTAATGCCACATAGCACCCACCATTCATTCCACCAGAATCTGAGCCGCAAAATCCAAAAATCACTCCTTCCCTTCTGAGTCCTGCCATGCACCCAACTGGTATTTTTTGGTCACATGTGAGGCATTGCCGTACTCGGGAGAAATTTGGGCACAGATTTTGGGGTGCTTTGTCTCCTTCATTCCTTGTGAAAATGAAAAATTTTGAGCCAGAACTGCATTTTTGTGTAAAAAAATGTAATTTTTCATTTGCACAGCCCAGTTGTATCAAAATTGGTGAAACCCCTGGGGGTTTGAAATGTACACTATACCCCTAGATGAATTCCCTGAGGGGTGTAGTTTGCAAAATAGGGTCACTTGTGGGGGGCTTCCACTGTATTGGTGCTTTGGGGGTCTTGCTAATGCGACATAGCACCCACCAAAATTCCACCAGAATCTGAGCTGCAAAATACAAAAATCACTCCTTCCTTTCTGAGTCCTGCCATGCACCCAAATGGTATTTTTTGGTCACATGTGAGGCATTGCCGTACTCGGGAGAAATTGGGGCACAGATTTTGGGGTGCTTTGTCTCCTTCATTCCTTGTGAAAATGAAAAATTTTGAGCCAGAACTGCATTTTTGTGTAAAAAAATGTAATTTTTCATTTGCACAGCCCAGTTGTATCAAAATTGGTGAAACCCCTGGGGGTTTGAAATGTACACTATACCCCTAGATGAATTCCCTGAGGGGTGTAGTTTGCAAAATGGGGTCACTTGTGGGGGGCTTCCACTGTATTGGTGCTTTGGGGGTCTTGCTAATGCGACATAGCACCCACCAAAATTCCACCAGAATCTGAGCTGCAAAATACAAAAATCACTCCTTCCCTTCTGAGTCCTGCCATGCACCCAAATGGTATTTTTTGGTCACATGTAAGGCATTGCCGTACTCGGGAGAAATTGGGGCACAGATTTTGGGGTGCTTTGTCTCCTTCATTCCTTGTGAAAATGAAAAATTTTGAGCCAGAACTGCATTTTTGTGTAAAAAAATGTAATTTTTCATTTGCACAGCCCAGTTGTATCAAAATTGGTGAAACCCCTGGGGGTTTGAAATGTACACTATACCCCTAGATGAATTCCCTGAGGGGTGTAGTTTGCAAAATGGGGTCACTTGTGGGGGGCTTCCACTGTATTAGTGCTTTGGGGGTCTTGCTAATGCGACATAGCACCCACCAAAATTCCACCAGAATCTGAGCTGCAAAATACAAAAATCACTCCTTCCCTTCTGAGTCCTGCCATGCACCCAAATGGTATTTTTTGGTCACATGTGAGGCATTGCCGTACTCGGGAGAAATTGGGGCACAGATTTTGGGGTGCTTTGTCTCCTTCATTCCTTGTAGGGATGCCAATCCCGGGGCATTTTTTCAATCCCGGGAATCGGGATTGAAAAATGCTCAATCCCGGGATTCCCGGGATCCCGGGATTGGCATCCCTAAAAGAAAACCGCCCCTGTCCCCCTTACTTTAGTGCGGTGGAGCGGGCTGGCGGCGGCTGTCCCCCAGGAGTGGTGGAGCGGGGCTTGCAGCGGCTGTCCCCCATGAGTGGTGGAGCGGGGCTGGCGGCGTCTGTCTGGCGGCGGCTGTCCCCCAGGAGTGGTGGAGCGGGGCTTGCAGCGTCCGTCCCATGAGTGGTGAGCGGGGCAGGTGGTGGCTGACAAAGAGTAATGCTGTGTGCGGCCGTGACCCGTGAGTGTGTTCTGGCGCCGGAGGTGCAGCACTGCGGCCTGCGCAGCGTGACCCATAGGTCATGCGGTCACGCTGCGCAGGCCACAGCGCTGCACCTCCGGCGCTGAAACCCGCTCGTCACCCCTCCCCTCCAGTCAGTGTCACGGACACTCTCCCCGTCTGACCCCTCTCGGCCGTACCCCGCGTCGGTAACAGCCGGGCAGCGTCTGAGCGTGTGCTCAGACGCTGCCCGGCAATAGACTGTACAATCCCGAAATCCCGGGATTGGATAGTCCAATCCCGGGATTGAAATCCCGGACATTTTGGGGCCAAATCCCGGGATCCCGCCGATCCCGATCCCGGGATTGGCCACCCTAATTCCTTGTGAAAATGAAAAATTTTGAGCCAGAACTGCATTTTTGTGTAAAAAAATGTAATTTTTCATTTGCACAGCCCAGTTGTATCAAAATTGGTGAAACCCCTGGGGGTTTGAAATGTACACTATACCCCTAGATGAATTCCCTGAGGGGTGTAGTTTGCAAAATGGGGTCACTTGTGGGGGGCTTCCACTGTATTAGTGCTTTGGGGGTCTTGCTAATGCGACATAGCACCCACCAAAATTCCACCAGAATCTGAGCTGCAAAATACAAAAATCACTCCTTCCCTTCTGAGTCCTGCCATGCACCCAAATGGTATTTTTTGGTCACATGTGAGGCATTGCCGTACTCGGGAGAAATTGGGGCACAGATTTTGGGGTGCTTTGTCTCCTTCATTCCTTGTGAAAATGAAAAATTTTGAGCCAGAACTGCATTTTTGTGTAAAAAATGTAATTTTTCATTTTCACTGCCCAGTTGTACCACAATTGGTGAAACCCCTGGGGGTTTGAAATGTACATTATACCCCTAGATGAATTCCCTGAGGGGTGTAGTTTGCAAAATGGGGTCACTTGTGGGGGGGTTCCTAACTTTTAGCATCTTATGGTGCCTAGAAACCTACATGGTGCCTAAAAAATAATCTCATAAAAAGGAGGCTTCAAAATCAAGTAGGTGCTCCTTCTATTATGAAGCCTGTGGTTTGGTCAACGTGCACACTAGGGCCACATATAGGATATTTATGAAAACAAAAGAATTGGGGGAATCAATTTTTAGTCACATTTCTCTAGTAAAATCTACTGTGTTCCTTAGAAAAATGTATTAAAATTGCAAATCTGCAAAAAAAATGAAATTTTGAAATTTCACCTACACTTTGTTTTAATTCCTGTGAAACACCTAAAGGGTTAACAAACTTCCAAAATGCTGTTTTGAATACTGTGAGGGGTGCAGTTTTTGAAATGGCATCATTTATGGGGGTGTCTCACATACAAGTCCCTCAAAGTCACATCAGAACTGAACTGGTCCCTAAAAAAATCAGTGTTTGAAATTTTCTTGAAAATTTGCTATTCATATTTTAAGCCTCCTAGTGTCCAAAAAAATTAAAAGGAGGTTGAAATAATGATGGCAACATAAAGTAGACATATGGTCTATGTTAGTTATTAACTATTTTGAGTGGTATGATTATTTGTCTCACAAGCAGAAAATTTAACATTTTGAAAATTGCAAAATTTTCCATTTTTTTTACGACATTTTGGTATTTTTCACAAAAAAACACAGACTGTATCGACGAAAATTTACCACTAACTTGAAGTACAATGTGTCACGAGAAAACAATCTCAAAATCGCTGGGATAAGTAAAAGCAAAAAAAGTTATCCCCACTTAAGTGATACCTGTCAGATTTGAAAAAAAGGGCTCTGTCAGGAAGGCAAAAACTGGCTGCGGCGGGAAGGGGTTAAGTTTATCAGATGTACTGTATGAACTGCGTCTATCTGAGTCATAAGCTTAGACATTACCTACAGGTATGTTATAAATTTTGACTTGAATAAGTCACATACAAACAGATCGGCCGATAGCAATTCTTTTTAATTGAATTGTGTGATGATTGCAGGGCTGGCAAAAGGTTTTTTGGCACCTAGGCAAAATCTCAGATGACTGCTCCCACCAACACCCACACACCAATACCGACTTTCCAGAACCTCAGGTGAAATTGTGGAGACGGTGTCTTCAAAGTTCAACATCTGCTGAGTTCTCCTTAATTTTGTCCCCTAGATTCTGGTGCCTTTAGGAAGCTACCTAATGGTAGACCCAGCCTTGGATGAATGCCATATGCTTTTAAGAAATACCTACATTGAAATTCATCAATGGTGGTCAATACATGAACCGAAGCTTACTATGTTCCCTGCCAGGCATAAAATATCCAGCACAAAGCGTTATATACAATCTTCCTATTGCATTTGTTCTGAGGTTACCACAGTTGCTCTAATCTAAACTGGGTCTTTCACATTCCCTTATTTGCTGATAATCTCAGAGGATTTACTATTTTGTATGTGAGCAGACCTCACTTCTAGGACAGCAAAGCAGGAAATTGCTCTTTAGACACAGCCTTCACACATGCAACAGCATTGTCTACTTCACTGATGTTTCTATAGTGTAATATGTTAAGCCCTCACAAACCAATTTGTCTCTTCACTTGACTAGGTTCTGTCCGGATTACTCAGCTCTCCCCAGTTAATGCAGTAGGTGGTGGAACACTTTTATTTGTATTTGGTGACATAGGCGAATCTAGGGGGTGGTCCGGGGGTGCACAGGACCACCCATTAGCCAATTTTGTAGCTGAGGAATGGGGCTTTCCAACGAGCCCAGCCCCGTGTCTCTAGCCCCCTGGGAACCGGAGATACTGCCAGGCAAAGCTGGAACGTTTTCCCTATAGGATAACATAGGACCCGCTAATTCCGACCCCCACCCAGTTCAACGGCTGCCAGTTCCCCCTTCGGCATCACTGAAGCTCGAGGTTGATCTCAGTCGAACCCAAATCGCTGGGCCTTCAATCTGATACCAAGCTGGGTTAATTGGTTCCAGGGATATTGAGGGTAAACCGTTTTTTTCATTGCTTAAATGTAACTTCATGACTGTTTATGTTCTTTGAGGGCAGATTTCTCTGGAACCAAACAGCCCAGTTTCACGGGACCAAAATCATTCGCAGCCAACTCAAAAGTTCTTCAATATGATACTGGTCTCATGTAAATGGGTCAGTTGGTTCCGATGATATAGCTGGTTGGTTAAAGGGGGGTAGGGAGAGGGGAGCGGTTGTCTCTCCCCCTCACACCAGAAAATGCAGGGACTAGGCTGGTGTATAAGGGGTCAGCCTGGGAATGTCCCTGCATGATCCTGGGACCATATTCCCGGGTAAATCCCTGCATTTTCTGTTGTGAAAGGGGTATTATTTCAAACAGCCGTGACCTGCAGTGCTCTGAATACAGCCGGGCAGCCCCCTGCTCTCTGCCCAGCTGTCAATTACTGTTAACCCTGCAGCTTCCGCTCCAATTCTTCTCCCCGCTTTCACCTCAACCCGCCCCTCCCCCTTTAATCATGTGGTGCCGGCGCCCGGCATGCTCCCCTGACGTCACGCACAACAACAGCGCACACAATATTTCAAATGTCCACTCGGCTAGAGGGGACACCAGGAGGGGAGTGGGAGCGTGCTCTGCGCTGCGCTCTGCTCCTCTCCCCATAGAAGCAGCTGCACCGCTCTCCATCTCTCTCTGCAGCAGCAGTGAAGGCTCATATAAAAATTTACAGTAAGTGGCACTTTTGGATGCATTGCTTAAGGGACGCTACAAGTGGCGGTATGTGGGGGCATTACGCATAATGTGTGGCTTAATGTGTAAGGGGCATTACGGTGTGTAGCATCATGTGTAAGGGGCATTATGTGTGCAGCATCACGTGTAAGGGGCATTATGTGTGCAGCATCATGTGTAAGGGACATTATGTGTGCAGCATCAAGTGTAAAGGGTACTATGGTGCGCGGCATCATGTGTAATGGGTACTATGGTGTGCGGCATCATGTGTAATGGGTACTATGGTGTGCGGCATCATGTGTAATGGGTACTATGGTGCCATCAAGCAAGAACCCCCTAGCAATGAGCACGTAGGTAAGCAGCACTTATGTGGAAAATATGTAATGGGCATTACGGTTTGTTATATAGTATGAAATGGGCATCATGATGTGTGGCACAATGTGTAATGGGCATTATGGTGTGTGGCCTTATGTGTAATTGGCATTACGGCGTGTGGCTTTATGTGTAATGGATATTACGGAGTTTGCTAAAATGTGTAATGGGCATTACTGTGTATGGTCTAAAGTGTAATACCACACCCCTTTTTGTGATGCCACGCCTCCTACCCGTGAGGCCACGCCCCCTTTTTTGACGCGCGGCTGCGCCGTGCAAAGGTCCCGCTACTCTTTTGTCTAGATCTGGGACCACCCATTACCATAATTCTAGATTCGCCTATGTTTGGTGATTATAGTCAGGACTGGTTTTAGGCAGAAAATGTTTCCTCCTGTTGTGGTGCCTGTGACAAGTAATGTAAAGGCCCCCATACACTAGGGCGACTTGTCCTTAGGACAAGTCGCCCCCGACTTCCCCCTGAACTTCCCCGGCTGCTCCCCGGGGGAGCTTGATTAGATTGGCACTTGATGTGCCATTTTTTACATGTGATAAATCGTCTCGATTTATCACATGTAAAAAAAAACGGGGAGCAGGGGGGGGGGGGCTACAGAGGTGGGAGCTGGGGACGCTGCGGGGGACACGTCTGTGTCCCCCGCTGCTGGGGACGCTGCGGGGGACAGCGTCTGTGCGAGGCGGTAGAGTGAGCAGGGGGGGCTGGGGACGCTGCGGGGGACACGTCTGTGTCCCCCGCTGCTGGGGACGCTGCGGGGGACAGCGTCTGTGCGAGGCGGTAGAGGGAGCAGGGGGGGCTGGGGACGCTGCGGGGGACACAGGCGGCATAGAGCCGGGCAGGGGGGAGCCGGCCGGGAGCTGTCAGTAATGAATAAAAAAAAAAAAGCCCATACAATGAATGGGCAGCCTGTGATTGGCTGCTGAGCGCTCTCTCAGCCAATTGCTGACTGGCTGAGAGAGCGCTCAGCCAATCACAGGCCGCCCATTCATTGTATGGGCTTTTTTTTTTTTATTCATTACTGACAGCTCCCGGCCGGCTCCCCCTGCCCGGCTCTATGCCGCCTGTGTCCCCCGCAGCCGCGCAGCGTCCCCAGCCCCCCCTGCTCCCTCCACCGCCGCGCCGCCCCACTAGGTCCCAAGTCGGGTGGTCGGACGTGCAGCAGGTCCGACCACCCGACGCAGATCCGATGCGCACGGGACCGCGCATCGGATCTGAGGGGACATCAAAACTAGGCGATTTTGGTCCGATTTCGGCCAGATCTGACTGATCTGGCTGAAATCTGACCAAAATCGGCTAGTGTATGGGGGCCTTTACTCTATAATATACAGAAGAGCTTTCTGGAAAAGAAAAGTAAAAAAAAAAAGAAAAACGAGTATAACTAGAAATAGCAACAGTCACATAACTGAGCTCCATTCATATACTACACTGTGAATGCCGTAAGTTCTGCAACAATATATTAACTATCTAATATTTCCAGTGCAGAGGTCATGGGTTCCATTCCCACCATGGCCCTAACTGTGTGGGGTTTGTATATTCTCCCCGTGCTTGTGTGGGTATCCTTTGGGTACTCCGGTTTCCTCCCACAATCCAAAAATGTACTGTTAGGCTAATTGGCTCCCAACAAAATTAACCCTAGAATGCCTGTGTGTACATGTGGTAGGGAATGTATATTGTATACTCAAGTGGGACAGGGACTGATGTGAACGTTCAAATATTCTCTGTAAAGCGCTGCAAAATATGTATGCGCTATAGAAGAAACAGTTAATAAATATATATCATCATATCTGCATTCAGCACAAAACACAACATTAATATTAAAACAATTAAGTTGAAAAAGAACAGACATAAAACAAAAAATAGGAAATCCAGAGGGGAGAAAATAAGTAAACTATATATATTATAAGAGGAGCCGAGATAACCATAATATCCTAAGTGAGTTATGATTGTAGTGAGGGTCTCATAATAGTCAGACCATGGAAAATATTTTGCTTGGCGCCTTGGAATATTTAAATCCAATAGTTTCCATTTTGCAGCTGCGTTGCACGGCTGCTATTATCTTGGGCAGGTGGGGAGGGTCTGAACTCTTCCAGTATTGAGCAATAGCTGCCCGAGTTGCTATGAGAATATGCCTTATAACGTAGATATAGGGGTTAATTCTGATTCACTCAGAAAGGCACAATCACTTTCTAATGGACAAAATCATGCTTCACTGCAGGTGGGGCTGATGTAACATGTGCAGAGAGAGTTAGATTTGGGTGGGGTGGGGGTGTACTTCAAACTGATATGTTTATTGCATTGTAAAAATAATGCAGCCAGTATTTACCCTGCACAGGAACAAAATGAGTCGCACAAATCTAACTCTCTCTGCACATGTTACATCAGCCCCACCTGCAGTGCATATGGTTTTGTCCATTAGAGAGTGATTGTGCCTTTCCGAATGAATCAGAATATCCCTCATAGTGCCTTGAAACCTCTAGGGGAAATCGATGCAGGAATATAATTTCAGGTAGTTATGGGATAGAGACCTTTAGTAATATGTTTAATTAAGTCAAAGACCTCTGTCCATAATTGCTGGATGACAGGACCACTAACATTCCCACAGATTCACATTGTCTCCAGCAATATTTACAGGACTCAGGCCAGATTTTGTGATGTTGGTCTGGGGTATGGTGAAGTCCATGGATTAGTTTAAACATCATTTCAGAGTGATTTATACTATCTGGACATTTTGAATACATTAAGAAAGACCGTGTTAAATTGAGCGTCTGTCAAAGTGATACCCAGATACGACACCCATCTAATTTGAGTGTGAAGTTTTGTCTCATCGTGGGGGGTGGGGCAGCAAAGTAGCGTACCATTGGCATATACCATTTTTGTGACCCTGAGTTCTAAATTTAGATAATACATATGGGGCAGGGGCAGTGGCAAAAACCGTAGGGCGTGAGTCTGCGCCATGGACCGGAACAAAAATATTTATAGAAATCCCTCGTCGGGATATCATGTTTCGATTGGAGTTGTTGGAAAGAAAGGAGACCTGAATTATCATAAAGTTCACCAGTAGTTAGAATTCCAGCCTCTATCCAATTAAGTATAGATAATCAGGTAATAATTTAGAGATCGCCGGAAGCGATAACCTAGAGGAGGGAACAGTACAGCAATTAGTATGTCCCATACACGGACGGTGTTGGAGATACTGTAGGGCGTGCAGATGTGGCGGAGGGTGGTCAAATATTTCCATTCTTATTGCCACATGGCCTTCTTTGACTTTTCTGTTATGTATTATTATATTTCCTTTTCAGATTATGCAATACTGGTGCCTCAAAGTAGATAATGATAAAGGCAGTATAGCAAGTATTTGGCATCAACTTCAATCTTTTACCATTGTCACTGATTTCCTGAAAGTGAAGGCAAACAAAGCTTTTGCTGGCGATACTCCCCTGATAACGAGGTGTTTACCGCATTTTTCCTTTAGTGCATCCCAGCCCTAATGAGATGGCGTCTGAGCCTGGGCTTGTAGCCACTATGAGGTGTATTGTACAGTAAGACATGGAACAAAAGAGTATAAGCATCCAGGGTATATAGTACTTCACATACAATGATTGACTCTGACCCCATTTTGTAAATTGACTGGCAAATTGTCACTTAAATTATGTATTCTTGTAGCTGCATTTTTACAATGTATCACAGTACTCCTGAATGGTTATCAGACTAAAGCTACCCAATGGACATTAAGGCTCAGAGGCTTTCTTCTAATAAAGTGTTTTTTAGTACAACAATATACTGTAGCTCTTTGCACAACTTTATACTAATTCCGTCATGTGTTCCTCTTCGTGCTGGTAGCTGCTGTGAGGCAGACTATATACGCTGTGTGTGTGACTGTGCAGCTTTTTACATAATGTGTTTTAAGGAGTCTATTTGTTAAAGTGATGCTTTCTGAAAGTCACGCTTGATGATTTAACAATCCTGACTATTTAAGGCGATAAAATCCCCAGTTATATCTCTGTTAAGCAAACCAGCTCTGCATTGTGCAATCTCCATTATTCTCAATGAGGTCTTCAGTTAGGGACAATTTACCAAGCTCCCCAAAAAATAGCTCTCATTGATTAGACCAGCAGTTAACTTCATCTGCATGTGGTGTTATGCTGGGTGCACACTAGACAATATATGGAGCGACTTGTTGTACACTATTGTGCACTCCCATGCGTTGTATATCCCATATTCACACTGTAGGCAGATCAGATGTGCTGCAAGTCAGATCCATCAGCTTTCATTGCGGTTGTAAGCAGATCGTAAATGCTTTTTAAGCACATATGATTGCTCGTTCAACCGATCCATGACCTGCATATGATCAGGTCGTGTGCAGGTCATCCTGATGTATGGCCAGCTTTAAAGTACTGTACCAGTTAATCCGCTCCTCACTGCCTTGTCACACACTGTTTTATCTCTCTCCTGTGCATAGTACATTTACCCGTGGTAATATGTCGAAAAATATTTGAGATACAGGTTGAGTTTCAGAGGTGGATGCAGTAACCGTACGCCATGGAACTGCTATCTGTATCTTTTGGATGTACGCAATGCAGCTGGCGAGGGGTTAAATGGCGAGAAAACAAGCGCCATTTGCCGTTTAGCCCCCACGCCAGTCGCTCACCGTATTCAACGTTCCGGGAAAATCCTCGCTATCAGAGGACAGCGAGGATTCCACCAAATGGTGAGGTTCACGGCTAATGCAGGGAGCCTGCTGCATTTAGCCACAAGCCTCGCTGTTTTGGGGGCCGCACACGCCGTTTCCATGTTGCTGTCAAAACCCAGTGAGGTGGAAACATCGTGTGCAGGGGGGATCAGTTGAATACTGACGTACGAGCTGTGACAGCGAGTAATCAGCACTGCTTGCTGTCACAGCTCGCAAAAAGCATTGAATACCATGGACAAATGCACAATAGGAAACCGTTGTACCCTTGTGCCCATTCATTTCCTAGCATCTGCCTCTCAATCTCTTCTACAAGGTAAGGAAGAGGAGAAATTGACATGAGTGTTGGCATCATAGACTTTAAGGTGGTACTCCTTATGGAACTACCTTATTAGAGTGCACAGGTGCATATCAAGGTTGCCTACCCTCCCGGTATGGCTGGAAGGGCCCCGGAAAGCGGGTGTGGGCACGATAGCACTGGCAACTCTCCCACACAGGATAATCCATCGATCGCCCCACGAGGTCTTGCCCCTTTTACCGCAGCATCAGCGGCCCCGTTCCCCCTCCTCACTGAACTGGCTGCCCTCTCTTGGAGGAATGCATGGGGCATACACACGGTTTGGCTATGTCCGATTCAGCAATCCGGTCCAAATAACCCCTATGTTTTCTAAAGCTCTGGACTATATAATCCATGTCGGTGGTTCATATCGCACCATGTGTATGCCTCATGTGGATATCGAGATTCCAGGTCAGGCATGGCCAAACTGTTGCCCCCCAGCTGTTGTGAAACTACACATGCCCTGCCATAGTTTTAGCATTCCCTAATAGCAAAACTGAGGCAAAGCATGATGGGTTTTGTAGTTTCACAACAGCTGGAGGGCGATAGTTTAGCCATACCTGTTCTAGATAGAATGTTGCAAATGTGTTTTATTATATTCCACATAGTACAACTTTATTCACTTCCTTAAACAGACATGATAACGTATTGTTTTGGTGTATAGGATAAGTGATTTCTTCTATACTTGTGCTACTGTGAAGATTTGGCTTCTTTCTGGAGGTTGTCAGGCTCCAGAGAATCCTGTAAGACAGAGGAAGAGTGGGATGGCACAGTGTCAGCCTGCGTTCTTCTTCTAAACAGTTTAGTAATTGTAATGACGTTACAGGACGTGAGGCCTCTTTCTGTAAGCTTAAGCGTCTTGTTGGAGACCTATTCTGTTACAGCAACATCATGGATTACTTAAACCAAGAATAACAACTGTGCCTCGCTGGTTTGCCAAGTGGAATGAAAGCTAAAAAGGGAAAACACAAGCCCCTTATCTAAACACTAGCTGAATCCAGAAATCATCAATCAGGTGCAGCAGATGGGCCTGTGGCAGAAGAATTGCATTTACTGTCACTGTCTTTGCAGACTTTAAGCATTCTGCTGTTTGGGTTGGGATTCCTAGGCTCCATTTTCACTGCTAATTCATTTATAAAGCATTTGTGCATTAGCGGTTTGCTTTTTTATGTGTTTATTTTACTTTCAGCAAACTGAGGATTAAGCGAGAGCCATATTCTCTTTCCTTTAAATAACATTATTTTTTCAGGATCTACGCTACAATAGTGACCTATTTATCAAATTAAACCCTTATTCAGAGTATTAATTACCAGACATCCAGCTCTCACCACAATCTGGTGGATCGCCCGGTGTCTTTTGAGGCCCTTCCAGATCTATTGTTATGACAGAGTGCCTATATGAGCAACACCTGGGTTCATAGGATCCCCCAATCCTGATTGACATGATTGACAATCACGATTCAGACCTGCTGGGCCAGGTCCGAATCCAGACGCTGGCCGCTGCACACGCGCATGTTCCATAATGTAGGGCCCGGCTGCGAGCACCTTAGGCCAATTCATCCCTCGGCAAGGCGCTTACAGCCTGATTGACAGGAGAGGGCGTGCTGGTGTGGACCCCCGGCATTTCATGGGCATCCCCAGAAAAATGGAGGGCACGTCCATAGAAACCTGGGAGTGCCCAGCCGAAAGCATTTGTTCCATTGCCTGCTAGGGACGGACGCATGACGTCGGCGCCTGCCCTGAAATTGCTCAAATCCTCGCAGCCGCCGAGTGACTTCTGGGTTACATGGTGACTGTGAGCGCCAGGGAGAGGAGGAAAAATCATTCGATGGTGCGGGCACTTGAAAACTGATGGTTACCCATACACATCCGTTCGCAGCCCTGTACAGGAGCACGGCTGGGGGGGGGGGCTGCGTTTGGCGTGGCAGCGTTTACCTGCTCGCTGGGGCTGAATTGGGTCCTTGTTCCTTAAATGCTGCCACATAGATTGTAGATGCCAATATGGTTAATACAAATCATTGCATATTGGTACTAAGGAACCCTTGCACAAAACCCATGCCAATTGGTCACTCCAACATAATGGATCCTGTGGAATTCTTCACTACACTAAAGGTGCCCATACACGTTACGATAACAGCGTGCAATGCAACGCGTTATTGGGCGGATCGCAATGCATGCCATTTGCGTGCAATCCGCGGGCAGCACAAAAAGTATGTGCAGCACATACTTTTTGTACTGTGCGATGCGATGCCCGTGGGAGTGTGCATCGCATGTTGCTTATCGCAACGTGTATGGGCACCTTAAGAGTTGTTGCTTGGTAGTTCATTTTTGATGGGCGAATTCATTTACTGCAACCCAACTGGCCTGCTCTGCGGAGTTACATAATGTACAATTGCGCCCCAGCATCTGCACACATTTCACATTTGTGGTGTATGTGCTTCTTCCCACTGTTACCCTTTCTTGATGATGGCTTTCCTAACTAGTATTTATTCATTTATTTAAAGTTTCTTATATAGCGCAGCATATTCCGTTGCACTTTACAATAGGAAACAGTGATAAAACAAACTGGGTTGAACCCACATAGAGGTAGGAGGGCCCTCCTCGCAAGCTTACAATCTATAGAGATAACAGGAGGGATACAGGATGAGCATAGGATTCCATATCATGGCAGTCCCACCAGATTGCAAGACAGTGCTGATGGGATGCAATTAGATATGACTGCTAGTGGAGGTTATGTGGGGGTTCTGGAATATGATAAGCTTGCCTGAAGAGGTGAGTTTTCAGGGAACGCTTAAAAGTTTGGATGCTAGAGCATTGTCTTAATGTGCATGGAAGGGCATTCTTTAGGTTGGGTGCTGCCCAAAGGAAGTCCTGCAATTGTGAATGGGATCTAGTAATGAGTGTGGATGAGAGACCCATATCTTGTGCAGAGCGGAGAGGTCAGTTGGGATATGTTGAGATAAGAGAAGAGAGAGATGTTGATGTAGTCAGGTTAATGGCCTTAAATGTGAGTAGAAGTATTTTATATTGAATACGGTAAAATACAGGCAACCAGTGGAGGGACTGACAGAGCTAATCAATAGAGGTTGAACTTGTAGCTAGGAAGATCAGTCTCGCAACTGCATTCAAAATTGATTGTAGTGGTGAGTCTTTTCTTAGGATGACCGGTAAGGAGTCTATTGTATTAATCAATGCGTGATATAATGAGTGTATGGATTAGATTTTTTGCAGTGTCTTGTTTAAGATATTATGGATGAATTTTGGATATGTTTTTTAGATGAATGTAACATGATCTAGAAACAGACTGAATGTGAGGAATAAAGGACAGTTCAGAGTATCATCTGGGTATGCACCTATACATAATGGGGATATGTTGGTAAATAAGTATTCTAGTTTGTTGGTCAGATCATCTGATGTGGGGTGGTTAGGCCGACAAGTTTATAGGTGCATGTGCATGTGCAGGGGGGATAGCTGATAAATGGCTTAAAATGATCCCAAAGCTGTTGGATCGGGAGGTTGCAGCTTATGTGCCGTTTACAATTTTTTACATACTGAAATCCCAGTCCCATGTTAGACCTACTGAGCTGTCTCTAGGGTTTAGTGAGTAGTATGTACCCAGCCTAAACCCTAGAGACAGCTCAGTGTAGGTCTTACATGGGACTGGGATTTCAGTATGTAAAAATCAACATTAACATCCTCAACATTATTACATTTAACAACCCAAATTGTAAGTCATGTATGTATTATATTTAATGTATAGGGTTTATGTTGTAGATATACTGTACATACATCCAGTATACAAATATTCTATTTATTACATTGTTAAAAGTTGTTTTGGGTGCTAAAACCACCCAATGGAAACTATGCTGGGTTATTATCTTGTCCAATATGCATCTATTCTCTACACACATTGTGACCAATGTAGTGAGGATATCCCAGTATAAAAATGATCATTATGATAGACTGTGTCACTGTCACTTTCTGATACTTGGTGAGCAGGTGTTTTCTGCGTCTATGATGCAAAATAGAAAGGAAAAGGTCTGTGGGTGTAAAAGACGCTAGGTGTACTGTATATAGGACATCTGTAATTCGTGGTGTTAGTCTTGTCTCCAGGAGCAATGCAGATCTGTTTCACAACCAGTTTCAGCTCTGTAAACTTTCTACTGCACACACCGTTTTCTTGTGGGATGGTCAGGATTGCCCCAGAGGGCACGGAAGAGGTACGAGCATGTAACCAGACAACATTGTTTATAGAGTGATTTGGCTAGTGGCTGTCATGTGCTTTGGTGACAGTTTTCTGCCCTTGAGTTTTCCTTACAGTTTGTTGTATTCTCACTATGAGCGAGATGTACTAAGCCTTGAAAAGTGATTAAAATAGAGAGTGATAAACCATCAACCAATCAGCTCCTTCCTGTCAATTGTCAAACACAGCCTGTGACATGGCAGTTAGCAGGTGGTGGTTTATCACTCTCTCTATTTTTATCACTTTTCAATATCTGGCCCTATGTATCATTAAACCAGTAGACTATACTTTATGGGGTCAACAAATGACATTTGCAATTCAATACAATTGCAAGCTCACAATTTGTGTGTTTGGGATTTTTTTTATGCTAAGTGAAAACATCAGAAGAATCTTTTTCAAAGTACAAAAGCAGAACCCGTGGTATTACACCCCTCCCAATGAAGATTCACTGAGAAATCACTTTACATACTTCTTTGTTTGTCCTAAATGCTGGAAAGACTTTAATTTGATGAAAAATACTTTTGCAAACATTTTTCCATTAATAAAGCGTGCAAAAATCTGTAATTTTCCATCTCTTTTTATTATTTATTTATTTACAGTTTCTTATATACAGTAGCACAGCAGATTTCATTGCACTTTGCTTTTCTCTTGGCCTTCTATATGGTCTACAGTTGCCACTTTTTTTGGGTTCAAAATTCTATTCCCACTTCTTCAAGGTGGCTTTTTGTAGGAAAAGTTTCACAACCTCGCCACGAGTCCTGCAAATTGTTTTTTTCTTATTGAAGCTTGGTATTGTCGACCTATTGGTCATGGAAAACCCTGTATATGAGTTTTCCATGATGCAAACTGACTTTCTCAAACTCTTGTAATTGAATTGACCACTTGAATTCTATTGTGGGGAGATCTGTTTCTAACTTTTAAATGTAATACTTAGTGGGTGTACAGTACTTGCAACTGATTCACCTGAGTCTGTATTATATGTGAGTGTGCAACGTTTTGGGAGGAGGCCTCCACACACATACACGTATCTGAAGTATCGCATACAATACCTTGACATCTTCCCCTGGCGGCTGCACCGCATATGATACATGTTATGAGGTCCTTTAACATATGATGTATGCTATGCAACACACACAATTGCTGCCGGATCTGGTAAATCTTATGTGCGCCACTTCCGAACTCTGGATTCAATACGATGCGCATGAGACCGTACATCGGATCGGAATTGGAGATTAGGTACATACTACTCGGGCACTTTTTACCCGATTTTTCTCATCCCGATCCATCGGAATTAGTGGAAAAGAGCCCAGATCGTACAAGTGTATGGGGGTCCTTTACACTTTAACATGAAGACTAGTCAAGAAAACGGCATGGTCTAAAAACACTTTGATCTACGAATAAGTCAATGAGTCACCGATCCACGTGTTACAGGCAAAAACATTTGCCTGTTTTTTTTTTGTCAGCATCAGCGTAAAAAGCTGTAAAAAATGCCCGCAATTGAATACTGAAGTCCGTTCTTTTCAGATACCCCAAAAAATAGACTTAAATTTGAACATTTAGGGGGTATTCAATTATCAGACATACTATTATTTTGAATTTTAATATGATCGGTAGATACAATGATCATGATTTTCACCTTTTGATATTTCAGTTACTCAAGTGACCACTGTGTAGGGTTCATTACGGTGACCGTGTTTGTGTCAACATGAAAATGGTTGACACATGAAAAGGTCAACATGAGTTTTTTTTAAAGGATTTTGGGGTGTCCCATTTTTTTACGTTATGCTGTGTCGACTATTGTCTTGTTGACCCTTTGGGCATGTTGTTCTTTTGACCATGTTGACACAATGCATGTCGACCAATAGTGGTTGACCTATTAACTTTTGACCTTATTACTGTTGACCTAAGGAACGGATACTGACCAGTGTATTTATTTACAGTAGAAGGAAGGATGGAAGGTTCATAAATGTCAGTTAATAAGCATTGTTTCCGGAAATGCTGCAATAGCCTATATCTCTACCTTGTATAAATAAATATGCATCAGATGTCTGCCTAATATAGGACTGTAATACTGAGATAGATAGGGACCGACTGATAAAAAATGCACTGTATTCTATCCAGATTAAATAGTAGCTGCTACAAATTCTGAGGGCTGCATACATTTTATATAGAACAAAATTTTTCTGTCATGAAATACAGTACAAGTCTTTCAGTTTGGATGAAATATTAGTATTACCGCTGTCATACCTGAATTTGCCAGGTCTATCAAGCCGGAATGTGATTGGTTCTCAGCTCTGTGACCCTTGTTGGGAGCAGGCAGGGTCACTGGCATTCACACATATAGAAATCCTGGGTTGATGCGTGTTCATGTGCAGAAATTTAGGATTTCCATGTTGGTGGGAAAAGGGTATATACTGCACAGCCAATGTGCTAAATACCTGCATTGGCGTGACCAAATAAATGTGCTGGGTTGGTGCCTTTTATTACAGAAGGCGATATGTCTGCAGCACAGCCCTCTTCCAGTGATTTGGCTCCCTGCTCCAGCAGAATATAAACCACCCGAGTGAAAACCTTTAAATAAATACAACACATAGCAGATTCAAAACTCATTGGTTAAACCTGAACACACAAACACGATTATATGCTTTGTATTGGGGGCAGCTGGTGTGTGAGTTGGCCGGTTGCAGGAGGCAATTACATAGAGCCACTACAAATAAATTGAATTTTCAGGTATGGAGAGCTAATGAAATAAGAAAATCCCCCTCACACACTATATGGCTGAGTAGGGAAGAGCAGTGTGTGATTTTTCAATCTCGTTTACACCTTGTGTCCCCAGCATTTTAATGTGTGAGGATTCCGCCTCACGTTCTCATGGTTCCATATATGTATTTGAAACATTTTATTTTTCTAACTATAGTTTATTTATTGATCTGTTAGCAATTGTACAAAGCTGTTGTTTGTATATAGTACAGTACATACATCTTAGCTGTTAGGTGGATAGACACAATTTTAATATATTGCATTGATTTTCTATTTTTCACTGCAGCTAATCTACATGCTAGTAGCATCATATACAGTGTGTGTGCGTGTCACTGTGTTGCGATGACCAAAGAACTTGAGGATGCCGAATCATCAGCTCATACACAGTACTGAATAAGCCATTGAGTACTGCTGTGTGTTTTTTATGTATATATAGTATATGTGTGTGTATGTATATGCTTCAGCCTACATTTGTAGAATGAAGCGCAAGTAATCTTATGTATAAATTGCTGTCATTATTTTCTAGTTTTGAAAACAAATGTGGCTTGAAGCTGCAGGTATCAGATTTGATGGCTGTGTTGCGATGACTCTCTGGTATAGGTATAAAATATAACCAATTTCATAATGGCAGTGTTATTAGTGGACAATAAGCGGTGCAGGCCTCAAATGTTCCCCTTGTAGTCGATCTTTACAAGGATAAATCTCCCCCTCTTTTTATCTTCCTGATCTCATGAAGGCAGCACACTGGCTTTGTATCAAGCTAGTCCATAAATGGATGACTGTTTACTGATACGCTTGACTAGCCAGACATGTTAACCTGCAGTCTTGGCTGCATGAAAACATTGCTCCGGTTACGCTGATCCGAGAATTCTCTGCACAATGTGGGGCACTCTTCTCAAATCCATGTTTGAGGCCATGGGAAAATGAAAAATTAGAATTGTACTAATTTGCATGTTTCAGGTTTGAGTAATATTTCTTGACAATTGTGTGATTTGCCTCATGGGCTCCAAGAGAACGGTAAAATGTAATTGCATAATTATTATCAAATTGGTAGATAACTTGTTTGTCATTGCATAAACAGAATATTTTCCCTAACCTGACGCAGACAGATTCTGTAGTGATTGACCAGATTCTGCATATTGCATGTTATTCTCTGTCTGTTTTATGTGTCTGCGCCACCAATTTTTATTTATTTTTGATCATTTTAGTATATAGCTGTGCCATACAAAAAATAACAATTGTTATAGGACTTTTGCATGACAAAAACATATATCTATCTAATCTAAATCAAGCTAATATAACAGTGGGGCAGGGTTACAGGGGCAACACAATGTCGCAGGATATTGCAGCCGACATCCGTAATGGGAGCGGGATGGCACTGCTGATGTCACCAATAAAGTCAACTGCGTCCCCAACTTCGTTGTGGGGCTGGGGCAACCTGCCGCAGTCACGGATGGGGGGTGTTTCAGCAGGGCGCTGCAGGGTGTATTTTGCTCTATAAAATTCAGAAAGGGCACTGTGCCCTGCTATAAATGCCTAGCCTTAACACTGGGTTAGGCCCAGGTTCACACTAGTAAATGGCAGAAGGACCAATGGTCTAATGAGCCGGTATGATCTTTGAGACCAGCGCCGCCTCCATTCACTTTGCTTGCATCCTGGGACTGGGTGTGTTGTGAGGCCACATCTAGAGGTAACCTATAAATAAGTACACTAAACCGTATAAAAACAAAGCACAACAGTAATGCCCTGTACACACGGGGCGATATATCGCTCAGTGTCCAGTTTGCATCAGCTACAAGAGGTGGTTGCGGATGAAAAAGAAACTGCCGGGGGAGCCCGGCAGTGGAAATCAGGTCCTGCGACCAGCGATCACTACGGGCAGAAAAAGGGAGCGCGCACTCCCATTGCTGGCAAAATGGTCGCTCAGCGACCATATTTCCAGCGATATTTGCAATAATCGCCCCCGTGTGTATGCACCATAAGTATCATAGGAGTAAAAATAATAAACACAAGCATTGCTATAAAACTGTTGAAAGTGGAGTGCAATACTGTTCAAAGTCCATCTTGCTACTCCTTCAGGGAAGCTTCATTCCCTGTACCAAGATGGCTTCCAACAAATGCCCAAGATAAGAAGTGACAAGTACATTGGAAAGATACAGTGTTGGAGGTGCTGATAATGGCAAATAACCCTTTGAGTGTCAAGTGAATTTTCCAAAATAGGTTTGTTTATCATCATAATGTCCTGTAGTGTTATATAGGAAATATAATCTTTTGCACACACTTTTTTATTTTAATTTATAATAACAAATGTGAGCGATGCTGGAATTTTTAGCGGACATTTTAAACATCTCTCACAGGGTTAATTTGTGGTTGCCACCTGCATAACTGCTGCTGTGGCACCTGTTTCCTGACTTTCCTAAGATAAGACTACTACATTTTAATGGTCCATACACTTTGGGTGATTTTTGCCTAGTGTTTATGGACAGCAATGATGGGGAAAATTGCTGGGCTGAAAATCGCTCTGTACATACACACTGAGCAATTGTTGCCTGGTTTTTTTTTTCTTCAAAAAAATATAATTTATTTTTTACATTTATTTATTTATTTATTTTTTCCCCTGGGGGTGGACATCTTCCTAAGCAGGACTCAATGGAAAGCTGTTCACTCTGCATCAGTGCTCACAGCTTCTCAGGACACACTAGACGGCACAAAAGACAAAATTGAGCTGCTTTAAGCTCAAATTTGCCCAGTGTGTATGGGCCTTAACTCCTTTTGTGCTTAGGCATAATAAAAAAAAAAATGTATTTACAGAGCAGTAAATGCATTATCAAGGTAGTGATAAAACTCTAAGTCATCTGCTAAAAATAAAGTTGATTTTGTAGCAATCTGCACAAGTCTATCTTTGCAAAAGCAGTTTCCGATTATCATACTGTACACTGTATTTACAGGTGCATCTCCCGCATGTTAATTATAGTCTAAGTATAACTTGATTCCTTTATCAAAAGTCTTGTATGCCAATTTTTTTTTATTTTTTTTATAGGGAACTTGAAATAATTGCATGTATAGCATTGTCATAATTACTGTGGTTTTCTCTACTGAGAACAAGAACTGTCATACTAATGTGTAGCCTATGCACTTTAGTAAGATATTGTGCCTGGCTTTCCACCAAAATAGATGTTGGGCTTCGGGTTAACACCTTTCCTGTAGTTTGTGGAAAAATTGGTTATTGCTGTATCCTGTCTAAAGAGTTACTGCAGGGAAAGCAATCGGGTGTGGATCATTTGGTCTACAACAACTGGGTCGACATGGGCCTAGGCCGATATGGGTTAGGTCGACAGGGTCATTAGGTCGACACAAGCATTAGGTTGACTTTGGGCAAAGTCGACAGTCAAAAGGTCGACATTGGGGTTTTTCACTGTTTTTTTTTTTTTTTTTTTACCAGAATGTCGACACTGTTTTATTCTCCCATCACCCCCTAGTGGATGGTAGGGCATGAAATACAGCCTGTCGGCTCAAAAAACAGTGAAAAACCCCATGTCGACCTTGCTGCATGTCGACCTAGTGGTGTCGACCCAATGCTTGTTGACCTAGTTGTCGACAAGCAATCTAGGGCGGGATGCTTTCATGGCAAAATAGTCAAAGCTGGCCATATTTCCCATGTTTCAAGCTCTGGAAAGCAAAACTTAGGTGGCACTTTGTAATAAAATCTTCTCCAATAGGATTCCTTTCATTATACTGGGACTCCAGGGTCCTTTTTGACCTCTCGGTCATCTACGAGTAAGGTAAAAAATTAAATTCTTTTTAGATCGTTTTTGTGGAATGTATTTTTATTTTTGGAGGGGATTCCACCCTCCTAGTTTCCGGCGGACATGATCTATAAGTACATGTTGGCATGATATTTTGCTTCTCCATCCTCCGCTTATGATGTGTACTGTACAGCAACATCTATTTCTGTTGGTTCCTTGAAATTAATTGCTAAAATTCTCAGTATGTTTGTGAATGGAGGCATTTGTATATGTTGAGCTAACACAAGGAAAATGAATGACTGTTGTCTGGGTGTTTTCACTACTGCATTGTGTGTTTTTAAGATTTGGATAAATACTGAATAAGTTGTGTAACCCATTTACCACACAGATAACTTTCCCTTCATAAAGCAACAAATTGTGACTTATAGTAATATTGTTACAGACATGGGAATGGTAGCGGAGTAACGGCTATCAGATCAACTCTGTTTTGTTGGCAGAGTATATAGCGGTGCTTGTGGTGTTGTTAGATGACACACTTTTTAGAAGCTTAACCAGGGATATAGTTTATTGTGGTAGGCACAGGGTCAAGGGTTAACTTGCAGGTATACCGTATATAGCAATGTATATCACAGGCAGGTGTACACAGTTGTATGGTGCAGGTACTGTACTTATCGTGCTGCAGTAGATGGATGGAGGTCTCTGCTGGGTATTGCTGCCGGGTCAGAGGATGTACTGCATGGATCTCCTCTGACACAGGCGCTGCAACTGAGCACGGTCTCCGTCTCTCCACAGTGGCGCACAGCGCCGGACACAACTCTCCTTAGGGGGGGTACACACCAGAACGATTAGGGCTCAATTCCATCAATCTGGATCCAATTCCGACCGATTGGATGCAGATTGTATGTAGATTGGGCATGTTTAGGTCCAATTCCGATCCGATTCCAATCCGATGCGCGTCCCCGCTGTCGTTTGGTCGTTTTACAGATCCTACCTGCTGCAGTGAGGATCTGTAAAAGATCCATTCAACTGGATACAGACTCAGATCGGATTGGGATCAGATTGGATGCAGATCGTTAGCAGATTGTGTGGCTCCAACAGATCGTGCGAGCATCACACAATCTGCTAACGATCTACTAACAATCAGGATCGTTCTGGTGTGTACCAGGCTTAGGGCCAGATGTATCAAGCTTCAAAAGTGATAAAATGGAAAGTGATAAACAGCCAGCCAATCAGCTCCTGCCTGATATTTTTCAAACACAGTCTGTGACATGGCAGGTAGGAGCTGATTGGCTGGCTGTTTATCACTCTCTATTTTATCACTTTTGAAGCTTGATACATCTGGCCCTTACTCTGACAGGAGGCGTGCGGACACAGCTCTCTTCACACACTAGCAGGAGGCGTGCGGACAGACTGCAAAAGGCATGCTGGCTACTAATTGGCTGAGTGCGCTGTCACTCAAATGTGACATCGCGCAGGGACGCGCTGGGGAGCTGCCTTCTACTAGATGGGGAGAGCAAAGGGACAAATAGCCTGCGGGCTGTAGGGACAGGTGCAGAGTGCGCCCCACTAACATGTTTATCGCTACATTTTTTTCATTCTGCAAAGGATGCATAAATCCAATGTACAATACATCACACAGTTGTTTTCAAAGCAGAGAGTCTCTCCGATTGGGATTGTCATTCTCTCTTCTGCCTCATTGATGTCTCTATTGATCTGTTCTGGCTATCCCTTCCTCTCGGTAGCATTGCCTGCTTGATGCTCACAGGTAGACCATTATTTTTCACCTCTAATGGGGCCTACACACAGGGAGATTCTGCTGAGCGATGCTAGATCGCTCAGCACGCAGCGCTGCAGAGTGGTGTGCCAGCAAAGTGTGCTGAGCAATCTGTCAGGGCCACACTGGCCCTGCCTGGCATTCTCACTAGATTTATCTAGCATGCAGGATATTAATCGCGGGGCTATCACTATGGCCCCTACACACCGAGCGACATAGGGGCATTTTCTAAGCGATCGAGAAAATGCCCTGAAAACGCTGTATTTGTTGGCGCCTTAAGAGCGCACACTGTGTTTACTATCTGGTCAGGCTTAGCTGCACTTCTGAATTGCCATGATACAGCTGAATTACTGATTCAGCTTTCTTTACCACAGTTAGGTTCCAGACTCCTCCTGCTATTTGAGTACTTCTATGCCCTAGAGTGTCACCCTCTAGTAATGGGTAGACTTGGCAGCTGGCACTACCTCTTGTCCCACTATATACTAAAATCGCACAAAGGCTAAAAAGCTTATTACTCAAATGTGGAGCTTATGCTGGGTGCTAAGAGTTTAGCTTGATCTGGGGGGGGGGGGGGGGGGGGTTTACCTGTACCTTTCTGGGCACTGCAGCAACTGTTTAACCCTTCGAGTGCCAACGTGAGCGTTCCTCAAAATATCCACTAAAAATGCCAGTGTCGCTCACAGCGACTGTTTTAGTATAAATAAATACAAATACAGCCATGTCAATTAATTGAAGTTTAGTTACATTTTGCACCCAAAAGAACAGTAGGTTTGAGCTACGCTGGCATTTTTTAGCGGCTAATTTGAGGATCTCTGACAGCAATGTTGACACTCAAAGGTTTATATATGCTGTGGTTTCCTCAATATGCTAAATGTTCACCATGTAAATATAACATGACAAAATAAAAATGTTATTGTAATCCTTGCTCAAATGTGTATAACTGCATTATTCACAAAAAAGTTACCTTTCATTGTACAGTATGGCATCCATTTGCTATAGATCTGGTCTAGATATGAGCTTTTGTGTCCTGTTAATTTAGAAGTAATGGGGCCTACATATGGAGAGAGTTGTGCCAACGGGAGATTCAGCATGAGAGCTTTCCCTTAAACTGAATCTCTCAGATAATGAGCCCACACACAGAGAGATTTGTGCCAGAGATTCATAATAGGAGATTCAGTATGAGAGATTTCAAATCTCCCATAGAAAGTTTTTAAGTGACTTCAGGGGAAGTTATTGTATTGCAGATACCACCTCCTTGCCCCCTCTCTATCACATAGGCACGACGTGTTTATGTGTGTTATGGCTGACCGTGTCGGCAGAAAGATCATAGTCACCAAGGTTGAGGGGTTGCCCAAAGAAGCCATAAGACCACCTCCCAAATAGCTTGTCAGACGAGCAGGGCCCCTTTACACCTGTGGCAGATAGGTTAGGTTATGTAGATGCAATTTTTAACAATGGTCCTCATAGTAAGGCGGCAGAATGACAGGTACAATCAGTGACCATTCCAACAGGATTCATCCTGAAACCCCAATTGAGAGCGGGTTATACCACCCCATGAAGGAGGATGATGCTACCGCACAGTAATCATTCTAGCGCCATGCACCTTTCAAAACCTGCACCCTGGGGTATCATGCTCTGCTGTGGCTTCTATCACAGTATGGTCTGTATATTAGTGCAGATAAATTGCATAGAGCAACACCGCAGGCAGGAAAGAGGAACTGCAAGGGTTTTGAGGGGTGCAGGCTAAAGGCCCTGCTTATTTGCCCTGCGCCACACATGCAGGAGATGTGCAGGGCTTTCTAAGCGACTGCATTGAAATTATCTGACCTGTCCATTCTGAATCGCAGGCAGATTCAGAACGTCAGGGGCGCGCTTGTCAATCGCTGTGTGGTCTACACACACAGCGATATACACACTATAAAGCGCTGCGGAATCTGTGTGCGCTATATAAGAAACTGTTAATAAATAAATAAATGAGTGATTGATTGAATTCGCTCAGAAAGTGGCTGAATATCGATGTGTGTGAAGGGCCCTTTACAAGCAACAGTGGGGCAGATGTATTAAGCCTTGAGAAGAGATAAACTGGAGATAAAGTGAAAGGAGATAAAGCACCAGCCAATGAACTGTGTTTGAAAATGACAGTTGGGAGTTGATTGGCTGGTGCTTTATCTCCTTTCAGTTTATCTGCAGTTTATCTTTTTTCCAGACTTAATACATCTGCCCCAGTGAATATTATCTTACATCTTAATGCTTTTCTGTCTGGAAAACTTTCATATATATTTTTTATCATCGAAAGGCAGTAAAAAATCATGCATTTATTATGCATGAAAGGTTGGCGGGATCGGGACACACCAGGTATTTGATAGCCTTAAAGAAATGGGGCTATGCCTTCCAGGGGTGTGTCTCTCTCTCTCTGTCTCTCTGTCTCTGTGTCTCTCTCTCTGTGTCTCTCTCTCTCTCTCTCTCTCTCTCTCTCTCTCTGTCTCTCTCTCTCTCTCTCTCTCTCTCTCTGTCTGTCTCTCTCTGTCTCTCTCTCTGTCTGTCTGTCTCTCTCTCTCTGTCTCTCTCTCCATACGAGAGAGAGAGAGAGAGAGAGAGAGAGAGAGAAACAGCTACATTATGTGATCAGTGAGTGCATAGGATTTATAGAAAAATATCTCAAAAATATGTGAAATTGGATTCTCCTTTTAAATACTGTGACCGTTGGATGAAAGGTCACTATAGGATATCCTTTTGTAGGTTGGTGACGAAAGGCCAGAAATCTGGAAAGGGGTGATGGACTTCTAATGTGAATCCAGCAAAAGCAATCCATTCATTATGATCTTAATATAATATATTTAAGTAAATATGGCACAAAAGGACCAGTCAGACTTGTTTTCTTTTTATGTATTTATTCCCTTCCCTATGCTTGTATGGGCACATGATACTTTGCAGATTACCAAGAAAAGCTGCATATGACTCGGAACTTAGCAAAACAGCCCCAGGTTAAAATTACACAGTGTAGATGGCAAACTAGGTTTCATCTCGCGATTACAGGCAAAAAAAACGTACTCTAGATTTGTAGCCTAGAACACCATTCAAAGAATAATTACAGTTATTTTGTTACCATTTAGCATTACTGCATGCATAAATGAAGATTACTCTGGACAATATCTTTTATAAACCATTCCTGTTCCACCTATGATCCATAAAATGGTTAAGATCTATTTGTTATTTGCGTGTAGTTCAATCCTTTGTCTCAGTAGTGGAGAGCAATAAAAGGAGCTGATTATGTTGTTCCGGTGATATTCAGTGGAATGAGGTGGCAACGGTAGTAGAAACCAGCAAGGTAAAGCCTTGGGGGGAATCAAGATACTATTGCTGATTCAATGGAGCACAATGTGCCACTGACCATCACCTGATATTTGTCTGCCCTCATATTTGCCTATTGCCGTATGCTCAACATCTCAGTTCTTCCTGAACACCTGTGAAAAAAAACGTGCCGTGCTGTGATGTTCCATTCTGGAATGGCTTGTTGCACCTATCCTATTGAATGGCCCCTTAATATTGACGTGACGTGAACAACAGAGTAATATACATTGAGGTAATAATACCAAGTTGAGGAGGGTAGAAGCATGTATTTATTGTAATGTGCCCTGGGCCTATTGTCAGGCATACACTACATTGCTGTACCTGTACATTGTATTCTGTAGTGCCATATCCATCCCCCGCACTAAACTGTGACTTTCATTACTGGAGCAATCGTCACCGAATGGACAAAGCAGTGTAAATGCATGCTTTCACCATAGTGTGCCTTAGTGCGCCATAATGGGTTATTTGTCATGGTGGGACAAGGACGCCAGGATGGCGATCCAACAGCATTGATGATGGTGGCTACATCTGTATTACTAAATAACAAAATATGTGAAAAGTGTCTCTATATAATTCAGTTGATCCAGCTGGGGTATGTCTTAATCGATTGTATAAAGATTACTTTTATTTCTTAGTAAGTTGATAAAAGATGTCTTATCCTACCTGCTATTGTTCATAGTCCATGTCTGACTTCTTGCAGTTGGTTGAGTGCCTGGATGTTATGTTCTGCCCCTATGAATTTAAATAAATGGGATCATTGTTCTCCTTCAGTATAGTAAATGAAAAAATAAAATCAATTAGTTAGATAATTTACCCAGCGCGGTACTTCTCTGGCATAGATTCAAGTGAAAATATATTTTTTAAGGGGATTGGTAATATATTTAGTGATCATTTAATGCGACTGATACTGTATTCCCCAAATATTTTTTTCCTTTAACTCCATGGTGCTGATTTATAGTGGCTAGTAAGTTCATCTTGCCGATGGATTTCCGATGTTTCGCACTGCACATGTTATGTAGCTGAACATCACAACTGTGCGCAAATACATTCTATTCAGACTAGTGAGCATCTAGTCCACAAATTCTCAAACTCGGTCCTCAGGACCCCACACAGTGCATGTTTTGCAGGTCTCCTCACAGAATCACAAGTGAAATAATTAGTGCCACCTGTGGATCTTTTAAAATGTGTCAATAAGTAATGAATACACCTGCCGGGTGACCTGGAAAATATGAACTGTGTGGGGTCCTAAGGACCGAGTTTGAGAAGCCCTGATCTAGTCCAAGGGGCCTATTTTTGTACATTGCAAAAAAAAAAAAAAAAAGAGTTGATACTTATCCCATCGATCCAATGCGAAATACAGCTTTGGTAAGTCGCAATTCATGTATCCTCCCCTTTCCGCTGATGCGATGCTGTATGTCTGGCACCAGTGGCAGTGTCTTCTCCTGCGTCCTCCACCTGTGGTGTTGGATTAAGCTAGCACATGCATCACTGACCATCGTGAGATGGCAAATCAGGACTCCATGGAGAAATGGAAAGCAGAGATTTCCATTCCTTCATAAATCGCACTCTGGATACCAAAGTGTGGTGATGTGATGCAGCCAAAGAGCGGGGGTGCCACTGAAAAAGTCAGGTACTTCTCCATGGTAACACTCTTGTGAATAGTCCAAAAACAGAAAAAAACCTCTGCTTCATAAATAGACTCCCAATCTTCACTTGAGGTCTGAGTGTGTGTAACTGGGATCAATGTTGTGGCTGTGTAGCTAGGATTCAAAATTACACACAAAATATAAACAAGTCACATATCATTGTATGCGACTGGATGTGCATAACAAATAGTGTTACAATGGGCCTGATTCAGACCTATTCACTAGTTTGTGCACACTCGCAGTCTAGCGAACAGGTCAGCCGCGAACGCCTGCCTGCATCCCCTCGTTAGCATGCAAGGGATGTGTACGAACACACATGTGTGCGGCCTAAGGGGAGAGAAATCCGTCAATGGTTGCCGATCATCACATTCCCCCCCCCCCCCCCCCTCGGAAATAAAGTCTAAACTGACTTTATTTCTATCTCTGATCACCGAATACGGGGCGGGTGCCGCCTGCTCTGAGCAGGCATCAATCCACCTGCGTTCCCTGGGGAACACCTAGCGTTTTCATGAGGACACCCATAATACGCTGGCTGTTTCCCTGATTCAGCACCTACCTGTACGAACGCCCCTTCCCTCCAATATCCCATGCGAAGGCGTTCACTCAGGGGGCCAGCACATGCACATATACACACATGCACAGACCCCTCAAAAACGGTTCTGAATTCGGATATGTACAAACGAGTCTGAATCAACCCCAATGTTTGGATGGCAAACACTGTAGCAGAACATTTGTTTTGCAGATACAGGTGCAATTACATACATACAAATAGAGGCATGCGGTATATCATTTTAATCAGTACAAGCTGCTTGTGCATATGATTAGCTTAGTGATGCATATAAGATGCATTTAGTGGGAAAAAATAACATGTACTGTAAATGAACTATTGTAACAAATGAAAGTATATTTAAAATGTTTATTTGTTACAAATGTGCTGTCATTTTGTACTTGTAAGTGAATTTAAACATTGATGAGAACAACTCACCCAAACAAACCAGCTCTCATAATGTCTGATTTTATAGATCTGATTTTTGTGTCCAACTTTCAAACTCAGCATGGCCAAAGCATCGGGATCTGACTTTTTTTTTTTTTTTTACCGGCAGCTCGTAATTGGAGCTGCAAGCTTCTGACTTTTAGTGAACTCTGAACCCCAATTTTGTAAAATGTCCATTTTTTTTTTTTTTGGAATAATGGACATTTCCCAAAATTGTCTCCCATTACATCCCGGCAATATGCAACTAACTTTTATGTAGAATTCTGTCTCCTTTCATAATAATTTTTATAAATCTGTGTTTATCAAGATTTTTATTGTTCTGGTAGGAAGTAGATGTCCGTTTTTCCTATCATGCTTGGCTGCAATGTGAATTCCATTGCTTATCATAGCTTTGGAAAGTTTTACGTTTTCTGATGTCTTCCTGGTCAGCGAAGATGGACGGTGCTAATGAACAGATTGTCATGAACAGGACAGTATTTTAATCCTCTTGCCCAAGAGAACATTTTTATATGCTAAGTTTAAACACGCTATGTGACTACTTAACACTGGTAATAAAGAGCATTTGATTTTACTTAAACTGCCTGGCGTTTTTATGATCTAATTTACAGAAGACAGATTCCAGGGATGTAGTGGTGGAGTCTTAACTATTTCCTTCTTCACAATCTCCTGTCTGTTAATGCATCAAATTGTGGCTCTAGCAGTGGTGTTACATAAACAGGATGGAAAGACCATGTGTGTAGCAATAAACCATATTCTGCATTCGACAATAAAACAAAGTGTCTAGTTCCAGTATGTTTTTATTGACTTATTTTGCTCATTTTTTTTTTTTCTTCATGGAGTGCTTTTATTCCCTGGCAGACTACATTATTGTGTTTGACATGCGATGTCACTGGCAGGCAAACTGTAAACCATCCACAGCGTGATTTGAACAGGGGAGGGGGGGGGGGAAGGACTAACAGTAACTGATCTCTTAAATACATTTGAAGATCGCACTGGGCAGTATGTATTAACATACAGGGTATCCGAATAATAGGTCGACATGCACAAGGTCGACATAAAAAAAACCACAAGCAAGAGGTCAACTTGGCTATAGTTGACACATGAAAAGGTCAACATGAGTTATTCTCTTTTTTTTTTTGTTCTATACTTTTTTTTTAATATACTTTAATGTTAACAATGTGGATGTTAACATTGGGCTTACTTCATGGAGAAATTCCCTCAAAATTGAATAGCTCTGTGCATTAAACCTGGACCCTAATGCTGGCCACACATCCGACCAACTTTCATCCAACTAGTTGGTTGGACTGAAAATCTGGTACTGGATGGGGGCAAATGCCAATAAGCAATTTGCTCACAAACTCAGAAGACTGGCCAAAAACATTCAGTGAAATTGATTAAATCGAATAGGTCCAACTACAGTACATTGTCTGAGTGACAGTTGTTGTCCATTTTCCAATTTGGGAAACAAATGACTTAGGGCGGGATTCTCTAAAATCCGCAGCCCTCTTCGCCTGGCATCGCATTTCTAATGACCGCATATTCTCTAAAATATGCGGTCATTAACGCAAGGGACAGCTCTTGCGGTAAGAGCTGTCCCTTGCGATGCGGCGCCGTTGCTGGACTTCCGGGTCTATGACCCGGGAGTCCGTCTGCGCATGCGCAGACTGACGCGCCGGCCGCAGGGCATGCTGGGAGGGATCCGTGATCCCTCACACACCGCTGCGGTAAGAAGCCCATAGGCTTCTGCAGGGAACCGCCAGCTTTTGCTGGCGATTCCCTCCGCAGCGGTGACACTGCGGAGGGAGGTTAGAGAATACAGAAATGCGGTAAAAACCCCGATAACTGGGTTTTTACCTCATTTCTGTAATAGAGAATCTCGCCCTCTATTACAAATTACATTTGCTCCTATCCAGTACCAGGTTTTTATTCCATCCAACAAACTAGTTGGATGGTTGGAGGAAAGTTGGTCTGATGTGTGGCCAGCATTAGCCACACAGTACAAATCGCATTTAATGTAATCTGCCCCTAAAAGCCTGATTCTTATTAGCAAGCAATTCCGTCTGACGAAAATGAATACAACACTAAAGGTGCATACACACTGGGCATTTTCGCCAGCGTGCATGCACAGCGATGATGCTAAAAATCACTCAGTGCATTCATACTGAGCTATTTTCACCCATCCAAGTTTTTTTCCATAGTAGGGCGCTATGGATAACCGTCCACCTCGTTGCTCAACTGCTGGCAATACCAGCAGATGAGCTGCGATGAAGTGGGCCGTACATGCTGGGCAGCTTTTGAGCTGAAAGCAACTCAAATGAGAAATCTGAGCTGCTTTCAGCTCAATATTGCCCAGGGTGTATGGGCCTTAAGGCTATATAACAATAAAAATGACACAAATAAAGGGGGAAGAAGAGTGAAGGGTAGCACAAAAATATTGCATATACAGTATCAGAAGCATGTATATGAAAGCATACCTAAGAAACTATAATATAGATATGCAGAAAAAAGCGAATATACAGTAAATAAGGCGAATTCTATGAATAAATAATGAATCAGTGAATCTTAATTCAGTCTGCATACTGTAATCCCTCTCTGCATGTAGTCGTTGCTTGCAAACGCAAGTTGCAGCTATTCTGTGGGATTTAGAGTCATTTAGATCTCTGTCTTACCTTCACTTTCGATTGAGTGGGTGTAACTGGGCAGCAATGGGACATTTGCATGTAGAATATCAGAGATGTATGTTAATCTAATGGTTTATGTACATGGCCGATGTTTAGAGATCTGCTCTTGTCTAGGTCTCTCTTAAGGTGCCCATAGATTGCATTGCATCTAGTTCAAAACGCATGATATGTGCTACAGCAATCTAGTTTAAAAAAGTATGGGCAGCACATACTTTATGTGCAGTGCGATGGGATGAGCACGCATCACATTGCACCCATACTGTACATCGCACCATGTATGGGTGGCATTACTGCGAGATTGCTCACGGGTTCCCCAAAGCTGTAGCATGATTGACATGCAACAACTGTTTGGGGAAGATGCTGTCTGCATCTCCAGAAACCGCATCTGCCTTGTTTTTTGAGAGTGGGGAGGCCAATGACCGCATCTTTCAAAGCAAATTTATTGGTCTCGCTAGTGGGCAGGAGTTGGCCATTCTGAGTAAGCTTAGGCTTCGTCAGATGGCTGATGCTGTTGCCATTAAAAGCTATGGAGTCTCCGGATGCAGCACTCCGATCTGAGGTGCCGACAGAAGGTGTATTCCCCCCCCTTCAAATGCTTCCTGCGCCATTTACATAATATGTTCCCAAAGCAGCTGCATCTAAAGACGCAAATGTTGTTCAAAAAGCGTGCATCTCTGAATTGGGCCCTGTTTCCCATAGTTGTGTTTTTTGTTTTTCTTATGTTTCCCATTCCCTAGATTAGATCAGCCTATATAACTAATGTTTTGTAGCACAACCCAGTTGCTAGGAATACGCTACAAATACTTAATCTAGTCTTTTCATGTTTCATATGCTCATGTGCATAAAATCATGTTTATTGCATTAGTTTTATAACCAAGATGATTATCATAATTCATAATTGTAGAATTCCAGGTTGGGAGTTAACAATAGACTGTTTAACTCCTTTGTATCTGAGGCTTTTCTAATGCTATTTTGACACTTTTGAGCTGGGTGCATTCCATCATTAATAATAATAATAATAATAATAATAATTGTCATACAGAACACATACAAAATAAGGCTTTTTTTTTTTTTTTTAATTTCCAGAAATTAACATTGGATTTGCTTATACCTTATGTCACTAAAAGCAAATAATTTTATTTGTTTTTGCATGTGCTACCTGCAGATGGGCAAATAAAGTTTTTTTACCTGCCCAGAACGTCGCAGGAATGCCATAATGTGACCAGGCTATTTAATATTTATTACATAAGACCACTTTAATGGTCTTTTTTTTTTTTAAATCAAAGTATAAAAGATTAGAGTGGTTCACATCCTGAAATTCCTCGCCAGTGCAAAGTTACTTATGATAGGTCTATAACTGTTAATGCAAGAAGTTCCGTGAACACACTGGGGGGTTTAATTACTTCATGTAACCTTGAATTCCTGCCATGTAAGTATGGAATGGTGGGTAATGGCAGGCAATTACAAGACATGTGGAGTATGAAGAGTCCTAGGGCCAAATGTAATAACCTGCAGGTTGTATAGAGAGCCAATGTTTAGTTGATTTTAACTGCAAGATTTAACGACACAAAACATTTTAAGGCCATTACAATCCCTCTGAATAACACAGTCCTCTATATACCGTAGTACTCTGGGTTGATTGTTAACAGAGTGTCTTAGCAGTGAATGTCTTCCTGTGTGTTTCTTTATCACTACTGCAAATGAGAATGTCTATTTCCAAACATCCTTAATAGAAATTCTGATTGGAAAGCTTGTTTTTCTGAGAGCAACTCTAAACTCTGAAATGTTTTGTTTTAGGGGGGTATGCAATGTGGGATCACGGCTGTTGATACCCGCCGACAGCCGTGATCCGGGCCCGTTTGCGGTCAGATCCACTGCATAACGAGAGACGGGATTTCATGTCCCACCTGCCGATGGGCGCAAAGGGGGCGTGGCAGCGAAAACAGCAGTGAATTGTCGATTTGCGGCCCAGATAACGACAATCCATGGCCGTTATCGGCAGAACAGGCCTGATAGCTTCTGAAGTCGGGCCTGTTCTGCCGTCATCACGCATCAATACTGTCATTAATGACAGCATTGAATAGGGAGCCGCTGCTATTTCCCACATCGGAAATAGATAGCGGCAGATTGCATATCCCCCTTAATCCCTGTAGGGAGATACTGTACGTATGATGGACCACTGTTTCTGTAAATTGTTCCTATTTGGCTCAAAATCTTCATAGTAGCTGCCAATCAAGTTTGTGGTTTCACTTTTTGTCTAAGCTTCTTTGTTTTTGTCCCTAGATCTGGAAAGAGGATACGGAAAACACGTAAATATGACATCATAACGACTCCAGCTGAACGAGTAGAAATGGCCCCTCTTAACGAGGACAATTTTGAAGATGAAGATTCAACAGTGTTTGACGTGAAGTACCGATATAGGTACCCCACATAATTACATTCTTATTCATTACTATTACTTATATTGGTGTTTTGAAGTGGTTTTTCATATCTTCATCCACACAACACTTAGGGGGGCTATAATTTTAGCCAGGATACCTGTGCTTATCAGGGATTTTGCTTTTTTTCAGCCTCAGGCAGACAAAACCAAATCCCTGATCACTAAGCTTTTTTTTTCCTGCGAAAAATAAATAGGCCCGCTTCTTTAGGCTTAGGTCACACATTGTGTTTCTGGCAGGAAGGAGTTTGCAAATATAGTTGTATGTGACTGCCTACACAAATGCAGCGGTGCCG
This sequence comes from Crinia signifera, assembly GCF_055691185.1. Lineage (NCBI taxonomy): Eukaryota > Metazoa > Chordata > Amphibia > Anura > Myobatrachidae > Crinia > Crinia signifera. Next base: position 250,206,006 of record NC_139220.1, on the reverse strand, counting down.
TACCTACCGGATTCAACCTCAGCATGTGGATGACCAGACAACCGCATTGCAACTAGAACACATACATTTGAATGTATGTGTTCACAAAGTGTGGCTGTGCCACAAACCCTGCTACATAATCACTGTGGCACTGACTGGACACAACAGATCCTGTTCTACTGCAGTCTGCTAAAACACAATGTCTCTGCTTCTGGCACTCCAATCATTTACTTTTGCATCACTGCTGTGGTATATCAAAAGAATCTAGTAACTCAGAACTTGTTTATTCAGAATTCGCCTTTTCAAGTCCAGGCTTTGTGCCCTTTCCTTCTGTGACTAAGAATTGTTTAGACCACTAGAATGGCAAATGCTCCCAGTCACAGAAAAGCATCCTGTACTAAGAGAATTGGCAGTTATTAAATATTCCCTCCCATGTGTTTCTAGTGACCTTTGGTCCAATCAGCAGCCACGCATTCTTTTGAATGGGTTTCTTTTTAATTCTACTGCTGTCTGCAGAACGATGAGAGCGCCTCCTCCGCTTTCCCGCTCGGGGATTGGATGCGATACATCACGGGTGCTAAAAAGCACCCGCGATGTGCTGCTGACGGCTGTACATATGATGTATCTTATGTGCCGCCCGTCCAACCTCCAATCTGATGTGCGCGGGACAGTGCATCGGATAGGATGTCAGATGCATCCGATTTGGGCCCAATCTGTCGGTATCCGGTGAAATTGGGCCCAAATCGGACAAGTGTATCGGCATCTTTACTGTTGAAAAGTTCTGGGCAAACTGCATTTTCCAGCATTGTGTAGGATATCCTAGCTATAGTTGAAGGTAGCTACATAGAGGACAATTTTTGCTACACAGAGTTGAGGAATACTGTAGTTAAGGGGGCAATTCATTAAAGCAAATCTATTTAGGTGCCTTTCCAAATAAATACTGCCCCTTAAAGATTCTGGGTATAGAACAGCTGTACTGTAATGTTAATAACACTAGCCAACAAAAAAACTACTTTTTATCTGCTTCTTTTACAAAAATAGTCTTTTTTTTTTTTTTTCCACTGCAACTGCACCTGTACAGCAGTTAGTGAACACTCATGGCTCCAGGCCACTATATAGTGATACTACAATAGAAAATCTGCCTTATCAACTTATAATAAGTAGATGCTTGATTGTTTAGTAGATGCCACATTAAAGCAATAGAGTTAAAAAAGTATTTGAGTGTGGTTCAGCATGACTTTTCTACAGTGAATATTCCGACAGTCTTAATACCAACCACCATTGACCGATGCTCAAAATGCCGACATTTAAAATGTCAAAAGGTCAAGAAGTACATTTTGTTTTATTTACTTTTTTGGGCGTCTATGTTGACATAGGTCGACATCGACAACATATATATGTTTAACGCATCCCATGCTTCAAGCACGGTGCATCTCTGCGCTTGACATATTATTGTATACCCCCTCCATGTCTACTGGGATGTTTCTACTTGATCAAGTCAGTTTAAAAGAAAAAAATCATCCAAAAATCTCATGTAGACTTTTTCACCTTTCAACAATTTAAATGTCTGTATTTTGAACGTGTCATTATTTTGACCTTCGGGATTTTGACTGTAGTAAATTGACTGTATCCCATATGCTGCTTTCTCCGCCAGGTAAAAGGACCACCATTTTCTTGCTTTACTAGGTAGAAAGCGCAAGAGAGAGAGAGGTTTGTTACAAAATAGACAACCTCTTTTAAAAGCCATGCACTGGCATTACTGCCTTGTTCTATCTGCAGTCACATTTCTGCTGTCTGATCCAGATCTTGTTGCTTGGAGACGCATAGATAAAGACATTACAGCTTGCCCTCTTATCCAGTGTTACAACATATTACATTTAAGGTTGTTACCTGGGTGCCATTTGTTAATTTGAGCAGTTCACACTGCACGTTATATGCTCTTATTTTATTCAGCATTAGCATCCACCTGTTCCTCCCTATCTTTGCAGAAACAAAGCACTTATTTACATCTATCCCCAGAAACCTTGAGGGATTCATGTAAAGTACCCTTTCACTGCAGTCACTCTGATGCAGGGTGTAAACCGCTCCGAATAATGCTGTGCTAGAGAATGACCTGTCCTTCAGATATGACAAGGCTTTTGTTGGGCCATAGAGAGAACTTGTTGAGCTAGAAAGTGATTAATGTGGAAGAGAGGGAGAACATTCTATTGATCTCCTTGCAGAGCGGACTGTGCCGTGTGAGTGAGTATCCCCTGGTGCTTCTGGCAGGCAGTTTGAAGTCAGAATTTGTATGCGTTACTTAAGACACACTGAGCAGTTAGACAATGAAGCTTAAAATGTGCCAGAATATTCTTCTGGGATGATGTTTGTGTTGCAAAATACTGCTCGGCTATGCCTGGGCTCATTAACCCAGTATGTATAAACCTCCCACAGTATGCATACGCTCAACACAATACAGAAAACATTGTTAATTTAGCCAATAAGGAATAAGCCAATTAGAATCCCCTATATCAGTGGTTCCCAAACTGTGTGCCGTGGCTCCCTGGGGTGCCTTGGGACACTTGCAGGGGTGCCCCAGGTTGGTGGTCCAGGACCAATTCAATTTATTTATGGTTAATTATTTATGGGCAAAACCAGTGCTGGAGGCTGCCCATCATAAAATGTGTACAAACAGAAGCAAATCCTGCCCATTAGCACATAACTAACCATAAGAATCGCATATAAACCCAATCTAATTCATTGTTTCTCTACCGTCCAATGGGATACTGGGCTTCACTACTATGGGGATTGAGACCTCCGCAGGAGAGACAGGCACATAAAAGAACTTTCAGTGTGGGTGCACTGGCTCCTCCCCTCAATCTCCCTCCACTAGTCAGTTTTGAAAAATGTGCCTCAGGAGAGGCAGTGCTTCTGGATGCTCCAGAGTTTTTCTACATTTATTTTCAAAGTTTGTTATTTTGGGGCGCTGTGGTGACCACACAGCTGTCCTGCTTCGTGGGTGTCAGGGGAAGGGTCAGTCCCCGACCTCTTCAGGTGCAGAGCTGACCCTGCTACAGGACATTTCGGTCCTGCGTGGGGCTTGTCACCGCACAGCATTGCGCTGTAGCGAGCAAGTCCCCTAGCCGCCGCACACCCCTGACAGGTCTGAAGACTTCAGTGGTGAGTACAGGCTGGGGGTCCCACAAGGGGTCCCCGCAGCCATTTCTGGTGCGGCAAGACGACGGCTAGTAATGGCGGCCCTCCAGCAGGGACTGCGTGAACACCGCGTCTGGTAACTGGCATAGGGGTGCTGCCGCTTGACCACCAGGGACACCTCTCAGGTTAAAATGTATGATACATATATATATTATATATATTTACACCTTATGTCAGTATAAATATATAGAAGCGCCAGCTCCGTGTGCAGGGGGCGGGGCTTCACTCAGAGCGGGACCAAGCTCTGCTGGGCGCGCGCTGTCACTTCCTGCTTCTTCACACGCTGCCAGACTCCATTACAGAGGGCTCCTCACTGGCGTGGTGGATCCGGGTACTTGCAGCACGGCAGAGACAGCAGGTTTTTTATAGCTTCTTAGCGCTGCTGCGCTATCTGGCTGATTCAGACACTGTGTTGTTCATATCACTGTGTTTAGCGTTACCAGCTCACCCAGATCTGTGAGTTCAGGTTAAGGGTGCACTTGGCTCCCCAATTGCTCTGTTTATTCCCCACTGATTAGTTACAGCACAGCATAAAACACACACATAGTCTGTTTTTCACATCCAGCAGTGTGGTGTGTGCACGTGGGTGACTGCGTGGGGGTTGTGTTGTACTGCAGACATTGTAGTAATATCTCATCATGGTGAAAAAGTTCACTTGTTTGGTGTGTAGCACCAAGTTTGTGCCAAAGTCACAGTCCCAGGTTACTTGTGAGGCTTGTATGTCACCACAGCCCAGTAGTGCTGACACCCAGATCAGTGGGGTACCCCCACAGTTGGTGGGGCCGTCGCAGGCAGACGAGCAGGAGCCTGCGTGGGCCTCCAACATAAAGACCTTGTTGGATTCTGTGGCTTCACAGCTTTCCACTAACACTCAGCAAACGCAGAGGGTTCAGAGGGAATTGTCCATGTTAGCTGCCAGGGTGGATATTCTTCATACCCTTAATGTACCTCCTCCTCCCGCACAGCCTCAAAAGAGGCAGGCTACTGCAATGGATCCTGACACAGATGAGGATGATGAGGACATATTGGAGGAGGGTGAGGAGCAGGGTCTGCAGGAACCAGCTCCTGAGGCGGCAGTGCATGGTCCCGAGCCCCTTATCAGGGCCATTAGGGATGTTTTAGATCTCCCAGTAGAGGCATCCACAGAAGGAGATCCTTTCTTCATGACTCAGAGGAAACAGCCAGTGTACTTCCCTGAGCAGGCAGAGTTAGAAACTGTTTTCAGGGCTGCATGGCAAAACCCTGATAAGAGGTTTACTCTTTCAAAACGGTTCACAAATGCATATCCTTTTGAACCTTTGGGCAGAAAGAAATGGGAGGAGCCACCGGTAGTGGACTCCTCTGTTTCCCGCCTTTCTAAAAAGGTGTTGCTACCAGTCCCAGGGGTATCCACCCTTAAGGATGGGGCGGATAGGAGGCTGGAAGCTACCCTCAAGTCCATATATACGGCTAGTGGGGCATCTCAGCGCCCAGTTTTAGCCAGCTGCTGGATGGCTAAGGCAATTCATACATGGTCAACCCAGATTCAGGAGGGTTTGTTGGGTGACATGACTGTGGCCCAGATAGGTGACAGTCTGCGTCACATTCAGGATACCGCTAAGATCCTGTGCGAGGCGCAAAAGGAATTGGGCGCTATAAACGCGCGCAATTCAGCCATGGCAGTTTCAGCCAGACGGGCCTTGTGGCTACGTCAGTGGTCTGCAGACGTAGACTCAAAGAAAAGTGTGGAGGGTATTCCCTTTACAGGAGAATGGCTGTTTGGGAGTGAATTAGACGGTTGGATTTCCAAAGCCACGGCAGGAAAATCTACCTTCCTTCCATCAGCTCCCACGGCTGCAAAGCGTACCTTCACAGGTGCTTCCCAGCAGTCCTTTCGTGGGAACAGGTTTCGCCCCAAGGCCAGGGGCGCCTCCAATGCCAGCAGGGGCACGAGAGGCAAGTTTAGGAAGCCTAGCTCCTCCAACACCCAGGACCGTCCAAATGCCGCGGTTTCCTCTAAGCCTGCAGCATGACGGGGTTTTCCCGCCACGAGACTCTCTCGCGGTGGGAGCGCGATTGTTGCATTTCAGCCATGTGTGGGACGCATCGGGTCTGGATTCCTGGGCCAGGGGTCTCATTTCTCTAGGTTACAGGCTGGAATTCGACAAACCTCCTCCCAGACGATACTTCAGGTCGGCACTCCCAGCATCCCAGGAAGATCAGGTGCTCCTTCAGGGGGCCATTACCAGGCTGCTTCAGTCTCAGGTAATTGTACCGGTGCCAGACACGGAGCAGGGCCAGGGATATTATTCCAACTTATTCCTGGTCCCGAAGCCAGACGGCTCAGTAAGGCCCATCCTGAATCTAAAGTCACTGAACCCCTTCCTGCGTGTGTTCAAGTTCAGGATGGAGTCCTTGCGCTCTGTGATCGCCAGTCTGGAGAAAGGGGAGTTCTTGGCCTCTATAGACGTCAAAGACGCCTATCTACACATTCCTATTTGGCCCCCACATCAAATCTATCTCAGGTTTGCCTTGGGGAACGACCATTACCAATTCCGGGCGTTACCCTTCGGCCTGTCGACAGCCCCGCGGGTTTTCACAAAGGTAATGGCGGAAATGATGTCACTACTCAGGCTCCGAAGGGTCAATGTAGTGCCATACCTGGACGACCTGCTAATAAAGGCAGGGTCGGCGGAGGCTTTAAGCAGTGCTCTCAAACTGTCCATACAGGTTCTAAGAGACCACGGGTGGATCCTGAACATGCCCAAATCATCGCTGGTTCCAACCCAGAGGATGGTTTTCTTGGGCATGATCCTGGATACATCGGAACAAAAAGTCTTTCTGCCGATGGAAAAGGTCACTGCAATACAACAGCTGGTCAGGGAGGTCCTACAGTCACCTCTGGTACAGATCCATCTTTGCCTCCGGCTTCTAGGCAAGATGGTGGCTTCATTCGAAGCAATACAATTTGGCCGCTTCCATTCCAGGACTTTTCAATTGGACATTCTGACAAAATGGTCCGGCTCCCCCCTGCAGATGCGCAGAAGGATTGGCCTTGCAACAAGAACCAGGATCTCGCTACAGTGGTGGCTAGATTCATCCAATCTGTTGGCAGGCAGACGGTTCCAGATCCAGGACTGGATTCTGGTAACCACGGACGCCAGCCTGAGGGGCTGGGGAACTGTGACACAGGGAGTCCGCCTACAGGGTCGATGGTCCCCACTGGAGTCGGGCCTTCATATCAACAAGCTGGAGTTGAGGGCGGTTTACTATGCCCTGTTACAGGCAGCTCCATTGTTACAGGGCAAGGCGATCCAGGTCCAGTCGGACAATGCCACCACTGTGGCCTACATAAATCGGCAGGGTGGTACCAAGAGCATGCCTTGCATGAGAGAAGCGTCAAAGATTCTGTCTTGGGCGGAACAGAATGTCCTGGCCCTGTCTGCCATTTTTATCCCGGGGGTCGACAATTGGGAGGCGGACTTCCTGAGTCGCCACGATCTTCACCCGGGGGAGTGGGGCCTTCACACACAAGTGTTCAATGCCATAGTGGATCTGTGGGGGCTCCCTCAGATCGACCTGATGGCTTCACGTTTGAACCACAAAGTAGCAAGGTACTGTGCACGGACCAGAGACCCAGGGGCCATAGCGGTGGACGCTCTCACCTGGACCTGGGAATTCCAATTGGTGTACCTGTTCCCACCTCTCCCATTGTTGGCTCGGGTGCTAAAGCGGCTCCGGCATCAGGGGACGGAGGCCATACTGGTGGCGCCAGATTGGCCAAGAAGGGCCTGGTACGGGGACATTCAGGCCATGCTAGTGGAAGACCCGTGGCGTCTGCCCCTAAGAAAAGACCTGCTCCTCCAGGGCCCGTTCGTCTTCCAGGACTTACAGCGGCTACGTTTAACGGCCTGGAGGTTGAGCGGCAGATCTTAGTCCACAAGGGTCTCCATCCCTCTGTCGTCACTACAATGATAAAAGCCAGGAAGCCGGTGACGGCTGCTCATTATCATGTAATATGGCGCAGGTATATTGCTTGGTGTGAGAAGAATGACTTGCCTTCGGCCAGTTTTCGATTAAACAACCTGCTATGTTTCCTTCAGGCTGGTTTGGATAAGGGTCTCAGATTGGGTTCCTTAAAAGTCCAAATCTCCGCGCTGTCTGTGTTTTTCCAGAAAAAGATTGCGGCCTTGCCGGAAGTGCAAACCTTCTTACAGGGGGTTCTGAGGATTCAGCCCCCCTTTGTGCCTCCCACTGCACCATGGGATTTGGAAGTGGTTCTTACTTTCTTAAAATCAGCCCGGTTTGTTCCACTGGAGGAGTCTGAGCTCCGACACCTCACTTGGAAGACTGTTGTTCTGCTGGCCCTAGCTTCGGCCAGGAGGGTGTCCGAGCTTGGAGCCTTATCCTGTCGGAGCCCTTACCTTGTGTTCCACAACGATAGGGCGGAACTCAGGACTAGACCACAATTCCTTCCAAAGGTGGTGTCAGGGTTCCACCTAAACCAACCTATTGTGGTTCCTTCTAGTGCAACACACCCGGATATACCAGATTCCTTGGATGTGGTCCTCACCCTTAAGGGGTATGTCAAGCGCACAGCTAGGATCCGTAAGACGGACAGCTTGTTTGTGCTTTATGATGCGCAGAAGAAGGGTTTACCTGCTTCAACGCGTACCATTGCCAGGTGGATAAGATGTATTATCCAACAGGCTTATGCATCAGCTGGTCTATCGCTTCCTTTTTCAGTAAAGGCTCATTCAACCAGGTCTGTAGGTACCTCTTGGGCTGCTGCTCGAGGGGTGTCGGCTATGCAGCTTTGCAGGGCCGCAACTTGGTCAGGGCAACACACATTTGTGAAGTTCTACAAGTTTGACACCCTGGCCAGGGAGGATTCCCAGTTCGGGAATGCGGTTTTACAGCAGACTCCGCACGTTCCCACCCGTTCTGGTAGCTTTGGGACCTCCCCATAGTAGTGAAGCCCAGTATCCCATTGGACGGTAGAGAAAATAGGATTTTGGGTACCTACCGGTAAATCCTTTTCTCGTAGTCCATATGGGATACTGGGAGCCCGCCTCGGTGCGGCTTTTCTGCTGTCAGATTCTACTTCATGTTAGGCTTATTGCCTTGTTTTCTATAGCATAGACATGTCTATAGCCTTGTTTACAGTTACAGGTGTCCTCAAAAGTTGTTAGGATTCACCTCTTTTTTATATGTTTCTTGTTCGTTTGGGTGTGCTGGATGAATCTCACCACAATACATTATCACATACTCCTCACATGCTCTCCTTCGGCACAGTTTTTGCATTAACTGACTAGTGGAGGGAGATTGAGGGGAGGAGCCAGTGCACCCACACTGAAAGTTCTTTTATGTGCCTGTCTCTCCTGCGGAGGTCTCAATCCCCATAGTAGTGAAGCCCAGTATCCCATATGGACTACGAGAAAAGGATTTACCGGTAGGTACCCAAAATCCTATTTTTTGGGCCTAGGGGTGCCGCGAAAAAATTCTGATACGCTAGGGTGCCATGATTCAAAAAAGTTTGGGAACCCCTGCCCTATATCCTTGTAGTGGGCTTATCTGGATTGGGGCTTCATTTTTCTGTTCCACCGTAAAATTGGGTTCTGCAAAGGAGTGTCTTTGATATGGAGGGACACCACGTGGAAACATATATTTTGTGTAATTTAGTAGTGCGTTCTGTTATCATTTTATTGACGTCAGATGATAGATTGTAATGTTATATGAAATTTGGGGACATGCAATTACTTTAGTTATGACATCTGTATATTTATGGAAGTGCCATTGGGTGTAGACCATCCACTAAACAGAACAGTGTAGGCACAGAGGTCCCGTTCAGCTGGTGGGTTTCATGACTGTGCAGAACTGACTATGGATACCTATAATCAAGGTTCCGAATGCTAATACAGTAAATTCAGCATGGATCACAACTGTACTGCCCAGTAGGGCAATGGCATTTATTTATTAACAGTTTCTTATATAGCGCATACATATTCCGTAGCGCTTTACAGAGAATATTTTAACATTCACATCAGTCCCTGCCCCAGAGGAGCTTACAATCTATATTCCCTGCCACATGTACATGCACACACAGACATTCTAGGGTTAATTTTTGTTGGAAGCCAATTAACCTACCAGTATATTTTTGGATTGTGGGAGGAAACCGGAGTACCCGGAGGAAACCCACGCAAGCACGGGGAGAATAGGGCAATGGCATTTATTTATTAACAGTTTCTTATATAGCGCATACATATTCCGTAGCGCTTTACAGAGAATATTTTAACATTCACATCAGTCCCTGCCCCAGAGGAGCTTACAATCTATATTCCCTGCCACATGTACATGCACACACAGACATTCTAGGGTTAATTTTTGTTGGAAGCCAATTAACCTACCAGTATATTTTTGGATTGTGGGAGGAAACCGGAGTACCCGGAGGAAACCCACGCAAGCACGGGGAGAATATACAAACTCCGCACAGTTTGGGGTAGATTTATGAAGTAGTGATTAGGGAGAAGTGATAAAGTGGGAACAGGTTGACTGACTGCGCTTTGAGTGACGGTTTGATGCTTAAGGTTGCCGCTGGGTATCTGGGGTAAGGCTACAAATTACCCAAAGGATACACAATGGAGAAAGGGGGGGGGGGGGACACACTCCTGCGCACACCTCTACCGTACAACAATATAATACACTAGACTTTCTAGGTATGCAAAGGAGGAAAAATATAAATAAAAATAAAATAACAGGTTTAACAATTCATGTACATAAAAAAAAGTCTATGCAATAAAAATAGTATTAAATGGTCACTTCATCCATGTGGGTATAAATATATAAAACAGGGGTTATTTAAGAAGGCTCAAAGGGAGTATAGGTAGCAGTACGTATAGGGTTAAAGACTATGTATACATTAAAAAATGGGCAGTGGGGGTGCTTCCTAATACCGGTATACTAATACTTACAATGACAGGTACAACATAAAACATATAAGGTGCCCTTAATAGTAAGAGTGATTGTGGTTCAATCTACTCCATGTAGAACTCCAGTGCTGTTATTAGCAGGTAAGGATGCTGTGCATGCCACAATCAGGTCCGTGGTAAGGTGCTTGCAGAGCAAGGTAGGAATTACCGTGCGTGTTGCTTTACGGAGATGGGGGTGTGTCTGCCGGCAGACTCGTCCTCTTCCCTCTTGCTATGTTCAATTGAGGTAGCGTGTAGGGAAGGTCTCTGTATGGTCGACGTGTTTCACCCGGCTTGTGGGCTTCGTCAGGAAAAAACAGAGTGACTGACACCTCTCTCCGTTTCTTCTTTTATGCTCTGGTCGCAGTACGCAACTTCCATTTGCGTCACTTCCGCCCGGACTTGGCTACAGTCTACTGACTCTTCAGTGGCGGTTTCCGCCCTTCATGTGATGTATTTCTGCCCTTTCATTACTGTAGTTTTAGCGGTGGCTTCCGCCCTCTGATTTGCGTATATTACAGAGCGCATATGGGAGTATTGTTGGGTGCTGGTTAACATACAGACTATGACAAAAAACTAGTAACATATACACAAGTGGCTACGGGGGTAACCTAAATGAATAAAAAAGAATAAAATAAATAATGGAGATGGGAATAATCTATTGGTGATTATATAGGTTTGTATGGGATAAATGTGGTGGGCACCATCTATAGGTCTTAAGTGGTAATGCAAGGAAAAACTTACTAGATGGTAGTTCATGGATTATGAGTACATAATACTCCATATATAATGGATGTACACATGTGTAGTAATGGATGGATGGTAAAAGAGCACATGTATAAGAGTATCATGGTGTGGAGGCTGGTGAATAAACTATGAGTACATAATGTATGGTGGATATACACATGTTTATTAATGAATGTATGCACCTGTGCAGGGGTATCGTGATGTGAAGACTGGTTATTTATATACATCATTGGGTACAAAGGGGACAGATAAACAGTATTTTAAATATGAACAGATAATGTAAGCTGGGCATATGAGAGACATTATCTATACATTTAGCAAATGTCAGAGCGCATATGGAGTAATGTTGTAGGGAAAAGGGCTTTGGAGGTGCCGGTGTTTAGAATGAGAGGTATAATAATATATAACTCCTGTATGAGGGTTTTGGAGGGGTGGGGGTGTGGGGTCCATAGGTTGCAGGTAGGTTTGTTCTTTATTCTTTCAAAAAAGGAGTAATCTCAAAATCAATGTTCAGACCATTCGGGGCAAGGGTGCCCATTTTATAAATCATTTTTGTTTCTTCCTTGGACAAAGTCATATCAAAATCTCCTCCTCTCCATGGTATCTGTACTTTTTTCAAACCTACGAAGGTCAGATCTCTGGGGTTGCTGTTGTGTTTCTCATTAAAGTGTGTCGGGATGCTGTGGTTCTCTTTTTTATTCTTGATGTTGCACAAATGTTCTTGGACTCTAATGTGGAGTTTCCTTTTCATCTTCCCGATGTATTGGAGTCCACATGGACATTGTAGTAGGTATATAACCCCGCTTGAGTTGCAACTGATTCTGTCTTTGATCTCATGTGTAGATTTGTTCGCTGATGAAGTGATGGTCTTTGTTAACCCAGTGTTGGTGTATTGAGTTTTTCTGCACGCGGTGCACATGCCGCACCTTGAGAAGCCTTTCCCTTGGTTCGTGGTTATTCCTTTGGTTTTGAGGTGACTTTTAATGAGTGCCGATTTCAATGTTGCTGCTCTTCTATAAACGATTCGTGGTTTGGTTGGTATGATGTTTCTAAGGTCATTGTCTGACTGTAGTACATGCCAATGTCTTCGTAGACTTTTTTCTATTTGGAGACTCTGGGTGGAAAAGTCTGTCAGGAATAGGACCTTGTCTTTTGTTTTGTCATCTTTTTTGTCTCGTTGTTGCAGTATAGTTTGGCGGTCTATTTCCCCTATTTTGTTCCTTTCTTCTAACGTAGATTGGTTGTATTTTTTTTCTGCGAAGTTCTTCATCATTTCTGTGGATTGGGTTTTGTATTCGGATGTTTTGGAGCAGTTACGCCGAATCCTCCTGAATTGCCCCCCCCGGTATATTCTTAACCCAGGTTCTATGGTGGTTGCTTTTGGAGTCAAGATAGCTGTTGCAGTCTGTGGGTTTCGTGAATGTTTTGGTTTCAATCCCTTGTCCTTCCGTGAAGATATTCAGATCTAGGAAGTTGATGCTCTCTTTACTGATATCGCTTGTGCATTCCAAGTTGAGGTTGTTCTTATTGATGTGTTCAATGAACTTGTGGAGATCCTCTTGTGTGCCTTTCCACACTATGATCACATCATCAATGTAGCGTGCCCACAGTGCCAGTTTGTCTGAGAACTCTATGCTGGTCCAGATGTACTCTTGCTCCCATTGTGAAAGGAATAAGTTTGCATATGAAGGGGCGAAATTTGTCCCCATAGCTGTCCCACGACGTTGGAGATAGTTGTTCATGAACCAGAAGTAGTTGTGGGTCAAGATAAACATCATCGCTTCTATAATGAAAGCTATCAGTTTCTCGTCTAGGTTTGAATCTTCTTCTAATCTTTTTTTAAAGTTGCTGCATCCCTGGTTGTGATTGATGCATGTGTATAGTGACTTGATGTCACAGGTTACCAGTATGAAGTCTTGTTCCCATGTTATGCCTTCTAGTATCCTCAGAATGTGGGTGGTGTCTTTTGATGTAACTTTTCTGTTTGATGGCAGTGGGTTGGAGTAGTTCGTCCACATATTTGGATAGGTTTGACGTAAGCATGGTACTTTATCACTGGCCAATCAGCTTCTGACTGTTAAGTTACAGGCTGGGTTTAAATAGGAGCTGATTGGCTGGTGATAAATTACCAGGCACTCTATCACTTCTCCCTTATCACTACTTCATAAATCAACCCCCTAGAGCCATGGTGGGGATCGAACCCATGACCTCAGCGCTGTGAGGCAGTAATGCTAACCATTATACCATCCGTGCTGCCCCATGGCATGCTTATGTCCTTTCATGGAAATTATAGCGTCACACTTAAAACACTATCTGGTTATCTAATAGCTCGCAGAGGATTTGCTGGCAACGCCTGCCTAGCAGTTCCTATGCAAGTAATAAGCTTCTCCTTTAGCAGATAGCTGCATTGTTTTAGTTAGTTTTCCCGAACAACACTTATGATTTTTAGGCTTTCAGGATGAGCAAGAAATTACTTGTTTTTGTAAGCATCAGTAATCATCCTAATGTTTCAATTATTGCTTCAAGATGTCCTCAACTGGTGATTGAGATTTTGTGAGAATTGCCAAATGGAAACAACTGTGTATGGGTGAAGGGGGAGTTTGATGTGTTGTGTAATATTGTACACTGTAGTATTTGAATACGTTTCAGAGCTGGAATCCGCTGTGTGTTTGCTACAGAGAAGAAAATCCAGTGTTTTTCTTTGAGGAAAGGGGCGATCTAATCTGTTAGAGAATGTGGTTTTACTGCTTCTTGATTATTTGGCTGTGTCTGAACAGTTTGGCTCATATCCACATTTGTGTAATAAGTTGGTCACACACATGCAGGCCTGATAAAAGCATATTAAGATATTTGGGGCAGATTGGCCAACCAATGCCCTGTATATCCAGTCACAACCCGGTACATTAAGCGACCGTGACAGCCAATGATATTTGAGGTCTGACATATGAGGGAAATAGATTGGATGCAGACAAATTGACACTGTGATCCTGCCTGAAGAATATTCCACTTTGTGGTTGGCCAAATGTCTGTTAGTCTGGCCATGCAAGGATAATGATTTTTCAAACCCAGCCTGTATCTTGACCATTATCACCACTTTATCACCTCACTAGGCATAATACATCTGCCCCATTGTTCCATATATTAGACCTGTGTTGTAAAAGGAATCCCTCAACCTGTAGGCCTGAAGGGGCCTACACACTGGTAGATGCTGAGTGTCATTCTGAGCCATGCTAGATCCATCAGAACGCTCAGCACACAGCGATGTGTCAGCGCTGTGTGCTGAGCCATCTGTCGGGGCCAGTGTTCTCCGCTAACAACACTAGCCATGGCGATTGGCTAGATTTATCCAGCATGCTGGATATTAATCGCTGGGCGATAGCGACGCGAGGGGCCGTGCATTGCTATTGCCCCAGCACAGGGAGCAATGTAGGAACATTTTCCCTAATTGTTACGTCTGTAAGCCCCATTAATCTCCCCCCAATCATGATATAGAGTGAGAATGATAGTGAATTTGTGAAAACTACACAAAAACTGTTGTTTTTGTTTTTATTTGAGTAATGGGAACAAAGTCCAAGTATTATTCCCATTTCTCCTGGCACTTCTCCTCCTTGCTGAAAGCAATTTGTCCCCTTTAAATAAACAAATTAAAAAAAACTTTGTCTACTGGCAATTTTCCGAGATATGTGTGTGTGTGTGTGTGTGTGTTTTTTGTGTGTAAAAAGGGCCACGCACCAGACTCCTAATGAAGTCAGGCTGTGTAATATTAGAAGTATATTGTGTAAGAACAGAATCTGTATCCCTTTATGGCCTCTTTCCTGTTTAGATCCTCCTCCATTGTGTTTTTGAATCCTCAGAATTTGATTAGCGTTTAGGGTTATTTATTGCTCCATTGTACGCATCTCACCCGGCAGAAAGGAAGCCCTTGTGCTGGTAATGTGCCTGATTGTCATTGTGCTGAGCCATCTGTAAAATAAAACATTTAGTGAAGCTTGTTAGATCCTGGACCATAATTCGGATTTTTTTTTCTGACTGTTTTCCTTGGAAATTGGGTAGTTCCGTCGATGCCGTGTGAAGTTTCTGCTCGTGTGTCACTTTTACAGTGACTGGCAACTTTTGTGCCGTGTTTTACATCTGCAATTTGTACAATAATGTATGAATGAAGCTTAGATGGTGATTTAAATAGTTTTGCTTGGTTGGGGCGAGTATGGGTCAGAGTGTCGACACCTATTGGTCGACAGGCCATAGGCTGACACCATAAACAGGTTGACATGGCTTAGGTCGATGGGAACAAAAGTTTGACACAAGCAATAGGTCGACATGAGTTTTTAAGTTTTTTTTTTTTTTTTTTTGTCTGTCGACATGGACACCCTATAGGTGCATCGCGTCCCCTCAAACAGTAAAGCTCACTTCGTTCGCCATGCTTCGGGCACGGTGCTATGCTCAACACACTATTATGTTCTCTGTCTATGTCCACATCGTCCCTATGTCCCTTTTCTGATTTAAAAAAAAAAAGGCCCATTTAAATGCATGTTAAGCCTGGAGAGGTGATAAAGTGGCTGGTGATAACAAACCAGCCGATAAACCCCTAACTGTCATGTTATAGGCATGGGTTTGAAAATGGCAGTCATGGGCTGATTGGCTGGTGCGTTATTACCGGCCAACTCACTGAACCAGGCTTAATCAATCTACCCCACAGTGACAAAAGGTTGTAAATATACTTTACCTTTTTTATTGAATACTGAAAAGAGGCCATAGAATTTTACAGCAGATAAGAGCACAGCTATTCTGTACATGTGCACGCACACACACGTGCGCGCGCACAAACACACACACACTAGGGTTTATTTTTCTTGGGAGACTATTCACCTCCCAGTATATTTTTAGATTGTGGGAGGAACCCAGAGCATTTAGGGGAAACCCACGCAAGCACATAGAGAATATGCAAAATCCATACAGTAATGCTGTGTACACTTGGTGTAATGTTGGCTATTTTTCCCCTACGATTTTTACTATATAGTCAAAATAGTAAGGTCAGTTAGCCAAAATCGCACTGTGTACGGTGGCTTGCGATACCAATGCGTATCCCCGCGGCATTGGTATCGCAAGTAGAAATAGAGGTACTTGTGTATTTTGGCGGCGCCCCCGATGTCCGTCGTACGACGAACAGATCGCATCGCATCACCCGATGGCATGCGATGCGATGCGACGCGATTTTGACCCCCTATACGACCAAAAATCGTATAAGCACCCTAAAGGGTGCTTTTGAGCACCCAAATGGGTGCTTACAATGTTAAATGCACCCCCACGCCACCCCCCACTATAAACGTGAACCCGAAGCGTGGCGAGCGCAGCGAGCCCGCGAGGGGCGGCGGTACGCGTCCTACGACCTTTTCATACCCCCACTATCCACGTCGGCGTGGAGTTGAGAATAGAATAGTGTGGCGAGCGCAGCGAGCCACCGAGCCCGAAGCGTGGCGAGCGCAGCGAGCCCCGCGAGGGGACGCGGATACCTTCACAGTTATACGCGTCCCCTCGCGGGCTTCACAGGTGTCTGTGAAGCCCGCGAGGGGACGCGTTTACCTGTGAAGGTATCCGCGTCCCCTCGCGGGGCTCGCTGCGCTCGCCACGCTTCGGGCTCGGTGGCTCGCTGCGCTCGCCACACTATTCTATTCTCAACTCCACGCCGACGTGGATAGTGGGGGTATGAAAAGGTCGTAGGACGCGTACCGCCGCCCCTCGCGGCCTCGCTGCGCTCGCCACGCTTCGGGTTCACGTTTATAGTGGGGGGTGGCGTGGGGGTGCATTTAACATTGTAAGCACCCATTTGGGTGCTTAACATTGTATAAGCACCCATTAGGGTGCTTATACAATGTTTAATCGCATCGCATCGCATCGTATGGCATCGTATGCCATGTACAATGGCATACAATTTCAAAATTGTATGCCATCGTACACTATCGTACGATATCGCGTCGCATCGCATACCATCGTATGTGTTATGGTATGCGATGCGATGGGCGCCGCCAAAATACACAAGTACCGTTATAGACTGAGCAGCGCAGTTTTTTTTTTTAAACTGGATTTTAAGGGGGGACATGCTGCCAAATGCAGCATGTCCCCCCCCCCCCCACACACACACACGCACACCGTTTCCCTCCCTCATATGTCCCTACCTCATTGCCAGTTAATGCCGATGCTAACTACTACATAAGCCGTACTGCCCAATACGGAAGGGGTTATGTTCCCTTGTTGAATGCGGCCTTTGCTGCCAATGTAGAATAGGGTAAACATTTGCACAACAAATATAGAAACACCTCCGCTGCTTTTCACTTCTAGTGCAAACGACAGTTCTCATTTGTTTTACAGTATGTAAAATAAATAATTAACGTGCTTTTTCTATTCACATCATTTATTTAATTGCCTCTCCCCTTTGATGTACTGTAAACCGTTTTTTTTTTTGTTTTGTGGCAGGTAAGAACATTTGATCTTCGAACATCTGGCCACAAAGAATTCCAACGGAGTCGAGTCTGAAGCAGAGTTTGGAATTATTTATCTTGAAGAGACTATGCGAATTGTTTCTTCACGCACCCTTGTGTGCCAAGAAACGACATGAATGAATTAACTTCAACTAGAACTAAATACCCATGTTTACAGACCTGGAGACTTCAGGCAAACTGGGGAGAGAAGTGTGGACTACTTTCTAACTGGATCATTTTTGTGAGGGGAAACTTTTTTTTCTCTTAATATATGTATTTTTAATACACGCCAAAGACAACCTGTGTCTTCTGTTTGAAAATCTTAATTACAGGAAACCTTTTACTGGTAATCAATACACCTTCAGGTAATACTTAAATCAATGAGCATCCCCCCCCCCTCTTTGTTCCCTCGCTATCCCAGGGAACTGTCATGTAAAAATAATTAGGTTCCTGCCACATGTTCTGCAGCCGGCTTGTGTGATTTGCTATACATGCAAGCGAAGATAACATCCAGATGGCACGAAATGTGTATGTGCTTGGAGCACTCCTTGGAAAATAAGCTGAGACATTTTGTCATTCTGATACACTCCATATACATCTCCACAGATAAAGGAAACCTCCAAACTTGCACCAGAGTGAATTCTTCATCTTGTCCCTGTTGGCTACTCACATCTCACGTTTCAGTAGCCACAGTTACCCTGTTTTTTATATATATAATTTCTCATGTGTTCAAGACTGATCAGTATACTTTATATTGCTGATAGCCCCAGTGTATCACAGTAAGACAACTATGCTGTGTACAAATTAACCATATATGGGAATTACCACAGAATAACTATTTGGAATACAAATATGTCCGCTCCATTGCGGTGCCCCGTCTCTTAGCTTCTCTGGTGTTTGGTAACCGGGAGTGAGGGATCTTGGTGTGACAAGATGTTGCTAGCCAGTACCAGGTTTTATTTACATTTTCAGGTTACTGTTCTGTGGGCCTGATTCAGTTTTGTAAACAAAGCCACAGAAACACACAACTGGGCAAAACCATGTTGCACTGCAGGTGGGGCAGATGTAACATGTGCATAGAGATTGAGATGCGGCTGGATTATGTTCAAACTGAAATCTAAATTGCAGCTTAATAATATAGTAGTCCGTGTTTATCCTGCACGGAAAAAATACAAGCCACCCAATCTAAAGCTCTCTGCGCATTACATCAGCCCCACCTGCAGTACAACATAGTTTCGGCCAGTTATGTATTTTTTTGGCATTTATACCAAAGCTGAATCAGTCTCTGTGTTCAGAACAAATATACAGCATTCAGACCAGGGGTTCCAGACTTTAACTGGGCTTGACTCAGTAGAAATATATGATTCCTAGCTTTTAAGGATGGTCACCATAGTTCTCTTATAGAAAATGTATTGTGTACTACTAAGTAATAAACTATTAATATATTTTAATATTTTCTATTTATGTTAACTATATCGTACTTAATATATTTCATTTATAGACAGGAGCAAATGAAAGCATTCTATTGACAAACAGAATGTTGGCATGAGTTGTAAGGCTGCTTCATGAATACAATCTGAACCTAACCAAAAATGAACCCCGCCATAGATAGTAAATGCAAGCGTGACGTGTAAAAGTGGGAGATCAATGAAACTTATATGTTTTAAAAGATGTTGTGTGATACACGTTTTATAATGTGATTCTTTAATATGTAAACGCCTAATTGGTAGGGAATATTTATCTGTAAAACACTGTTACATGTGAAGCGGGCGTTACCGTTAAAGGAAGCTAGATTCGGATGACCGGAACATTTAGATTCCAAGTCCTGAACCAAAGAATTATAATTTTATTGATTTTTAAAAGCAATTTAGGTTTGTGTATGTCCTCATCTTTGTCTTAGGGCAATTTCTTGTTAAGTGTAGACCACCTTCAGATTATTTAAATTATTGTCTGTACTCATTGTAGGCGCGATGCATAGCGCATTGCATTTTGAATGCTATGAATCAAGCCACTCAACGCCCGTATACCGAGGAGAGCTGTCCTTTTCGGTGTGGGTTTTTCAGGGTCTGCTGAGAGGGTAGGTAATAGAATCCTATGCTAGTAGAATCCTATGCTTATATTTACCCAACTGGTCCAAGCCCAGGAATTTAGCCATTTCTGGAGCTTGGTGCATGTGCATTAAGTGGCCAAAGCTCTGAAAACGAAATTTTCAGAGGCTTGACTGCAAAATCCAGGTTGACTCATCCCAGCCAGTAACTAACTCGAACTACATGCAGAGATTTCGTTTTCACCTTCTTTGTGTCTTTGTTCATCTCTACATTACGCTCTGCGCTAATGAGGATACTGCTTTTTCTATTTTCAATTGGCCAAAGTCAGCATGGATTGCTAATTAGAGAAAATGCAGTCGCCTGCGATCAAAAAGTCACCGCCCAGAAAGAAAGAATAACGCCCTGTGTATTAGCAGATCCACTTGCTAAAACTGAAACATCAAGTTTTTCTTCCATTTGAGTAAAACCTAAGGTTTCCACTAATCTTCTATAGAACCAGGCTGGAAGTAATCATTCCTGAAGTCCTAGACCCACCCGCAAAACGTCTTGGCACGCTTGCATTTTCACAAACACACCCAGAAAATGCCATGTTTCCACCCCTAAAACTATCGATCTGCAACTGCTATGTGTATGGATATTTATTTGCAATATGCATGCATGTATGCGACTGCTGTGCAGTTTTTCGATAATTGTCCGGCTTGAGAATTCTCTAATTAACAATCCATGTTGAATAACCCCCAATATGTGCTTTTATTCATACCTCCATTACTGCTAACTGTATGGCTTTGCCCCTGTAATATTTCACCCTGTCCTCTCTACAATCAAATAAGCATTGCGATGACCCTATTGTACGTTACCTTTAAGATGATCTGAATGGGCCATGCTGTGAAAATTCAGATTTTGTGATTGGCTAATAAACATTTTCTACAAAGACAAATCTAAATGTAAATTGAATACAGTAAGCGGATCAGACTCCAGTCAAATGGACCTTAAGCATTAATGATATACCAGTCATCTGTAATAGGAGCAGAATGGCAAAATGTTATTGGCTCACACACACTTTTTCAGCTATAGAGTTCCTCTATGAATGACAGAGATATCTATCTATCTATCTATCTATCTATCTATCTATCTATCTATCTATCTAGGCATGGCTGACCTGCAGGGGAATCGTTTATATAACACACACACACACACATATATATCATGTATTTAAGTATATGTCCTCTAACATTTGAGAGTTTCAGGCTTTCCATCTGCACGACCTTCCTGCAGGAAAATCATTCATTGTCTTTGTACATCTTGCAGTATTTCGGAGACAATTAGCAGTCGAATCGTGTACTTCAATGCAAACTATACATTGCATTGTGTTCAAAGGTGGATGGATGAAACCGGATCATCCATCTTAACAATAGTAGTAGACACTTGGAATTTAAATTAACTTTATTCATGGCAGATAATCAGAAGAGCAACATTTTCAATAGTTTTCGGTAAAATGCGAATTTACAAATACAAGGCCAGATTTATTAAGCCTGCTGAAGTGATAAAGTGGAAGGTGATCACGCAGCAACCAAGCAGCTCATGGCATTTTCAAGCACAGCCTGTAACTTGACAGTTAGGAACTTGATTGGCTGGTGCATTATCACCTTCCACTTTTTCACACCAGGCTTAATAAATTTGCCCCACAGTGTGGAATGGCACTGGTGTTTGTATTGTCAGCACTTTGCACGTTATCTGAAAATGTGGATGCAACTTTTCTCATCTCAACATGATATTATTTGATTATTAGGTCACTGAATATTGACATTTTTAGTTTTAAAATCTTTATTATGGTTTGGGATATGAAGGATTACACTGCAGAAGTCACCCTTGTCCTCAGCGACCATACTTTACTAGATCATGGTTATATACCCTAGCACCTGTTGACTTGTATTATCTGTGCACATCTGAATAATTACCTCCATGCCCAATGTCTTTGTACCCAATGAGATCTAGTGACCCTTTGACGTCTGCATGCACAAGAAGCTTGCAGTAACTTAGCTCAACACTGTTTTCATTATCCTTTCCTAGACAACAGACAGCTGCAGCCTTATTCTGCAACACTATGCTATTAGGATGTCAGGCTGCCACTTTCTGTCTTCATTCGCTTCTCTAGTGCTTCCCCCATGAGTTATCATACTTGTATTTTAGATGGGAGGGTAGCCTGACAGAATGCAGGTGGCTGGCTGTCAGAACAAGCTTGGAAATTAAAGATGAGAACCATTAGAAGAAGGCTTTCTAACCTGCTGCTTTTCCTAAACCAGAGCTAATCCAGTTTGGTAGGAGAAGCTGTCCGATATCTAATTTTTCACTGTTTCTCCAGACCTAATATCGTCCTAGACTCTGCTTTCCGCACCTTTGCCATAATTCTAATAACCATTGACCCATGTTGACTTTAGTGATGTACAGTAGGAAGCATTAATTCAGTGCCTTATTTTGTAGTTCTTTGTAGCCAATCATGATTGCTGGTGACTGGTTTAGGGAGACGAGTATAAATAAAGTACAATGACATGATAAATAATGCCAAATTACTTGGTATCCAACTGGCCAACAGTAGGATGACTGTTATGCTCTCACAAGGCACTGTTGCTGTGATGGCCTATGTTTGCCAGATCAATATAGACAGGAGGGGAAATCTAGCTCTGCTCCTCTACATTCATATACAGATGCCAGTTATGTGTTGCAATATAGGACATGCTGTCTGCCTTATGACTGAGACATACTTGAAATAACCAGAAGGAAACTGCCAAAGGAAAAACAAAACAGTATTTTGGGTAAAAGTCATAGGGAAGGAGTTTTCAAGACCGTCAATTAAAATAATCTGAAGGTGGAGCAAACATTCCACTTCCTTGCCAAGTGGTCATCCTCCTCTGTAATTTCTGTATGAAGTGTTTATTCAATGAATTGTACCGTCGTGCCACTAGTAGCCAAGTCTTACTTTGTACATTGTGATTACATGAAGTGTTGGGTGCCGAAATGTAATAGTCGCGGACATGTGCTAATATTGTAAGTGTAAGCAATATTCCCTAACTCTGTATGATGTGATAGTTTTGTATGATGTGGTTACTCTACAAAATGTAACTAGAATTTATATACAATATTTTACACTTTATGTTCTATTTGGTGTTTTATATAGGTGATGTGGGGTAATGCAAATATATTCTCCCTGTGGGATCTTAACCTGTCTGTAATCAGGATTGCAAGGTTAGCCATTTGAAACCAAAGTCTTAAGTGTGAATTGCGAGTATTGAACCATAAGACACAATGGTGTTTGAGTTACTGCTGTAACAAGGGGGGTGTGACTACTGCAACCAACCAGAGAGCAAAGCCCAGGGGGTGGCATGGTAACACCCAACAGCACCCCCGCTACATTGGTCTACTTTGCAGAGTACTTGGAGAGGGAACTGGCTTTAAGAAAAGAAAGTCACAGGACGTGTATTTAGGAGTTGTCCAGTAGCCACCTCCCTGCTACTCTGCAGCTGCCGCCGGTGCTTCCTGTGTGATATCATATGGAGCTGGGTGTTTAGACCAGGGCGCACACACCGGTGGGTGGTCATTGTCATTATACATCATTGACACCGGTGGAAGGTCATCTTCATTATACACCCTTGCCTCTTGGTTTGCTTTAAGTGAATAGATGACCTACAGTATAAGGTCGCATTGTGACCCTTTCACACGGGCACCTGTTTTAGGTGTCCCAGGTCAAGTTAGAAGTGGATACAGGTAAACTTGCGATATTGTGGCATACATAATGCATACAGGCTTGTTAATTGTTTCTAAATGGCTGACCTGGCAACACTAGATATTTAATGAGTATTCGCTCTACTATAGACAAATTGCATACTTCCTATAACGCTTTCAGCACACTATTTGTTGATCTTGCGTTAAGATAAGGAAGGGTTAACCATTGAGCTAATGAAAAAGGCTCTTCCTTTCTGGGAAGCATGTGACACTGCCAAATATCCACAAGGATGTGATTGTAATTCTTTTTACTTGCTGCTATGTGATCTGTGTTGTCTTATCCTCTCGGTTTTTTTATGTTCCATTTTGTGTGGTTGTAGGGGAAACAAGCTAAAAATAGAGTACAAGTACTTTGTCATTCCTTTTTGATTAGCTATTTAATGACTGCAAGACCTCATCTGTGCTTTAATTACCAGTTCATTTAAGCAAATGAAGCAAGCTGGCTTCAGACTTCCTGTGCGCTTTGTAATGGCATGTCTGTGTTTAAAGTAGCAGTGTTGCTTTTTTTTGCCATAAGAAAGCAAATGAGTGCCAGGGATTTTGGCTTTTAAGGGTTTATGCAAGCCAGATGCCAGGGTGCTGCGTCCTGCCAGATGATTGAACTTCTACTTTGCATGGTGTAGAAAAGCTGACCTGTAGTTACCTTGTTGTATGTGTGGTTTCAGAAGCCTTGCCTTATGGTCGGGTTGGTGTACTAACAAGGTCCTATGAAATAGTCACACTAGTACCGTGTGAATGAGCCCTTAGTTCTAAAACCAAAACCAGGGAGGACTGAGTACAATGTTGGCCATCATTATTTTATTTTGTGTAAATTAAGGGTGTGTCTGTTCTTCTTGGTTGGCATCCATGCAGTCACAGTTGACCCGATCTTAATATACTGTATATCAAACGGATTAGTAAAATTGTATTTTGATATCATTTTTTTATGTTTGTTGTCAAGATATTTTAGTTACCCATATATAGAATTTATAGACCTGACGGCTATTGTGGTGTTCTTCATTTTGTATTGTTACTTGTTTGTTTTGTTTTTTTTTCAAATGTTTGTTTCTTCTAAACTGCTGTACACTCAACATGCCTAGGGCGACTGAGCTGCCAGGTCCAGGGCAACTGTGCTACCATCGGGCAGCTTTCCTTGCTGAAAAAATATCTGACGCAATGAGATGTGACTTGGACACACCTAAAGACTGTGATTCATTTGATATTTGAAAATGAAAAGTGATAAACAGCCAGCCAATCAGCTCCTAAATGCCATGCTACATGCTGGGTTTTGAGCTGGTTGGCTGGTTGTTTATCACTCTTTACTTTTATTACATTTTTAAGCTTAATACATATGACCCTCAGGGGCTGATTTATTAAGCTCGGTGAAGTGATAAACTGTCTGGTTTTTATCACCGACCAATCAACTCCTATCTGTCATTTTTCAAAAGAAGACTGTAACTTCACAGGTAGGAGCTGATTGGCTGGTGATAAAAACCAGACAGTTTATCATTTCACCAAGCTTAATAAATATACCCCTCAGAGACTAAAAGCTGCAGAGAGCTATACAAGTATCACATAACAAAGTAGTCAGCACAGTCTTCTGGTGCATCTCAACAAAAAGACACCTGGGGATAGCAAAGTCACAGGGGAGCTGGTGCATCAAGAGGGGATATTCGATGTGACCGCAGCAGAGATATGCAAGTATGTCTCCTGCATCCATATAACATTCCAATTGAAAATATAGTTATGCGGGAAAAAGTTATAGGGTCTGAGTTTGTCGGAGTTGTGGTATGCTGGATGATTTTGGATGGGTTCTTCAAGCGGTAATCATTTTACAAGACAAAACCATGCCTTGTAAATGACTTCTGATTTAAATAAAAGCACTTAACGGACAGCATTCCACACCACAGGCAATCTGAGACCCTATTACATTTCCCCGATAGATTCTCTGTGAATAGGAAGGTTGCCTAAATTCTGATGAGGCAACAATGTGGTGTTCGTCTGAGCACACAATCTGGGTCATGTGCTTTATAGTTCTCAGATATTGTGCACCTGCAAGGCATAATCACAGATATTCTTGCACACTTGCATAGGGGGAAATAGAAATATGTGTTGTGCAGTATGCGTCATGCAGACATACAAACCTAATTGAACCGATCCTTTTTTTTTTTTTTGTACCTGTAAATAAAGGAACCGCATTGGTGCCACCACAGCTGACTTCATGCGTAGCTACACTGTATAAAACGCATATAAAATTGGCATATATACAAAGGACGACGTGAACTTCATTCCTCGCTCCTGACATGCCTTTATAAATGCAGTCTACAGTGACCATCCTCCCATTACCTCAATCTCTTCTGTAGCATAGCTTTCAATTTGACCTATGATCATGGATACTGCTGTCTCCATGTTTAAATTATCATTAGCACATAGCTATATTCCATGTCTCACACTCCGACATCACTGCCAGTACCTAGACCATGGGTCTTCAACCTGTGGCCCTCCAGATGTTGTGAAACTACATGTTCCAACATGCATTGCCACATTTTTTCCTAAAGGGCATGCCAAAACTGTCAGGGCATGATGGGACATGTAGTTCCACAACATCTGGAGGGCCACAGGTTGAAGACCTGTGACCTAGACTATGGCTCAAATATAATCGCGTATCGGATTGCCAAGCGCCAAGATGTCTCTGGTTGGTAACTGGGATAACTTATCAAGGTTTCTTGCAAATGGGGCACAGTGTTCGACGGTAGCAATAGCTATGCTTAGAATGATCTTATAGAACCTCAATTTCTGTATTTGATATAGAAATCATTTTAGGAAATAGGTGTTGCCACATTTTCCTCTATTTTACTAGCTCTAAATCTATCCTCTCCTAAACTAGTATATTTACCTGCTGCTTCAATTTACCGGTTGCTGGAAAGTCTGCAAAGTAATATTTAATTTTTCTTGATATAAGTTGCTTTGCAAAAATGTGTTTTTTATTTTTTATCTTTTATTTCTTTTAAATCTAAAAATGCATTATTCATAATGAGAGTTTAATTAAATAAAGGTGGGTTATATTTTAATTTATATAATTAATTGTAAATAAGAATGATTGAAGATATTTCTAGATTTAAGGCATCTTTATTTGTGCTGATAGTTAATTCCTTCACTGCTGTCCTGCAGGACTTGGGCGGTTTTTGCATTTCTGATTTATTTTCAAAATGTCTTTTTGTAAACTGACGTAACATTTTGTATATTCAAGGATGCGTCCATTGAAAATAATCCCCCAACCCAGATATATATAAATAAAACAATGTTAATAGTGGTGTTAAATGTTTCTAGACCAGACTACCAACCAAGGAAGCTGTATTGTATTTTATTTAGATGTTTTTTAAGCTTTTATTTGTATTACCATAAAAGTCATGTTGTTAATAAAATGTCCCTGAAAATAAAACTGTTGTGTCTGTTTTTGCTTGTGTTATTTTTAGAACCAGTGTATCTTTAATTTTGTCCAGTTCTTTCCAGAACTCTTTAATATGACTTAGGCTACTTTCACAATGTCTTATACATACAAACGTTAGCTAGGGAATATATATTTCACCAATGAAGTTTTATTCACTCATGAAAAAATGATGGTCACAAACGATGGTTGAGCCAAACTATGGACCTCTCTTCCTGGTGAGGTGGTGTCGGCAGACACAATAAATACATTTAAAATAAGGTTGGACAAACCTCATATTGACATACGTACATAAATACAATGGATTTGACTTGGCCACCAGTAATATAATTTCTTGCAAAAGATAATAGATGATTAATGGTGCCAAACACGGTCTGTTTTGGGCTGCCGTTGCGATGCGTGCTCCTGCGCACATCACATTGTACATTGAACTAGACCACATCATATCTAGTTTAAAAGGCATGCTGCTTTAGCACATTGGATGCGTTTTGTACAATATATATGATGTGATCTAGTTAAAAATGCATGGTGCCTATTTTTTGTCTGTGGGGGACAAAAGGTCAACATGCCTAAGGTCAACTGGGTCATAAGGTCGACACAAACATTAGGTTGACATCGAGAATGTCCACATGGGTTTTTCACGTGTTTTTGGAGCTGACGTGCCGACAGGCGGTATTTCATGCCCTACCATCCACTTGGGCATGGAAGGAGACTCATAGTGCCAAGCATGGTGAGTGCAGCGAGCCATTTGAGGGTATGCGGTGCACCGATACGGTGTCCATGTTGACTGTCAACATTCAGGACAAAAACTGTGAAAACCCTATGTCAACCTGTTGACTGTCGACATTCCCAATGCTGATCTAATGCTTGTGTTGACCTTTTGACCATGTCAACCTTTTTTCTGTCAACCTAAGGCCTGTTGACCTTCAGCGGTCGACCCAATGTATGTTGACCTTAATTTGGTCAACCCAATGAGCCATACCACCCTCCTCGCCCCCCACCAGCACACCATAGCCCACCCTGCCTACTTATGATCAGGATGCCAACAGTTGGAATTCTGGGGTCGGCATCATCATTGAAGTCGGGATTCCAGCGCCTGACTTCTACCAGCAAATCAGAATGCAGACGTTATTATTCTGTCTGTCAGCATCCCGACAGCCGGTATGTTAGTTGCATTCCCTTACATTTGCAACAACATTGTGATGTATATTGTGGTAGTTGGACAATGTTGTGTGGGATAGTGAGTTTAAATGGTGATATTTCTACTGGCAGTATCGGATGGGGCTGCCACTGTACAAAAACATTTGTATGTTAAAAATACACAATTGTAGTGAACATGATTTGTATTAAATTTGTTTCTAGTTGTTGTTCAATAAAAAAAAACTCATCTGATAAATCAATGGAAATAAATGACATGAAACAGAATACACTTGTATGACTAGATCGTATGCCTTGTTTTAAAGGATGAATAATATATAATAAATTAAACCATAACTATCATTCTATAGAGTGATAAAAACCATTATAGACAGAACATAGTTGCTCAATAGTAATGTTTAAGGCACTAGAGTGAGTGGTGTTCCAGATTACTATGTATATCAGCAGCCACTGGAAGAAGGTATGCCAGCCTTCGGGAACTAACTATAAGTTACACAAATCCAGTAGCGCTTAATAATACATACTGTAGATGGACAATTGATACAATGATATAATTTATTTCACAATAAATAAATTATTATACATAGAACCTCCTGGGGGTAAATCAAATAAAATAACATAGATTCAACAGAATTAAAAAATATATAAAAGATGAAAACCATTCTTTTATACTATAATAAATATATTAATCCATAGATCTGCTCCTGCTGTATCTAAATATTAGAGATGAATCTTGGTAAGCATATAAACACACATAGAATCTCACCAGTCTAAGAAGGTAGAAGAAAAATATAAATAAAGTGGAGCGCTATGAGTAATATGGATCAATTAGGTATTACAATAATAATAACAATTTAGTCAAAAATGTGTGCATAAAACATATAAATAGAAAATATTACAGTTGGCTGTAACAAGTGTACTAATACTTAGTAGCTATACAATAAGCAGTATAGCAATTTAAAGGTTGCGTACTTATTGGTAATGGAGTCCTGCTTGTTCCTGTATAGCTCCTATAGAAGTCGTTGGCTAACTTTCCCACTGGGTGTCTTTTTCCGAAGGCAAATTGAGGGAGTCCATAGACCTTGCAGGATATTAAATAGTGCTGGAGGGTGAATAAGTCCTCAGATTAGAAAGGCATCCGCACGATGTATGCGGTATTTGTAATCCACAGTATGCAGTTGGTGGTGTCCCAAGACAGTAATAAAGTGCAGGAATTTTCCAAGACTCGAACCCTGAAGTAAGCGTGGGAGCTGAATTGTGGCAGGAAATCCAAAACAGCCTTCAAAGTCCAAAGACTTGTTAAAAGGTGCAGGTGCTGTCTTACATATTTTGTCGTACTCAGACGACTTTATCAAAGGTAAGTCTAGTCCAGTCTAGGAAGGGGCAGGAAGGTGTGTCTGTGATTTGCCAGTACCTCAATTGGTTAACATGCAGGCTCCGGGGGCTAATAGAATGACAATAAGCTGCCCGTTTCGGGGTCCTGTAGATCAGTTTGTATGGCTTAGTGGGCACTGATGGGCAACTAGTGGTGAACTGGTGGTGGTTGCAGCTGTACAGGTGGCACATGTTCATGTTGGCACAGCTGTACAGGTGGTACTGCGCTCAATGTTGAAATGCCGCTGACTGCAAACCTTGTTAGCCATCGAACAGCTCACCGATGTTGGGGCAACAACAGTCCTACTTCAGGGGGTCCAAATAAGGGATCCAGTTGATGGGCTGCACCAGCAAAGTTCCTAATCCTTGGGGGTTCACACCAATCTCACTCTTTACATGTTTCACTGCTCTCAGGGTGGCTTTTTCAAAAGGCAAGGATGGTGTGTGAGCAATGTTCCGGGATTATACTGTATAACTCCCTCACTTCTCTTCAGGTGCCAATTATATAAATCTAATGATATAATACCCCTTTCACACCGCACTTGTTAAACGGTATATTGCCGTTTTTTTCACATTTCAAAACGTTTAAGGCTGCAGTGGGAAAGCGCCAGAGTTGATTTACCGGTTAAAGATAACCGGTATTTTATAACGTTTAAAAAGCAGAGTCCTACACGTTTCAGAGCCGTTTTTTATGCAGTGAGAATGGCTTTGAAACGGTATTTAGTAAAAACATAAA
The DNA here is from genome assembly GCF_055691185.1 of Crinia signifera. Lineage (NCBI taxonomy): Eukaryota > Metazoa > Chordata > Amphibia > Anura > Myobatrachidae > Crinia > Crinia signifera. The sequence continues at coordinate 250,176,139 of NC_139220.1, read as the reverse complement.
AACAACAGATTACAGACCTGTGATAGGCTGTCCCCTGCATTCTGCATTGAAACGTGTTCAGGGGATTAAATGGGTTGACTGATGTGAATGGTACTTAAACGGTATTTAAAATGGTAATCTACTGCAATGTGAAGGCTCTGACCCATTTAAAATACTGTTTAAAAATACAGTTTTTTGAAACATTTTGGCAGTGTGAAAGCGGTATAAGTGAAGGTTGTTATATAGTTGTTTTTAGTGTTAAGGTGTTTTTGTTACTATCCATAGATACAGGCAATATTGCCTATTATTGATGCAGAACAATACACAGTATAAAGCATATTTCAAAAGCATATAACTGTTCTCTGAACATACACATAAAGTCATGCATATTTAAACACACAATTTAAATGCAACGAAGACTGTTCACCCAAATATCGGGTTTCACACAGCTAAAAATAATAAAGGTGAGTGTGCATATAACGGCGGAGTACATAAAGATTTTTCATTGTTAAAGATTTTAGCAAAAATGATACATAACACAATATTTATCATTACTACTAGCGCTGATCTATTCTAGATTGCTCAGTTTGCTCAGCACACAGCGCTGCCACTTCATACATCTACCCCAATGTGTGGTTGCCGGCTATTGGAAGTCGCTACTGTCAGTGTGGCTGTTAAATAACATCTGCGGGACTGCTAGGCTAGACTTCCGGTGGGCTTTGGGTCTCTCACTGCCGTTCTCCCTACTAATGGACCCCCACGAGGGCGCAGTTGGGATTCCGATGTCGGAGCAATGACTGTCGGAATCCCGACTGTCGGAGAGCCATCCGGCACCCATTCTCCATGTATGATGTAGGGCAGGGGTGTCCAAACTTTTTGCGACAAGGGCCAGATTGGTGAAGTGTAAATGTGTGGGCCGACCATCCAGCCTGACATTCTTTGAATCAGTAATCACATCAGAATGGTCCCCCATTCACTCTGTCCCCCAGTCTGCCCCTTCACTGTATTTCCCCCAGTCTGCCCCCATTCACTGTATGTCCCCCAGCCTGCCCCTCCTTCACTCTGTCCCCCAGTCTGCCCCCCTTCTCTTAATGTCCATCAGTGCCTCCATTCATTGTATGTCCCCCAGCCTTCCCCTTCTCTGAATGGCCATCACTGCCTCCATTCACTGTATGTCCCCCAGCCTGACCCTTCTTCACTGTTTGTCCCCCCAATCTGCCCCCTCCCTTCTCTGTATGTTTCCCAGCCCCTTGTGTGTGCCAGAGGAAAAAGCAGGAACTGCAAGGACAGGAGATGCTTGGGCTCCCGCTGCCGCCCTCCTCCACTCTGCATGTTACGGGAGCAAGTTTCCCCCTTGCTGCCCCTCTCCCCAAACACTGCTGTCACTGTGATTGTGGAGTAGGGTGATATACGATTGCAGCAGCAGGGGTAGGATGCCAAACACATCTGACTGTAGCAGCCAGCACCTCCTCACTGCAGCAGACAGCAAGGTAAAGGCGCGCTCGCTGGGGTCCCACCATTAGTGTCCTGTGCTGTGCTTCCCACATATAATGCTCTGCCTGCTTCCAGCTGGAGGCTGCGGGCCACTTGAAATGACAACACGGGCCGCAATTGTCCCCCGGGCCTGACTTTGGACATGCCTGATGTAGGGGAATGGCCCCGGTGGCAGCTATGAGGATGCTGCAGGGGTCAGCTATTGGTGGAGGTAATGGTAGGAGACAGGAGTGTGGCGAGGATCTGTCCCCGGTATTAACACATTTTGGTGGATATTCTGGTTGATTCGCAAGGCTGCAGTCCACCAAACTCCACCTTGCGAATGGTTGGCGGAGGTTTGTGAATGGATGTTACACAGTAACATCCATTCACAGGGCAGGGGGAATCTCCACATCTCTCGATCGAAAGATGTGGAAGGTGCACACAATTAAAAGTGACTTTCAAGTCACTCACATATGCATGCATGCTGGGAAGAAAATGGGCGGACAGCTGACATCCGATGATATCAGCTGCCCACCCCCGCACATGCATCATGCCTCATTAGCTTGGGAATACCCTTGAAACGTTGGACGTTCCCATATGCTAATGAGGCCGCCTGCCTACCCAAGCATGCTGTCCTGGGTGTGTGCACCCGGTGAACAGTCTGTTCACTGTGGGTATGCACGTGCGCAGAAATGTGCATGCACACAGTGCCACCATCGGTCCCTATGCGAACGTATTCTGGCCCTTTTGTCACAAGGTAAGTTTTCAAAAGTTATGTCTTTTGATAGGTTTAAGAATCCTAGTTATCCAATCAGAGGAGGAGATCTTGCAGTGTATTCTGTAGCACTTATTTTTAACCAGTCAGTGTATGCAATGCATGTGAGTTATAGCCCAGTGGAAAGTGTTTTAATGACCTTATGTACTTATAATATACATTGATTACTAGATTGTAAGCTCCTCCGAGTAGGGCCCTCTTCTTTCCTGTTGTCAAAGCCCACTTCTCTTCACATTTCACTCACAGCTCTCCTTTACTCCAACACTCAGTGACCATCTTCATACTCATCTCCATCATTGGCCTCAAGCCTCTAGTTGTATGTTGATTGGGTCCTCACTACTTACATTTAAGCTGTAATGTGTATTGAACTGTGGTGCTCTTTATTTGTACTGTATTTTTGTTATTTATTCAATGTTATGCCAAGTTTTGTCTCCCTGTATTGTTCCTTTGTACGGCGCTGCGAAACAGTTGTGGCGCCTTATAAATAAAATTATAATAATAATAATAAGAGCTTTGAGTACTAGGTAAGAATGGGTCTGGGAGAATGTGGAGGAACTTTAGATTGAGTGGGAGGTTTGACTGGCTTGTGATTGAATTTTGGAGCAAGTTAGAGGCAGCAGATGAGTAACTGGGGCCTGAAGTCATTTATACATTCTTAGCGTTATCATGAAGCCCTTGAAGTATATCGGTTTGCCCATCACTAACTTAAACCCATATGTTGTACTGATCATTTACAGAACAGTAAAGTAAAAATAAATTCTACAATACAGATGAGGTACATCTGCTGTTTGATAATGGTTTCCAATTATACAACCTTTACTGGTTCTCCCTTCTCCCAGTCCAACTGTTTCCTGTTAGCACAGTCCTATGTGTGCAGTGAGAACTCCAATTACAGGATTCTACTTAAGATCCTAACTGAATTTACTGGAAAACAAAGCCAAACACATTCTATTCAATATTTCTGTGAAAGGATTGATGAATCAGATACAGACGGTTAACCTTATGCACCTGGTTGAAATTAAACCCTCAAAATGCAGATTTGTTGAAAATGCATATACTGTAAGAGCGAGGCATATTTATACATGTGATAAGCAGGTATTCAAGGACTGCTGTATATCGGATGTCTTGCCTTAAAATAAATGCTTACAAAGTGCTAGGTAATTTTTTTCATGTTTGATCTTTATATATTATTCTCAGTTTCCTTGTGTGTCAAATGTCCTTCTGCATTTGTGCTGCTAGTATATAATATTATTTAATATTACCAGTTATTTATATAGCCCAGGGAAAGCCCAGACGATTGTAAGAGATGTTAAAGCAATGTGGGGTCTCTGTATTAAATATGGAGCTACAGTATTAAGTCAGAGATCGATATAGAAAATTGGCCTGTTTGCTAAATACATACTTGCCTACTCTGCCGGAATGGCCAAAAGGCTCCTAACAATTGGGTGTTGCTCCAGACCACCATTAATGAGAGAAAATCTCCCAGTTGCCCTATACCAAGTACAGTGGGCGACTAAGGCGGACAAGTTTGCACTGAATCGTGTCATCATATCCACACCCCCATTTGCACAATGTTGGTAGCTTCATCTGAAATACAGGACTCTCTGAAAAAAGTAGTGTGGTTGTTTCAAGATGCACAATAAGGAGGCATTTGAAGAAAATGGGCTACATGGTCGAGTCGCCAGAAGAAAGCCATTACTACACAAATGCCACAGCACAGAGACAAGCCTGAAAACTTCTGGAACAAGTCATTTGGAGTGATGAGAACAAAATTTAACTTTTTGACCACAACCATAAACGTTACATTTGGAGAGGAGTCAACAAGGCCTATGATGAAAGGTACACCATTCCTACTGTGAAACACGGAGGAGGATCGCTGATGTTTTGGGGATGTGTGAGCTACAAAGGCATGGGAAACTTGGTCAAAATTTATGGCAGGTTGAATGCAGCACGGTATCAGAAAATACTGGATTAAAATTTGCACTCATCAGCCCAGAAGCTGTGCATGGGAAGTACTTGGACGTTCCAACATGACAATGATCCAAAATACAAGGCCAATTCGACCTGTCATTGGCTACAGCAGAATAAAGTGAAGGTTCTGGAGTAGCCATCTCAGTGTCCTGACCTCAATATCATTGAGCCACTCTGGGGAGATCTCAAACGTGCAGTTCATGCAAGACAGCCCAAGAATTTACAGGAAATGGAGGCTTTTTGCCAAGAAGAATGAGCAGCTTTACTATCTAAAAAAATAAATAGCCTTATCCACAATGAGGGATCGCCAGCCGCCGGAAGGGGACGCACGTGAGGAGCTCCCTGCCGGTCCCCAATGCTTCGCCATCAGTCCCCGCCGCCTGATCCCACCTCCCCGATCCCCCCCTAAATCTGCCCATCTCCCTGAAGTGGAGACGGGCAGGGTTCGCGCCCCCTGCCGTCCAGAAACTGGGACGCATGTGCGTGTCGGACACTCGCACGTCCCAGTCAGATGGAACGCCGGCTCGCCAGTGGGGGCATTCTGGCAAGCCCCAGTGCTCGCTGAGAGGCGCTCTATCTGTACATCAAATTATCAGGCCAGAATGCACAATTCCATTGTGTTGTGCGATGCATTGTGTTTTTATTTGTGCACTGTCCCGCCGGTTGTTAGGTCAATCTTGTCATCATATCTGCTGCACTTAAGACCCGAAGATGCTGCTAATGAGCAGGATGCTGGAGTTGCAGATGATACACATAAGATCTATTGCATGTCTTGGAAGCTGCCGGGGGAAATCGTGAGATGACTCGGATCTGATGCTGGTCCTCCTTATGCATGGCCAGCTTAAGACCTAATGCTCATAGACATTGCTTTCTAAATATCATGATTTACATTTTCTCTAATAATTTCAGTTTTCCAGATTCCACATAAGCCCTGTCTGCACTGTGTTTGTCCGTCTACACCTGCTTCTCACAATATTTATCCTAACTTTTTATTTTCTTCATGTTGACACTAGTGTACTAAAGTCATGGTTCCACAACCTGGTGCTATACCTATTCACTCTGTTTGCTTTCTGCCCCCCCCCCCCCCCCCCCCCCCCCATACACACACAACCATGCCAGCCTGATCCATATCTCACCTGT